>NC_088912.1:79399894-80024894 GCF_963576675.1 Euphorbia lathyris
TTTTCTTTTTGGCTTTTTCTCTCAGATTTATATATAAATAGAACAAAGATCTCCTCTTTTTGGCTTTTCTTTTGGCTACGTTACAATTTTTTTTATAAAAGGAAAGTGATATAGCATATGGAAAGTTAGTGGAAAAGCGACCGGTCCTCACAGATCAACCGATTGAGAAAAAAAGGAGTGCAATATGTCACTTTGGAGTGATTAATGAACTGTCTTTTAAGTTCGGGAGGCAAAATTACCAAAATAAACAATTTTAGAGGACTCTATATGGTTTAGGCATTTTTAAAGAGTATATACACTTTTAGGGTTTGTTTGGTTTACCTACTGAAAAAACTGTATTTTCAAAAAGCAGAGATTATCTGCTTTTGTAAAAAACTACTTTTCAGGTGTAAAAAGCAAACATGATGTCACTAACCAAACACCTAAAACTCTCCATTTTGAAATGAAAATGCAAACAGTAGCATGAACAGAAGTAACCAAACACCCCTTTATTCTAGAATTTCTCTTAAATAAGATCACCAAAAAATGTATCATTGAAAGATCAAGAATTACTAATTAAGGCTGATTTAAGTCGTTTATATTAAGTGTTCGTGTGGTTTTGTTTTTCAGATCACTTTTTGCTTTTTAATTTCAAATAGGAAATAAAAAGTATTTGGTAAAAATTGGAAACAACTCTTTTTAATAGAAAACTCAACTAATGTCTATTACGTATTAGCAACAAAAAAAACCAACTAACAACAACGACCGAATCAAACAGAAACTAAATACTGAGTTTAATTCATGGTATATATACATGAAATTTTAATATAGATTCAAATTATTAAAGAATGTCTAATCAAATTCAAGCCAATAACTTAGATGTATAGAAAAAGAAGATAAAGAGATTAATCAATAAAAATAAAAAATATTTATACATGAATTATTTTTAACTCTTTCTCTAAAATTTTCTCTTCTCTTTCTCTCTAAAAAAACTCTAGTTGCAATTTGTTTAAGGAGGAAGAAAGAAGTTTATTTAAGTCTCATGTTAGGAAATTGATTAGCTCTGATACCAACTAATACGGATTTGAAATAATATTGATAGCTTTGATCTTAAATTATCAAAGATAATACTATTCTCTAACTAAACTAGAAGAAAATAATTCCAAGAAGGTATGAAACCTTAGCCTCCAATTGAGAAAATGTATTTTGATTCATAAAAAGTTACATCTTTTATAAAGATTAAGGCTCTTATACCTCAATCCTAGAATAGAAAAGAAGTAAATTACATACATGGTGTACATCCTTCAATTTGCACACTAAAATGTACCACCTTATAAAGACCCCACATTATGGTGTATAGCCTGAAAAGACTGGTCAACGAAAGTATTAGCATTTTCAATCCTAGCCATTTGAAAAAGTGGAACCCACTCTTTATGCAATTATTAAAGTACCCGTAAATGAGTTTCCCTCTCTCCATTTTTCTTCTCATTCACTCTCTTTCTTATTTTCTTAAAATGTAATTTAGAGAGAGAAAGATAATAAAAAAAAAAAGCTCAAATATTTCTCTCTCCTTGAAAACTAATTTGGAGAAGATAACCATCTTAGTGTTTGCATGCCAAAACCACGAAGTTGGAAAGGTTGCTTCTTCAATTTATGCTCCATTTGACATTGAGAAATGTGAGGATGTGAACAGTGATGAATACAAGATTAGTTGGTTGGGGTCGATTTTATACGTGTTTACGTAAAAAAAAATTGGTAAATCGAATTTGTTCAATCTTTTTTCGTATATATATGTGTTATAATCTGAGTGGTCAAAAATCAATTTTTAAGTACCAATGTAAAACTTCTCAAAATTAAGTTAGATTGTGTTTAAGATTCTTAACATGTAAAATTTTTTGTGTATAATAAAAAAAATCGAATTTAGGAGGCCTAATAGACAAAAAAAAAATTAGAAATTTGAATTTAAGAAGAAGGACCTAACAGGCCAAAAAAAAGAAATTTGAATTTAGAGAGGGCCTAATTTTCCTAGGCCAATTTTGGGATGCTAATTCAGCACTCCATTAAAATTTCTTGGAGACAAGGGGGCTAGAACTACCACATCCTCAAATTTTATAGATATAGGGGGGCAACCTGGCCATGGTGTTCTGGTGGGACCCTCCTTGTATCCGCCCCTAGGTGTGAATATGTTAGTGCAAGAAACTAATAGTTTTGTTATGCTGGTTGGTGTTGCTGTCAGAGGTGAAAATATGTATATTACGATTAAGGATAAATAGGCTTCTATGGAAGAAATTCTGGTGGAGGGTGAAAAAGAAGAGGCTTTTATGATCGAAACTCCAATAGATGCTAGAAAAAGTCACTGCATTGTTGAGAAGTCCGATTCTTCCACTGAAATTCCTACGGAATTGGTGAAAGTGAATGCAGATTTAGTTGGGGGATAATGGCTTAAGTTGTGGACGAAAGTGGTGAGAGATTAAGCAAAAGTTTATGAGGAGAGAAAGATTTGGATTTTGTTTTGATTATGGGGATTTTTCAGATTAGGTTTGTTTTGATTTTGGTTTTTCGTTTTTGAGGAGAGAGAAAGACCTTGGTTTTGTTTTGATTTTGTTTCTCTCTCTAAATTACATCTTAAGAAAACAAGGAAGAGAGAGAGAAAAAAAAAAGAAAGAGAGAGAGAAGAGAATGATAAAGAAGATAAATTATACGAGGGTATAAAAGTAATTTAGTTATTGGTGGAATGTATTATTAATTTTGAATGAGTTAAAAAGTGATGATGTAGCAAGTTCAGTAAGTTTGATTGTTCATTTTTTCAAGCTATATACCATAGTGTGCGGACATCTATAAAGTTGTACATTTTAGTGTGCAAATTTGAATGCTGTAAACCAAAATATGAAATGGGGCAAAAGTTGTACCCCACGTTGTAATTTACCCGATAGAAATGACATAATACCTCTCAATGCACCAATAATCTAACATAAGACATTAGGAGTAAAATAGCTACAAAACACCTAATGACAAACTAGTAAATAGACTAAATGGTAAAACAGTACATAAGTAGTGACAAAACAGTAAATAGATATAATGCAGAAATGGAAGAACTCGACATAACTTGCTGGTTAAGTCATTCCACACTGCGTGGTAAAGTGACACACCGTGTGGACTGAAATTCCGATAATCCACACATCGTGTGAATTAACCCAAAAAGAAGCAAAAACTCAGCTGGTTGGCAACACGATGTATGACTGTTCTCACACGTCGTGTGTAAACCATGTTTTGGTAACTTCCCTCCATCTTCCTTGATGCTCTCATCACCCTGGCCATAGTATTGATTTATCATGCACGTCTCAAATCCTTTTATATAAAATTCAAATAATTTTATTAGGATTGGATACTACCGAATATCTGCAAAATCATGTTCATTTTATATCCCTAATATATAGTTGTATATTCACATCTACCTAAAGTATACGAGCTATTATATATAAAAACAGAAAAATAAAGGGTGTATGATGCATTTTTCCAAAATTAAATTATAAATTAAACCCCACTTTTGGTTTCAAGAGAGAGAAAGAAAGAGAGGGGCAAAAAAAAACTGAAAGAAATGGGCTTTGAAATTGAAAAGATTCACGGGATAATGGTGCTGGTTCAGTGGGTAATGACTATATATTTACTATTTATTTCACGTTGCTCCACAAAGTTAGACTCAACTCAAATAATACTGAGAAAAAACCTTTCTTTCTTTCTTTCTTTCTAGTCAAAACAAAAGCGAGTAAAATTTTAAGAGGAAAAACGGTAATGCTCTTCTTTTTCTTTCTTTGCATTAAAGGTCAGCTAATAAAAACCGGCGCTTTATTGTTCTTTTGAATTCATCTAATTAAATAATCTTCTCATATGGGTTTTCACCGTTTTGTTTTCTAATTCTTGTTTCTGAATTTTTCAAATTTTGTTTATAAAATATATATATGTATCTGTGTCTTTCTGAAACATGTATTTGTCTTTCTTCACGAGCTTGTGTCAGATTTTCCTTTCAAAAAGAAATCATATCCCTCTCTTTCTCTCTCTCTCTCTTTTTTAAGGTATTGATTCACTGTTCTCTTCACTTCTCTGCTTGCAACCTGTAAACTTTCTAAACTATCTTGCAGTTTCTTTTCCCTCTCCCCTCTATAAAATCCCCCTTTTTTCTCTTCTTGTTTTCTGTTTTTGAAACATACATTTTGTTCTTCTCTCTCCCCTAAAATAACCCATCTTCTTTCCTTCTTTCTTTGATTCAGTGCTTACTCAGATTTCAAATTTAATGCATTTCTTGTGAAAGTGTGTGAAAGAGGGTGAAAGAAAGATCTAAGATGGGAAAAGCTATGAGATGGATGAAAGGGATATTGGGGATGAAGAAAGGCAATGGAGGAGATAAAGAAAATGGAGATACTTCAAGTTCAATTTCAATTTCAATTTCAAGTGAAAAGAAGGAGAAGAAAAGATGGAGTTTTGGGAAATCTCCACAAAATCATAGTGTCAAAGATGGTGATTGGCTTAGATCCTACCTTGCTCACACTGAAACTGAGCAGAATAAGCACGCAATTGCGGTGGCTGCTGCTACAGCTGCAGCAGCGGATGCGGCTGTTGCTGCTGCTCAGGCTGCTGTTGCAGTGGTGAGACTCACCAGCCATGGAAGAGGGGCTTTGTATGGTGGTGGAGGGAGGGAGAAGGATAAGGAGAAGGAGAAGTTAGCTGCTACCAAAATTCAAACTGTTTTCAGAGGCTATTTGGTTAGTGTTTGTTTAATTTGAACTCAAAATTTAATCTTGTAATCTGGGTATTCTTTAGATTTTTTGTTTGTTTGAGTTCAGTTGAGTTCATGTTTGATTAGATTTATGTTGCTTGATGTGTCAGAACATAGTAGAAGTAATGGTACAAATGTTAGTTGAATCTAGGTTAATGAAACAGTACATATGCTTTTGATTTAGGTAAATTTAGCTTTTTGGCATTCAATACTTTACCAATCTCAAAAGCTGGGATCATCACAGATTCAAATGCTAACCTAACCTAACCTATTAAATTTAGTATCTTTAAAAGATAAAAGAAACCTCTTTTAATTTTGATTTAGGGAACTTTTGTACTTTTTTACTTTTGTGTCTGATTGGGGAAGAAGTAGATTCAAATGGGTAATGTAACAGTGTCTTTGTAAGTACATATGCTTTATTGACTTACCCAGGAACAAGTTTGGTGTCTTTTTTTCTTCTTTTTCATTTGGTCCCATCTGTGAAAAATTTTGAATTTGAACCTTTTTCTGTTCCCCTAATGATTGGAAGAATATCCTGTTAAGCTAGTTAGTTGTTTTCTGTTATGTTCTGTTCTGTTCTGGATAATGAGATTGCTCTTAATTTTCGCAGGCTCGAAAAGCTCTTCGCGCATTAAAAGGTCTAGTTAAGATACAAGCGCTTGTTCGAGGCTATCTGGTCCGAAAACGGGCTGCTGCTACTCTTCACAGTATGCAAGCACTTTTTAGAGCTCAAAAATCTATTCGTTCCCAACGTGCTCGTCGCTCTATGGACAAAGAAAACAGATTTCGCCCCGAAAAATGGCGGAGAAAATCCGTTGTAAGCACCTGTTTTGTGTACTTGTACAATGTCTAATCTCAAATGTGTTTTTTGTGCTGAAAAAAGTTTGGTCTTTGCATCATTTTCCAGGATAGGTTTGATGATGCAAGAAGTGAATTCCACAGCAGAAGGCTATCTGCATCTTATGAAATGAACTTGTCTGATGAAAGTCCGAAAATAGTCGAAATCGACACATACAAGCCGAGATCAAGGTCTCGTAGAGTGTACACTGCATTATCCGAATGTAGCGAAGAATTACCGTACCCTCACGCAGTCTCATCGCCTCTTCCGTGTCCAGTTCCAGCTAGAATCTCAATACCAGATTGCAAAAAGAATCAAGATTTTGATTGGTACTTCACGGGCGAAGAATGTAAGTTCTCTACCGCGCAAAGCACGCCAAGGTTTTCAAACTCGGTTCGGGCCAATGTGCCTGTTACACCAGCTAAAAGTGTATGTGGAGATTGCTATTTTAGACCTTACACAAACCACCCCAACTATATGGCAAGCACACAATCTTTTAAGGCCAAATTGAGGTCTCATAGTGCTCCAAAGCAGCGACCGGAGCCAGGACCGAAGAAAAGGCTTTCGTTGAATGAAATAATGGCCGCGAGGAACAGCATAAGTAGCGTTCGGATGCAGCGATCATATTCGCAGTTCGATGAAAGTTTAGATATTTAACAGATATTTTAGTGATTTGAATTCTAAGCAGCATTTTAAGAGGGCTTTTTATGATGTAAATTCTTTTTTCAATAGTTGAAGTTGATCTTTGCCTTATCAATGAAATGTGTTTCTATTTTTCTTATACAGTAAATCATTTTTAATAGATACAATTCAGAGGATAAAATTCAAAATTGGATTTGAAAAAAGATTCAAAATTGAAACATAATGATACATAAACTTCCATGGAATGGAATCTCATAATGTTAGTCAAGAGACAGTCTTATTAAGGAGTTCTGGCATGTAGCAGAGCAGTAGTTTGTTAGTTTTCAAAATTTAAATGATAGCCTGTAATTTAATCATTATTTCACTTGATTCTCTTCTTTGTTTCATCCCCATGTGTCATGTGCTTTCAATTTGGGATGCAAACATTTCAATTGAATATTCACTAAATACATGAATTTCTATTTTGCAAACATAATTCATATTATTAGTTAAATATTTATTTTTTAGTAAATAATAATTCTAACCTTTTTATTATATTTTTTTTTAATTTGAAATTCCTTCTACATTCATCTATTGAAACGATGGGTTCTTATCTCCATCTCCGAGTATTTTGGAGAATCTTTGTAACGATCCGATTTAAAGAGCGGCCTATTGAATGCCACATTGAAGATGGAGAGAAAGTGATTGTGGTTTATTAGTAAGGTAAGAATCCAATACATGCATACACATTTTAAAACCGTGAGGTCCAATGTATTGGATTTGAGCCAATACGGATAATATCTACATGTATTGGATCAGATTGTTATTGGTGATTCTCCACGTACGTTATATGGTTCGAGGACTAACCAAGCGAAAGCTAGTGAGCCTGTAACGACCCGATCTAGAGTGGATGACACCGGGATAGAAGACCTGGGCAAGGAGCGAGCCTAAGAGATGGTGATGGAGACAAGAATGAACTAAATTCCACATCGGAAATGGAGAGAGTGACTGAGACTTATTAGTAAGGTGAGAATCCAATATATGTAAACGCCTTGTAAAGTTGTGACAACTCAAAATGTTGAATTTGGGCCAAAACGAACAATATCTATGTAGTATTGAGTCAAATTGGTACCATGTCAGTCTCCATCCCCATATATAAATTGAACAGAAATCACTTCACATTCCCAACTCAAGGGAATTCAATGGGAATTTATAAATTTTTACTGATATTAATTTTAATTAAAAATAAAATATATATAGAATAGAATAAAATATCAATCAATAAAAGATAACTATCGCTGCCTCGAGAAGTCTGATAAGTGTCCAATTCAATATTGAAATACCCACTTTAATGCTAGGTTATTTATTTAATTTAGTGTCATTTTAGGTGTTATTGCTTGTTTTGGTATGTTTTATCCCCACAAGACCCAGACGATTAAAACAAGTAGAATTGGACTTAACTTGAAGAAACTTTGGACTAGAAAGGAATTTGGGACTGAATCAAAGGAGCCGAAACAAAGACGGAGTTAGTCTTGCCCAAGACTAAGGACTTCAGAACTGCTGATGTTTAAATTGGTCAGGACTCTTTTCTACGGAAGAAAAAAGGCAGAAAATGAGGGGTATGGCAGAAGGTTTATGTTCCAGAATAAATGGCATTGGGAGCCGATTCTAGCTGAAATTCTAACTAAGGGACAGTCGGGTACGGGTGAATTATCACTTACTGGTAGACTTTCGGACATTGTAGAAACCTTGGCACGGTGGGGGCCAAAACTGATCATGGTGGGCGGACGGGAAGTGCAACACTGTTCGTATAAGTTGGAAATACTGAGATCGGGAACCACGACGACATAAGTGAATGAGTATGAACATGTCCGATTACAGCTTATTGACAGACTACTCAAGGATAAAGATTGTTGGCGACAGGGGGCTAAGTTGCAATGGTTAGTAGAAGGCGACTCTAATACCAAGTTGTTTCAAGTTGCAATGGCTAGTAGAAGGCGACTCTAATATAAAGTTGTAATGGCTGGTGCAAGACGCGCTGCATTGGGTGCTTTACACGCATTTGTCGCCTTCTATGGAGCTCACTCTCTCATTTTCTATTGCTTTTTACATTGTAAGTGTTAGACATGAAGCTTGTTACTTTTATTAGTAATAAACTAAAAAGATTAACAAGTAAATTAATGGTTGGTTACAACTCCACAATACAACGTGACCACCAATTTACTCCCACTAAACATGCTCTCATGTTAAGCCTTGGATTGCAGATTCTATACATGATCTGATTACAGTGGATTGATGAACTGTTAGGTTTACTGATATTGATGTTGATCTTTACTCATATGGATGAATAATTGGTCTATTCTTCCACCTTATATTGTTTGTTCTGTATTTTATCACTACAACCACTTAAATCAACCTTAATTAGTTACTAGTATAGGCATTTATGACTTCCGCTTTTTCCAGCTTAAGGTCCGCCTCTAGCTAGGTTACCTTTTGTTTCAGACCATCCGCTAAAGCACTTGCCGCAAGAGCTTCGGATCTCGCCTTAGACATCTCGCCTTCCAGCTCCTTAACTCGGGCCTCATTCACAGCGTTTACGGCAATGTCCGTCTCAACGACATTGATATGATCAATGATCTGGAAAAGGAAAAGATATTAAAAAGATTTAAGGTGTTAATGTTAAAAGGGAAGCTAAAAGAAATTGCTTACCGTCAGAGCCCGACGCTTGACCATTTTAAGATAGTAGAGGTCTTATACTTGGCCCTTGTTTCTAGAACGTTAGGGATTTTTCCAATTGCCTCCTCAATGTCATGCATCACGACATCTGATGCAAGAACCAGCTCGGGACCATGAGTGGCGGCCCAATAACTCCCAAGGTTCGGCTTCATCGACTAAGGATCCAAAAAAGTGGATTATATTAAAACGCTTATAACAACAAGAGTAACAAACCTGAAATAAAATAGGAAAAGAGTCAAACCGGAGTATAGGTGGAAGAAAATAGGGAGACCTTTGGAACTTTGGCGGTGACCACCAATTGGTCTAATCCGTCGGCCTGTGTGGTTTTCCCATTGGAAGAACCATCAACTTTAGCTTTTTTTTGGAGGAGGAACATGTTGAACCTCAGCTGTGGGCGCTTCCCCTCCTATTTGTTCAAAGAAACATTCACCCTCTCCTGGGCGTCTAAAGCCGTCTGGAGTTTCTACTTCTCTACAATGACATCTTTTACATTAGTCCCCCCCTGCAAAAAGGGGTAAAAAAGAAAAAGGAGTTATTAGATGAAAAAGATAGGTGTAATACCTTCAAAAGCTTTATAAGAGTTATAACGGATCTCCCCATTCCGTAGCACTACTAACGGTTCACCAGCCTTCATGATAGCCAAGGCTTGGTCATACGCCCAGAAATCGTGCTTGACGGACCAGAGCATTCTTAGGGCATTTTACTCTTCCGGGTTAAGAGTGAAACTTCTATTCGCTCGTTCTTTTGGGTTATAATTCCAAATGGTTGGAAACCCTAACAGTACGTCCTCCGCCATCTTGACGTAGAAGAATCTTTGCCCCAAATTATGGATGTTGAACATCTTGCTATGGAAGGGTGAGAAACCCTTTAATTTGGAGAAGGTAATATGGTTTTCCACCCCACGTTTAGACATAATGTGAAGTGACCAAAAGACCCTAGGGCTCAAAGTAAGACCCAGATTTGCCACAAGATACGAATCCAGCACAAGGTCCAACCATCCGTTTGGATGTAATTGGCAAATAAGGACATTAAAGAACTCGATAACGTCCCCAATTACTTTGGGAACTGGGTATATAAAGCCTATATCTATATGGCTTTGATATACGGTAAAATAACCTCGTGGAGGAGAGGCGGGTCGTTGGCAAAACCCAAGGATCAGACATTCAGTTGCCCGGAGCTAAGAATAAAGTGATTGGAGGGTTATGAGAAGTGTTAGGTCGATTTTTGAAGGCGTGGTTTCCATTTTGAGAGTTTTTATTCCTTTCTTTTTAGGGGCAGAAGAATTGGCTTCTTCCCCAGATGTACGATTGGGCACCTCTGTTGCCACAACTGGGATTGTGGCAGGTAAAGGCGCTCGAGGATGATTCTGAGTTTGAGTAAGATTAATTTCTAAGGTCCTCTCAGAAGAGGAAGTGGAAGAAGAAGAACTCATGGTAATGATTGTGGGAAAAAGAAAAAACAAAGACTTGAAAGAAAGAGAAATACAAATCTCAAAGAACTGAACCAAATATTTGGGGGAAAGATAAACTTACATGGAAATTGGATGTGCAATTGTAGAAATTGCGAGAGTTGTTTTACAGGAACTCGATGAGAAGAAGCAAGTCGAAGGCAAGAATGAACAGAAGTGAAAAGTTGTGAAAATGGAAGAAAAATGCTTTTATAGGGTAGGTGAATGGCACGAGGGACTGTGCTCGAATTGCCACCTCTTAACACCCAAATGGCATGGAACAACGCGCCTGTCAGAAATAATAAATGTAGGCTGCATGCCGAGAAGATGAAAAGCCCTGAAGGGCTTAAATTGACATTTTCGGGGAGCTCCTGATAACATGTTAAGCCCAAAATATACCTAAAATATCATTAATATTTATATCATTTTTATTACGAATTCATGTTATTTATATCTGTTTAGATTACTTTTACTTTCGAATATCTTTCTTTCTTGCAAGGTGCCTGAATATTTGGTAAAATCCAAATAGGAACGAAAAAGGATCAAAAACAGAAGAAAAACCCTACAAAAGGAGTCAAAGACGACGTAAATCGAAAGCGCCAAGTCGAGGACACGAACGAAAGCAAGAAGTAAGAAAACCTGCCGGGCCGCGATAGTGGATCCTCAACCCGCGGCCGCGACACGCGTGGTTTAACTATTTCTCCCCTTCGTCCGTCGCTCAGCTCAGTGCTACGTCATTCACGGCCGCGGATTACCATCCTCGGTAAGTGCAGAAAATTTACAAAGAGCATTTTACACATGCTGAAAATCCAAGAAACGCGTTCGTTCAAGTGGATAAAGACGTCCTTTCACAACGGACACGACTCTAAACTAAGGAACACATCACTTCAAACACAACCCTTCAACACCTTTAAATAAAGAGTTGATATGGAGAGAAAGGGTTGATATGAAATGTTATAATATAGATATAGAATCAGAGCGTAGAACTTATGTCTAAGTTCTAAGTAAAACATTTCGAAAGTTAGAAGTTCGATTCTGTAAAAAGCAATATGATGTACACACATTGTTTATAGTATAATTACAAACACAGTAGCGTTTAGATTCAGTCTTATTAGTTTACATTTTGGTAGAGGCCGTCCGCATCCCTATAACGAAGATACAACGAGAAGATTGAGTAGAGGATCCGTCCCGGAGTCTGACAAACTCTAACGAAGCCCAAGGGAAGAATTGACAACCTTTCACTTGCAATCGTCAAAAGTTTCCATGCTTTCTGTTCTCTGTAAACTTGTTTCAATTTATATTTCATCTAATAAAGTTGGTTCTCTTCAATTCATTTTTAAGTAGCACTTATGGTAACCAATCCACTAAAGTGAGTTCTGGTGTTTTCATTAAAACGTAGTTAAATTCAAAATCATTACAAGGAAACTTTGTTGAACAACCTAAACAAGTTGGTACTTTTAATGTTAAAGATTAGTACCAGGTTGATTAGGGTACGATACTTTGGATTAAGATCGAAAGCAGTTCAAAGCCCAATACATTGAAGGAGCTTATGATATTACATTTTCATAATGTACAAAGTTTAAAGTTGATTTCTTTGCTTAATGTAAATGAATATATTTAATTATCTTTTCTAAAAAGAACTAAGCGTTCATGTTTTGTAAAATTCATCCCTAAATCAGAAGACATTTCTAACAATCGATTTATTCTAAATATAAAATCTTATTCCTGCATTTTCAAATACTCAAAGTTCACAAATTCAATTAAACAAATTTCCTAAATTCAATTAAACAATTTTCACTTTTTATTTACATTTAATAAATCTAACAAGTTCGAAATTAATAATTCAAAAATAAGTTTTTCGTTAAAAAACGTATCTCTGTGGGATCGATATTTTTATTACTACAAGCGAAACCGTGCACTTGCGGAAATCGCTCAACAAGTTTTTGGCGCCGTTGCCGGGGATACGCCAAAATTTTTGACAAAATTTTTATTTTTCGTATTTTATTTTCGAATCTAGGTTTACACATTCTTTTTACAACTTTTATATTTTATTTATTTCAATTTATTTAACATATTTATTTTCGATTTTGTTTTGAAGGTAGTTTGGTTCGTGCAACAATTTCAAGTTCATGCGCAGTTCGCGAAGTTCGGGCACGCCACTAGACCCTCTTGATCCAGAAATTGAAAGAACACTTAGAAAAAACAAAGACAAAACCCTCTTTAAAAACCAAATTAGTCCAGCCAGAAAATATGGCAACACTTATGGAGTACGCTAGGCCAGGAATGGCCGGTGTAACTAATAGTGTAGTTAGACCCCGTATAAACGCAAACCAATTTGAAATTAAGCCTGCTTTGCTTAATATGTTGGAAAATAACGTAACGTTTTATGGGCTACCTCACGAAAATCCTAATACCCATTTGACAAATTTCTTAGAAATTTGTGACACTTTTAAAATTAGCGATGTGCCAGCCGAAGCAATCAAACTTCGCCTTTTTCCTTTTACTCTTAAGGATCGAGCCAAAGAATGGTTAACTTCTATGCCGGCCGCAACATTTGAAACTTGGGACCAACTTGCCCAAGCATTTTTATTGAAATATTTTCCTTTAGCAAAAACCGCAAGAATCATAAAAGAGTTGACATCTTTTTCTCAAAGTGACAATGAAACTCTTTATGAGGCTTGGGAACGTTTTAAAGAACTTCAACGTTTATGCCCACACCACTCATTGCTAGATGCTCTTTTAATGCAAACATTCTATAGTGGATTAAATCCTACGACTAGAGGGTCATTAGATGCTATGTCTGGAGGGTTATTTATGAAGAAGACATCCACCCAAGCAAGAGAACTTTTGGAGGAAATGGCAATCAACAGCAGTATATGGCCCGCAGAGCGTGGACATATACCAATGGCGAAACCGTCACCCTCAGGTACATCATCGGTTAAAGGTATAATGAATCTTGATCCAGTTGCGATGTTACAAGCCCAAGTTTCTGCCTTATCGCACAAATTTGATAGGTTTATGGCACCGTGCGATCCTAATGGTACTCCGATCCAGATAGATATTGATTACGAAGGTATGGATGTAATAGAACAGGTAAATTTTGTCCAAACTAATAATCCCTATTCTAATACTTATAATCCTGGATGGAGAGATCATCCTAACATTAACTGGAGAGATAATAATAATAATAATGCAAGTGCTAATCAATATCGTAATAATAACTTTCAAAATCAATCAAGAGATACGATTAGCACTTTATCTTCAAAAATCGACAAATTTATAGATGCTATGAATGGAAAAATAAGTAATCAAGATCAGCTTATTCAAAACCAATCATCTAGCATCCATAATTTGGAGGTTCAAATTGGACAACTTGCTAAATCAATTCCATCCCGCAAAGAGGGAAGTCTTTCCAGCCAAACGGAAGGAAATCCGAAAGAGCATGTAAAGGCTATCACTCTTCGTTCAGGGAAAAACTACTCAGATCCGGAAATACCCGGAGATTCAACTTTACCTGGAACTGATTTACAAAATTCCAAAGAACATACATTAAAACAAAAAGATGCACAAATTGATTTTGGTACGAAACCTTTTGTACCAAAACCACCTTTTCCACACAAGGTCCGAAATAAGGACCATGATAAACAACTTTTTATCGTTTTTAGATAAACTTAAAAATTTGCATATAAATTTAACATTTATGGATGCAATTACGCAAATTCCTAATTATGGAAAGTTTTTGAAAGACTTAATTTCAAAAAAAATTAGTTGGGAAGGAATTTCATCCATTTCACTTACTGAAGATTGTAGTTCGATAGTATCAAGCAAATTACCTACTAAACTCAAAGATCCCGGATGCTTTACCATTCCGTGTAAATTGGGAGATATTGAATTCCCAAGTTGTCTTTGTGATTTAGGAGCTAGTATAAACTTGATGCCATTGTCTCTTTTTGATAAATTAGGTTTAGAAGAAGACATCAAACGTACTAATATGGTTTTGCAATTAGCGGATCAATCCACTAAAAGACCATATGGTATAATTGAGGACGTTTTAGTAAAAGTTGACAAATTTATTTTTCCTACTGATTTTGTTATCTTAGATTTTGCTTATGATGCTAATTGTCCGCTAATCTTTGGTAGACCGTTCATGAACACGGGACGTGCTCTAGTCGATGTGTCAGAAGAAAAAGTAGTTTTAAGGATAGGAGACGATAAGATCGAATTTGACATAAATCGAGCAATGAAATATCCTATGGAGGATTTCGCTTGTATGAAACTTGATCTAGTTGAAGAATGTATTAACGACATTATTCAAAGAGAAGAAATAATAGAACCTATAATGGGTGAAGAATTGGAAGATAAGGACCCAGAGCCTTTGATTCGAGAAGATGGACCAGTTCCGCCTTCAGTAGTAGTTCCACCTAAATTAGAACTTAAAGAATTACCAAACCATTTGAGGTACACTTTCCTAGGCGGAAGTGATACTCTACCTATAATCATCTCTAACAAATTAACCGAAATCAAGAAGAAAAATTGAAAGAAGTTGTTAGAAATAGAATAGGAAGTATGGGATGACAGATTTCAGACTTAAAAGGAATTAATCCTAGTATTGTAATGCATAGGATTCACTTAGAAGAAGATAAGCCACCTAAAGCGGATAGACAAAGACGCTTAAATCCGAATATGAAAGAAGTAGTAAAAAATGAGATTACTAAACTTTTAGACAATGGAATCATTTATCCTATTTCGGATAGTGAATGGGTTAGTCCAATCCATTGTGTACCAAAAAAGGGAGGCATAACTGTAGTAAGGAATGATGAAGGTGAATTAATACCAACGCGAACCACCACCGGTTGGAGGGTTTGTATAGATTATAGGAACCTAAATAAGGCAACTAGGAAAGATCATTTTCCTTTACCTTTCATTGATCAAATGATCGAAAGGATAGCCGGTCATGCCTTTTATTGTTTTCTAGACGGTTATTCCGGATTCTTTCAAATATATATTTACCCGGATGACCAAGATAAAACAACCTTCACGTGTCCTTATGGCACATTTGCATATAGGAGAATGCCTTTTGGTCTATGTAATGCACCAGCAACATTTCAACGTTGTATGACTGCAATTTTTAATGATTTCATCGAAGATATCATGGAAGTATTTATGGATGATTTTTCAGTTTATGGAGATTCTTTTGATGCATGTTTAAAAAACTTAGATAGAGTTCTTTCTAAATGCGAAGAAACGAATTTAGTATTAAATTGGGAAAAATGTCATTTCATGGTCGACGAAGGAATTGTTTTAGGTCATAAAATATCTGAAAAAGGATTAGAAGTGGATAGAGCGAAAACTTCAGTGATAGAAAAATTGCCCCCGCCAACTACTGTTAAGGGAGTAAGATCATTTCTAGGACATGCAGGTTTTTACAGAAGATTTATAAAAAACTTTTCTGTGATTTCCAAACCACTTACTAATTTGCTTATGAAGGATTCAACCTTCGACTTTAATGAAGATTGTATTAAAGCTTTCGAAACATTGAAAACAGCCTTAGTTAGTGCACCCATAATTGCTAAACCCGATTGGGATTTGCCTTTTGAAATCATGTGTGATGCAAGTGACCTAGCTGTAGGATGTGTTTTAGGTCAAAGAAAGGATAAAAGATTACATGTCATATATATTATGCGAGTCACACATTGTCCGGTGCACAGTTAAATTACACAACAACAGAAAAAAAAAATGTTAGCCGTAGTATTTGCATGTGATAAGTTTAGGTCATACTTGTTAGGATCTAAAGTTATTATTTATACAGATCACGCAGCTTTACGTTATTTATTTGCTAAGAAAGATGCAAAACCACGTCTGATTAGATGGGTTTTGTTGTTACAAGAATTTGATATAGAAATTAGAGACAAAAAGGGAGTAGAAAACCTTGTCGCCGATCATCTATCAAGGCTCGAAGATGAAAACGGTCCGATAGGAGGGACTATCGGTATACGAGATGATTTCCCTGATGAACATCTCTATCAGATTAAAAATGTCATATCCCCATGGTATGCGGATATAGCTAATTATCTCGCAGCCAATGTTGTTCCAGAAGGATTAAATTTCAACCAAAAGAAGAAATTCTTTTCTGATATTAAACAGTACTTTTGGGAAGATCCTTTCTTGTTTAGGACATGTGGTGATGGGATAATTAGAAGATGTGTTAGCGAAAATGAATATGAGTCTATAATATCGGAATGCCACTCTAGTTCATATGGAGGGCATAACGGCACTAGCAAGACAGTGGCCAGAATATATGAATGTGGATTCTTTTGGCCTACGATGTTTAAAGACGTTCGTTTATTTATTACGCGTTGTGATAAATGCCAAAGAACAGGAAATTTAAGTAGAAAAGATGAGATGCCCCTCACGAACATATTGGAAGTTGAAATCTTTGACATGTGGGGAATAGATTTCATGGGACCTTTTCCGCCCTCTAATGGTAAAACTTATATTTTAGTAGCCGTAGATTATGTTTCGAAGTGGGTTGAAGCAATTGCGACCCCGACGAACGATTCTAGAGTTGTTACTGGTTTTCTTAAAGATTTATTTTATAGATTTGGTTGTCCTAGAGTCATTGTTAGTGATGGCGGTACCCATTTCATAAACCGAAATTTTGATACACTTCTGAGGAAATATGGAGTACGTCACCGTGTGTCAACGCCATACCATCCTCAATCAAATGGTCAGGCGGAGATCTCGAATAGAGAACTCAAATGGATTCTAGAGAAAACAGTTTCGTCATCAAGAAAAGATTGGTCTAAAAAACTCAATAATGCGATATGGGCATACCGTACTGCATTTAAGTCACCAATAGGAATGACTCCATATCGTTTGGTATATGGAAAAGCATGTCATTTACCAGTAGAATTAGAACATAAAGCCTATTGGGCTATTAGAAAACTTAATTTTGATTTACAACAAGTAGGAAAGAAACGTTTACTCGACTTAAATGAGTTAGTTGAGTTACGTCATCTATCTTATGAAAATGCGAAGATTTATAAAGAAAAAGTGAAAAAATGGCACGATGCCAAGATTAAGGTCAAACAATTTAATGTTGGGGATAAGGTGCTGTTATTTAATTCACGACTTCGTTTATTTCCAGGAAAACTTAGGTCCAGATGGACTGGACCATATTTGGTTCTCAATGTATTTGATTATGGAACTTTAGAAATTGAAGGACCTGACGGAGTTCGTTTTAAAGTTAACGGTAACAGATGTAAAATCTATTACGAAAATTTTTCAAACGAGGAAATTGCGTTCGTAACGTATTTTTCTGACGATTAATTCATTCAGATTTATTCCAATTTTACTTTTATTTTATTTTTCATTTTGTTTGTTTTTAATATGTTTTTAATGATTTTTAATTTTTACACATTCCAATTTTATGATTTTTCATTGTTAATAGACTTTATATTAGATTTTAGATACATGAAAATATGTTCAAGTCATAATTTAATTAAATTCTAGGTATTTAATATGAAATAGAAGAAATTTAGTGATTCTCAGTTGAGAATTTGGAATTCTCAGTTGAGAATTCACATATTTAGAATTCTTAAAAAGGTAAGGATTTTTCTGAACTTACAGAGGATTTGGAATCCTCAGTTGAGACTTCAGAATTTTAAAATTTCAAGGGAAAGGAAGAGAAAACAAAAAAATTTCTGAACTTACCGGGGATTGAAATCCTCGGCCGAGGATCAGAATTCTCTGTAACTTCAGCGGAAAAAAAATCACACAAAAATTTTTAAATTTAGCGTGCCGCGACCGCGGCTCAGTATCCTCGGTCGCGACACGATAAATTCTTGCAGACTCAGACCTGCGTTTTTCTTTTCCTGCAGACACAACTTTTCAGAAACGAAAAATTGAGTTTCTTCAATCTTCAGGAGGTCTGATTAAATACCTTTTCACTTCACAACAATACCTCATTTCATCCTAGGATTTTATAAATAAGTTATAAAGGATTGAAGTACTGTTACATTCTTTTCATCTCTGTCAGAATACCTCTCTGATATTCTTTCATCTTCATCAAACCAGAAACTAAGTTCAGAGACCTTTGCTTCCTTACCCATTTCCAAACAACATGACTTCTAAACACACACCATCTAAGAAATAGGTTTGTATGGTATTTTGTTTTCACACAATATGTAAATAGGTTTGTTTGTTTATAATTGAATTCATGTTTGATGTTTTACTTTATTTGTTCATGCATTTCTAATAAATCAATTCTTTTTATTATTTCGTCTGAATAATGATTTTATGTCTGTTCAAATTTTATCAGTGATAATTAATCGATCAGTATACTAACACACTTCACGATAATTCTCAGTTTATATTTGATATCTCTGTAACTATTACATGTGACATTATTAAGTACATGACTCAGTTTCGAATCATTAAATATGTCGATTCATTTAACTTATATGATTAAGTGAACCTTACTGCTTCCTTCATTTTACTTCATAACTTTTATTCTTATCTTAATTGACTTAATTATATCATTTGTTATTTTCCCATTAATAAGGATAAACCTTTGGTTTACCTTCAATTTAATGTTTTTGTAAGTCGTTGTTTTCTATCACTTGCTGATGATGATGCTGAGTCAACAAGTCAGCGTAATTGTAAGTCAACCCGTCAGCAAGAGTAAAATCAAGAAGTCGGAATTCTGAGTTATCAAGTCAGCATGGTACTGAGGTGATAATACAGGTCAACATGGTCTTGCTGTGTTACCACTGGTCAGTAGGTCTTGCTGAGTTTGTACATTTTTGAGTAAGGATATTTTGGGTATTTTCACAACTTTGTAAAGGCTATAAAAGGTCTGGGTTGGGAAGTAGTTTCACACGAGAGATTCTTAGACTAAGTCATAAGTGTACACTGTGATAATCTGAATTGGGGATTGGGAAAACACGAGAGTTTCTGGAAAAGGAGAAACTGTTTCAATCTTGTTGTAATCTCCATTGATTAGTGAAGTTGCTGGATGTAGGCAGTTAAGCCGAACCAGGGTAAATTCTGTGTGTATTCTTTTGATTGTTGTTTCAAGATCCAATCTGTGATCTTTGTGTACTTTGTTTCTCTGTGTGGTTGATTGATCGTTCGAAGCGTAGTTCAACAATTGGTATCAGAGCTAATCAAGAACAGAGCAATGGGTTTTACAAAGACCGAGATCGAGCGTTTCAATGGTAAGGGAGATTTTGCTCTATGGAGACAGAGGATGAAGGCAATCTTGGTTCAAATGAAGGTTGCGAAGGCTCTGAAAGGCGAGAAGGAATTTCCGGCGACAATGACGAAGGAGGAGAAAGAAGATCTTCTTGAATTGGCTTACAGTAAGATCGTCCTGTATCTTGGCGATAAAGTGCTAAGAGAAGTTTCGAAGGAAACCTCAGCTGCTGGGGTTTGGCTCAAGCTTGAACAGTTGTACATGACGAAGACACTCACCAATCGGGTTTATCTTAAGGGAAAGCTTTTCGGCTTCAAGATGAACGAGGACAAGCCAGTTGAAGACTATCTTGATGATTTCTCAAAGATCATAATTGACCTAGAGAACATAGAGGTAAAGATTGAAGATGAAGATCAGGCCATAATGATCTTGAATTCTTTACCCCAGTCTTTCAGTCATTTTGTTGAAACCATGAAGTACGCTAGAGAAACACTAAGTCTGGAAGAAGTTCTGATGGCGCTAAAGTCAAAACAGATTGAGGCCAACACCAACACTGAAGCTGCAGAAGGATTGTTTGTTCGTGGAAGGTTTGAGAAAAAGGACTCTCACAAGCCAAAGAACAAGAACGGGAAAAGTCCAAAACTACATCCTCAAGCAATAAAGAAGGCAAGGTCTACAAGTGTTTTCACTGCCATAAGGAAGGACATTTCAGGAAAAACTGTCCTGAGAGGAACAAGAGTCTAGGTCAGCCTAAAGATCAAGGCGAAGCCGCTGTGGTAGAAGAAGGTTATGAGAGCGCTGAGGTCCTTGCTGTCACTGATAAAGATCCAAACACTGACTGGATCTTGGACAGCGGATGTACGTTCCATATGACTCCCAACAGGACGTGGTTCGAAGACTTTCAAGAGAAAGGTGGGAGGGTTCTTCTAGGCAACAACAAGTTGTGCAAGGTACTGGGTCAAGGCTCCATTAGGCTGAAGATGTTCGATGGTCAAGAAAGGATTATGACCGGTGTGAGGTATGTGCCAGAACTGAAAAGAAATTTAATTTCTTTGGGTACGCTTGATAAACAAGGATATAATTATAGAGCCGAAGGGGGTATCATAAGGATATCTAGAGGACCTTTAGTTGTTATGAAAGGTACCATGAGTAATGGCCTATACACACTCCTAGGTAGTACTGTGTTAGTCTCTACCGCAAATCTCACCGAGTCTAAAACTGATAGAACCAATCTTTGGCACCTTAGACTAGGTCACGTGAGTGAAGTTGGTTTACAGGAAGCAGGGTTGTCTTGGTAAAGATCACATAGGAAAGATAGATTTCTGTGAGAACTGTGTCTTAGGGAAGTCTAGTAAAGTCAAGTTTCCTAAGTCAGCAATACATAGAACCCAGGACATTCTTGAGTACATTCACTCTGACCTATGGGGGCCAACAAGAACTAAGTCTCATGGTGGGAGGACCTATTTTATGACTCTTATTGATGATTACTCTAGAAGAGTATGGGTTTATATTCTAGCTCATAAGAATGAGGCTTTGCAAACGTTCAAGGATTGGAAAGTGTTAGTGGAAAACCAAACAGGAAAGAAAATCAAAAGGTTGAGAACCGACAATGGTTTGGAGTTTCTTGACAAAGATTTCATCACTTTGTGCAAGAAGTCAGGTATAACCAAACATCATACCGTTCCTGGAACTCCACAGCAGAATGGCCTAGCAGAGAGGTATAATAGGACTATCCTAGAAAGAGTTAGGTGCATGTTAATCCAATCTAGTCTCCCAAAGTCTTTCTGGGCTGAAGCAGTGCAAACTGCGTGTTACCTAATCAATAGGTGCCCATCATCTGCTATAGGTTTTAAAACACCTATGCAAATGTGGTCTGATTACCCAGAGGATTATGAAAAACTTAGAGTGTTTGGTTGTTCAGCTTTTGCACACGTTAGACAGGGAAAATTAGAACCTCAGGCTCTAAGATGTGTTTTTATAGGCTACCCTATAGGAGTCAAGGGCTATAAGTTATGGTGCCTAGAATCTGGTTATAAGAAATCCATAGTTAGCAGAAATGTTGTGTTCAATGAGATGGATTTTCCTTATCGGAAAAACCAAGAAAAAACTCAGTTAGAACCGAGTAGTCCTAAGTCCATTCAAAACCTTGAGAGTGTTAAGAATGAGGTGGAGCTTGAAGAAAATAGTGAAAACACCCGTAAAACCGAGCAAGAAGTCAGTGATGGTAATGATACTGAGTCCAGTCAAAGCTATAGACTTATTAGAGACCGTGAAAGAAGAGTCCCTAGGGCCTCGGTTAGATATGGTTTTGAGGACCTTGTAGCTTATGCATTTAGTGTTGCTAAGGAAGTACAAGAGTCTGAACCTGTAACCTATAGGGAAGCTGTGAATTCGGTTGACAAGGAACAGTGGCTTAACGCTATGAAGGATGAGATAAAATCCCTTCATAAAAATGAAACTTGGATTTTGGTAGATAAACCTTTTGATAAGAAGTTGGTCGGTTCAAGGTGGGTGTTTAAAAGAAAGGAAGGGATACCTGGTGTAGAGGAACCTAGGTTTAAAGCTAGGTTGGTGGCCAAAGGGTTTACTCAGCAGGAAGGTATAGACTTTAATGAAATCTATTCACCGGTTGTTAAACATAGGTCTATCAGGATTATTCTCTCTCTTGTAGCTCGTTTTGATCTAGAATTAGAACAGTTAGATGTCAAAACAGCTTTTCTTCATGGAAACCTGGATGAGGTCATATATATGCAACAACCAGAGGGTTTTGAAATAGGAGATAAAGACCAGCGAGTATGTTTGCTTAAGAAGTCTCTATATGGTCTGAAACAGTCCCCTAGACAGTGGTACATGAAGTTCGATGAGTTTATGATAAGTCAGGACTTTCATAGGTCTAGTTATGACTGGTGTGTGTATAGTAGAGACCTTAGTGATGGCTCTAAGATTTATCTCTTGTTATATGTTGATGACATGCTTATAGCTTGTCAAAACAAAGCAGCCATAAATCAGTTAAAGGCACAACTAAACACACGGTTTGAGATGAAGGATCTCGGGTCAGCACGAAAAATTTTAGGGATGCAAATTTCTCGAGACAAAGGAAGAAAGAAGCTATTCCTAAGTCAGTCAGTTTATCTGAGCAAGGTGTTAGAACGTTTTGGTATGACGAATTCAAAGGCCGTTCTCACTCCACTTGCAAGTCACTTCAAGCTGAGCAGTAAGCAAAGTCCTCAAACTGATGAGGAAAAGGAAGACATGGAGAGGGTGCCATATTCGAGTGTTGTAGGCTGTCTAATGTATGCGATGGTCTGTACACGTCCAGATTTGGCTCATGCTGTGAGTCTCATCAGCAGGTTCATGGAAAATCCAGGAAGAGCTCATTGGTCAGCGGTGAAGTGGGTGCTGAGGTATGTCAAAGGCTCACTGAGTAAAGGTTTGAGTTATGGTGGAGTTGAAGCCCTAGTGGATGATGTAGCAGGTTTTGTTGATTCTGATTATGCTGGTAGCATTGACACCAGAAAATCCCAAACCGGGTACGTATTCACTGTGTTTGGAACTGCAATAAGTTGGAGGGCAAGTCTACAGTCAGTTGTGACTTTGTCAACAACCGAAGCTGAGTTTATTGCTGTTACAGAGGCAGTAAAAGAAGCTATATGGCTGAGAGGAGTCTTAACGGAACTTGGAGTGACACAGATTGATGGTTTGAAGATTTACTGTGATAGTCAAGGAGCTATACATCTGTCAAAACATCAAGTTTTTCACGAGCAATCCAAACACATAGATGTGAGAATGCATTTCGTCAGGGATGTGATTAGCACTGGTACTGTTCAGGTGGTGAAAGTGGGAACTGAGGATAACCCAGCCGACATGCTGACCAAATCTGTTTCAAGTAATAAATTTGAACATTGCTTGAAACTGGTTAGGATGGTCAGTGGTCCTTGAGTGTATGTTCTTCACTAGTTGATGGAGTGAATAGAAAGACAAGGTGGAGATTGTAAGTCGTTGTTTTCTATCACTTGCTGATGATGATGCTGAGTCAACAAGTCAGCGTAATTGTAAGTCAACCCGTCAGTAAGAGTAAAATCAAGAAGTCGGAATGCTGAGTTATCAAGTCAGCATGGCTGTGGTCAGCATGGTACTGAGGTGATAATACAGGTCAACATGGTCTTGCTGTGTTACCACTGGTCAGTAGGTCTTGCTGAGTTTGTACATTTTTGAGTAAGGATATTTTGGGTATTTTCACAACTTTGTAAAGGCTATAAAAGGTCTGGGTTGGGAAGTAGTTTCACACGAGAGATTCTTAGACTAAGTCATAAGTGTACACTGTGATAATCTGAATTGGGGATTGGGAAAACACGAGAGTTTCTGGAAAAGGAGAAACTGTTTCAATCTTGTTGTAATCTCCATTGATTAGTGAAGTTGCTGGATGTAGGCAGTTAAGCCGAACCAGGGTAAATTCTGTGTGTATTCTTTTGATTGTTGTTTCAAGATCCAATCTGTGATCTTTGTGTACTTTGTTTCTCTGTGTGGTTGATTGATCGTTCGAAGCGTAGTTCAACAGTTTTCATTTATGTTTTTAAGTTTCAGGTCTACATGTTTTCATTTATAGGACATATTTACTCAAAAAATTGCACAAACAGAGTTTTATTCGCGTGTTTCAGCGATCGCGAGTCATGAATCTCGGTCACGACACACGATCTATAGGACGGAATTAGGATGTGATTTTGCACAATTTTTCAACTTTTTCCTATTCCTTCAATAACTCCTAAACACCTATATTTCACCCCTATATGTACCTATCCCTTACACAAACCTAACATCACCTTCCATTTTACCCAATTACACACTCCATACTCTTCCCCGTACAATTAAATCCACACCACATTACCTTTACTTTTACCAAATTTTTACCTACCCAATATACTTCTTTCCCAACCACACCTTTCACAGTTTTCCACACCATGCCTAAACATAAGAAGGGTAGCATTGGGGATGAAGCGATTCGTATTAAAGAGGATGGTAATGAGCAGACCCATTTTGGTGGGGATAACGATCTGCATTATGATGATGACAATATAGAGGAAGCAAAGCACAAATGGCATGTTGTGGAAGAGCACCACTTTGTTGGTGATTGCGTTAATTTTCAATAAAATTTCAACCAAATGAATGAGCAGAACCGGCACATGAATTTATGATCAGATAATATTGGTACAAACTTTCCAGACTTGTGTTCATGAATTACCTCGGTGGATTCCAACCTTAGTAGTTTAAGGAATGAACACACGTCAACCCGACGCCAGTTATTATCATTTTTCCATCATCGAGGCGTAGTGACCACACTATCTCCACCGGATTCATCTTCACAAGAAAAAGTTTTATCTTATCTCTTCTTAATTATTTTATCTCTTATATTGCTTTACTTTTTCAGTTGGGTACAATTTTCAATTTTAATATCTTATGTTGGATGCTTTAATTTCATATATCTATATCTTATTTCGTACCATTTTTCGTGTTTTATCAATTTTTGCACCAATGAGGACATGGTCCAATTTAAGTGTGGGAGGAGATATTGCATATATCATTTTTAGTACGAATAAATGCAACGAATAAGAATAATTTTAAATGCAACATTCTTTTATGCAAATGCAACTTATATTGCAACACAAATTATTTAAATTATTTTTAGGTTATCATTATCGATAGAAATAATATATTTCTATAAGGGTAATATTTTTTAAATTTTTCACAAATCTTCGACACGATTTTAAGTAAAAATTGTCTCGAGTGAATGTATTTAAGTAATAAATTCTTTATTTTGAATCTCTATTTCATATCATGAAATTCATGATACAATAAATCTTATTTTAAATTTTCAATTAGGTTTATAGGCACTAAATTGAACTAACAATTTTTTAGCTCGGTTTTAATTTTGTCTTACATTAACACCAATTGAAGTTTTTAAGGAAACTATAGCCATAATACATGTTGAATTTTAAGTCAATATAGGATGAATGTGCTAATTTTCTTTTTCCCAATTCATATTAATTAATCAATAAATCGTATTCTTAACTTTTGGCCACGATTGAGACCAACCTTATCACAGTCGAGGTATGAAAGGGAAGAAATAAATAAGTGAAGCGTACTTTTGGCCACAGTTGCGACCACCCTTATCACAATCGAGGTATGAAAGGAACGTTTAAATTAGAAAAATTAAGCGTGTTTAAAGTTTAAAGTAACGATTGCGTCCACCCATGGCATGGTCGGTACCTCTTAAGCGAACACAAAACAAATGCATATAAAGTTACGGTCGAGACCACCCTTATCACGGGCGTAACTAAGCAAATAAATTAAAACTTAATAATTCAAGTTTGGGAAAGGAAATTTGGTGCTTTGAAATGCCTTGAGATGAAAGACTCAATAACGTGCGTGCTTACATCGTCCCGAATACTTCAATTTAAAAATTGAAATACAAGACGAATGATATATCGTATTTATACTAAGTTAGTTTGATATTTTGCGTATAAATTTGCCATGCGAAGTTAGTCTTTTCGGCTTAACTAATTTAAAAGGTAAACACAAAGATATATGTTTTATTTTCATAAAGAGATTAGTTAAGGAATAAGTTCAGTGAAATTTTGCTCGGGACTAGCAAAAGATTAAGTGTGGAGATTTGTTAAGCCCAAAATATACCTAAAATATCATTAATATTTATATCATTTTTATTACGAATTCATGTTATTTATATCTGTTTAGATTACTTTTACTTTCGAATATCTTTCTTTCTTGCAAGGTGCCTGAATATTTGGTAAAATCCAAATAGGAACGAAAAAGGATCAAAAACAGAAGAAAAACCCTACAAAAGGAGTCAAAGACGACGTAAATCGAAAGCGCCAAGTCGAGGACACGAACGAAAGCAAGAAGTAAGAAAACCTGCCGGGCTGCGACAGTGGATCCTCAACCCGCGGCCGCGACACACGTGGTTTAACTATTTCTCCCCTTCGTCCGTCGCTCAGCTCAGTGCTACGTCATTCACGGCCGCGGATTACCATCCTCGGTAAGTGCAAAAAATTTACAAAGAGCATTTTACACATGTTGAAAATCCAAGAAACGCGTTCGTTCAAGTGGATAAAGACGTCCTTTCACAACGGACACGACTCTAAACTAAGGAACACATCACTTCAAACACAACCATTCAACACCTATAAATAAAGAGTTGATATGGAGAGAAAGGGTTGATATGAAATGTTATAATATAGATATAGAATCAGAGCGTAGAACTTATGTCTAAGTTCTAAGTAAAACATTTCGAAAGTTAGAAGTTCGATTCTGTAAAAAGCAATATGATGTACACACATTGTTTATAGTATAATTACAAACACAGTAGCGTTTAGATTCAGTCTTATTAGTTTACATTTTGGTAGAGGCCGTCCGCATCCCTATAACGAAGATACAACGAGAAGATTGAGTAGAGGATCCGCCCCGGAGTCTGACAAACTCTAACGAAGCCCAAGGGAAGAATTGACAACCTTTCACTTGCAATCGTCAAAAGTTTCCATGCTTTCTGTTCTCTGTAAACTTGTTTCAATTTATATTTCATCTAATAAAGTTGGTTCTCTTCAATTCATTTTTAAGTAGCACTTATGGTAACCAATCCACTAAAGTGAGTTCTGGTGTTTTCATTAAAACGTAGTTAAATTCAAAATCATTACAAGGAAACTTTGTTGAACAACCTAAACAAGTTGGTACTTTTAATGTTAAAGATTAGTACCAGGTTGATTAGGGCACGATACTTTGGATTAAGATCGAAAGCAGTTCAAAGCCCAATACATTGAAGGAGCTTATGATATTACATTTTCATAATGTACAAAGTTTAAAGTTGATTTCTTTGCTTAATGTAAATGAATACATTTAATTATCTTTTCTAAAAAGAACTAAGCGTTCCTGTTTCGTAAAATTCATCCCTAAATCAGAAGACATTTCTAACAATCGATTTATTCTAACTATAAAATCTTATTCCTGCATTTTCAAATACTCAAAGTTTACAAATTCAATTAAACAAATTTCCTAAATTCAATTAAACAATTTTCACTTTTTATTTACATTTAATAAATCTAACAAGTTCGAAATTAATAATTCAAAAATAAGTTTTTCATTAAAAAATGTATCTCTGTGGGATCGATATTTTTATTACTACAAGCGAAACCGTGCACTTGCGGAAATCGCTCAACATAACATCCAAAATGTTATCCTTGGGGCCAAACTATAAATATCCATAAAACAGAGGGAATAAAAAGGATAAAAGAGCTTTTGATGTCCGCAGGGGTTTGCCTTAATGGAGCATTCAACGGATGTTAGTAATAAATGACCTGGTGGTTAAAAGATCCGTTCAAAGAGGTATGCCACCACCATCACGGTGCCAGGAAGATGTAACGTTACACAAGGATCCGCCTAAGGAGTCGATAAACCGTTAATAAGGGAATCTCTAACATTAATAAGCATTAATGTTTCTATAAAGATGCTAACGGCCTGACATAAAGAAACTAGCATTAAACATCATTTAAAGGCAATAAAGGGAGCAATTACGGTTGTTACTAAACCCTGTATAAATACCCCCAACACAGGGGGTTGAAGGTACATTCAAACATTATTCTAAAACCCTACTTTGTGATTACAGTTTATTCTCTCTAGAATATTACTGATTTAGGCATTGGAGTGCCCCGGCTAAACACAATGGCACCTCACAATGACATAATCTAGTGAAGGAAAATCGATAAGATATCAAAACATTAATAAAATTCAGAGAGTCCATCTACTTTTATGGACAAATTCATCGAGTTTATAATGCATCAAGGACCAAGCCAATGTCATTATTAGATGCCTATACATTGCATCACTCTATCCTCTAGGCGTTGCCATATGAATATATAGTCATGATATATTTCTGCAAAAGATGAATAATTCCAATTTCAGCTTTCAAAAATAAATAAATAAATCCAATTTCATGGTGAGAAGAAAAATCGAAGAAAATCTTTTCTCCATCAAAATAATTCACAAGTTATCATAAGAAGTAGAAATGGGAGCAATGCACAATCATGAAAAGTATGCACCTATTATTACTCAAACACTAAGAAGTGGAATTAAAGCATACTATGTAACATAGTACATTTACATTGTTGGGATTTGAATGTCTTTGAAAGTCTTTGTCCAAATTTAAGGTAAAATTATTAAGATATTGATTTTAGTAGATGTCACGTTTTGTCATAATTGTACCACTCTTTAGCTACCCATCGTCACTAATTAATGACAATGTCTTTTCTTTCAAGGATTCAACATGTCTATATGACTATGGGTCCGTTTGTTTTATCTGCTATTTGCTGTTTCCTGTTACGGTTTGCTGTTTGCTGTTTGAAAAGGCTGCTGTTGCAAAAAGCAGGAAGTCCCTGCTTTTATAAAAAGCTACTTTTCGGCTACAAAAGGCAAACATGAGGTGTCTAACCAAACACCTTAAACTCTCCTTTTCAAAGTGAAAAGGCAAACAGGAGGTCGAAAAGCAGCTACCAAACACCCCCATATTTCCTCTTCTCAAAAAAAATTTCATGCACCAAATAAGGTAATCATTATTATATATGTTTGTTTTTATTAATATTAAAAAAAATCTAAGTGTTAGAATCTTTTTTTTATTCAGTTAGAGCATTCTTGGTAGATGCAACTTATTACTTTGGATGAAAGAGTAGTGACTAACTACTATGAAGGTTGTATCTAAAATATATTTATTAGTTTCTGTGGTGATAAACAGTAAATTTTACCCAGGAAATCTAAAGAGGAAAAGCCAAAGAGAGAATGCAGCACATGGAGGTGCTAGATGTGCTGCATCTGGCAAGTGTAATACACAGGCCACATGAGGCGCGTTTGGCACCTCAAGAAGCAAGAGATCTGCTTTAAACGGTGGGGGCTTCCGTCCGTATGGTTCTCAACGGGTTTCGGAAAATCTCCAAATAAAATTTAAAAAAATTTCCAAATTAAAAAACATAATTCCCAAATTTAAAATTCACCACGTGTTACTGGTATAAAATATCAGTTTAGAGCAGCAATAAAATGAAATTATAAAATATAACTTTAGAACAGCAAACAATAAAACAAAATTAAAGTACTGATATAATAAAAAAAAATTAGCATTCAGTATCAGTACTGATATAATAAAAAAACTCAACATTCAGCACTGATATATCTAAATACATGTGATATACCAAGAGTAGCAATAAAACAAAATTAAAGTACTTATATAATAAAAAAACTCAGCATTCAGTACTGATATATGTAAATACATGTGATATACCAAGAACATCAATAAAACTAAATTAAATTGTTGTAGATGTAGATAATAATATTAATTAACTTATCGCAATACTTATTATATTTTTAATCACATTTAATTACTAATTATCATATATATATATATATATATATATATATATATATAATATTTCATTTTTTTGTTTGTGGATTTTACAGGAATTTTACGGTCGGTTTTTCGGGGGCGCTTTGCGGATCCCCGCGGTTTGGGGATACTAATACCCACCCCCGCCCAATTTTAATGTCCGGGGCTAAAATAATTATATATCATTTGAAGATTTTATTTAGTGAAATAATTATATTTTCACGAAATCTTCTAACCTATATTGGGAGCGATCCCTTGAACGCACTCCAACAATCAAGTTAAAAAGAAAGTAATGAAACAAATGAGAGAGATCCATAAATGCATGTCACATGCTGATATTTATAAACCTTGGGTAGGATAATATGTCTATACTCTCTTTATGTTCCGGTCGGCTTATCATATTGATATACTAATCCAGATTGAATAGTTATCTCGTGTATATTAGTAACAAGAGCCTAATAGTAACCTTTTATGGTTTCTAATAAGCGAATATCAATGCTCAGTTGAGGCATGGAGCAATTACCCTCGTAAGCTCCTTGAGCAAGTCTCGATTCCCTGATGAATTGATAAGAATCAAATGAGTTGCATCTGTAACCCCATATGAGTATTATCGTGCACTTCTCACTCTCACCAGTTTAGTGGCCGATGAGATCATCTCTCCGATGGGAGAGAAATAACCCATTGATTCACTCATTGTTTCTAAGCATGACATAGAACATATTTGACTAAACCCATACTTTGACACCTTGTTACAGGCCCATTCGACGATTAATAAAAGTAAATTGTAAGTCATATAGGCTCCACAGTGAATGTCGGTCTAAGGACATCACAATAAGTGTTATAATGAGATACATCTATGACTAGGTTCCATATAGTGATCTTATTTTGTGGATTTGTCCAACGCTTCCTCTTTCATAAGCTCCTATTCCGCTGGCTTGACATTCAATGCCTGTGATATATGAAACACCATCACAACTCGAGTACATAAGAGTTTGTAGTTGAATGTAATTAACAGGAAAATCAAGAGACTAGGCATCCTTCGGTATATAGTATCCTATTATTACACGGTTTCACTTATCCATGTCATTAACTCTCCAAACATGCACATATTACTATACTTCGGTTACTCTAGCAGATAATTGCCACAAGATAAATAAACTGAAATATTAATGCATTTATTTATTAAAAACGTCAATGTATAATGTCTTGAGACTTGGGCATACACTAACAATGTCAACATATGTAATCTTTAATATTCGAGAATTTATTCCAGCATCAACCATTACATTTTGAAGCTCCTTCCGGATGAGGTTATACACATCATCTTTAAGAGTAATTGACTCATTTGTCTTGAATTTTGGATCAAATTTGGGGTTCCCTCGATCCATAGATCTTGTCCCCGAAGGTTTTCGATGATTTTCTTCATACCGTCGAAGTAAAGATTCGGTAGAATCATGATGAAGTCCTTTGTGTCTCTTAGGAGATCGAGAATCCTCAAGATGATGAGGTTTTCTTGGAGATGTATGTTAGTGTCGATGTCTTCGGTGTATAGGACTGGATTTACTCTCCTTAGATCACCCCTTATTAATACCGTGTTGAGATCTTCTAACCAATTTCTCTTTTGAGGGAAAGTACAAACGGTCGCGTAACCTCCATCTACATCGCATGCTCAACTCGGACAATATTCATGGATTCTTGGACAGAACCTATATTATATATATAAAAAAGGGTAGTCTGGTGCACTACGCGTCCCCGCTGAGCGAGGGTCCGGGAAGGGGTCCCACCACAAGGGTGTACTGGGGGCAAGCCTTTCCCTGCCAGTTTATTTGGCAAGAGGCCACTCCTAAGACTCGAACCCGTGACCTCTTGGACACGCGACAACAACGTTTACCGTTGCGTCAAGGCTCGCCCTCTCTATATTATATATAAGCTTCTTCAAAATTTGATCCATGAAACGATGCTGTTCATGATTAAGAGATCCTAAACACGTCTCAATTTTTTAATCTAACTCTAGAGTGATGTGCAACAGTTTCAATAGATTATCACTTGCATCGACAAGGTGTCGAATCTTACCGGAGTAGTTGAAGAAGTATGAACATAAAAAACTGGTTGAATGGCGGGCTAGATCACAAAACTAGTCATTTGGGCCATAATGAACCTTTGTTTGATCGACTTTCATCGTACCACTTGATGTCTTCAAACTCAAGTGTAAGCTTGATAGAGTTCCTTTAGGATACCTGAGATGAGATTAGCAAACTATCATAGAAGGGACCTGAGTCTGATGTCTCTACTCCGATGCTTAAGACAGTGAATATATTGAGATTTAATACATTGACTATATAGTAGAGTGATAAAAAAAATTATTGTGTACGATATTTGAGATGCCTATTTATAGAGATTGAAAAGATTACCCTATATTTGAGTAGGCTTCCACATGATAATGTTTTATCAGTCCACATGTTCATGCGCTTTTAGACTTGTTTCCTCACTCTGTAAATTTCGACGTGTTTTGAAAAACATGAACGTATCTATTAGATTCTTCTTTATGAATGGGATGTGTCCTTGAAGTGATGCCTTTTGAGGAAAAGTTCACCCATTGATCCACATGTAATCCATTTTGGCTACTCGTTTTGTGATATAACATCAACAAGTATTAGTTTTTACAATCCAAACTATAAGATTGAAACACACTCACCAATAGCCTTTCCTCTCAACAACTCTTTCTAACTTCCTTGTTTTTCTCTCTTTAAGGCCACTAATGTTCATACAACTTTTCTAACACTTAAAAACACTCTTTTTATATCGTTATATAGGCTCTATGAAATTCTCATGTTCTTAGAGTTCTAATCAAATTATAGTTAGGAAGTATAACAAAAAAAAAAGATTAGCAACGAAACTTTCATCATTGCCAAAGAGCAAACTGAGTAAGATCGAAGAACCTAATGTGTTTCTTTGATTTTAAATCTTTCTTGGCAAACTTTATTGTTGACCCAAATTAACTTATGCTGACATCATTTGCAAATCTGAATATTATCAAATTTGATAACTTCCTAATTGGTTTGAATGACTTTTCAAAAGTTCCGAAACTCACGAGTGTATGTTTCCAAACTTCCATTAATGTTTTTTAATATATATTCAAATAACATAATTGTTTGATAAAAAACAAATTCTTACCTAATATTTCAAATTTAATCATACTAAACATTGAATTCATCTATTTTCTTCAAACCAAACCATGCCCTAAATTGGAGGGAATGTAAACATTGTATTGGAATAATTAAAATGTGTGTTAAAAACCATGATTATGTTAGTGTGTTCAATTTGGCATTTTGGGGTTGCATAGTTTTGGTTTGAGTGAACATAAATACATTCATTCTTCATACTTCAATTTCCTATACATAGTTTTGGGGTTTGTCTGGTACATGCTAAAAAGGTATAATTATGAGATTTAGGAGCTACCAAAATGCAAACCACAATTTTCTAGATTTAATAGGATTATGTTTTGGCAAAACGCATTACGAGGTTTTTCATCAATTTGTTTGATTTTAGTTATATTAAGTTTTTTTTTTTTTTACTTTGATATGTTAAGCATTTAGGTTTTTATTTTTAGCACATTAAGTCTATAATAATTAGAAAATTCAATTTTTAATATAAAACTCGATTAATAGAGTATTATTCATTTTATGTACGTTTAAAATTTATATTTCTAGAAGTTCAAAAATAACATTTTTTTTTATATATAGAGGGCGAGCCTTGGCGCAACGGTAAAACGTTGTTGCCGTGTGACCTGAGGTCACGGGTTCGAGTCTTAGGAGCGGCCTCTTGCCAATTAAATTGGCAAGGGAAGGCTTGCCCCCAATACACCCTTGTGGTGGGACCCCTCCCCGGACCCTCGCTCAGCGGGGACGCGTAATGCGACCGGGCCGCCCTTTTATAGTGTACAGAAACTATAAAAAAATTATTTCGAACGGTAGAAAAAAAAATTCAAACACAAATAAAATGAGTAACGCTCTACTAAAATAAATTAGAAATTTGATATGTTAAAATACAGAATTAGAAACTCTATCTAGTAAATTGAAACGATTAGATTATGTTTTTATCTTATATTTCACATGATGTTTTTTAAATAAAAAGAACAAATGATTATAATAAATCCAAATGGTGAGTCTGCCCATTAAAAAGAGGAAAGGTGGAAGCCTACTCAAACCGACCAGAAAGAGAGTCAACGACTCTAGTTAATGAATGAGTCACATTGTTTGTTGCTACGAAGCAAAAAAAAAATACAACAAGATAATTACTATGGATGGAAGAACGAAGGATCACCAAGAAAGAGTAAATATCATCTTAGAGATGTCTCTTGACAATTTTATTAAAAAAAAAAAGACAATTTACTGTAAAGATTAATCGTTTTACTAGAATCTAATAGAAGACTATCCCTAATCTAAAACACCTCCTCCATACCAGCCCTAAAGAAAACAAAGTCGCCATCAACAACAAAAAAAACAAAAAAAAAAAAAAGTCTCTTAGTGATTTGAGCAGCCACTAAGAGGCTGTTGGAGCTGAATTTTCATTCTCCCTCCTCAAATTTTAACTTAAGAGTCTCTTCATCCCCTCTATTAATAGAAAGTCTCTCTCCACCTCTTAGTACCCCCTAACTTCATTTTTTATTAATAGTTTTTTATTAAAAAGTCTCTCTCTTTTCACTATTGGTAAATATAACATCAATTGATAATTTTAATGATAAAATAATAAATAAAGATTGAATATAAAGAGTATTGTTGGAGATGATATGTCTTAGTCACTCTTAAATCACTAAGAGTCAATTATTTATATTATTTTTAGAGAGTATACTAAAAGTCTCTTGAAAATGCTTTAAGAGGCTCTTGAAAATGCTCTTAAATAGTTAGTATTGGAAATGCTCCTGACTATTAGTAATTCACATTTCAAAAGGAAAGTATTACAATTCAAAATTAAGAGGTGCAATGTATGAGTATGATTTTTGCCTTAAGCTTAATACATCAGGTGCCCCTTGTAGTTGGCCTAAAAAATTGATTGACAATCTAAACATAGAAAGTGTCCCGTTACTTGCTGAACTTACTTGAATGACATGGTTGCTACATATAAGAATAATAGAAAATTTGGACAAATTAAAAAATATATAACTTTAAGCAAGTCCAGGAAGACAATAGATCACTATGCAATTTCAAGAGGGCTAATATGTCACTTTAAACAAATCCAAGTCCAGGGGTGTAGACAAAGGAGAGCCTGGGGGCCCGAGCCCCTCCGACCGCTAGAACCACCTTGACTCGGGTAGTTTCGGCCTCCTGTCTCAAATTTTTTTTACCGGGTGTTGAATCAGCCCTCCAAAATGGTCCATTACGTGTTAGACTAGTCCAAAATTCAAAATTTCAATATTTTGAGCCTATTAGGTACTTCCTAAATCCAAATTTCTATTTTTTTTTTGCCTGTTAGATCTCTCTAAATCCAAATTTCTATTTTTTTTTACCTGTTAGGGCTTCTTAAATCCAAATTATTAATTTTTTTTGCATGGTAGGCCCTCTAAAGTCAAAATTTTTAATTTTTTTTACCTGTTTAGCCCTCATTAAATCAAATTTTTTTACATGTTAGGACTCTTAACGAAATCTAACTTAATTTTAAGAAATTGTATATTAATACTTAAAAATTGGTTCTTGAACATTTAAATTATAACACGCATGTATACAAAAAAAACTGAGCAAATTCAATTTAGCAAATTTTTTTTTTTTTTTGCAAACACAACCGTGTAAAATCGGCCCTCCAACCGAGTAATCCTATATTTGCCACTGTAAAACCCTAAAGCACTTGGAACTGGAAGTTTCAAGTGAGACATTTGATATCACACAATTTTTTATGAATGCATGTGGACCAATGATATACCCCGTTCATCAAATGTAACCGTTAGAGCCATGTGATGTTTTAAATATCATGCACATTCTGATCCACATCTAGCGTTGTGATTATCAGAATCATAGATACAATTATTGTAATTGTTGATATCTCTAATAAATGACTGTCACTCACATTTAAGGTACACAACTTTAATCTTCTATTATAAATAGAAGATATACAATACTAAAAATATATTAATTTCATTCTATTTATTCACTTAAGTATTACTTCACATCAATGATTTAGACAATAAAAGTCCTTTTTTACCATTTTTCTATTTTATCTCATATATTTTAAGCAATCATAAAAGCTTAGTTGAGATTCTTTTCCATGAGGGCTCAAGATTTTTTCTTTGTACCTAAACTAATGATAATGATAATGGAGATGCACAAGAACATGCATACATCATCCTAGTACTAGACAATTAATTAATTAGTCTTCGTGGTGCGTGAGGATAAGATTATTAATGAGTGGGATGGGTTCAGCAAGACATTAATTTGTGAACCCCAACATTGCCCTCTTCTTCTACCTTTAATCGCAACTCTGTCCCATATCATATGGATATGCCTCTTCTCGGAATGGGATGTTGTACTTGTACCCCCACCATACCCACCATCACCATTTAAATAAAAATATGGCTTAATACATCATTTGCCTCCTGAACTTATCCAAAATGATTGATTGGCTCTCTTGAACTTTTAAAGTATCTCGATAGCTCATGAATTTACAAAAAATGTTTATTTAGCCCCCTGAACTTGCGTAAAACGTAATCAATTGATCACTCGGTTGCAAAAAAGTAAATTAAATGCGGAAGATTTATTCCACGTGTCTTAAAATGTTATTATATAATTTAAGAATAGAGTAAAAATGAAGTTATTACTTGCTCAACTATTAACCTTGTATTCTCTAATATTACAACCGTAATACCTCGATCTTGATTGTTTTACTTTTTTTAAGACGCGTGTAATACATTTTCCGTATTTAACTTACTTTTTTTTGCAACCGAGTGATCAATTGATTACGTTTTACGCAAGTTCAGGGGGCTAACTGAACATTTTATGTAAGTTCAGGGAGCTATCGAGACACTTTGAAATTTCAGGGGGCCAATCAACCATTTTGGACAAGTTCAAGGAGCAACTGATGTATTAAGCCTAAAAATATATATTACAATTAAAAATATTATAATAAATTGTTATATTTCTATTAGCAAGGTCCAATGATCGGGACTATAATAAAATTTCTCCAACTAGATGGTTAAAATATTATGTGAAAACTACAAGTAGGGCTGTAAATGAACAGAGCCGCTCATGAGCGGCTCGATGATCGGCTCGATAAAAGCTCGGCTCGACTCGGTTCGATTTGTAAACGAGCCGCTCGTGAACACGATTTACTGGCTCGGTTCGTAAACGAGCCAAATTTGAGCAGGCCAAAGCTCGCGATCAGGCTCGATTAGAACATTTATGAACAAATTTTAGTTTTGTAGAAAACTATATAGTTTTGTGTTAGTTCATAAATATTTAAACTTGATATTATTTCATTTGCTATTAGATGAGTTCGTTCACAAACATAATAAATGAGTAATAGACGAACTATTTGTAAGCATTTTGTTTATTTATTCACGAACTTTGCTTGTGAGCTTGTTTATGTACACAATTAAAGAGTTATTTGCGAGCAAACTTCACAAATATAATTAACATTTTACTCACAAACAATTCATGGTTAGATAATTTTCTTAATGAACCAAATCCAAAAGATGATTTTGGGCTCGAAACAAGCTCGAAGCTCGGTTCCAGCTCGTTGAGCAAGCCAAAGCTCGGCTCGGGCTCGGCTCGTTAATTTTATAGCAAGCTCGGCTCGGGCTCGAGCTCGTTAATTTTATAGCGAGCCGAGCTTGAACATGCCAAAACTCGGCTCGGCTCGGCTCGATTACAGCCCTAACTACAAGACATGATCAGTTGATGAAAATATGATTGAAATTAGACTAAAATTAGTCGAAAGAAAAAATAACAACAAAGCACAATAAAAAATAAACAATATACATCGTGTGAAATGTGAAATGTGAGTGAAAGTATGTGAAAGTAACTCAAATTCGATGAAATGGACTAAAATGGGATGATATCACTTAAAATAACCAGAAACAAAATAAATAAATAAAAAAATCTATATATGAAAATTTTGATATAACTAGATGAAAAAATATTAGTAAAATTGGGTGTAGCGTAATTAACTGAATCGATTAGAAAAAACATAACACGACAAAAACCAACAAAAAAACAATATATATCATAGGAAATGTGATTAAAAGTGTATGAAAGTGATTCAAGTTGGGTGTGAAATTGACTATTATTTATTAAAATCCAATAAAATTACGAGAAAAAAGGCTATATATGTAGTGTTGTAATTGAATCAAACTTTGGTCTGTTTATACTTGACTTGAAAGAAAATGGACGACATTGAGTCCAACTTCATTAAGAAAATTATTTCACGAGCTGCTTGCGAACAACTCGTTTATTCTTTCACGAGCTTTGCTCGCAAACAACTCGTTTATTTGTTCACGATTTTTACAATGGAGAAGATGGAGGACTCTGATACTTTGAGGAGTGAGTCGAGTGAAGATAAGGAAGGCAAGGAGCTATGCGGCGGTGGCCCCTGAAAATTGACGAATGAAGAATTGAAGTCTCTCATTTCAAATTTCTTTAACACAAAACTACATAGTTTCAAAACTTCACAAAATAAATATTCACACAAAATTATATAGTTTTACGTTTTCTCCTCACCGTTATTAAAATAATAATCGAAGCAAACTTCCTCACAAGTTTGTTCATGAACATTGTGATCAAGGTTGTTCATAAGCTTGTTCACAAATATATAACCGAGTCTGCTCGTGAACTTTCGAGTGGAGTTTCGTCATGCTCAAACTCGACTTATTTATGAACCGAGCCTCAAAATTGTGCTCTATTTCAACTTGTTTATAAATCGATCTGAACAAGATTGAGTTTTTATCAAGCGGCTCAGCTCATTTACAATTTCATAAAATTTTAGTCAGTTTTAATCTGTTTCACACCAATATTATCTCTGAGGGCAAATATTAAAGCTAAAATTACTCCTACGTGTAAACGTTAAAGATATTTTTGCAATTTATTTTTTCATAGCAATAAAATAGAAGCTAATTAATTTAGAGTAAACAAAGTTAATGAAGGAAAACAATATTAATTAAAAAGTTAGGACAGTAGATAGTATAAAATTCAAATCTCAAAACTACCTGTGACAAAATGCCAAGAGCAAGAAGCATCTCCAGAGAGTTTGAACACAAGAAAGAGACGTTTGAAAGAAACTAAAAATAAATATTATAAAATATGATCTAATCCTAATCCTAATTAACAATTCTGTCTCTTCTCATACAAACACTATTTTTTTTTTTTTTTTAAGGATTTTGCTTCGTACGAGAACATGTAGGTCTAATTTGTTTGGTTGAGAGGTTTTTGCTTTCGTCATCCAAATCCAATTTACAAATAAAAACTAATTAACCTGATTTACATTAGTAGATGCGAATCTAGCTAGGATTAGGATTAGGATTAGTTGCTACTGCTTTGTAATTTGAAACTTCTAATTTTGAAACTAGGGTTTCTTTGTGTGGATATCATTGGAATAGAATTTTAAATGCTTTATCTAATTTTATTGGAAAATTGTATCCTAATTAAGGTCCTTCATTATTCCAATTTTTAGTCCGATTGAGTCTTTAATTTTTTTTTTTTTATTTTAACACATCAAGCTTGTGATTTTTTTTGTTGTATTAAACTCATGTGATTAAGTTAAAAGAACATTACTCATTGATATGGAACTTCTTGAAAACTTCACTTCCGAGTGCTTCTGATGACTTAAGATCATAAAGAACGTCAGAAAAGGGGATGGTGTTCCGGCGAACCCTCAAGTTAACTTAGAACAAGGAAATGAGTAATACAATGATTGAAGTAAGTGACGGTTGTCGAATCCACCAAAAATAAAATATAACTTCACAGCCCTTAGGCTTGCACAAGGGTAAGCAAAGGTCGTACCCAAAGGACTAATACTGATCTAATTTGTAAATATAACCAAGCAAATATAAAAAGTAGAAAGGGGGAATTGGAATAGTTGATTGCTAAATTAACAAAAGCAATAGAGTTGAGTTGAAATTGAATAAAATGATTAATTAGAATTTCAGCTAAGGGATTCTCAGGCAATGAATTCGGTTAGTCTTGATCATTGACAGAAATGATGTTTCTTCTAAATTGCATATCAGATTAGTTTGGTATATTCTTCCTAAATAATGAATTAACCAAGTAAGACTGTAGTTAACTCCTAATTAACGAATAACCTTACCTCAACGGCTAAGATTCAACTCGTTAACAGCGTTATGAATTAGAAGAAACTAATCTAAGCCAACCGATTCTCAGCGATATCGGTTCAGAAACTTAATTACTCATTCACTTGATGTGATAAAGTCGGAAATAGATGTATTAATGTCACTCGAAGAGCTCTCAGATTGTCGACCTGATTATCCCCAAATACAATCTAGATTTCAACTTTATAGCATCAATTGCTACTAATTCAGATTTAACTAAATAATGATTCGTTGATTATCTAGTTTAATCCGACAGCTATATGCCAGTTTAATCAAATGAACAATCGGCCTTATCATTCAAAAGCAAACTAACAAGTGAGATAAAATCTCTAAACACAGTGAATCAACGAATGATATGAATAAAGAGAAAATACTAAAAGAGAAACGATCTCACAATACTTGAAGATTCCTGCCTTCGAATTATCCCTTAACCGAAACAAAGGGTTTAGCTACTCATAACCATGGAACTTGGCTATGATAGCTTTACAAAACCTTGAAGATAAAACAAGTTCTCCCTGTTCTGGAATTCTCAGCAAAGTTTAATACTCAAAGAAAACCTAAAAACAAAAAAAAAACATCGTAATCCCCTTTTAGTTATCTAAATCTAAAGGAAAAAGGTCATAAGAGTCCTATTCTAACCAAAACTCCCCATTCCCCACGGAATCAGATGATTTTGAACAGTCCTTCGCATACTAGGATGCTTGTACACAAAGTAAATCTTGAATCTGCTGAGTTGGCAATTCTGCTGTTGTCGACCTTCCTTAGTCTTGGGCCAGACTAAGTCATCTCTGATCAAAATTCTGCAACTTAGGTAAAAATGCCCAATTAAGCTCCGAATAGCTTTACTTTCTCCAAATTGACTCCTGCAAGTACCTTATGATAATAACAAGTAAAAAGCTCCAAAATCAAGGAATAAAATACGAATAAGTACGAAAATAAAGCATGTTTACTTGTTACTTTTTGCACTTATCAGTAAGATACATGCGAACGTGGGCTTCCAAGCTATTTATAAGTAAAAATATGGTGTACCTGGACATGTGACAACATTTGATTGGTCTTCAGACCCTATCTTTCTATGCTATGACATATATGAGATTGGGGAGCGTGTTTTTGGAATCCAGAATGCTCATTGGTCCACATGTCTCCTTAAGCAGCTCCCGAAGAGAAACTTTCGGGCGTCAAGTGGCCGAAGTCATGGCTTCGGCCAAGAAGAATGCAATTATGGACTTTGGTGGAATCGAGCTCATATGACGACTCCGGATTATGGCCAGGACTCAACTGCCAAAAGCCCAATAACTTAATATTATCACTTATTTTATCTGTGTTTGAATTTTTTTTTTTTTTGTGATTTAAATAAGATTTTTATAATTCTTTATCGCCACATCTCACATATAAGAAGCTATTTTTAAACTATAGTTTCTTATCCTCTTAGAAGGCGATCCTCTCGATTTCACTTTTTGGTATCAGAGCCTGGGGGGAAGGGCTATCTAAGTTAATCTACAGTTTTTTAGACTGTGTAAGATTAAGATCTAGCAGGTATAACAAGAAGAAGGAACTAAAGTGTGGAAACGTTGGTCCGCCCTGAAGGCTATGCGTTGGTCAGCCAAAGTGAGCTTAAAATACGCGTAAGTGGTCCCGCATTGGTTGGGTGGTCCCGTCAAAACACAGGGTCAATTTCTACTGTTTAACCTCTAGTTAAATTTAATACAGTCTTAAATGAGTAGATTATCTAGATTTCTTTCTCGAAATATAGGCTCTAGTTCAAACTCAGAAGATGATAATAATTCAGACTTAAACTCCATGGAAATAAATGCTGCACAAATCGAAAATGACCTATTTGACTAGACAATACCTAAACAGGATGTTAAAACAATTTATTCAGTTGGCACATTTGAATTATTGACTGATTATTCTATTAAGACGACAGAACAAACTGTAGCTATAAATCAAGAACATGAAAACATACAGTTATTTTCAGAAAGAGCAATAAATGAACATAAAGGTAAAAGATACAAATTTTTACATATTGGATCTGTTCAGATTGCAATAAAACCATTGTTTAGATTAGGTCTTGATATTCCTGTATTAATGTGTTTAAGAGATGCTAGACATGTAAACTTCACTAATTCTCTTTTAGCTATGGCAGAAACTAATTTAGCTAATGGTCCTGTATATTTTAATTGTTATTCTGGATTCTCTATAAGTCTCTATGATCCCAATATATTAGACACATTAACCCTGACAGTTAAAACTAAAAACTTAAATTTTAAGGATAATGTTAGGTCAGTAGCAGTAATTTATAGAATATATTATAAAGTTATGACCACAACCTTGAACCCAAGATCAAAAAGGACACTAAAAAGGGATGAAACCCTATTATTTGAAGCAAATAAAGCTCATTCTAATATACAGATTCCTAAAAGGCTAAAATGGAACGAAATTACTAGGTCAGGAAGCTGGGATTTTCAAGAGATATGTGAACCTAGTCCAATTAATATTGATAATCAATTTTCAACTATAACTGAACAAAGCGATGGTTCGGTCAGAATTGACTTTTCAGCCAGTATGTTTCAGCCAGCCAGAATTTCCACCTATTCAATAATAGGCCTTCAACTAGTTCTATGAGTTCTATCCCACGTAGTGCTTCAGTCAGGAATTTAGATATAAGAGGAGTAGATTTTAATGAAAATATTCCTAGGCCAATTTATACTGAAGAACAGAAAAGTGAATCTTCAATAAGTCCAACTAGATCTCAAATGGAAGCATTTTCCCAAATAAATTAAAAATGAGAGATTTTCAAATAAATAAAGAATACTTAAGAGAAGAATTGAAAGCCGAATATAATAAAGAAAAAAGAGAATGGTATTTTAGTAATTTTACCCAACAGGAATTAAACACATTTAGAACGATTTGGTATGAAAATATGGAAAAAATGAAAATTAACATTCCGCTATTCTTATGGTTTGAAAACTACTGTTATGAAAATAAAATTGAGTTTCCTTTTAACAAAGAACTCAATACGTGTTCTAAAATTACTAAAACTTGGACCATAGTAGATAATAAAACTGTAATTGCCATACATCCACCATTAGAAAAGATTATTATAAAAGGGGAAGAAAAAGCATATATATTGCAGAACCATTCAGAGAAATAAGAGGTGATCTAGATGTTAATAAGGAAGTACAACATGTTATTTTACAAAATAATTATACAAATAAGATTCTAAATACAGTGACCACTCAATTAAATAGAGTAGAATCTATAGTTCAAGATTCTAATATAATTGATAATAAAACAGTATCATTCCCAAGTACTTCAAAATCAGTTAATGGAGAATCCATTTGAATTTTCTCCAGGAACAATGATTAGCCTAAAAGGTGAAGATTCAGTTTTAAAGAAAATTGAAGAAAAATTATCACTATTAAGCCTAAACGAAAAGTTAAATGATAAGCAAATTACAGTTATTAATAAGAACAATCAATCAAAGACTGATGATGAACAATCTGATGAAGAACAGCAAAATATAAGAAATATAGAAGAGCGATTTACAGTTCAAAAAATAAGGTTTAATACATACACTCCGAGACCTGAAACAAAAAATTTTTATCCACAACCAACACCACCTGATGTTCAATATGAAGAAAGAAATATAGTTCAAGCAAGAGGAAATACTGAGTTACAAGTTGTCCAAGCCTTAATATCTGGTTTTACTGGTCAGTTAAAAGGATGGTGGGATTACTATATTTCCTTCCATGATAAGCAAAAGGTTTTAACTGCAAAAAAGATAATTATTAAAGAGGAACATGGTCAAGTAATAGAAACGTCTCAAGATGATATGGTAGCAACTTTAGTCTTTGCTATTATGAAAAGTTTTGTAGGAGACCCAAGACAATACCAAGATAGAAATTCAGAAATCTTACAAAACTTAACTTGTCCTAAATTACAAGATTTTAGGTGGTATAAAGATTTATTTTTAACCAAAGTAATGTCTAGAGAAGATTGTAATAATGCTTATTGGAAAGAAAGGTTTATTACAGGTTTACCCAAATTATTTGCAGAAAGAATTCGAACTAAATTGAAAGCTGATTATAATGGAATGGTTCCTTATCAAGAGTTAACCTATGGACAGTTAATAAATTATATTAATAATGAAGGTTTAGCCATTTGTACAGATTTAAAACTTAGAGCCAAATTGAAAAAGGAGAGTATGCTAGGAAGGAAGGAATTAGGTTCATTCTGCCAACAATATGGTTATGAACAAATAAGTGCTCCATCAGCTAGACATAAGAAAAGATTAAAAAGAATAAGTGTTCCTAGAAAAAGGAACCCTATGAGTTATAATAAAAAAGGAGAAAATTATCAAGAGAAAAGACCCGTAAAAAAGAGACATTATAAAACTAAAAAACCTAAGCAATATTCTAAAAAGGACATAGTCATTTGCTATAAGTGTGGTAAACAATGACATTATTCAAGAGACTGTAAGGTGAAAAAGAGAATAAATAACTTAGATATAACAGAAGAATTAAAGGAAGAAATAATGAAAATAATGATTAATGACTCTTCAGAAAATAGTGAAATTTCTGATTACTCTGATGATGATTTGAATATTATAAGTGAAGAGGTAAGTACGAGCACTGAAACTGATTCATGTGCTTGTGAAGGGCCCTGTCAATGTAATAGTATAAATATGTTAAATAATGAAAAGAAATTTTTATTAGATATTATTGATAAAATAGATGACCCAGAAGTTAAGAAAAGTTATTTGTTAAAGTTAAAATATATTATAGGAGCAAGAGATAAGAATTTTAAGCCTTATAATTTCAAAGAAATTTGTGACAAATTTAATGTTCCCAAAGAAACCTCAATTCAAGATCTACAAGAAGAAATAAAAAACATAAAATAAGAGATAAGGTATTAAAAGGGAAAATTCAAAATTTAGAAATAGTAAATTTTCAAATAAATTTAAGCAATATCATTCAAGAAAAGAAGAACGAAGCCTCTTCAAGTAGAATTGTAATAAATTATATCTCTCGAATTAATTATCAAAAATGGTATGTAAAATTAAGTATAATAATTAATAATGATTTTCATTTAGAAACTTTAACACTCATTGACAGTGGAGCTGATCAAAATTGTATTCAAGAAGGAATTGTGCCAACCCAATATTATGAAAAAACCTCAGAGAGACTAAGTACGGCTAGTGGTGCAAAGTTAATTATAAACTATAAATTACCTAGAGTAAAGATTTGTAACAAAGGATATTGTTATAAGACTCATTTGATTCTAGTAAAAAATCTAAACTCAGCCCTAATCTTAGGGACTCCTTTTATAACTATGTTGTATCCATTTCAAGTTTGCGATAATGGTATTTTAACAAAAGTCTTAGATAAAGATATTCTCTTTGAATTTGCTTTTCTAATGATAACAAAAGAAGTTAGTCAATTAAAAAATAATATTCAGAAAATCAATTTAATTCAGAATAAGCAAAAACAAATTAAATATTTGATAAATGAGATCGAAGAAAAAAGGATTGGAATCCAATTAGAAGATTTAGAGATTAAGAAAAAAATCAAAGAAATAGAAGATACATTTTCGAAAGACATTTGTGTTCCTGTTCCTAATGCTTTTTGGAATAGAAAACAACATATTGTAAGCTTACCATATATTAAAGAATTTGATGAGAAGAAAATCCCTACTAGGTCTAAAGCTATTCATATGTCAGAAGAATTAGAAAAGTTTTGTAGAAAAGAGATTCAAGATTTAAAAGAAAGGGGTTTAGTTAAAGATTCTAAGTCTCCATGGTCTTGTTCTGCCTTCTATGTTATGAACGCATCAGAAATTGAAAGAGGAACTCCTAGGTTAGTTATTAATTATAAACCCTTAAATAAGGTACTTCAATGGATTAGATATGGGTAAATTTCATCGATGGTGTACAATCTTTGTCCCATTTCACACTTTGGTGTACAACCTTCAATTTGTCTCACTAATATGTACAAACTTATAGGTGACCTCCCACTATGGTGTACATCAGGTAAAAATGACCGGTCAACGCTCAGTCAACGCGCCACCTCAGCTTTGATCGGTCAAAAAGTAACAAAAAAATTAACCACTTAATATAAAACTACTTCTATACCCCTATCTCTCCATCTATTCATCTTCTTCCCTCCATTTCTTTCTCTATCTTCAAATTTCTCTCTCTAACTCCTCTCTGTAACCTCTTTCTCTCTCTTCCATCAAACTCTTATGAAGTGATCTTTGGGAGATTAGGAATCGGGATTGAAAAGAGCAGTGGAATAGATGGTTTTATGCATCCCTCGGAAATTATTTCAACCGCCATTTTCATTTTCCTATTGAATGAGCTGAAGAAAAAATATATATCCAGGCATAAATTATGGATGAATATAAGTTCAAGAACAATGACTCAACATACACATACTTATTAAAATATATAGAATACTTTATCAAAATATATATATATATATATAGCAAATGTTACAGATAGAACAAAATCATAATATAAATCCAATAAAATTATTGTATAACATGAGTGGGTGAATAAAATCCGTAAGTGGCAAGTTAGCCAGAATTACATCAGAAACTGGTGATAAGAATGGCCAGGTGTCTTCAACTCGGGCGATAAATTCTACATCGGGCGATAAATTCTAACAGATACTCTTCTCTCAGCTTCCCCTTATATGTCTTTAACTCAACACTAAAAGGCTCATAGTGGGTAAGCTTTTATTGGGCTGGTGTCAAATTCCGATTACTGATATTGGTTTTCCGGTGGATTCTCTTAGGTTCCTTAATTACCAGTTACGGGATATAGTTGGAACAAGAGGTCATGTGATTATCAATTTTGCTATCAAGTTGACTGGTTTAAGAGTTAACTAAAATTAGTAAGAGTTATATGAAAATCTTAATTACATAATCCTATACAATGCAAATTACAATAAATCTTAATTTTCAGTTAGAAGGAATAACTTCAGTAGTCAATTAAGTTCAAAAGGTTAGAGAGAGAGTTTGATATAGAATAAATCTTGTTTTGGATATAGAATTGATGAGAGTTTGATGGAAGGGAGAGAAAGAGATTAGAGAGAGAGAGAGGAGTTAGAGAGAGAAAGAAATGGAGGGAAGAAGATGAATAGATAGAGAGATAAGGGTATAGAAGTAATTTTATATTAAGTGGTTAATTTTTTTTACTTTTTGACCAGTCAAAGCTTAGGTGGCGCGTTGACTGAGCGTTGACCGGTCATTTTTACATGTTGTACACCATAGTGGGAGGTCACCTATAAGTTCGTACATATTAGTGAGACAAATTGAAGGTTGTACACCAAAGTGTGAAATGGGACAAAGGTTGTACACCATCGATGAAATTTACCCGATTAGATATCCAATGCCAAATAAAAGAGATTTATTAAAAAGGCTTTATAATGCAAAGATTTTCTCCAAATTCGATATGAAATCAGGTTTTTGGCAAATTCAGATTGAAGAAAAAGAAAGATATAAAACTGGATTTAATGTACCTTTTGGCCATTTTGAATGGAATGTTATGCCTTTTGGCTTAAAAAATGCTCTATCAGAATTTCAAAATATTATGAATGATATACTAAAACCTTTAAATGAATTCTCAATAGTTTATATCGATAATGTCTTAATATTCTCATCTTCTATTAATCAGCACATTAGTCATTTAAGAAAATTTTATAATGTTATACACTCAAACGGGCTTGTTGTTTCTGCTAGTAAAATGAAACTTTTTCAAACGAATATTAGATTCTAGGACTGACATTGACCAAGGGACGATAAAACCTATCAATAGGAGTTTAGAATTTACCAGTAAAATTCCCAACGAAATGAAAGATAAAAACAACTACAAAGGTTCCTAGGATGTTTAAACTATGTTCATGATTTTTTCAAAGATTTAGGAAAATTATGCAAGCCATTATACAATAGGTTAAAGAAGAATCCAGAACCATGGACCGAAGAACATTATAAAATAGTTAGAGAAATTAAAGAAAAGATCAAAAGTCTTCATTGTCTTAATATCCCTCATCCGGATGCTTTTCTTATTGTTGAAACCGATGCAAGTGATATAGGATACGGGGGTGTTCTTAAACAAAAAAGAAAAGGATTCGATAAAGAAGAATTAGTAAGATTTTATTCAGGAAGTTGGAATCAGGCTCAAAAGAATTATTCTACTATTAAGAAAGAAATTTTAAGCATAGTCTTGTGCATTACAAAGTTTGAAGACGATTTATATATGAAAAGGTTTTTACTTAGAATCGACTGTTTATCGGCAAAGCATGTTCTAGAAAAAGATGTTAAAAACCTTATTTCAAAACAAATTTTTGCTAGATGGCAAGCTCTATTAAGTAATTTTGATTTTGATATTGAATTTATAAAAGGAAAAAATAATAGCTTACCTGATTTTCTTTCTCGTGAATTTTTACAGGGAAAATGAGTCTAAATTCTAATAAGAAAGTTATTTTAACTAAAGCTACTCTTTATCAAAATTCTCCTCAGTCAACCAATTCTAATCAGTTTATCTCCCCTAACCAATTTGCTCCCCTTAGCCCTATACCTAGACATCCAGCCTTTGCCTCACCTATACTAAGACCCCAATTACCACAAACCAAATCCTCTACATATTCATCAGTTCTCGCACATTCTCCTAATTCTCCAAAGTCTCAAACCTCTTCCTCCACCTCTACTCCCAAGAAAACAGCTACTCAATATTTTCAAAATCCCAATCGACAGTTTGTCAAAATCCTTGAACCTGAAGAGATCAGCTTGGTAGAAAATCAAAGCTTCTATAGGTTGATCGGCTTTATATTCCCCAATGGATTTCATTTTCATGAAGACGATATGAACAGATACAAGAGAGTTTTATCAGACGATTCTAATAGATACCGAGTCAGTCGAAATTGAACACAATTCTAATTCAGAGGATGCTACCAGAATTGGATATAGCAAGGTTAAAATTATCAAGGTGATCACTCAGAAAGAATGGAATCAGAAACCTTATTCTATGAAGACATTATCAGGGAATCCCGAAAGAATGATCTACAGCTACTATGATTATCAAGAAGCTTGGTATAAGGCGTTTTATTTAAGGAATTATAATCATTCTTGGTTCTTTTAGTTTGGAAACAAATTTTCTGGAGAAACTCCAAATTGGTTCGTCAGATGGTTTAAGTTTTTTGGGACACGAGAAGAAATCTTCCCACGGGCGGTTCAACCGGGATATTCGAAATTTTTAAGCTACAACAGTGGAAGTCCTCAAAACCCATTAGCTCCACATAATATGCTTTTAAATTTTTCTGCTACATTTCATGTACCATGGATTATCACCTGGACGTATCATTTCTCATCAGAAAATTCTCTCGCAGTTCTTTATCGAGAATACAGGGTTAAATGGTGGGAATCATTCGACATCAGCAAAGCTAATGAAGAAGCAGTATTCATTTATTATTCAAGCGAAATAAATTCTAAACAGCAGCAATAGCAGCCACAAGCATCAGAGTTTCAAAGAACTAAAAATCAGTTAATCAACTTATTATCCTCAGCTAAATCAGAAGCAGAAGTGGCAGATATTCTTTCAAAGGCATGTTCAGAAATGAGTACTTCAGACGATGAAACTCCTCCTCCTCAACCACGTCATTTTCAAGATTCTCAAGATCCTTTTGCAGATATTGTCATCTAAATAATTTTTGAATCAGTAATGTAAAAATTAAAATTAGTGAAATGTAAAATAAAGAGTCATGCTAGACTGAAAACCCTTAGGGGCAGTCTAGGCAAAATTATGACTTAAAAAAAAAATAATAATAATAAAAATAAATAAATAATAAAAAAATCCGAAATGATGAATTATTATCCACAGGAACCCACTCAGCACAAGCAGACAACATTGTCAACAGTCACAATTGCATTATTCAAGAAATTGGCAGACACAACATCATCTCGAAGATAAGGTTACCAGATCTAGATAAGATTATTAGATTTCCAAAGGATAAGAGACCATTCAGAAATCGCCAACTCAACAGATGATAAGGCTCCTCATCAGAACAATTACACTTCTCTTCAGCTATAAAACAAGGCTTTCACTCTTCATCAAAGGGCAGAACGAATACAGCAACCCAACATCCTTCAAGATAGATAAAAAAAAACAGAAAACCCTTCTTCTTATTTCTACCTCTCATTGTAATAAAACCTTAGACTTGCAACTTGTATTCTCAAAAGCTTGTTCATGTACTACCCCTCCTTCTCCTGTCGACGATTGTAATTCTTCTTCAGATATTAATAATACTTCAGGTATTTTATTCTAAAAATGAGTACTTTTGTTGAAAAATTTGTTGATCGTTTTTACAGATTAGAATTTTCAAATGATCTTAGAGAATTAAGAGAAGAACTATTAAGTTCTCTAGATTCGTTACATGAAAACTCTATACAATCACATTCAGATGATCATTGTGATTGTGTTGATGTTTTTATAAAACGTTGTTTTGTTGGTTCAATGATACGTTTTATTGATAGTATGTTAGCAAACTGATTTCTTATAAAAGTACACAATATGAGTTTTTCATTTTCGAATTCAGGACAAAATTCTAATTCTAATTTTATATCTTCAGATATTGATCAGTTTATTTCATCCCTAAATAGATTGTGTTTTACAGAGGAACATGAAATAGTTTTAATATTAAATAAATTAGCCCTTTTGAAAGTATATAATCATGCTGCTAACAGACTTCTTCATTACAAAGGAAAGTGCAACTGTCAAACTTATAATAAGAGGATGAAAATATTAGATGTTTTAACAGACACACTTTATAGTTTCTTATCCTCTTAGAAGGCTATCCTCTCGATTTCACTTTTTGGTATCAGAGCCTAGGGGGAAGGGCTATCTAAGTTAATCTTTAAATAAGATTTTTATAATTCTTTATCGCCACATCTCACATATAAGAAGCTATTTTTAAACTGTTAACAAGTTGCAAATACAACGAAATAAATAATATTTTATTAATCGGGGTTTATTATCAAAACTAATTTTATGGTCATCAAATATTATTTAATGCGATAAAAATAAAAGATTAAAAAACTTAATGTGTTGAAATAAATAAAAATAAGCTCAATCACACTGATGAGAATGGTAAGAGTTCTCAAGATACTAGTTTCTGGACATGTTTATTTTGTTATTTAAAATCTGTCTACCGAGTTTCAAATCTACCATGTTTATCTTGGAATGTGGCTTTACTTACGCTTTTATCAAAGGTGACAATTATCCGAGAAGTTTTGTATCCATGTCATTATCAAGTTAGAAATGAGTAAATTCTAATTCAACCTAGAAAATTATGTGTTATAATAGTATTAACCTAATCAGATTAGTGTTGATTTCATGTCGTATTTTTGGGTCACATTAATTTTACTATGTACTAATGTTAATGGTGAAATTTAAAAATATAGGAAGATATAATTATGTTATTTTTGGAACAATAGGTTAACTATAATCATCTAAAAGTCCATTAATATCATTTTCGTATAATGTGTTTACAAGTTAAGGATAACCTATGTAATTTAGAAGATTCGAGTTGTGTTTGTCAATAATAAATATATTTTATTACTTTTATTAATTAAGTTTTTTTAAAGTGATGTGGACATCTCCAACACAAGAGCCAGAATGAGGGTGAAAAAGGGCATTAGAGTAAAAAGTCCTCACTCTGCATGTGACCTTGCTCACACGCCGTGTGAGGCCGAGACTGTAAATGTGGAAGTTTGATTTTAATCCCCACACGTCGTGTGAGGATCGAAGGAGCTCCAACTTGGAGCAGAATGCCAACCACTCGGCGTGTGCACCATCACTCAGCATGTGAGACTCGAAGGGAACTCCAACTTGGAGCAGAATGCCAGCCACTCGGCGTGTGGGATGATTTTTCAGCAAAACGAACAAAGAGCCACAACCGTCAGTTTTTATGTTTCTTTCTGTAATTTACTGTTTTTCCACTCATGTAATTACTGTCTTACCATTTAAGGATAATAACCTAAATATCGTTTTCCCTTTATCCTTCCCTTTACCCTATCCTTTGTCTATTGAGTTGTTTTGCTCTTGAACTATGAGAGGTATATAAGCCTCTTTTTGTATTGAAACACAATTTTTATGAAATCAATAAAAAAATCAGCCTCCATTAGAGCTTGAGCTACTATTCTATTGGATTAACTCCTTCAAGTCAGGCTTGAGAATAAAATCTTTATGGATTTAAGATCAAAACCCTCTATTTTGACTATTATCCGTATTGGTTGGTATTAGAGCCGAGTCATTTTCCTTCCTAGAGACTTATTCTTGGCAATGGTTCAACCCCGTCTACCACAAGAAGCAATGGAGTCCATTGATAAGAGATTTGAATCCATTGAAAAGAGATTTGAAGACATGGAAGCTTGTACGAGAGGGTTTAGAGAAGCCCTAATGGAGCAAAATGAAAGGCATGACACAAGAATGAGGGAAATAACCGTTTTTCTTAAGGAGTTCAAGATAGAGATGTGAAATACTTGTCCACAACATGTCGGAGGTCCTCACCAGAGGCAAGAAGATGTTATTCAATGATGAGCCATGCTTCTCTCCCTATCTCATTTTGGGGAATTGCTTTAGAAACTATTGCTCACATTATTAACAATACACCGATCAAGGCATTTGAAGGAACATCATATGAATTATGGTTGGGCCGAAAGCCAAATATTTCCTATATGAAGATTTGGGGCTGTGATTCACATGTCAAGAAATTGATAAGTGGCAAGATCGAGTCCAGATCTGTTAAATGCTAGTTTGTGGGTTACCCTAAGGAAACTAAGGGTTATTACTTCTACAACCTAGTCGAGAATAAAACATACGTGGCTAGGAATGCAGACTTTTTGGAGAAGTAATTCCTTTCCAAAGAAGATAGTAGGAGCAATATTGAACTCGCTGAGATTCAAGACTCACAGACTCCTGCAGCTACTACCGAGGATGCTTCAGGAACTGACTTAGGTCCTCAAGAAATTGAAGAGGCCGAACTAGTTACACAAGAACCTAGAAGGTGTGATAGGACACGTCATCAGCCAGAGAGGTATAGCTTTGTCGTGACTGGTGATGGGGACTTCATGGTTATTGACCAGGAGGAGCCCAAGACTTATTAGGAGGCTATTGAAAGCTCACATTATATCAATGGCATAAAGCCATGGAGGCTGAGATGCAGTCTATATGTGATAACCAAGTGTGGAACTTGGTGGATCTACCTCCAGGTGTTAAAACAATAGGCTGCAAGTGGTGTTTCAAATTGAAGGCCGATAATGCCTTCAAGGGGCGACTAGTGGCAAAAGGATACACGGTAGTTCAAAGAATTGAGTATGATTAAATCTTTGCACTAGTTTCTATGTTCAAATCCATTAGGATAGTACTGGCTATAGTTGCATGGTATGACTTTGAGATATGACAAATGGATGTTAAAACCGCTTATCTAAATGGAAAGCTACTCGAGGATGTCTACATGACACAACTTGAGGGTTTTATCAATCCAAACTATCCTAACCGAGTATGCATGCTTCAAAGGTCCATTTATAGATTGAAGCAGGCATCTAGGTCTTGGAATCGGAGATTCAAAAAAGCCATTACAAATATGGATTCATATAGAATCATGATGAACCCTGTGTGTATAAGAAAGTTAGTGGGAGCACATTCATCTTTTTGGTATCGTATGTTGATGTATACTCCTCATTAGAGGTGATATAGCAACACTGCAAGGCGTAAAGTAGTGGTTGAGTAAATGCTTCACAATGAAAGACTTAAGAGAAGTCGAAACAATCTTAGGGATCAGGCTCTACAGAGATAGATCCAACTAGCTTCTAGGCTTGAGTCAGGCATCATACATAGACAAAGTTCTTGGAAGGTTCAACATGGATAAGAATAAGAAAGGATCCGTGCCTATGCACCATGGGTTGAAACTTGGTAAAAAAGATTGTCCTCGGACAAATTAGGACAGGGCGAACATGCTGAAGATTCCTTATGCATCAACTATGGGATCTATCATGTACTCGATGTTATGTACAAGGCTAGATGTTGCATTTCACTAAGCATGACTAGTCAGTACCAGTCAAATCCCAATGAGGAGCACTAGAAGGTAGGGATGGCAACGGGTAGGGTACCCGTAGGTAATGCCATTCCCAAACCCTTACCCTTTTATTTTTTAATTATCCGTACCTGTCCTATTACCCTAACGGGTATACTTTTTGCATCCCATACCCTTCCCATTTAATTCGCGGGTACCCTTACCCGTTAAGAATCAATAAATAAAAAAATATTACAAATTTAACAAACTATAAATTTAATAAATCATCAATCTAAAAATTGAATAAATTGAACCTTAATTAATAAGAATAAAATAGCTTAGTGGCATCACTCAATTATTGAAATGGTCGGGGTTTAAATTTCACGTCTTGCATCTAAAAAACAATGATATTTATTAATATAATTTTTTTTTATGACGGGTAACGTGTACCGGGTACCCTAGGGGGTATTCCCATACCCGTCCCATTACACTAACGGGTAATGGTTTTGATCCCATACCCGTCCCACACCCTTTTATACAGGATACGGGTAGTCCCATAGGGATCAGGTAGTATCGGGTACCCGCGGGTACACTACCCGTTGTCATCCCTACTAGAAGGCAGTCAAGGCAATCTGAACTACCTTAACCGTACCAAGGATGTTTTCTTAGTGTTTGGTGGTCAAGAGGATCTTGTAGTATCATGTTACACTGATGCGGCTTTTGACACTGATAAGGACGAGAACAGTCACAATTTGGTTATATTTTTCTCCTGATGGCGGTGCCATTAGTTGGAGGTCCTCGAAGTAGCCAACCATGCCGATTACAATGGAAGTTGAGTATGTAGCTGCATGCGATGATGCAAAGTAAGCAGTTTGGATCAAAAAGTTCATACTAACTTAGGTGTAATTCCAACTATTCTAAGCTCGTTGATGTTTTCTGTGACAACAATGGTGCCATAGCACAAGTACTGGAGCCCCGATCATATAAGAGATCCAAACATGTACTTAGAAAGATTTAAACTCAACGGATTCTAAAATTTTAAACCATCATCCTGCTGTGCAACTTGATTAACTAGCTAGAATCCCTAACAATTACGGCACCTTGAAGATATTTCAAACAATCAATTGATAAATTAAAACATAATCAATTGAGCTCATTGTATCATCTGCAGTATCAATTCTGATCCATACTTGAGTATCATGATTTTCGAGTCCGACGTCCCAAAGAGCATCGAAGACGGGTCCCAAAGTCCCGCAACCCTAGCATTATTTTGTAGGTTTAATAGATGTATATATATCTAGGACTGTCCCCGTGTTGTATATCCTAGTTTGGAATTTTGTATCCCCCATTTATCCATTCTTTGTAAATATGTAATTAATTTAATTATTTACCGCTTTCCATAACATTCATATCCACATTAATTAATTAACTGTAGTACCATTCGAAGTAAATCAAGTAAAAAAAGTTTAAGTCAATTCAACATTAGATATGAGTAAGTGAATGTCTCGCACCTATCTCTAAAGGGTGTAGTAGATGAGCGCTTAATCTACTATTTCAAATTTCTCAATCTAGTGGATAGAGTGACGACTTTATATCATTCAACTATAAGCTATTTAATGTCACATTTCACCATAGCTATTGCTAGAATGCGTGTATCCCGAGGATGACTCCAGGTGATGTCGCCTGTTCGGAAAAGTATCGTGCGCTCACACTGACAAACAATATTTTTAAATGGTTATAATTAATAGAGGTAGAACCCTTTAGGATTTCTATTGATCAATCAGAGTATGAATACCCAAGAGTTTACAAAAAAAAAAATCCCTATAATTATGCCTATGATTATGGTATTATCACATTATGGTATTATCACATTACTATAATTATGCTTATAATTATGGTAATGTGATAATTCTATTTATTATTACATTACTATAATTATGCCTATAATTATGGTAATGTGATAATTGAAAATCAATCAAATAGTAATTCCTAAATAAGATAATTACATATCTAACGATAATTACTTCTCTATTAGTTTTATTTTATTTTAAGAAACAATATGCTAGTGGTTTTATTTTATTGTAATATTTTCATATAAGAAATCAATTATTAATTTTGAAAAAAAAAATAGAATTAGTGAGTTAGGCCAATCCCTACAAGTTACCAAAAGAACAAAAAAAAAAAAAAAATTAAGAGTTTTCTTTGTGAAAAGATTCGTGACAAGATCATATTTGTGGACTAATAATGAATGTTTTAAAAAATGGATCGGAGATAGAGGCCCTGTTTGGCAAAGAGCGTTTTTAACCAACTTTAGCGGTTTGACCACTGAAACCGCTGATTGGAGTGTTTGGTGGAGAGAGATTTGGAAGAGCGTTTTGGGATGAAAACGCTAATTTTGAAAAAGCTCATTTTAGGAGCTTTTTCAATTAGCGTTTTGAGATATTAAAATTAATGGACTTATTTGACCCCAATAAATAGACTATCTCTTCTCCTGCGCCAAAATTAATGCCCTTATTTGTCTTTTTGCACAAACCGCTATTATCAATCAGCTAATTTTTACCAAACAGGTCTAACAATCAGCTAATCAAATCAGCTAACAGCAAATGTAATCAGCTAACAGCTAACAGCTAATTCCCAAACAGGGCCAGAATATGATAGATAATTTGGTTAGAGGTCAATAGGTTCGACCAATTAAATTAGATTGGTTGAACCGGGTGATATTATAAATAAAATAATATATATACAAATTGATAAATATATATAATAAAAAAAACTCAATTAAAAAAACATACATCCAAAAATTAAATAATGTGCCAGATTTTTTTAATAAACTCTTTTATGTGGGCTTATTCATTATTGTTTGAAAATTCAAATTTTCAGAAAGCTTGGAAAAAAAAAAACAGAGCCAAAAATCCTAATTTTTCAATTCATGGCTTCATCCTTAACCCAGTTGTTGTGAATTTTTATTCTCACACCTTAATACAATAGAAATCATAGAGCTATTTATGGAAGAATAGAGACACAAATCGAGTTAGAAAGTGTTACCATGAGCCTTCTGAAAAATGACTTTATGCCTTAAAAAAAAAAAGTCCAGTGACAAATTGACAAAAGTAGCATAGATATTTTAGTATCATTAAAAGGTTAAAACTTTAGTACTAAATAACTGTTTCCATAATTTTTTTGGTAATAAAATATATTTTTTCATTTACCATAATATTTTTAGTAATAAAATAATTTTTTTTCTTGAATAGAAACCAAGGTGAAATTAATTCTGGTTCGTCAGTTTTCTTCAGTTCAATGAAATCATTAATATTGACCCCAAAGTAATCTAAACGGACTAAATATCTGGCCAAACATAAGCAGGTTATTTATTGAGAAAATTACATGAAAAAACAAGTTTCAAATTTATTTTACAGTTAACTAATCCCATGAAATTTCTTTAACACACATATCAGAAATTCATCTTTTTTATTTTAGTTTTATCAAATTGGCAGTTATTAATTTAAAGTCCAGCAAAAAAATCTTTAAATTCATCAGTTTCTAATACTGATTTTCGGCCAAATTGAATGAATTTGACATAGTTATAATTTTTTTCTAAGAATGACACATTTGTAATAATTTACAAAATTAGGGTCAAATACATGAATATCATAATTAAGTACAAAATTACAACTAAGTCATATCACCAAATTTAATTCTTAATATGTTATTATTTTCTATATATTATGATTTTATACCATAATTTAAAAACTTTAGACTCCAATTCATAAATCATAAACCCTAAAAAATATATTCTAAACTTCTAATTTATAAATTTTAATCCTTAAAATATATTAAAAGTACTAATTTTACTAGTTTGACATAATCCAAAATTATGACTTGACATAATTGTAAATAATTTTTAGAATATGAATTTCTGTGTAATTTTCCCTTTTCCCTTTAATTAGCCCAAACAGACCTCAAGCAAGGCCCAAACTATATTTAGGCCCATTACGGTCTCAAAAACTATCCGTTGTAGACACACTTCTTCAACGGTCAAAAGCACTGGGATTCAAATCCTATCCCCCATACCTTTTTCATGAACTCGGTTTCATTTTACTTTCTCGAATTACACCTCTCTCTTTCTCGAATTATTCCTCTTTCTTTCTGGAATTACACCTCTCTCACTGTTAATTCCACCTCTCTCACTGTTTTCGTAGATTATTATGGACTATATCACTTCGTCGTCCTCAAATTCGAACCAAATCTTAGGAGAAAGGATCAATCGGTTTCATGACATGTTCATCCCGCCATGTGTTTTATTAATTCCACAAATTAATGAGGTTGCCGGAACTCGAACCCTCGACCGTTTGGTTCTAGAGGCTCTGATACCATGTCATGTAACCGATTGAACTAAAAGCTCGAGCTTAGACCCAATCATATATCTTATATTAATCTCGACAGATTAATATAAGATATATGATTGGGCCTTAACTATAAGCTCCAGCTTTTAGTTCAATCAGTTACATGACAAAGAGGAGTGTTAAATTTCCTGATGGTGGTTGGAGTTTTAGTGCTTTCTACCTCATACATTTCTGGTATGAATTCTCCCATATCTGCCCCTGTTGTACTTGATTTTGGTAGTCTGAGAGGTGGAGGATATCATATGAATACATCTTTGTTGTTATTTGAACCCTATGGACGGGTTATTGAAGAAGAAAGGACTATAGTTATAGATGCTGGTATGGAAGATAAGGCTAGGGTTACAACCATGCTTGAAAATGGAGAAGAAGGGGAAGGGGAAGGGGAAGGGGAAGTGGCTTGGACAGCAGGGGAAAACCAAGAAGGGGAAACAGAAATACATGCATTTATTGAAGTAATTGAAGAAGATGAAAGGATTGTTGAAGAAGAAGAAGAGTGTAATGAAATTACTGAGTTACTGGATTCTGAAGTGTCACTGATGAAATTATTGACGGTCTCTAACCAGGTTTCTGAAATACCAAGTGTTGCTATTGCACTTGAGAAAGAGGATTTTGTTCATGAGTCTTTCAAAGGAGGAATCCATGAGGCAGAAAAGATTCCAATTGGAAATGTTACTCATGTTTACAAAAATTGGGATGAAGGAGGTAGTGATACAATCAAAAGCTTTATTACAAGTATGGATACTGAATCAATTATCAAAATTGTAACTGGTCTGCTGTCAATAGTGTTGTTATTGTGTTCAATTATTACACCAATGGCACCTTCTTCAGGGAGGAGGCATAGGCGTAAGTCTAGAAAGAGTAGAAAGCCAAAAGAGAAATTCATTAGTTCTCTAATTGCTGCTGATGAGGAAGAAAAACAGCCCTTTGAGAGTGCCACTGCTCATCTTGGCATCTCCGGTTCTCTAATTGCTGCTGATGAGGAAGAAAAAAAGCCCTTTGAGAGTGCCACTGCTCATCTTGGCATCTTGGCATCTCCAGTCTATCTCAACACCAAAGCCGAGGTGCACCCGTAATTGAGTTTCTTGGTGAGCTTGAGTTTCCAGAGATGTGGCATAAAAAACAACAGGGATCTTGAGCTTTCGGAGATGAGCACATCATCTCTCAGGAGGAGTTGTGGCATAAAAAACAGCAGGGAGCCTGAGCTTTCAGAGATGAGCACATCTCTCACTAGGAGTTGTGGCATAAAAAACAGCAGGGAGCTTGAGCTTTCAGAGATGAGCACCTCATCTCTCAGGAGCTGTAGCATAAAAAACAGCAGGGTAATTGATCCTCAAGTGAGCAGCAAGCCTGTTCATGTGCCATCTCCAGCTTTCTCGCACACCTCAAATTCATATACTGATGAAAGGAAACAATCTATGAAGAAAAAGGTAAACTATAGTCTATAACAACTAACTTGTTTTCTCATTTTCATTATAATTAGAGGCTGAGAAATTCATAGATTAAGCTTTGATTTAGCATTTTGGCTTAGATAATCATTTTGTTTCCATTTGATATTGCTTTTGATCAGGGAAAGGATACAGGGAATGCAGAAGGAAAGAATGTGCTAGCAACTCCAATGAGGCGATCAGCCCGAATTAGGAATCGAGCTCTTTCACCATGATTAATCAATCTACTGAAAATTGAAACAACAGCTTTCTCAGTTGTTTAGCTCCTTAATCTACAGATATGAAACAGTTTAGTCTATTTTTTTGCTGTTTTTGAAAGAATTCAGCTACTGGTTGCTTGCTTGACCAAGATAAATTTATAATCCTAATTATCATTTTCTCAATTCTCTGAAATAAATCTGTGTATATATTTGCTTTGTTTCAATTATTTCTAGCATTTGTGTATAGATAAGAGCCTTGTCAAATATAGTTTAGCTTTAAGACAAAAGGTGTATAATGGAAATGAAAAGCTCAAGATAAAGTTTTTAGCTTCTAAATTTGAAAAAACATGGTCTTAAACCATCTGATATAAAATTTGAAAGTAGATGATGTTTTCAATTGATCATCTCTACCGGTCTTGTAATGTTTTTTAAGATCTAGCAGCAAACAGATACAAATGAAGCAAATTTCCTATGCATTCATTAAAAAGAACTTGTGCAAACATATACAAATACTCTCAGAACTCATAATCAATAACATATCCTAATGAAAAAGCAATATTTCATAAGAAACTTCCTTACAATCTCATTTCTATTCTTCAAGTGTCCTTTTTGTCTAATTTGAAATATGAAGACAAAATGGACAAAAAATTGTACAATGTTGTAGGTCAAGGTCTTATTAAGCACTCTAACAAATTACCACATGTGTCATTTTGAAGTTAGCTGGAAAATGAGCAAAACATTGTGCTCTTACAACTTGATATTTTTACTTGGATTTATTATTACCAAGTTGCTGAAGAGCTCTTTGTTGCCTAAGCTGCTGATCAACATACCCGAGGTGAGTTATCCCAACACCTTTACTGTTTTCAGAAGTTCCTTGCTCTCCGAGGCTTTTACGGGTTGCCTGAATCTGGCCGCTTATTGCATCACGCAAACACCGAAAGTGGCAGGATATAGTCTGCAGGGCAAGAGCAATGTATGGTTAGCTGCTCCACATCCAGCTATTACATCAAATGAGGACACCACAATCTATTTGTACCTCCTATCAACCTGTGATTATAGAAGATTCGGAGTTAGATCTCATAGGAAAATAGAAGGTCAAGATATTAAATTGATGAATAATAAGTGTAGGTCTAAGGCTCTGAATTAAAAAGACGTTATGGATGTATTTCATATATTGACATTATTGTCATACTGAAAGAAAAATTGAGCAATAAGCAAAATAGGGCTTCAAATGGAAAGGCAACTTATCAAAGCTTATCACAAAATAGATTTCAGACTAACCTACCTCACTTGCTGAAGCATTTAAGACATTGATATTTTTTGTTGCTAACCATTCCTTTTTCCTTTCCTCATCTTCTCTTGCTTGAATATAAACATTGTTTAATGGCTAGGTGCAGTGAGATATTAGAAGTAATATGGAGTGGGACATCAAATCTGAGGAGAGAAACTGATCTGATAAAAATGTGCTCAAGCATGTATATAGATCATGCAGAAGCATGTAAAACACATAAAGGAAGACATAAGAAAACAGAACCCTTGCAATTAAAATACAAAAGCGTAGATTTTTTTATCAAATCATGATAAATATCCCCTGCCCCTTGCAATATAGCTCACAAAGTTCAAAATTGGTCAAATCATGATAAAGCTTAGGCCTTGATTTTCAGTCTCTGTCACGACTCCCTAAATTTGATTTCAAATGATCATTAAAGTTTGTTCATCACTTTTAACTATTTTCCTGAAAGATTTGCAGATTCATAATAATAATAATAAAACATGATTCTGAATATCGTTAATTGATTGACCTAATAAACTCTAATTTTTACATATTAAGCAAAGAATATACTAAAGCCTCATGTTACTGCAACAAATATATTAATCAAGAAATCAAAGTAATTGTACTAACCAATGGCTCAGTTGGAACTGAAACAACTCTGGGTGCCTCTCTTATGTACTCTTCCATGGTTAAAAGAAAGTACTGAGGGGGCTGCGAATAGAAAAGAAAAACAATACAATTAACTGACTGCGGATTGCTAGAAGAAAATGAAACCAAGAAAAATAGTAGATTATGGCATTGTATCATATACTTCTCTCAGAACGGGAAACTGGAAGTTCCTACCAAGTTGCAGTCCTTTACAAACTTTATAAAAATCAGAAAGACTATAAGACTGCATGAAAAATAAAGAAAATTAATGCAACTATCAATTGTTATAATTAATGAGACCTCACTTTCATAGTCCCTAGTAAAATATAAGGACCACTTGCCAAAAAAAGAGTAAAATATAAATACCTTCTTTACAATATTGAACTTTTGACCAAAATCATGTAACATGAAACTGAATTAGGAATTTTTTTGCGACATGACCTGTTGGCCGGCTCGTTTGTAGACATCAAGGGCATTGATAGCCTCATGTCTTGGCATCTCAAAAAACTGCAAGCATACAAAAACTCTGATTTCAAAATAATGACAACAAAATATCATCCCATTTAACAATGCAACTTTTGCATAACAAATATACTATAAAACCAAATTACCTTATCCACAAGATTGATAATTCTATCATTAATAACACAATATATGTTAAAGCACTCATTCAATACCTGAAAATTCGATACATCAACAATTTTCATAAAATCATTACAAATATATACAGGGGGCAGCCCAGTGCACTATGCGTCCCCGCTAAGCGAGGGTCCGGGGAGGGGTCCCACCACTAGGGTGTACTAGGGGCAAGCCTTCCCGTGCCAATTTTTTGACAAGAGGCCGCTCCTAAGACTCGAACCCATGACTCTTAAAAGAATGGGATAATACAATATAGAATTACAATATATATATATAGAAGATACATAAAAATATTCTTAGAATCAATTATAATTTGTTAAAGAATGGGATAATACAATATAGAATTACAAAATTAGATAGCAATAGTACAACTACACAAGGTTAAATAACATAACAATTTTACCTCTATTTTTTGTCCAGCAACACAGTGTCTTTTGCATCATATGCTTCAAACTTTTCTGTAAGTTAAAATCAAAAGAAAATGTCAACAAAGCTACAAAATTACAACAAATTCACGAACAACAACAAACAAATTAGAAGATAGTTGCTGCAAACCATAGCATCGTCCTTCAATTACAGAAAATGAGTAAACTCACTATTATGTAATTGCTGCTAATCAATTATGAGAGGCTTTTCAAGATTTAAAACAACATTGTTTTAATGAACATTATATACTACAAGTTATCTAATCAATGGTAGGTGGATTTGTAAATTAGTAATCTAGTGCCTCTTTACTGTCTTGAACAGTTGCAGTCCGTCACTTTAAAACTACCGATCTACCAAGCATTCAGAGATTCGAACTTCAAGAGACTGAGTCAGTGTATTAACCGAACTGAAAAATGTGATTTTCGTTTGGTTCGAGACCGACTGTAGAGTAGAGGAAGACATAAATCAAGGTAACATCAATTGTTTTTTAGCCATGTATTTACTCGAATCATCCAGAACTCCATATTTCACGTCAAAATCTCACTTGAAATTTCAATTCCATGAAATTAGGATTCATACTTACATGAATGAAATTGACTCGTTATCTTAACGGAGAGAGAAGGATCGAGCTTCAAATGGCTTCAATAAAGGTCGACGAGGGACTACCGTTGTGATTGCGTTACGCGAAGCCTAGAAACAAGGAAAGGGAGCCGATGAACCGAAGTGGTGGTGACGGTGGTGCAGTCGAGGGAGGTGGGTCATTTGAGAAGAGAATGTGAACGGAGAATTTGGGCAAGTAGAAAGGGGGAAGCTAGAAATTGAAGTGTTTTTTTACCACTATAATAGTGTTAATCAAGAGCAATAATAACTCTAATTTAAAAAAGGCCGATGCTTCCTCAGCCCTCTTAACTTGTCCAAATTGGTCACTTTACCCCCTCAACTCATTAAATGTTCTATTTACCCCCTTAACTCCATAAAAATTGTATTTCTCACTCCCTCAACTTGTCCATTTATCCCTCCAACTCATAGAATGTTCTATTTACCTCCTTAACTCCATAAAAGTGGTATTTTTCACCCCTTACAATTCGTTATCGAAGCCTAAATTGATAACTTTTTTAAACGTTAAACCTATATTTATGCTATTTTGTAAGTGGAACCTAAATTGATACTTCCCCAAAAATCATAGGCCTATTTTGGTACATTAACTTGTTTATATTAATGTTCTTGTTATTTGTATTTTTGATTCGTTCTTTTTCTTTTCAACTTTTTTTACTACTATAAATGGATAAGAAATACTATTTTTATGGAGTTAAGAGGGTAAATAGGATCATAAGTGGTGAGAAATACCACTTTTATGGAGTTAAGGGGGTAAATAGGATATTCGATGAGTTGAGAATGTGTAAAATGACAAATTTGGACAAGTTAGGGGGTGAGAAATACAATTTTTATGGAGTTAATGGGGTAAATAGGACATCCGATGAGTTGGAGGGGTAAAATGACCAATTTGGACAAGTTAAGGGGGCTGGAGAAGCATTAAGCCTTTAAAAAATAGTACAATTAAGGTCCTCTAGTTAACAACTTTATTCAAATGGGCATGTTTGGTTCAGCTGTTAGCTAATAGCTGTTACGGTTGCTGTTAGCTGTTTGCAGTTGCAGTAAGCTGTTAGCTGTTGTTGTTAGCTGTTTTTTATTAGTTGTTTAATTACTAGTGTTTGGTAAAATTATATTGAACTGTTGCTGTTCGGATTTAAAATGTCTAAAATGGACATGTTTTAAATTAATCAACGGTGAAATTATAAAAGGAAAAATGTGAAAAAATGCTCACAACGTTTACAACTAGGAATAATTTTACTTTTAATGTTTAAAATGATGCAATTTTATCCATAACGCTGGCAGCTAAGAGCAATTTTACCCATAATATTAGCAAGTTGGATCGATTTCAGATATTATTAGAAAACATAGATATTTTATTTCTTATTATACAACAATTGCACATCCGGTGGTTCTAAAAAAAGAGAATTCATATTTTTTTTGTGATTTAATAATGAAATTGAAAAATTAATATTTATAAATTCGATTAAATATTGAAATTTTTTTTGTCCAATTCGTACAAAAGACAATATATTTTTTTATTTTCTTAAAAAAAATTCACGTCTAATCATATGTGTGATCTGTTACTAACGATGATAAAATCGTGCACATGTGAAGTGTAGATGACAATATTCATGACCAAGAAGACAGTTTGATAAATTATTTCTCAAATTGAACCAGCTTGTCAATGTTATGGGTAAAATTGCTTTTGGCTGCCAAAATTAAAAGTATAATTGCACCATTTTAGACGTTACGGATAAAATTGCTCATAACTATAAATATTGAGGGTGTTTTTGCACCTTATCCTATTATAAAATAAAAAATGTGTTACACATATTAATAAAAATAATCTATATAAAAAATAAAAAATTTATTGAACGCAACAAAACCTTGTTTTTCCGGTAATTATATTGTAGAAATATAAATAATATTAAAGAATAAACATATTTTGTGGAAATAAGAAGGATAATTCTGTCAATAACAACTAACTACAAACAGCTGTTTATGAAAAGCTCCAAATAAGCTTTTCGTGAAACGCTCCAAAACGCTGCAGTTTTCAGAGAAAATGCTAAACGTTGCGGTTAGATAAACCTAACCAAACACTGTATTTTCTGCGGTTTGGAGTGAAACGCTAAACGCTCATCCGAAAAGCTGAAACAAACACCCTCAAAATCGTTTAAAGTAAAAAATTTATATGTTTGTAACAACTAACAACTCTTAAAACTAACACAAGAGCCTGCCTGTTTGGTTCACTTGTTAGCTAATAGCTGTTGCGGTTGCTGTTAGCTGTTTGCAGTTACAGTAAGCTGTTAGCTGTTTGTTATTAGCTGTTTAATTACTAGTGTTTGGTAAAATTATATTGAGCTGTTGTTGTTCGGATTTAAAATGTCTAAAATGGACATGTTTTAAATTAATCAACGATGAAATTATAAAAGGAAAAATGTGAAAAAATGTCCATAACGTTTACAACTAGGAATAATTTTACTCTTAATGTCTAAAATGGTGCAATTTTACCCATAACGCTGGCAGCTAAGAGCAATTTTACCCCTAACATTGGCAAGTTAGGTCGATTTCAGATATTATTAGAAAACGTAGATATTTTATTTTTTATTATACACCAATTGCACATACCAGTAGTTCTAAAAAAACAGATTTCATATTTTTTTTGTGATTTAATAATAAAATTGAAAATTAATATTTATAAATTCAATGAAATATTGGAAATATTTTTGTCCAACTCGTACAAAAGATAAAATATATTTTTATTTTCTTTAAAAAAAATTCACGTCTAATCATATGTTTGTGATCTGTCACTAATGATGATAAAATAGTACACATGTGAAGTGTAGATGATAATATTCATCACCAAGAAGACAATTTGATAAATTATTTCTCAAGTTGACCCAACTTATCAATTTATGGGTAAAATTGCTTTTAGCTGCCAAAATTAGGGGTATGTATAATTGCACCATTGTAGACGTTAAGGGTAAAATTGCTCCTAGCTATAAATGTTGGGGGATATTTTTTCACCTTATCCTATTATAAAAAAAATGTGTTACATAAATTAATAAAAATAATCTATATAAAAAATAAAAAATTTATTGAACGCAACAAAACCTTGTTTTTCCAGTAATTATGTTGTAGAAATATAAATAATGTTAAAAAATAAACATATTTTGTGGAAATAAAAAGGATAATTTTGTCAATAACAACTAACTACAAACAGATGTTTATGAAAAACTTCAAATAGGAGCTTTTCGTGAAACGCTCCAAAACGCTGCAGTTTCCAGAGAAAATGCTAAACGTTGCGGTTATATAAACCTAACCAAACGCTATATTTCCTGCGGTTTGGAGTGAAACGCTAAACGCTCCTCCGAAAAGCTGAAACAAACACCATTTTAGACTATCATGGGCATATTTCTTAAGAGCATTTCTAAGACTCTCTCTTTAAAAAATAATATAAACAATTAACACAATGGTTTAAGAGTTACTAATACATATCATCTCTAATAATATTATTTATATTCACTTCTTATTTATTGTTTTATTATTAAAATTATTAGTTATTTGTTATTTACCAATAATGAGAGAAGAGAAACTTCGATTATTAATAAAAAATGAAATAGGGGTCACTAAGAGTGGGGAGAGGCTGTCGATTAACAGAGATGATATAGCGGCTCTTAGTGATTTGATGAGTCACTAAGAGTTTTTGGATCTGATTTTTAACTCATTCCCCTCAAATTTTAAGTTAACAGCCAAACTAAGAAGTTGTTGGAGATGCTCTAACCTTAAATGTTCCTACTTATTCAACTACTCTGGTAAGAAATCGAGGCCTTGTTGATACGAGCGATAATACATTGGAGCCATTTCATATCATTCTAGTGTTGGATCAAAAGATTGAAGCATGCTTAGGATCCCTTGATCATGAACAACATCGATTCTTCGAGCTGAACATGTACAGATGGTGGTGTGCGCGGAGCATAAAAAGGCAAACAAATATGTTAACAAACATGATTCTATTGCCTATTCTACTCGACATCTCATTGTCCGTACTTGCCCTCGGAAAAGAAATGCGTTAGACGGTGGTAGTGTGTAGAGCTTAAGGAGGCAAACAAACATGATTCCATTGCCTATTCTACTGGATATCACATTGTCCGTACTTACCCTGGGAAAAGAAATGCGTCAGAAGAATCTCAGTACGATATTGAGTGAGAATTTTCTTTTGAATATTTGTGATATATGTAAATTTGAGAAAATCTCATACTCGTCGTATACATAAGCCTTTTAAACTATGAAAACATCTTTTCAAATGTGTAGAGGCACAATATTTATTTGTATACCTTACCAAAAAATTATTATTACACTATTATAGAAAGACATGAAATTTAACGATATTTTTCTATTATTTAGGTAAATTTATTTTATTATAATTAATTGGACAATATTATCTTGTTTAGACGGTAATACTTTATTTACTTAGATGGTTAAAATTACTTCCCTAATTACTTAGATAGTTTTATTTTTATTTTAAGAAACGATATGTTATGATGTTCTTAAATAATAATTTTCCTAAGTGTGAGCACGAATGTACACATATTAACCTTGTGTGCACGTCTGATATGGTGAGAATCCGCCTGAAACACCAAGCCATGATCCTCTTTTCAAGCAGTACAACTTAGTAAGGTTAAGTGAAAGCAAGCGAAACTAAGTGAAACTATGCAAAAAGAGGGGAATTAGGTTGATCAGTTACAGTGTTGGGCCGATCACCCATCACAAGGACCGATCGCCCATGTGCCTCCCCCTTTGACTCCCCATCACCTGGTACGCATCTTGATCGAGCCTGAGGTTAATGTATACACCCCTACATGGGAGGAAGACATGTTTGAACACATCATGGTGAATAAAGAGACAAAAAATAGACCTTAAATGATCAACACTTTTAACAAGAAAAGACAAAAGAACCTACCCTTTTGCAAAAGAAAATGGGAGAACTTGAGGATTCCTATGAGCTAATGAATAATCGAGTTGGCAATGGTGCACGTGTAGAGGCTTTGGAGATCGGAGATTATCCTTTAGAGATGCCTAGTGGATTAGTTTTAGAACTTAGAGATTGCTATTTTGTACATTCCATGCGCAAGAATATTATTTCGGTTTCTATGTTTGGATATTTTTGGATTTATATTTAATACTAGACATGGTAGAATTTCTATTCAATGTGGCAATATTGTTTATGGAACTGCATTTCTTGAAAATGGTTTATATATCATTGATCTAAAACGCAGTAATTCAATTTATAACATAAATGCTAAAAGGTATAAGACTAATAAACTAAATCCTACATATATTTGGCATTGTCGACTTGGCCATATAAATGAGAAATGCATAACTAGGCTTCACTCTAGTGGAGTGGTAGGGTCATTCGACATACAATCTTATAACACGTGTGAATCTTGTTTAACAGGGAAGATGACAAAGGCACCTTTCACCAAACTGGTATAAGGGCCACAGAGCTATTAGAGCTGATACACTCAGGTGTATACGGTCCAATGAGCTGTATTGCTAGATCCGGTTTTCTGTACTTCGTTACTTTTTCAGATGACTATAGCCGATATGGTTATGTGTATCTGATGAAGCATAAATTTGAAACTCTTCAGAGATTCAAAGACTTTAAAAACGAAGTAGAAAATCAACTTGACAAGAGAGTAAAAGCACTCCGGTCTGATAAAGGGGGCGAATACTTGAGCCAAGAGTTTGACTCATTCTTGAGAGAGTGTGGGATTGTATCCCAACTCACTCCTCCTTGTACACCCCAATGGAATGGGGTGTCAAAATGGAGGAAGAGGACCTTGTTTGACATGGTCCGCCCAATGATGAGCCATTCTTCTCTCCCTATCTCATTTTAGGGATTTGCTTTAGAAAATGTTGCTCACATTATTAACAATACACTGATCAATGCATTTGAAGGAACACCATATGAATTATGGTCAGGCCGAAAGCCAAATATTTCCTTCATGAAGATTTGGGGTTGTGATGCACATGGCAAGAAATTGATAAGTGGCAAAATCGAGTCCAGATCTATCAAATGCTAGTTTGTGGGTTACCCTAAGGAAACTAAGGGTTATTACTTCTACGACCCAATTGAGAATAAAACATTCGTGGCTAGGAATGCAGACTTTTTGGAGAAGGAATTCCTTTCCAAAGAAGATAGTGGGAGAAATATTGAACTCGCTGATATTCAAGACTCACAGACTCCTGCAGCTACTGCTGAGGATGCTCCGGAAACTGATTCAGGTCCTCAAGAAATTGAGGAGGCCAAATAGTTACACATGAACCTAGAAGGTGTGATAGGACACGTCATCAGCCAGAGAGGTATAGCTTCGTCGTGACTGGTGATGGGGACTTCATGGTTATTGACCAGGAGGAGCCCAAAACCTATTAGGAGACTATTGAAAGCTCGCATTATATCATAGAATAAATCCATGGAGGCCGAGATGCATTCTATGTGTGATAACCAAATGTGGAACTTGGTGGATCCACCTCCGGGTGTTAAAACAATAGGTTGTAAGTGGTGTTTCAAACTGAAGGTCGATAATGCATTCAAGGGGCGACTAGGGGTAAAAGGAAACAAGGTAGTTCAAGGAATTGACTATGATTAAATCTTTTCACTAGTTTCTATGTTCAAATCCATTAGGATATTACTAGTTATAGCTGCATGGTATGACTATGAGATATGACAAATGGATGTTACGACCACTTATCTAAATTGAAATCTACTCGAGGATGTCTACATGACACAACTTGAGGGTTTTTGAGTATGCATGCTCCAAAGGTCCATTTATAGATTGAAGCAGGCATCTAGGTCTTGGAATCGGAGATTCAATAAAGCCATTACAAAATATGGATTCATTTAGAATCTTGATGAACCATGTGTGTATAAGAAAGTTAGTGGGAGCATATTCATTTTTTTGGTATTTTATGTTGATATATACTCCTCATTGGAGGTGACATAGCAACACTGCAAGGCGTAAAGTAGTGATTGAGTAAATGCTTCACAATGAAAGACTTAAGAGAAGTCAAAACAATCTTAGGGATCAGGATCTACAGAGATAGATCCAACCAGCTTCTAGGCTTGAGTTAGGCATCGTATATAGAAAAAGTTCTTGGAAGGTTCAATATGGATAAGGCTAAGAAAGGATTCTTGCCTATGCGCCACAGGTTGAAACTTGGTAAGAGAGATTATCCTCGGACAAAGTAGGATTTGGCGAACATTCTGAAGATTCCTTATGCATCAGATATGGAATCTATCATGTACTTGATGTTATGTACAAGGCTAGATGTTGCATTTGCACTAAGCATGACTAGTCAGTACCAGTCAGATCCCAGCGAGGAGCACTAGAAGGAAGTCAAGGCTATCCTAAACTACCTTAACCGTACTAAGGATATTTTCTTAGTGTCTGGTGGTCAAGAGGAGCTGGTAGTATCATGTTACACTGACACGGGTTTTGAGACTAATGAGGACGAGAACCAGTCACAGTTTGGTTATATTTGTCTCATGAATGGTGGTGCCATTAGTTGGAGGTTCTTTAAAAATAGCTTAATATATTTTAGATAATTACAAATATATTTTTAATAACTAACACTACCCTTTAATAACATTTGACACGTTGACAATCTCATACTTATTTCTAGAGTAAACTGATTTTCATATTATTATGGCAAAAAAAAAAAAAAAACGTCATTAGATCCCTGCTTTTTTTATTTTTTGGTTCATTAAGCGCTTGATCTTTTATTTGAATGTATTAAGTCCATGTTTATTTTTAGTTTCATTAAGCTCTTGATGACCAAATTAATAAGTTATGAATATGTAATTCTATTAAAAAAATGTTATTAACTTCATATGTACTTATTCTTGATGACCAAAATATTTTTTACAGTTTGAATTAAGGTTTTTACTGTTTTCTTATAGCTACATTACATCCAAAACTATTTTTAAACAGTAAAAAAATATAAATTTTGAATACAAATGCAATGAATAACAGTCCGTTAACCGAATTTTATATTCGAAATTACTTTTTTTTTTTGTCATCAAGAACTTAATGTATTTAAATAAAAAATCAAGAGCTTAATGAATAAAAAAAATAAAAGAGCAGACACCTAATAATATTTTTTTCTAATATGATCTAATTAGTAAATTCTGTAAAAACAAATCTATTATTAAAATATAGCGTCAACCGCTATACTTGACAAAACTAATATAAAAACTGAACTCTTTGATAATACTATTAAAATAAATAACAAAAGGAATTGATAAATAACAAAAGGATGCATGTATAATTTGTAAATTTAACTAGAAACCTGATTTACCGTGTAAATTCCTCAAAAAACTATCCGTTGCAGATACCCTTCTTCAACGGTCAAAAGCACTGGGATTCAAATCCTATATAATACCCATACCTTTTTCATGAACTCGGTTTCGTTTTACTTTCTCGAATTACACCTCTCTTTCTCGAATTATTCCTCTTTCTCTGGAATTACACCTCTCTCTCTTTCTCGATAAAATCCTCTCTTTCTCGAATTACATCTCTCACTGTTTTCCTAGATTATTATGGACTGCTCAAATTCGAACCAAATCTTAGGAGAAAGGGTCATGTCTGTTGATGATCTGCAAGATGATGAGGTCTACGAGGAGGTAGAAAGTGTTTGGAGCTTGAGAGGAGTGTTAAATTTCCTGATGGTGATTGGAGTTTTAGTGCTTTCTACCTCATACATTTCTGGTATGAATTCTCCCATATTTGCCCCTGTTGTACTTGATTTTGCTAGCTCTGGGAAGTGGAGGATATCATATGAATACATCTTTGTTGTTATATGAACCTGATGGAGGTATGCAAAAGAAGGCTAGGGTTATAGCCATGCTTGAAAATGGAGAAGAAGGGGAAGGGAAAGGGGAAGGGGAAGGGGAAGAAATTCCAGATTTCACCAATCCTCAATTGGCTGGGACAGCAGAGGAAAACCAAGAAGGGGAAGCAGAAATACCTACCTTTATTGAAGCAAGTGAAGAAGATGAAGGGATTGTTGAAGAAGATGAAGAGTGTAACGAAATTACTGAGTTACTAGATTCTGAAGTGTCACTGATAAAATTATTGACGGTCTCTAACCAGGTTTCTGAAATACCAAGTGTTGCTATTGCACTTGAGAAAGAGGATTTTGTTCATGAGTCTTTCAAAGGAGGAATCCATGAGGCAGAAAAGATTCCAATTGGAAATGTTACTCATGTTTACAAAAATTGGGATGAAGGAGGTAGTGATACAATCAAAAGTATGGATACTGAATCAATTATCAAAATTGTAACTGGTCTGCTGTCAATAGTGTTGTTATTGTGTTCAATTATTGCACCAATGGCACCTTCAGGGAGGAGGCATAGGCCTAAGTCTAGAAAGAGTAGAAAGCCAAAAGAGAAATTCATTAGTTCTCTGATTGCTGCTGATGAGGAAGAAAAACAGCCCTTTGAGAGTGCCACTGCTCATCTTGGTATCTCCGGTTCTCCAATTGCTGCTGATGAGGAAGAAAAAAAGCCCTTTGAGAGTGCCACTGCTCATCTTGGCAACTCCAGTTCATCTTGGCATCTTGGCATCTCCAGTTTATCTCAACACCAAAGCAGAGGTGCACCCGTAATTGAGTTGCTTTGTGAGATTGAGTTTCCAGAGATGAGCACATCATCTCTCAGGAGGAGTTGTGGCATAAAAAACAACAGGGATCTTGAGCTTTCAGAGATGAGCACATCATCTCTCAGGAGGAGTTGTGGCATAAAAAACAGCAGGGAGCCTGAGCTTTCAGAGATGAGCACATCTCTCACTAGGAGTTGTGGCATAAAAAAAAGCAGGGTAATCGATCCTCAAGTGAGCAGCAAGCCTGTTCATGTGCCATCTCCAGCTTTCTCGCACACCTCAACTTCATATACTGATGAAAGGAAACAATCTATGAAGAAAAAGGTAAACTATAGTCTATAACAACTAACTTGTTTTCTCATTTTCATTATAATTAGAGGCTGAGAAATTCATAGATTAAGCGTTGATTTAGCATTTTGGCTAGATAATCATTTTGTTTCCATTTGACATTGGTTTTGATCAGGGAAAGGATACAGGGAATGCAGAAGGAAAGAATGTGCTAGCAACTCCAGTGAGGCGATCAGCCCGAATTAGGAATCGAGCTCTTTCACCATGATTAATCAATCTACTGAAAATTGAAACAACAGCTTTCTCAGTTGTTTAGCTCCTTAATCTACAGATATGAAAAAGTTTAGTCTATTTTTTTGCTGTTTTTGTAAGAATTCAGCTACTGGTTGCTTGCTTGACCAAGATAAATTTATAATCCTAATTATCATTTTCTCATTCTCTGAAGTCTGTGTATATATTTGCTTTGTTTCAATTATTTATAGCATCTATAGATAACAGCCTTGTCAAATATAGTTTAGCTTTAAGATAAAAGGTATATAATGGAAATGAAAAGCTCAAGATAAAGTTTTTAGCTTCTAAATTTGAAAAAACATGGTCTTAAACCATCTGTTATAAAATTTGAAAGTAGATGATGTTTTCAATTGATCATCTCTACCGGTCTTGTAATGTTTTTGAAGATCTAGCAGCAAACAGATACAAATGAAGCAAATTTCCTATGCATTCATTAAAAACAACTTGTGCAAACATATACAAATACTCTCAGAACTCATAATCCTTGATTAGGATCTATAATCTAAAGTCAAAAATTTTGGTTATGTACACAATCATAATCTACTAAACTAAAACTCCCTCAAAGTTTCTTTTGAACAGAAGAAGGAACAGGAGGAGGCCTACTACTAGTAAAAAAACTACCTCCTCTTCTTCTACCTTGAAAAGATAAAGATGAAACACAACTTCTTGAAACCTTCTTTGATATGTTTGACTTTGGTAGTGTATAATAGCTCTTTGATGCCTTAATCTTTCTTCCCTTCTTTGGCACATCTTCAATACTTATTACTCCTGATAAAGATGTAAATGACTGAGATTTTCCTTCATAATACTTTGATAATCCTCTCCTGCACATATAAATTAGACGTTAGTGCCCGTTTTGGTAAAATTCGGAAACAGCTAAACAACAGCAAACAAGAACAGTTGAAACCGACCCTTAATTTAAGCAATTAACATACAAAAGATAGGAGCTTGATAGGAATTAGTTAAGTATGTGAGTTCTTACTTGATAGGAAGATGTGCCATGAGCTCAGACAATTGAAACAAAGGACCATTATTAGATTTTGAAGATGCATCATCCACATGATCTGATGATGATGAAGAAGAACAAACTGAGCCATCTTCATCAGTAGTTGAATTATCATCAAATGAAGATGCATCTTCATCTTCCATGATCATCATCCATTCATCTTCATTCTTTGCATTCTTATTAAACAAAAAGGAAGGAGCTTGAATCATTTTTTCTTCAGCTTTCACCATGGATGGAAGTGCAATGAACATATATATAAATCTCAGGAAAGAAAATCAGCCACATATATATTTATATAGAATAGAAGAAGAGTGTTCAATTAAGGAGAAAGAATAATGTAGTTTATCTATAGGATAATATTTAGAAAAGGGGAAAAGGAAAAGTGAAGGATGAATAAAAGAGTAACATGTGGAGAAAAGTGTATGGAGAAAGGGTACACTGTGATGTAAGAATAGAAGGTTATAGTCACAACTCATGTTGACATATATTATAGGTGTATTGCCTTATCTATAGATTCGTTATTATCTTCTCTTATGGTTTGAATTGATTGACTTTGTCTACTATTAGCAATGGAAAAGATAAGATTTATGTATTGACTCATCAATCCCTTAATTTATTTAATTAATACATTTTTTTTTTCAATTTCTTCAACTGAGAGGGGAAAATAATTATATAATTATTTTATTGCATAAAATCTCAGACTTGAGTCAAAGAGAAATTAATGATAATAAATTATAGTATTAATAATCATAATAATAACAGGGATAAGATTGTTTCTAGATTAGGCTGCTAATTGTTGTTGTTATAAATGGAAAGGACATTATTATTGTTTGAATGGATTTGTTCTGTTTTTATAATTTTAATTAGATAGACATTTTTAAAATGATAACTTAATAAAATTGTAGATATAAAGATAAGGGTTGAGGTGATACTAATGTCTTTGAGATGTATAATGTAATATATGAAAAAAAAATATTGGCAAAAAGCATCAGTAGGCTCGTGATATTATTTTTTTTTCATTAAGCCTTTAATTTTTTATTTGGATACATTAAGTGTCAGATCATTTATTTTTGGTCTCATTAAACCTTTGATGACCAAAAAATTAATTTTGAACATAAAATTCGATTGACAGACTATTATTCATTGCACCTGCATTCAAAATTTGTATTTTTTCATTGTTTGAAAATAGTTTTCGATGTGTAATGTGGCTGTAGGAAAACTGTAAAAACCTTAATTCAAACTGTAAAAATATTTTTTTAATAATTTAAAATACAGATGAAGTTAATAATGTATTTTTTTAACAGAATTAGATGTTCATAACTTATTATAATTTGGTCATAAAGGGCTTAACGAGACCAGAAATAAATGATCAGAGGCTTAGTGTATCCAACTAAAAGATCAAGGGCTTAATGAACCAAAAAATGAAAGATCAGAGGCCCAATGATGCTTTTTGCCAATTTTATTTTATCTTTTAATATCTTCGATTTGAAATAATTTTGTATTCAAATACCATTGTATAGAGCGATTTGGACTTAGATTACAGAATTTATAAATCAAGACTCTTATTAAATCTAAAAATAAAAGTAGATGGACACATATAGAGAGATGATGTCCAAAACGGAGATCTCGGTTTCAAGGGAAAAGTGCCCTCATACAATCACTTTTTGTTAAGTCACATTGCCACAAACACCTTTTAAGAAAGGAGGTTCATCGAACTCCCTGTGTCGATCAAGATGCGGTGAACCATGAAATTCTTAATGGGTAGAGAAACGGTAAAGCCCTTGTTGTGGGCCGTTCGGAGATGAGGGATTACTAATATAGACTCGCCGAAAGGGCCCTTTAACTTTTTCTTTGCTGGGGGATCTCCTGGGTAGGCAGGAGCACCTTCCCTAATGACTTGGATTTCCCCCTGATATTGTGGTCTCTTAGGATCGTCTTGGTGCGAAGCGGCATCCTTTGTGTGGGATCTTTTCCTACGTTGTCCGCTTCGAGGACTTGGTCCTTAGAGAATAAGCTTTTCACATTCCCCGCCTTTCTTGTCATCCTCTTTTTCTTCATAATTTGCTGATCGCATGATGTTTTCATAACGCATGAAGCTCTGACCTAGGGCCATGAGCTTTTGAAAGGTTTGGAAGGATTGGTATAGTAGCTTTGTCTCAGGGGTTGACAAGTCGTTCCATTGTCTAGAGCATCGATGGTGACCTCCACATTCATCGATTTGACCAACGAGGATATGTGGTGGAAACACGCCAGATAGCTTCTGAGGGGCTCGGTCGAGCGATGTTTAACATCGTTGAGCTTTGAGCTGATTCGTTTGGCTTTGATCATGGCAATGAAGTGGGCTACGAAAAGATTTTTGGCCAAGTCGAAGGGATTGACGTATTCGGGCTCCAACGCTATATACCATTCTTGAGCGATGCCGACCAAGGTGGTGGAGAAGACCTTGCACATGGCATGGTCTTTCTTAGACTAAAGGTTGATCATACTCATGAAGGTTGCACGATGTTCATTGGTGTACTCAACACTAGTGTAGGAAAGAAGGTGGGGTTTTCCAGTTCTTAGGGAAGCGGGCCCAATGATCCGCTAGACAAGAGGGGTCTTAACGGATGTCACATTGCCCCTCATGGCTCCGCCTAAAGTTTTTTTATCCAAAAAAACGTTGGAACCGGGCTTGCCAATCTTCTCCCTACTCGGGGGTGCCTTGTGTATGACGACTGTTATCTTAGGGTGGGTGGAGCTGTAATGGTTGTTCTCCCATGGGGACAAGGCTGTTTACAACCGTTTTCACGGTGGCGGCCTCCTAGACAAGCAATTTTTTTTTTACGTGAAGGAGCTCCCAAATCTTCATATGTCTTTTTGCTTGGCTTTTTGGGTGACCATCATCTGCCTTTGTGTTTCAGCATGCCGCATTTGGGCTTCTTGGAATTTCTGTAGTGTCTTCGTATCTTCGTGGTAGGGTCATATGATTTGTCTTCTAAGTTTGTTACCCTATCCTCGAACGTGAGGACACTCATGGTTCTCTTAATCTCTCTCTACTTGTGAGACTGACTTGTGCCCACCATCTCTTTGGTGGGGGTTGGACTCGAGGGGAGGGGCGTTTATATCATGCAATCTGTTTTTTAGATGATTATAAAGGAGTTTTAAGTGATATGTTCATGCTCACCGTACCAAACGATAAGAAATTGGGATGGGTGGACTCTTGATGGGCTTGGGCTTGGTGACCCTTGGTGAGCAAGAAATGTCCTGACTGCCCCTAGATTGGATTTGGATCCCTTCGTAGTCGCTACATATTGTTGGACACGATGGGTATTACATAGTGAATGTGGGCTGGAATAATAACATCAGACCCAATATTATTCATGGGCTTATATCCTTCATCAATAATGTTTTTGAGATATACATGTAATAAATAATAAAATTTGATCTTTTAACATTTTAAATTTGAAATAATTTTGTATTCAAATAATAGTGTATAGAGTGATTTTGAGTTTAGATTACAGAACTCATAAAATGAGACTCTTACTAAGTCTAAAAATAAAAGTAGAGGGACACGGGATTCCAACAAGGGATAAGCTTCCCAGTGCCCAACCGTTGTCTCCACTTGTAAATAGTAGAGCTCTTATTTATTTTTCTATATACATATACGGGTTGCTAATTGTAGTTTCGATAAATAAAAGTGGTGCATCTTTTCATTTTTTATTACCCGAGACCAAATAAAAACATCATGGTTTTAATTTCGGAATGAAAATAATAATAATAAACTATATTGATTAGTGTTATGAAAGCGGAACCCAACCAACTAATAATTTTAATTTATAATAGAAATTGATAATTTATTGGGACATTATCTCCAAAAATAAAACATCTTGGTAGTTAGCATCCAGCAAATTGAAATAAGAGGTTTAAGATTGGACGTGTAGCTTCTTAAAAGAGAAGAGCATATACACAATTGATTCGGAGGCCATATTTTGGGTGATGATAAATAAGTAGAACACGTAAAGGAAAGAGGTTGGTTAATTTAATGGTAAAGAAAGGGTGCATTTTAGGATATGAAAAATAAAATTAGGATGTGATGTAATGTGTCTGTTGCTAAATCAAGGGGTGCCCCCCTACTTTTACAATTAATACCATACCGACCACTTTTTTTTTCCTTGCTTAATAATAGGATTAATCTACAAAATTAGCTTTACGAATATGTGAAAAAAAATCAAATTTAACTTCAACTTGTAAAATAGTGTTATATTTAGAGATGTTTGGTTTCAGCTTTTTCGAATCAATATTTAAGGTTTTACTTCAAACCACATGAAATATAATATATTTAATTAGGTTTATACAATAGTAGTGTTTAGTACTTTTATGAATATAACAGCATTTTGGAACTTTTCACGAAAAATTCAAAAAATAATTCATAGAAAATTTATCTTTCTAATTTTTAAATATATTAGTTAGCAAAACTAAGAACTTTTAGGTTGGCACTTCTAGTTTTGGCTGTTGATAACCTGAAATTAGAAAATTCCAAGAATTAAAATGTGTTTAACTCCACATTCATCATGGAACTACGTTTTCGATTTTTCAAAATCATAATTTTCTATTTTGAGTTCATTAACAGTCAAAGTTGAGAGTGTCAACCTATAAGTCCCTAATTTTGCTAGCGACGAGGATCTCAATTCTCTTTTTACAACAAAAAAAAAAAAACTATAAATTGACACATAATTTGAGTTATAAAATTATTAATCAGCTCTTTACAGTCTCAGCTATATAGATTGACACATAATTTGAGGATTGAGATTAATTTCAGTTATAAAATCGTGTCGGTTACTAATTAGCTCTTTACAGTCTAGTATAATGGAGCCAAAGTCCGACAAATCGGACGTGGACGAATGGACCCCGTAATTACCTCTTTTGCATCACATTCAAATAGAACAATTAACACAATTTAGATTAATAACCTATTGGATTGTCTCCCATAGTGTAAGAGCTTCCACAATGTGTGGTTCTATGTAATTTAAAAACACGTTGTTGTGATATGTCATGAAAGAGTCGTTCGAACTCTTTATGACTGCACCCATTCCATTCGATGTTGACTCCGGTGAGAGCGCTCCATCTACGTTGCATTTGACGTACCTAGTAGGAGGTTTCGTCTAGCGAGCTAGGCTACTGTTCCGCCTGTCTTGAATAATGTTGTGTTTGTGTCTTGATTAAATGCTTTCTCTTTTAGCTTGTTGTTCTTTAATTTTGAGATGTAATAATGTTATTTATTTATTTGTGTGTAAACTATATAAATTTCAGTTAGATAAATTGTATTTGGGATTTTATCACAAGTATTGCTTCATGGACTAAGGAGATGGATTTTGAGGGCTTGGTTGCGAACAGTTGGTACCAGAACCGACAGGCAGGATTCATAAAACGACTCGAACTGTGTTGTGTGGAGATGTCGGTCTGGGGAAGAAATTTTAAAGCCTGGTTTGATAAAAAGATGAGCAGGTGGAGATGGATCATGGAACAAACTCGAGATTGTACTGATCATGGGAGAGTAGAGACGTTTCTGCATGCTCGAATGAGGTTGAATGAGTTACTTGAACAGGAGGAGAGTTACTGGTATCAGAGAGCGAAAGCTTTCTGGTTGAAGGAAGGGGACTCCAATTCAAAGTTTTTTCATGCAAGTGTAAAGGCCCGTAAACAGATGAACAGGATATCAAGTTTGTTGAATGAGGAGGGAGTTGAAGTTTCGGGTGGTCATGATATTTGTAATGTGGCCAAAGTTTATTTTGAGAGGGTGTTCTTGGGGAGTGGGAGGGCCAATTATGATGAAATTGTGAGTTTACCTGTGAAAGTATCTGAGGCTATGAATGTGGATCTCACTTGTGCTTTTACTTTTGAGGAATTTTCAAAGGCAATACACCAAATGCATCCTGATAAGTCTCCTGGACCTGATGGGCTTAATCCGGGTTTCTTCCAACATTTTTGGCCTGCAATTGGTCGTGATGTGTTCGATGCCTGTGTTGACTGGTTGGAGAAATATGAATTCCCTCCAAAGCTGAACGATACCATCATTACTTTAATTCCTAAGTGTCAAAATCCCCGAAGTATGGCAGAATTGAGACCGATTTCCTTATGCAATGTACTCTATAAGCTAATTGCAAAGGTACTCGCCAATAGGTTAAAAGTTATCCTCCCTGAGGTCATCTCGGAGAGCCAATCTGCTTTTGTCCCTGGCAGGTCCCTAATTGATAGTGTGCAAGTAGCCTTTGAAATCCTTCATCACATGAAAAGGAATAATAGGGGAGTTAAGGGTGAAGTGGCTTTAAAGATTGATATCAGCAAAGCCTATGATAGGGTGGATTGGGGTTTCTTGAAGGAAGTGATGAGAAGGCTGGGCTTCTGTGACAAATGGATCAGATGGATTATCTTATGCATAAGCACAGTTTCTTATTCAGTTGCAGTGAACCACAATATGGTTGGGCCAATTTATCCGGGGAGAGGGCTCCGGCAAGGGGACCCGTTGTCTCCATATTTGTTTCTTTTGTGTGCAGAGGTCCTTTCCCAAATGATAAAGAATGAGGAGGAGGAAGGTAGTATAAGGGGTTGTCAAATTTGCATTGGAGCGCCAAGTATCACTCATCTATTTTTTTTTGCAGATGACAGTTTCCTGTTTTTTGGGGGTTCGGAGGTTGAAAGTATTCGAATTAAAGAAATTCTAGATAGTTATGCAAGTGTATCTGGCCAGGCTATTAATCTGGAAAAATCTGGGATTTTCTTTAGTTCAAATGTCAAAAATGATATTAGGGAAACCATCTGTGGTATTCTCCAAATCCAAGCACCTTTGGATACTGGGAGATATCTTGGGTTGCCTTCCCTAATTGGACGTTCGAAACGAGCCATCTTTGGTTTCTTAAAGGAGAGGTTGTCGAAACGCCTCAATAATTGGACCTTTAAATTTCTGTCGGCAGTAGGTAAGGAGGTCCTATTGAAATCTGTAGCTCAGGCTCTTCCTACATTTTGTATGAGCACGTTTCTGCTTCCTAAATCTACATGTGATGAGCTGCAGAAGATGATGAATTCCTTTTAGTGGGGCACGAAGGCAGATGGGAGGAAAAGGATTCATTGGCTTGAGTGGAAACGTATGTGTGGTAAGAAGTGTGTGGGTAGCCTGGGATTCAAGGATCTTAGAGAATTCAACATGGCATTACTTGGGAAGCAAGGTTGGAAGTTAATTGATGAACCTAATACATTGGTGAGTCGAATGTTCAAAGCTAAATACTACCCTGGGAGGACTTTCCTTACATCCAAATTGGGCACTAATCCCAGTTTTGTTTGGAGACGTATTTGGTGCTCAATTGATTTACTAAAATCTGGCCTAAGATGGTGCATTGGTAGAGGAGATCAGGTTATTGCACACCAGGATACATGGATTTGGGAAAAGGACAAGTTATGGCTTGATCCTGTGGAGAATAGGGCAGGAAGGGAGATGAAGGTCGGGGAGCTGTTTATCCAAGGGTCTAGAATCTGGGATCGTGGAAAACTGGAGAGCTGTTTTGATGGGGAAACGGCTAGGACTATTGAGACCATGGTTATCCCGTTCTCTGTAAAAGATGATAGACTCATCTGGCATTATACTGCAGATGGTGTGTATTCTGCCAAGTCTGGATACAATTTACAAGGCTCAGGTAGGAACAATTCTGGGGATATTGCTGGATGGAAGGTTTTGTGGAAGTTGGAGATACCTCCCAAAATTAAACTATTTGCATGGAAGCTAATGTCAGGTATACTTCCTCTTCGAACTAAACTGGCTAGTAGAAGGATCCCTATTGCAACTAATTGTTTGTTATGTCCTAATGATATTGAACATGGATGGCACTTGTTCGCTGGTTGTGCTTTTGCCAAAGCATGCTGGGATTTAGTTGGCTTAGCTCCACCTGGGGAGGATTGGGAGTATATCGAAGAGTGGATGCTTAATTTGTGTGCTGGCTCACAAAATATAGTCATACAGAAAAGCATGACTGTACTTTGGGCTATCTGGCAGGCTAGAAATAAGATGTTATGGGATCAGGATGCTTGTAGGCCGGAAGTGACAATGAGATTGTCCGGGCGTTTTGTGGAAGAATGGGAGGAGGCCCAAAAGTCCAAAAAGATGGAGTTGAGAAGGGTAAGGGGCGGGGGTGAGGTGAGTAGAAATGATGGGGGAGGTGGGTTGGCTAGGGTGGAGATACCACGGGTTGGTGAAGGGAGGAGGGGATCAGGAACATTTATCCTTAACAACTTTTGTTTTGCAGGGCCGACGGAGAGACGCCGACTTAGTGCTGCGTTTGCAGCTCCGGAAAACGACGGCGGACATGTTGGAACCTCGACCGCGGGAGCAGACAACCATCTTCTGGTAGCTTATCATCAGGAGCAGATTAGACGCGACGAAGCTTTTGGAGTTTCTTCCGAACAGCAGAGCCGTAACGCAGCTTCAGGAGCAGTCAATTTAGGAGATGTCGCAGCAGCTACGCCCATAGGTGCTCAAAACAGTTTCGTTTTCAACGAAACCTTCAGAATGCAGCGGAACAGCGAGGTCAGGCTCGGAACTGAAAGCAATAGATTACCTCAAAATCCCAAATGGTGCCCGCCACCTTGTAATTATCTAAAGTGTAATGTTGACGCCGCAATGTTCAATGATGAGGGAGCTATCGGTGCAGGAGTAGTTTTGCGCGACTGTATGGGTAGTTTCATCCAAGGCTATAGCACACATCAGCTGGGTGTGGTGTCGGTCAAAATGGCGGAAGCAATGGCACTTAAGGAAAGTATGGGTTGGGTTCTATCTTTAGGTTATAATTCAGTTATGTTCGAAAGCGACGCAAAGGTTGTGCTAGATTCAATCCAAGCACAACATCGAGATCTTACTGAGTTTGGGCAAATTATTCAAGACATTAGAGATTTCATTCATGATCACCCAAATTTTAAGGTGAATTTTGTTGCAAGGTTAGCGAACGAAGCAGCTCACGCTATGGCACGAAATGCTCGTTTCTATGCTAATTCTTTAACTCATTGGTCTAGTCCTGTATTTATTCGAAGCATTCTAATTCGGGATGCTTCTTTATGTTATTAATATATTGAGTTTTTCTTTTAAAAAAAAAAAAAAAAAAAAACAAGAAATATACTGCTTATAAAATGATATACTTATTTGAAGTATGAATAAATAAAGTTATTATATCATTTAAAAAAGCTTAATAGGCACCCAACTCTCTAAACTTGTAATTTTTTTTTACCCAGCTCCCTCAACTTAGGGGACAACCTCTCAATCCCCTCAACTCTCCAAAAACATCACATACAACCTCTTACACCCCTATGTTCGGTTAAAATATTGACCCGTGTAGAAAACGTGTTTGACTATTGACCACACCAATGTCACGTGTCACTTTTTTATTAAATTTTTCCAAGTGATTTCACCTCGACGACCACTACCGCTAACCTCAGCACCTCGATAAGGCTGCGACGACAAACAACGACAACACCTCGCATACAATAATCACTTGGAAAAATTTAATAAAAAAATGACACGTGGCATTTGTGTGGTCAACAGTCAAGCGCGTTTTCTACACGGGTCAATATTTTGACCGAACATAGGGGTGTAATGGGCTGTATGTGATATTTTTAGAAAGTTGATGGGGTTGAGAGGTTGCCCCCTAAGTTGAGGGGTCAGGTGAAAAAAAGTTACAAGTTTAGGGGGTTAGGTGTCTATTAAGCCTTTAAAAAAATAGCAACAGTTAATCATAATTTGCCAAATACTAATAATCAATCACTTATTAATAAGCAACTAACAGCAACCACAAACAACTAACTGCAATAATAAACAACTAACTGCTAACAACTAAGACTGTAGATAGGGATATGCAAGGAACTCTAACCCCAAAATTTAAATCGTGCTTAGTTAAATATAAATATTAGCTTAAATTGAAAAAAATAATACTCCATTTGTTTCATAGTACATGTCTTTTTAGAGACTTACATAGAAATTAAGAATATTAAAAGAAAAAAAATTTGCTACCTCTTATTTATTGATTCCACTATTTATTTATTTTATAATAACTTCATTACTCTAATTAATCTCCATAAACCCACCTTTTATAGCAGAAAGAATGTGATTTAATGTGTATTAATCATATCAAAATAACATGTATTATGAAAAAAAAAACTCTAGAAAGACCTGTAATATGAAACGGATGGAGTATAACATAATAAGATCTATTTTCCACCATTTCACTATATTGAGTGTATTTGTGATTTAGGTATTTAACTATTTCAAATTGACACACTTCCAATTAATTCATTTCTCTTTATATTTTCTTATTACAAAAATTTATTAAATATTAATAGTCTCACAAAAATTTGCACTAAACACTAAAAGTTTAAGACAGACATACTGCAGGGGCGGATGTAGGGGGCCAAACTTCATCCCAAATAGGAAAAAAAAAAAATTTAGTCCAAAACGACGCCGTTTTGCCTTGTGGGTTTTTTGATATAAAAAGAAGGGTTAAAGTACAAAAATACCCCTAATGTTTTGGGACAGGAGCAATTTTACCCCTAGCGTCTAAAATAGTGCAATTTTACCCCTAATGTTGGAAGCCAAGAGCAATCTTACCCCTAACGTTGATAAATTGGGTCAATTTGAGAAATAATTCGTCAAACTCATGAATCTTGTCATCTACACTTCACACATGCGTTATTTTATTAGTAACAAATCACAAACATATGTTGGGATGTGAAAAAATAAGAAAAAATATTAAAATATACTGTCTTTTGTACGAATTAGACAAAAAAAATTCAAAAAATTCACCGAATTTATAAATATTAATCTCTAATTTTATTATTAAATTACAAAAAACATTATATCATTTTTTTAGAACAAATTGATATGCAATTGGTGCAAAATAAAGAAAAAAATGACTGTATTTTATAATAGTGTCTGAAATTGATCCAATTTATCAACGTTAGGGGTAAAATTACTCTTGGCTACAAACATTAGGGGTAAAATTGCACCATTTTAGACGTTAGGAGTAAAATTGCTCCTCACCCAAAACGTTAGAGGTATTTTTGCACCTTAACCCTAAAAAGAAACAGTATATAGAGGCATCAGATCGTTTTCAAACTATGACAGATTATAGATGTTGCATCAAAAAAATCACAAAACTATATTTATATACACACAAATAAATCAAAAAGAAAAAATAATAAAGTATTATTTGATGTTGCATCAAATTTCATCCTAATTACATTTGGACTAACAACCCGTATATATTAATTTAATGCTATGATTTGATTATTGGATTTATAACATCAGTTTGATTTTATATTGGATTTGAATGATAGTATTGTAGTAGTTGTATAAATAATTATGAATAAATAGATTAAACTCCATCTTTATAGTCACATAGATGATAGATGTCTCCAGAGAAGATAAATATTGTTACCTAATATAATTGACAAGTCCAAGTCTAGATTTTAATAGAAAATTAGAAATGTCAAAAAAAGCAGCAGATGTCTATCTTCAACAACAAACCAAACAACCATTCTTCAAGCTCCCTACTTGGAAACAAACAATATCATCAATCCCTCAATAACTCTATATCCCATCCCATCTTATTTAATTACTCCATCCATTTCATAATAATTATCATTTTGAGAAAATTTTTTTGTTTCAAATTATTTAACGTTTTACACTTTTCAATAAGTATTAAATGTGTTTTTTTCAACTTTGTCCTCATATAATAAAAGAAAAGAAATTTGCAAAGAAATTTAAGCATTAATTGCATGAGGGTAATAAGGTAATGTTCAAATACTTTTTAGGCTAATTAATATGTTTCTTAATATATGTGTAGAAACCTTAAAAAACAATTAAAATGAAACAGATGGAATATTATTTACTTTCTCCCTCCCTAAATTTTTAAATATTTAGGATGGGAGAAAGTAAAATTAGGTTTAACTGGCCAGTTCAACGGGTTTTAAGCGGGTTTTATTAGTGTTAATTTTTTAGTATTTTTATATCGGTTTGCCTACTAGATTCGGTTCTACCAGATTGAATCGGTTGGATCAGTCTGGGTCACCTTGATGCAGAAGGTCTTGCATGTGTCTTACAATGTTATTATATAATTCACGAAATAAATTAAAACATATTAAAAATGAAGTTTTTATTTGTTCAACTGTAAAACTTATCTTTTCTGATATTAGAATCGCATAACCCGCTTTTAATTGTTTTACTTTTCAAGACGTGTATAATAAATTATCCGTATGTAACTTACTTTTTTTACAATCAAGTGATTAACTAATTAAATTTCGCGCAAATTAAATAAGTTATCTACACATTTTTATGTAAGTTCATAAAACTATTAGAATATATTGAAAAAAAATCAAACTTTATTTTGGACACGTTGAAACTGCATTTAGTGTGTTAAGCCAAATAAATAAATTGATATTGTTAAATGGAAGAATGAAAGAGGAAGTAGATAGGATAAGAAAATTGAGACAAGAGAGAAGAAGGAGACCTACCAAAAAGTGAAAATAGATTGAAGAAAAAAGGGAAAGAAAAGGGCACGTAAGTATCAAGGCCATCCCCATCTAATCTTCCACCTTTTTCAAAATCATATAAATCCAATCTAATCTAATCTTATCCTTCATCATTCATGGCATTCACTCACATTTCATATCACATGCTAGAGTTAGAGCCTTCCATCCTCCACCAATTAAGATTGGTGTAGTTAAGTCTAAGAATTAATTAATTAGATTCGGTGAACCTAATTTTTTTTTTGTGGGTACAAAAGGCGGGACGCCAAAAAAAAAACAAAGGAAAAAAGGAGAAGGAAAGAGTGGTCTAAACATGAATCAAACGACTAACTACAGAACTTTTGCAATCAGTTACAAGAGTTTTCTGGAGGTTTCCAGGAGGCACACCAAACTCATGGTGACCCAGCAGATATAAACCTAGGAATTTCGCCAACCAATCAACTGTCATGTTTCCTTCACGATAGATATGCATAAAGAGAATACTTTATTGTATGTCCCGGAGCGCAGTACACCTATGGATAAGCCAGGAGAACGGGTGATGCATTTCCATACCCCCTGTCATCTACTGTAGTGTAACTTTCGAATCCAATTCCAGAGTTAGCTTTTTAATACCTGAGTCCCAGGCTAACTGTAGTCCAAAGAAGAGGTCCTATAGTTCCGCAGCAGTTGAAGTACAGTAACCAATATTTGCACCAAAACCTCCACACCAACGTCCATGCTCATCTCTTAGCAAGCCACCTGCTAAAGTCATCCCAAGATTCCCTTTACAGGCCCCATCAGTGTTCAGTTTCATCCATCCCAGGCCAGGTGGATGCCACGAGATGCATATCATCTATTTGTGAATTAGCGGGCCAGTGTGCACGAGCTTCTAAGCTCGGAGGAATTTATCACAAAAAGGTAATTTTGTCAATAGAGTAAGCGTTAAGAGATACAGAGGTAAATACCTTTTCGTTCCGCCATTTCGATAACCAACCACTAGATACTGAACACTAAGAAAGTGGGCCACGGGATGTCATGAAATGTCCCAGATTGTACTAAGTTTGACTTTAGCCATCGATTGAAAGAGGAAGTGTAAAACATCATATGTGTACTTGCTGGAATCACTTTATCCCAAATTAGACATGCTACGTGACAGTCCTCAAGAAGGTGAAGCAGAGTTTCGGGTTCCTAGAAAAAGGGGCATGCTTCATCACTTGAAATATGTCTCTGTACTCAATTCACATTACAAAGTACAACATTATGTTTGAGCTGCCTGATGAAGCATTGCATTTTTTTTGGACTTCCAGTAGCTGGACCTAAGGCCAAATCGAATTTGAATTCGAGACTTGAGAGGTATGGCCGATGCAATCATAACCAGATCGAATTTAATATTCTTCTAAAGAATTAAGAGATCAGTACCAATACTCTGCTATTGGAGTATCGGGACAAACTGCCAATGAAGCAAGGTGTAGAACTGTCCTATCATCTAAGCAAATAGGTCCCATTGCCAGGTGTTGGGGCTGATATCCCAGAAAAAGATACAGGCTGATTGCGCAGATGCTCGGGTGGTAAGATGACAAATTTAAGGATAAGGGGTTCATCAGAACACCAGATGTCAAGCCAGAATCTTGTTGCTTTCCTATTGAAAATAAGCTTGCCAATGCCTTTGTTCAAGACACAGTTTCTTGCTACGAAGCTCCTCCAAGTGTATGAATGGCTTGCTGATGCACGGAAAATTTCCCGACCCTCCTGGTTACCGCAATATTTTGTATGAAGAACTTTTGCCCATAATGACTGCTTATCCAGTAGCAGCTTCCAACCAATTTTTGCGATCATTGCCAAGTTAAATCTTCTCATAGTTTTGATGCCTAGTCCACCATCTTGAACTTTTGAACATACTAGATCCCATATTAAGAAGGTTAATGTGCTTTTTATCCCCTTGAGATCCCCAGAGGAACGCATGGTTGCAGGCATCAATCTTATTGCAAATGTTTTTGGGGAGGAGAGTTGTCTGCATGGAATAGCTGGGGATTGAAGAAGTAATAGATTTGATGAGAGTTAATCGCCTAGTGAAGTTCATACACTTTTCTTTCCATCTAGAGAGCTTGCTATGAACTCTTTCCATTACCTGCTTATAAGTCTCCTTAGTCACTCTTCCGTGTAACAGTGGAATTCTTAGATACATTCCCAAGTCAGTGGTTCTTGGGAATCCTAGTATGTCGCAAACCCCATGTCTTATTGAATGAGAAGTGTTATCGGAGAAGAATACTCTTGATTTCGCAGCACTCACCTTTTGTCCCAAGCTTGCACAAAAGTGATGTAAGATGTTTTGTATAACAAGTGTTTGATCAATAGTAGCCCCTGATAGCAGTACTATGTCATCAGCAAAGAAAATATGGGAGAGGATATATGGCCTCCTCGAGATAGACGGATTGGTAGCCACTCCCCATTTTGGACTGCATCTAGAATGAGATGATGTAGTCTCTCCAGACAAAGTACAAAGAGATATGGGGACAAGGGATCACCCTATCGGAGCCCTCGAGTAGGGAAAAATTGCTGGAGTTGGTCCCCATTCTAGAGCACTCGTATGTTAGCTCCAGTTACACAACTCATAATAAGAGCAATCCACTGATCATATAATCCCACTGTAATGAGGGTTTCATGAAGAAATTTCCCGAAAACTCTGTCATAGGTCTTCTCTAGGTCTAGCTTCAAAACAATAAGCCCTTTATGCCCTTGTTTTTTTTTCGAAAAGAGTGGAGAGTTTCTTGTAGCAGAGATTTTTCTGTCTAGGACAAAACTGCTCTGCATAGGACTTACCATTGTCTGAAGGTAAGGTTTTAATCTATTGACTATACATTTTGTTACTGTTTTGTAAGCCACGTCACAAAGGCTCATCAGTTTGAAGGTAAGGTTTTAATCTATTGACTAAACCCAAAAATACCAAACATAATCAATATCAGAGAAAACTCTCTGCCTTCCTCCCCTCTCTCAATGTGCATTCTTAGTTTGTGAATCAATCACAACTCCTCATAGGCTTGTCCAGTGCAATTGTTGTGGGATCTATAATATGACATTCAGCATGTCTCCTTCTGTTGTTTCAGTGGTTTTGCGCCACAAGAGGTAATCATAAATCGTTATATTTGGGTTCTTGACCTCGTATATTTTTCCTTTCTTAAGGGTCTTAAGTTGTTTAAGCTATAGATTTCGAATTTAAATTATAATATACATAAAAAACTTTAATTAAAAAAGAATCTATATAAAATATGGCTGACGAGTTTCGAAGGGAATAATCAAATAACTATAAAAGAACTTTCATCCTCAATCTAATCAAGGAATTACATTATATAGATTTTTGTTTTACTCCAATTGATTTCGTTTCAATCCAAAATTACTCTATATTGTAAATATTGAAGCTAAAGTTTATTATTTGTTGTTTTTTTTTAAAAAAAAAGAATTTTATTGAATAAGGTCATCATAGAAAGTTTGATGAATCAAAGAATGACGGTTGTACATCCACTCCATAGATCCTGACAAAGGATGGTTAGCTCTAGCTAAGACATAGATTACTGAATTTACAGAACAATTAGACCTGTCCACGGGCCCGGGTACCCGCCCGGTCCGTCCAGGCCCGTGTCCCTTGGGCCGGGCTTGGACAATGAAATTTACTCTTAGGCCCAGCCCGGCCCAGGCCCGCTAAATCCCGTCTATTTTTTGGGCGGGCTTGGGACATATGAAAATATCACGGGCCGGCCCAGCCCGGCCCGCCTTATTAATATTAATTAAAAAATTTATATATTTATAATTAAATATTTATTTTAAGTATAAATTTGATTTTTTATATTTAAAAAGTATGTATATTTTTTTAGGTGGGCTTATATGGGTTGGGCTTGGGATTTGATTTTTAAGCCCGGCCCGGCCCGAGCCCGCCTAAATTAATACTGGGCTGGGCTGGGCTTGGGACGAGCACTTTTACACAAAAACCCGCCAGGCCCGGCCTGAACCCGGCCCAGCCCGGCCCATGGACAGGTCTAAGAACAATTAATAGAATTGATTTTCACATCGATAAATAAACTTAACAAGAACTTACCGTCATCAACTGAAACACCATGGAAGATCGAAAACTTGGCTCAGTTATGATGAGAGATCCCCCCTCCCCCCCCCCCCCCCCCTCTTTCAGAAGCCAACAAGAAATCATTAAAATCTCTCATGCAACATCAAGAGAGAATGTAAGCGCCTGAAAAACTACACAGTAGATTTTAAGAAGCAAACTGACGAGCACGTTCAGACATCCCGTCATTGCTAAAGCATACTACTCCCAAATTGATTTCTACATCCACGAATTTTAACCATTTGCGGTAGATGGTAGATGTTAAAATACACCCAAACAGCCACTCCTTCCTTGACCGTCAACACTCATTCACCTAATAACTTAACTGGCATCTATCAGAATATATCTATACTTTTCAACTTTCTTAAAAACGTAACCAACAAATTTAATAAAAGATTAGAATCTCAATTAATTTTGTTTTAAATTCCATTCATCCACCTCTCTCTCCTTATGAAGTTTTTTTTTAATAATAGACTTGGTGCAATGTTTGTTCAACTTAAACTTATCTCCATTACCAACATCTCTCAAGTTGCTTCTTACATGACACGTGTATATATATACACCCAAATAAAATAATTATATAAATAATTATATCTCAATACTATGTATGTAATAACGTGGACCAATTGATTATAAACATGTTCTATACTTGATTTTGGGGGACATATTTCTTGTCAGCTTTATGTATACCAATAAGGAAATAAACACAAACATACCTACAAGACATTTCTATTTGGAACTATCTATGGGACTAGCATAACTTAACCTTTTTTTTTTTTTTTTTGATAACGCATAACTTAACCTTTGATAAACTACTTTTCATTAAAAAAAAAATGGGGAAAGTAAAAAAAAAAATCTGTTGTTTTGACAATTTTACAAACATACTGTATTTATAAACAGAGATATATGGTATATTTTATTTATATAATAAAGTATTTCAAATTGGATTATTAAGTTCTGATTATAACTAAAGACAATTTTATCTTAAAAAAATTATTTTTACGTATCGACAAAACACACACTTCCTCAAAACGTATTACTAAATCGAAACCATAAATCATATGATGAACATTTTACGTTTTTAACTAATTTAACAGTTTATAAACTAAATTGATATTTAAGTTCATTTTACACCGCTGTAATTCGATTTTTGAGTATGTGTTTTGTCAATATATAAATGTAAATTAAAAAAATTGTTCTTCATTGTAATCAGAACTTAGTAATTTCAAATACTTTATTTTGCAAAAAAAAAAAAAACAAATATATACCACATACTTTTATTTGCAAACTTTTAAATAACAGGTGTATGTCTGTAAATAGGGCAAAACACATACATTTTTTATGTATTTTCCCAAAAATAAATCAATATTTTTTTATTAGGGTTAATTACATAGGTTTCGCCAATTTGCATATGAGTATCTGTGGTAAAAAAAATTGGAAACACAACCCTGTGGTTTGCAAAATTTTACATTTAGATTCACTTTGTTAGAATTTGGCTGATAACGACCCCGAAATGAAATTTTCAAAAGTTAACTAATATTTTAAGCAACTTTAATTTTTCAACTTTTTAAATTTGATGTTATTTAGGTGTTGTTTTTTTATGAGAGAGAAAGTTAATATTTAAAGTGAGAAAACTCTACAAAATAATGATTTTGAAAAATTAAAAATATGGTTCTATAGTCAATATGACACTAAAAAACTTTAGTTCTTAAAATTTGTTATTTTGAGATCGTTATCGGTCAAATTTGATGGAATTTGGCAAAGTAAAAGAAAATGTAAAGTTTTTATGTCTCATTTCAATTTCTTTTACATTTTTTATTCAAATTTCTCTATAAATTTATTAAATGATACTAGTATTTTCACTTTTTCTTATTGGAAAAATAATTATTTACTATTTTAATTTATAAATAATCTTTAGGCAATTTTTACAATAGCAAATGTGAGTCCATCTCATTTTGGATCCGATGTCTGGTATCACATGCTTCCATCACTCAATCTTCGAACCTGGACTCAAATATTATTACTTTGATTTTTATTTTATGGTTGATCATATGATATGGGAATAATATTTGTCCTATACTTAGGGATTTTTTCAACTTGCTTTTTACCTTTTAATTTTGAAAGGAAAACAAAATGTCTTTTTTAAAAATTTGAAATAGTTACTTTTAACTAAAAAAAAAAACTATCTACTGTATATCAGTAAACAACTATAAATAGAGTAATGGCGAAAGAGCGAGAGAGAACGGCGAAAGCGAGGGCGAAAATGGCGATGGGCGGTGCAGGCGGCCGATCGGAGCAGGGGTTGGGGGATCGGGCGGCTGGGAGGGTGTTGGTTGCGGATCCGGGACCGGAGGGGGAGATGGCGGAGGGCGAAGGGAGATCGGCTTCCTCTCCGCGTGATAGACGTGGGAGTGGCGAGAGGGTGAGGGATCGGAGCAGGGAGCGCGAGCGGCCGGCTCATAAGGGGGATGAGGGGTCGGATCCGGCTGCTATTTTGGTTAGCGCAGGGGTTGCAGGGACGGTGTGGGCCAGGGAACGGATCGAGAGGGCTGCGGAGTATGGTTTTGTTGGGGGCGGGGTGCCGGCGTCTGCTGCGGGAGTGCCGGTTAGGGGATCCGGAACTGGTGATCTTGTCGAGCGGCCCCTTGGACCTGGTGAGGAGATGTCCTACGCAGCGGTGGACATTGATCTGGCAGGGGCGCCTGGCAGGAGTCGCCCTGTTGCTGGTGCGGTTATGGGCAATTATGCTGTGGAAGTGTCGGCAGCGGTGGAGGCTGCCCAGGCAAGGGGGCCGGCTGTGTCCACGAATTCTAAGGCAGTAAGGGATGTTGAGGCAGCCCCGATGGGCGGGTCGTTGGCCCAGGGGGCTGTGGGTAAAAATGTTACTTTTACTATTGCTAATCCGGGCCCGCAACAAGTTGGGGATACGGTAGATAATATTACTTTTGAGAAAGGCTTGGGGAAATCCTCCTGGAGAGATAAGGTGATGGGGGTAGTCGAGGAGGAACCCATGATGGAGGATGACATTATCGAGGATGAGTCGGAGGAAGTCTTTTCCGATTCTGATGTTGAGGATAGTGAACAAGAGGACCCGCTGTGTCCTGTGATCCGACTGTCCTCTGAGGATAAGCGCATTCTCAAATCAAAATGGAAATTAGCCTTAATTGTCACTGTGCTTGGGAAAAGGATTAGCTTTAATTACTTTGCTCAGAGGATCCGGGCACAATGGGCAAAGAAAGGGAAGGTTACCATTACGGACCTGGAGAATGACTATTATGTCATTAAATTTACAAGGGCAGAGGATTTTAATACAGTAGTTAATGGTGGCCCTTATATCATATCCAATCATGTTTTGGCGTTGAGGCCATGGGTCCCAAATTTTAATCCTCACGACTGCTCTGTGAATAGGATCCTTACTTGGGTTAGATTCCCAAGCTTACCTATTGAATACTATAACGAAAGATTCCTTAATAAAATTGGAGGCCTTGTTGGGAAAGTTCACCATGTGGACAAAACTACCGTTGGGGCAGTAAGAGGCAAGTTTGCCAGGGTTTGTATCGACATTGATCTTGCTAAGCCTCCTCTGTCTAAATTCTGTGTTCAGAATTCAATTTATCATATTGAATACGAAGGTATTCACAATATTTGCTATGAGTGTGGCATGTTTGGCCATACTTATGATGGCTGTCCTAAGAGAATGAAGGTGGCAGAGGAGGTGATGGTGACTAATAAAGTTAGAGCTGAAGAGAGTCAAGGGGAAGAGAGGAATTTTGGACCCTGGATGCTGGCTAAAAGGTCGGTTAGAAGAAAGCCACAGGCAAATGTTGTTCGTACTCAGCCCCCTGATATCAGCAAGGAAATGAACTCTCTCCAAATTGCTCCTGAGATCAAGGTCAGGCCCCCCGATATCAAGATTGATGCTGGTGTAGAGTTTGCCTCCGGCTCAGGGTCAAGGTTCGGGGTCCTGGCTATTGAGGATGGCCAGGATTCGGATTTATCTAATGAGCATTTGGAGTTGAGTATGCCAAGCCTAGAGTCTGTTGAGCCAACTACTATCCTAGGTGACTCTATCAATCCTCTGTTCGACTCCAAAGTTGTTGCCATGGGGAGCTCCCAGAATATTGGCTCAACTGGAATTTTGAAGACCAGTGAGGTTAGTAAATTGAAAACTTTTGTTGACATTTCAAATGGGAAACCTATGGGAGTCAATAAGTTAAATATGAAGAAACCTTAGGCTAATCCTAAAAAGAACCACAACTCTTTGGACTCTTGGGATAAAAGGGGGCCTGCGGGTACCTCTTCAAGGCTCTCAGGAGCCCCGAATAAATACCGGGTCTAGGGTTTGGGCCTGTGGTCAGTAGTCTTCATTTCTGATGGACCTTTTTGTTTGGAATGTTAGAGGTGCGGCTAGTAAGGTTACCCGCATCCATGTTAAAGATTTAATTAAACAATTTAATCCTTCTTGTTTTGCTTTGCTTGAGACCAAGATTAGTGGTTGCAAAGCAGATGAGGTGGTTAGAAAGTTTAAGAATTGAAGTTGTGTCAGATCTGAGGCTACTGGTCGGGCCGGGGGATCTGGCTTTTCTGGAAGCCAGATCGTGTTAAAATTGACATTATCAGTATAGATAAACAATTTATTCATAGTAAGGTTTGTTACCCTGGTAATAAACCCTTCTTTTTCACCTTTGTTTATGCCGATCCTGTTATGGCTAACCGTAAAAGGCTGTGGGAGATCCTGTATTCTATTAGTATAAGCATGGTAGATGTTTGGATGGTGGCCGGGGACTTTAATGATATTGCCCTTATGAGTGATCAGAAAGGGGGGGGGGTAATCATTATGTGAACCGGTGTCTCAATCACAAGCAGAATATGGATTTATGCGGGCTGTCTGACCTGGGAGCCGTTGGTCACAAGTTCACTTGGAAACGGAACAGCGTGTTTGTTCGGTTGGACAAAGTTTATGCGAATGTCGCTGTGATTTATAGATTTCCCGAAGTAAATGTGCTGAATCTTCCTTTCCGCCACTCTGATCATTGTCCTATCCTTGTTAAGCTGGTTAAATGTCATCGGCTTAAAGGGGACAGACCTTTTAGGTACCAGATAGCCTGGGAGTCCCATCCTGAGTTTAAAAATTTTGTCAAGGACAATTGGCAGCCTCATTCTAATGTTCTCCTTGCCGCTGAGGGGTTTCGAAGGAATGTGGTGGGATGGAATAAAAACATCTTTGGCCACATTATCAGAAGGAAGAATAAACTTTTAAGAAGAATTGAAGGCATTCAACGCTGTTTGGAGATCCGTTTTGATCACAGTCTGAATTGTCATCTTAGATCTCTCCAGAACGAGTTGGAAGCTGTACTTAGACAGGAAGAGCTTCTTTGGTTTCAAAAATCTAGGAAGACTTGGATCAAGGACGGTGATAGGAATACCAGGTTTTTCCACCTTTCTACCATTATTAGAAGGCAGAGGAATCGGATCGATGCTATTAAAGATTCTAATGGTGATTGGGTCTATGAGGATGAAGATATTCGTCGCTTGGCCCTTGACTTTTATAAAGACTTATTTAAAGAGGATGATGTGGATCTGGATAAAGCCCTTTCTGGGATTTCCTTCCCTAGGTTGAAGGAGGAAACTTTTAAGGAAGCTTTCCATCCTATTGACCAGAAAGAGTTTGATCTGGCTTTCTCTAGTATTGGAGCTACTAAGGCCCCGGGAATCGATGGTATTCCTGCTAGCTTTTATCACAAGCACTGGGAAACTGTGAAGGAAGGCATTTACAGTTTTGTTAAAGGTGTTTTCGGCGGATCCAATGATATTAGGCTGGTGAATAAAACCCTTCTGGTTCTGATCCCCAAAGTGGAAAAACCTTCCTCCTTTTTACAAATGAGGCCTATTAGTCTTTGCAATGTGTTGTACAAAGCTATTAAAAAAATTGTGGCTAATAGACTCCAGTGTATTCTTCCTGAGATTATCAGCCAGAATCAAGGCAGTTTTGTTCCTGGCAGACAGATGATGGATAATGTGGTTATTGCCCAGGAGATGGTTCACTCCATGAAGATAAAGTAGGGTAAGAAAGGAATTGTGGCTCTCAAACTGGATCTGGAGAAAGCTTATGACCGTTTAAACTGGAGTTTTCTTCTGGATAGTTTAAAGAGAGCTGGTATGTCAGAGAGCTGGAGGAGTTTGATTAAGGATTGCATTTCTTCTCCTGTTTTCCAGGTCTTGATCAATGGAGATATGTCTGATGAGTTCTCCCCTTCCAGGGGAATCCGTCAAGGGGACCCTATGAGCCCTTTTCTTTTTGTTATTGCAATGGAGAGGTTATCGCACCTGATCCAGGAGGCTGTGAGCAATGGGAATCTCCATCCTGTGTCCATCAACAAGTTTTGCCCTCCTATTACCCATTTGTTCTTCGCTGACGATGTGATGATCTTTGTGGAAGGGAATGAGGAGCAAGTTGGTGTGGTTATGGATATCCTTAATTGTTTCTGCGCTGCTTCTAGCCAGAAGATCAATATCCAAAAATCTCGGATGCTTTGCTTTAAAAACATGGTTAAAGGCGTTTGTAAAAGGCTAAGTGATTTATCTGGTATTCCTCTTACTCACTCTTTGGGTAAGTATCTTGGGGTCCCCCTCCATAGCGACAGAGTTTCCAAAGCCTCTTTTAAAGAGACTCTGGATAAAACTAATGGGTTGTGTGCTAGTTGGAAAGCTAATTCTCTTTCCCTGGAAGGCCGTCTAACTTTAATTCAGTCTATCAATTGCGCGGCTCCTAATCATATCATGCAAGCCTGCAGACTGCCTGAGCCTGTTCTTAATGAGCTTGACAAAATTAACCGGCGTTTCCTTTGGGGAGAGTCTGGAGAGGGGAAAAAGATTCACCTTGTCCCTTGGAAGGAGGTCTGCCAGCCGAAAAGTATGGGGGGTCTTGGAATAAGACAAGCTAAGGATAATAACAAAGTCTTATTAATGAAGCTTCTCTGGAGAATGTGGCAATGCCCCTCCTCTTTTTGGGTTCGTCTTCTCTGTGGTAAGTATCGAAAAGACAAAATCTTTGGGGGCCCTAAGGAGAGAGTTGTCAATTGTTCTTTCCTCTGAAAAGGGCTTATCGCTGTGTTTGCAGAGTTCTGCTCGGGGGTTGGCTTGGAGGTGGGTAATGGCAAATCCATCAGTTTCTGGAATGATACCTGGATTGGAGACAAAAATATTATTAGAAGTGTGTAGCTCCCCTCCGCCTAGTAATATTCGTAATTGGAGGATAGCCGATGTGGTGGATTCTAAGGGGGACTGGATTTGGTCAAAGTTTGATACCTTCTTTAGCCTGGATACTCTCCTTAGAATTAGGGGAGTGAAGATAAGTAATCAAGAGGAAGACAAGGATAGGCATTGCTGGGCCCTGACTAACAATGGAGCTTATTCCTGCAAATCGGCCTTTGAAGCTTTTACCCTCAACAGGTCCGATCCTCTCTCTGATACTTGGAAATCCATTTGGGCCCTTAAAATCCCTTATCGTATTAGGAGTTTCCTGTGGCTGGGGGTTAAGGACAGGTTGCTTACTAATTCGGATAGGCACAGACGACATTTGGTAGATTCAGGAGCTTGCAGTAGATGCAGAGGCCATGATAAAACTTTGTGCCATGCTCTTAGGGTCTGCTCTAAGAGTAAAGAGGTGTGGAAGAAAATTCTCCCTCACCACATTCTTTCTTCTTTCCTTACCCACTCTGAGCGTGACTGGTTCTCTGATGGTGTCAGTGGGAAGTTACTGGCTAACCTGGAGCATGGTGATATTTTCTTTGCTATCATCTGTCACCAAATTTGGAAGTGGAAGAACGAGGAAATTTTTGGTGATAAAGCTGTTTACATTCCTAACTTAGCTGAGTTCTTCTCGGTCAAACTCTCTAACATTATTGAGAGTTTTAAAGGGGATTCCCTTGTTAGGTCTACCCAGAAGAGAGATGTCCACCTCCTTGGTTGGAGCAGGCCGAGAGAAGGAGTGGTGAAATTGAACACGGATGGCTCATGCCTCAACGATGGGAAGATTGTTGTCGGAGGTGTTCTTAGAGATGCTGAGGGAGCCTGGCTGTCTGGGTTCACCCAGAATCTGGGGATGGGCTCTTCCTTTTCAGCAAAGCTTTGGGGTATTCTCTCTGGTATAAAGCTTGCCAAGAGTCTGGGTTTGAAGATGTTATCTGTTGAATCTGATAACCTGGAGGCCATTAAAATGATTTCTGATAATCATGCTATTTGTCTTAATAGCCATAACCTTATCAAAACTATTAAAAGGCTCTGTTCCTCCTTTGAGTTCATAAAGTTCAGCCACATTTTCAGAGAGCAGAACCGAGTTGCTGATCGCTTGGCGGCGGCTGGTCATGAGGGGATGTTGGGCGTCACTACCCCTTCTGATCCTCCTATTTTTCTTTCTTCTCTTCTTTTAGAAGATAGGATTGGGGTTAGCTTTCCTAGGCTGATCCCAGGTTAGGTTTCGTTTTTGTTGTTGTTTTTTCTTTTCCTGTTTCTACCAAAAAAAAAAAAAGTAAACAACTATAAATAGAGTAAATGGATTTTGACTCATTTACTAATCCATTTATGGTTCGCCCGTAACCTATTATGATTAGGATTACGGTTAGAGTCAGGTTTAACCTAGCTATAAATAGATAGTTAGGGATACTAAAACCTCAACACAAATTAAAACAGTATAATAGAAAAGAGACCGTCTCTTTCTTTCTCTCCTATGTGCCCCCCTCTCTCTTCTTTATCTTTGAGTTTTGTTCTTAGTTCGTAAATTACGCTCCTTTGGTATGGTACTAACCTCCTAGATCGGTGATTTAAAGTTAAGGTTAATTACTTCCGCTGCTATTTAACGGATCTGCGTTACAAAAAGTAAATCTAAATTTGTTGATTTACTTACTGATTATATCCGAATTTATTGAAGCCTTCAAAGAATATATAAACTAAACGGATCCTAAATGAAGTACTTACTAGTGATCTATAAACATTTAATTAGATTTTTTTTAGCAAAGATGGTATCCTTTGATTATTTTAGGAGAGACTTATCCATTACATGTAAATATGTTCAAAAAGTCAAAGTCTAAAAGCATTTCCAAAACTCTTAATCTATTTTCTATAAATAATTAATTCTTAAGACCCGTTTATTTTACCTACTGTTACGGTTTGCTGTTTGCTGTTAAAAAAAAACTGTTTTTCTAAAAACAAAGATTCGCTGCTTTTGTAAAAGGCTACTTTACAGTTATATTGACTCCTTATTTATTATTTTATCATTAAAATTATTATTATTATTATATTTACCAATAGTAAGAGGAGAGAGGCTCTCTATTATAAATTATTAATAAAAAATGATAAGAAATTATTAAAGGTGGAGGAAGGCTCTCTATTAATAGAGAAGATGGAACAACTCTTAGGGCCCGTTTGGTATGATGTAATGGACCTTGTAATGGAATTGCCATTACATTGAAAGTCCATTACCATGTTTGGTTGTAGATTAAAATTTTGTTGTAATGGAATGACAATTCCATGAATTAAATTTTGTTAAACAACTCTTGTAATGCTCATTACATAAAAAAAGGACTTGAATTCTCATTACATCCAAATCATGTAATTTTAATTCCTACATTCAAAGTTCCATCTAATCTCTCATTTTGTCAAATCTCACATCTCATCCTTCTCAAAAACGTAAAAAATAGAAAAATGTGAAAAATTGAAAACGAGAAAAAAATGAAAAACACGAAAATTGATTAAAAAAACGGAAAAGTGAGAAAATAGAATAAACGATAAAAAACGTTGCAAATAAAAACCGAAAAAACGATAACAATGTAAAAAAAATTGAAAACGCGAAAACTATATACTAATTCAATGGTTTTTAAGTTTTCATGTTTTTTTTTTGTTGATTTTAATTGTGTAAATAAAATTTTATGATTACATTTAACTTAGGCAAAAATAAGTATTGTAATGATAATTACATTTCACCATCTTCTTTTAGTTTGCCAACCAAACATGGTAATTGAATCACTATTCCATTCCATTACATTGCAACTTTGATTACATTACAAGTTTGATTACATTACATTGCATTACGACATACCAAACACACCCTTAGGTCCCATTTGGTAAGATGTAATAGACTTCATAATGGAATGGCCATTACATTCAAGGTCTATTACCATGTTTGGTTGCATGTTACATTTTTGTTGCAATGGAATGAGAAAACCATTAGTTAAATTTTGTTGAACAACTCTTATAATCCCCATTATATAGAAAAATGATTTGAATTCCCATTATATCCAAAACATGTAATTCTAATTCCTATTTTTAAAGCTCAATCTAACCTCTCATTTATCAAATTTCATATCTCATCATTGTCAAAAACACAAAAAGAGAAAAACATGAAAAATTGAAAACGAGAAAAAAAAAACAAAAAACGCAAAAAATGAAAAAATAACAGGAAACTGGAAAAGAAACTAAAAAACGGTGAAAAATGTTGAAAATGGAAACTAAAAAACGAAAAACTATTCATTAATTTATTGATTTCAGTTAATATAATTTTGTATTTGATTTCAATTCAATTTTTTTTCATTTTGTGTTTTATGTTTTTCACGTTTTTCTCATTTTTCATATTGTTCGTTTATTTTAATTATGTAAATAAAATTTTATAATTACATTTAATTAGGAAAACATAAGTATTGTAATGGTCATTACATTTTGTTTTTATTTGTACCAAACATTGTAATAGAATCACCATTACATTACAAATTTGATTACATTACAACTTTGATTACATTACATTGCATTACGGTAATACCAAACGGACCCTTAGTGATTTGAGGAGCCACTAAATGACCAGAGCTAATTTTTAACTCTCGCTTCTCAAATTTTAACTTATGGCGAAACTAAGCTTAAGTTAAAATTTGAGAAAAGAGTTCAACTTAGTGACTTGACTCTTCAAATCACTAAGGTTCCGTTTGGTATGTCGTAATGCAATGTAATGTAATCAAGGTCGTAATGTAATCAAAGTTGTAATGGAATGGAATGGAATGGTAATTCTATTACCATGTTTGGTTGACAATTATGATGTAATGTAATAACCATTACAATATTTATATTTTCCTAATTAAATGTAATCATAATTTACATAATTAAAATCAACGAAAAACATGAAAAGCACGAAAAATGTGAAAAGTCGAATCGAAATCAAATACAAAATTAGATTAACCGAAATCAATAAATTAGTATATAGTTTTCGCTTTTTCTTGTTTTTTTTTTACATTTTTCTCGTTTCTTTTAATTTCCATTTTCAACAATTTTCACCGTTTTTTTAATTTCCATTTTGCAACATTTTTCACCGTTTTTCTATTTTCTCATTTTTCGCATTTTTTCGGTTTTTCGGCTTTTTTTCATTTTTCTCGTTTTCAATTTTCATGTTTTTCTACTTTTTGAGACGTGAGTAGGGGTGTGCATCGGTTCGGTTTAAACCGCATACCGAACCGAGTGAATTCGATTTTTCGATTCGGTTTTTTTAACAATTCGGTTCGGCATCGGTTTTAATTTTAAGTGTATTTCGATATTCGGTTCGGTTTGACAGAAAATGTAAAAAAAAACAAACCGCACCGAATTACACATATTTTACATTTATATATATATTATATAAGTTTAGTTTTTTTTATTATTGTTGAGATAATAATCCAATATAGATATATTTTGGAATTATTTCAATTTTTGTTGTTGTTGAGGTAAATTTAATGAGAAAATATAGTGATTTTTATTTGTTATTTGTTATTTTTAACTTAATTCGGTTTGTTCGGTTTAAACCGAACTGAACCGCATATTTCGGTTCAGTTTTAATTCGATTTTACCTATTATCCGGTTCGGTGTCGATTTGAATTATTTTGATCATTTCGGTATTCGATTTTTTTGATTCGGTTCGGTTCGGTTTTGTACCGATGCACACCCCTAGACGTGAGATTTGAGAAATGAGAGGTTAGATGACAATGTAATGAGAATTCAAGTCATTTTTCTATGTAATGGGGATTACAAGATTTCTTCAATAAAATTTAACTTAAGGTTTTCTCATTCCATTACAATGAAATTGTAATATGCAACCAAACATAGTAATGAGCCTTCAATGTAATGGCCATTCCATTACGAAGGTCATTACCTCTTACCAAACGGCACCTAAGAGCCGACAATATTTGCAATATAAGTAATATAAGTGGGTAACAAAACTGTGTCTGGAGCTACAAACTAGATCTTCAAATGTCAATCAAAGTAAGGATGAGCACAATCATTCATTCCTATTCCTGTTTGTTATGAGACAGTCTTGCCCGGTGCCTGAGTTCAGCTCTTTTCTATCTCACAATAAGGTAACACAAGGAAGACAGTGTATTTATCTGCATACAACACAATCATCGGTTAAGAAGACATAACCGAAAATCAGTAAACAAAAAGAATAGGATCACATCTATAATGGCTACCAACACAATTATTGCCATGATGAGAAGAGGCCCGGACCAGAGTGTCGAAAGAAAGACTCCGTGTGGGTCGAAATAATTCTGCAACTCTTCCAGTTGTCAGCCAGAACTTTATTGAGCCTTTCAGCAAAGTATACACCACCCACTACACAAGATTAGATATCCAAACATAAGCGTTTTTTCTTATGTGTACATGAAAAACAGGACCTATGCTATGGTTATATTCATTTGCTTCTAACAACAAACACGTTTGACATGGTTGAGAATGAGATGAATCATATCCTGTGAGTGGCAAGGAGAGCTCAATCGGCGGCTAGTATTCCAAATTTCAAATTGATTCAAGAAATCTTCCACCAATATAGATTTTACTGGAATTTAGGCATGAGAATCCTTATGAACAAGTATGAAGAATCAAGGAGAAGCTAATACAAGCTCCTAACTATAGTTTCTGCCTGAAGCATGGGGATAGAGTGGGTTGCCAAGTTTAACAGTAGCAAGTGAATAATCAGAAGCAATTTAAGATTAATATATCATGTTCATAAATTCAAGTTATAAAAAGGACATGTTTGAATGCTCCAATCCAAGAGATCATGTTGCAACTGAAGAAACCAAACTATAATAATGTATTGGAGATTTCTGGTTCCTTGATCCATCCAAATAATGGAATTACAATTGAAATTCAAAGTACACCGCCTAGGAGAGTCCATAACCTACATCAGAAACCGCTTCCCATATCCTCTTCATGCGAGAACATGACTGATAGAGATCATGCTGATTCTACAGTCACACTTGATCAAATGCCCAAACAGCCTAAAGAATAAGAGTTTACACAAGCAGGAAGCACCAAGGGAGGCACTTTCTGTTATAATGGGCATTTGACAGGGGTAGTGAGGGAAAGAATTAGTTATTACTCATGATGAGTTGTAAGGGAGGCACTTTCTGTTATATAGCGTTTCTGTTTTGGGAGGGGCAGATCAATTCTCAGGTATCTTTTACGCATCGTTTTGAAGAAGGCAAGGGTTTTAATCTTCCTATGGGGGTTGATTCTTTTATATCCATTTTTGTTCACATCTTATTCATTATAAAGATATCCAATCTTTCCTCTCCTTTATTATTTTCTGTATTCTGTTTCTATCATGCGAGAACATGAGGAAATTACAAAATTCATTTTTCCTTTTTCGGAAAACTTAAACATATATGTTTGCAGATCTACTTTAACAGAAGCAAGATCTTTCATGGAAGAAAACATTATAAGCTACAATGAAAGCCTTCTTTTACATAAATTTCTGCATATTGCATATTAGATAGTGTGAACCATTACAATTTAGGCCCATAAAAAGGAAATAGCTGAATAACATATTATTCTTGATAAACAATACAAGGTCAACAAGCATCCGATTTTCCACCAGTTAATTGCCTAAAAAAAGATTGGATTTAGAAAATACAAGACAATTCAAACATATTACTAGCCAAGTTTCTGGTACATATCATACCCATAAATTATTCAATTCATTCCTATAATGCAAAGAAGTGGAATTTCCCCAAGGAAACACGTTGAACTTATGCATTATATTAGGGAGAAAAGAGAAGAAAGGAACAACTTACAAGCTAGGAGAAACAGGCACATCTGGAAGTTGATATGTTTTCTTGAAAATATGGCTACTATCAGCAATGAAAATTGAAATGTTAGTAAACCCATTAACCATGGCTCCTGTTATACTTCACAAATAAATAAAAACCGAATGAATTGAAGGTCGGGCCGAAATGAAGAGCTATTAACGGATTTAAAGATGAGATTTTAAGTGTACCGTCCAGTCGAGAGCATGAAAGAAACCCACGAAATTGTCGTATGCAGGTCGAAAGTCGGAGCGGAATTCAGAAGAGAGTTTCTAGAAGAGATCTGACATTTGATCCATATGATCTTCCATTGCGGATCTCAGGTCCTCCATGGTTTTTGCGTTGTTTAAGCTAATGAGATTGAATAATCAGTCGCAATAGATTCATTTGCGAACTAGAGTTATTTCCTAGAGCAGGAAGAAGAAGCAGTAGCAGAAGCAGAATAAGAGCAACTCTTGGAGGGTTGCACACCCTTCAAACACCGCATCTCATCAATTTCTAATAATTTTTTCCACACAACAACTCCGATAAAAAATCATCTCTATAATTACAGGTCCCACACGTCATATAATATTTAATTTTCTTTACTTTTAATCAATTAACCTATTTTATAATAATAATAAAAATCATTAATGAATTAATATTAATAAAATAAAAATCTATCAATATTTAATATTAATCGAATAAATATTTATAATTTAAATAATTTACTTAATTAAATTTAAAAATTAATAGGTAAATATAATTTATTTTCTTGGAATTTTAATTGATTTCAGTAATTAACAAAAGTGCATTACATTAAGGAAACATACATTTGAAAAAAACGAATAAGATAAATGCATTAAATTAAAAGGAATACATGATTGAAAGAGTAAATTTTCCAATGTTCAAGTAGTAAGGTCGGTGATTCCGAAAAAATATTTATAATTAAATTCATAATAAATTGATATTAATTGAATAAGAATTGACCGAGTAGAGTGCTCAATTAGATCCAATTTTAGTTGACCGTACATATTTCTATTCGTTGGAATAGTATATATAAATTTTTCAAAACTAAAAAATATATATATAAATTTTATTCTATAATTTTATTTTGAATCAGAAACAAATTTATCCATTAGAAAAGTTGTTTTTATTTGATGGATTTTACATTTTTTTTAGACCTTTGCCAACGATTAAAAACCAATAAAAACTCATCACAAGAAATAAAACCAATATTTCACAGGTTTATTGCGTTGAATTTCTTTTTAAATAGAAATCCATGTCATCGGCAAAGCCCCACATGTTGGCCACAAAATTCAGCCATTTTATCACTTTGACGCGCCAGAAGAATATATTGTATCTCAAACTCTCTCTCTTCATTGTAAATAGCTTCAAGTGTAATTCACTTTCCTTTTGCGTTTCAGATTGGTCCAACACTTAAATTTCTCAAACAAGTCGCCGGATCCAGCGACCCATTTGCCTTTGGAGACTCTCAAACTACTCTAATGGTTAGTTGTCTCTAGAAAATTGCAAATTGGTCCTTTAACAAACCATTAGAGTTGCTCTAAGAGGGTTTCAGTCTGAGAGTGGAAGGTCTTTCAGTACTTTCTCATTTACTCGGAGCTTCCTCTTTGCCACGTCACCATCTTTATGATAATTTATTTTAGGAATAACATTAAAAAAAATATATATATAAGTAATTTTACTGCTGGTACAAGCAATTTTGCTTTTTTTCCATGTTAAAATAATTGATTGAATATAACAGCTGGTATATTAGAAAAATTTAGAATTCAAACTGTTATATTAATTGATTAGAAAATTTCTGACATTATTATAAAAAATACATATATTTTGTTTTTTATTCCGTACTAATTGAATATCAATTGGTTCTGAATAAAATATTTCATATTCTATGTGATTTAATAATAGAATTAGAGATTGATATTTATAAATTTGATGAAATTTTTGAAATTTTTTCTTCCAACTCGTACAAAATACAGTATATTTTTGAAAAAAAATTAAAAAAAATTACGTCTAATCATATGTTTGTGATATGTTATTAATGGTGCACATGTGAGGTGTAGATGACAATATTCATGACCGATAAGATAATTTGATGAATTATTTCTCAAATTGACCAAATTTATCAACGTTAGGGATAAAATTGCTCTTAGCTGCCAACATTAGAGATAAAATTGCACCATTTTAGACGATAAGAGTAAAATTGCTCTTGAATATAAATGTTAGAAGTATTTTTATACTTTATCACTTTATTTCACAACTATCAAATCTATATATAATATAAAACAGTAACGATGGAACTGAGGTGTCACTTCCTCCTTTTTTAGTGATAAAAAATTTAATATATTAATTTTAATTTTATTATATATATTTATCTATAAAAAGATTATTTTATCCGTACTATATCTAAGAGTTCTACAGAATTTAAATTAATCCCTAAAATCTCTCTAATTCTCTACACATCTATATATAATATAAAACAGTAACGATGGAACTGATGTGTCACTTCCTCCTTTTTTAGTGATAAAAAATTTAATATATTAATTTTAATTTTATTATATATATTTATCTATAAAAAGATTATTTTATCCGTACTATATCTAAGAGTTCTACATAATTTAAATTAATCTCTAAAATCTCTCTAATTCTCTACACATCTATATATAATATAAAACAGTAACGACGGAACTGAGGTGTCACTTCCTCCTTTTTTAGTGATCTAGATATAATATAAAACAGTAACGATGGAACTGAGGTGTCACTTCCTCCTTTTTTAGTGATAAAAAATTTAATTTATTAAATTTAATTTTATTATATATATTTATCTATAAAAAGATTATTGTATCCGTACTATATCTAAGAGTTCTACAGAATTTAAATTAATCCCTAAAATCTCTCTAATTCTCTACACATCTATATATAATATAAAACAGTAACGATGGAACTGAGGTGTCACTTCCTCCTTTTTTAGTGATAAAAAATTTAATATATTAATTTTAATTTTATTATATATATTTATCTATAAAAAGATTATTTTATCCGTACTATATCTAAGAGTTCTACAGAATTTAAATTAATCCCTAAAATCTCTCTAATTCTCTACACATCTATCTATATATAATATAAAACAGTAACGATGGAACTGAGGTGTCACTTCCTCCTTTTTTAGTGATAAAAAATTTAATATATTAATTTTAATTTTATTATGTATATTTATCTATAAAAAGATTATTTTATCCCATATATCTAAGAGTACTACAGAATTTAAATTAATCCCTAAAATCTCTCTAATTCTCTACATATCTATATCTATATATAATATAAAACAGTAACGATGGAACTGAGGTGTCACTTCCTCATTTTTTACTGATAAAAAATATAATATAATATATAATATATTAGTTTTTATTTTATTATTATATTTATCTATAAAAATATTATTTAAAGTAAATGTGAAAATCAAATAATAATATTTAATTTATATAACACATTTATGTCATTAATTGTAATTATTAGATTGTATTTTTATTAATATTTATATATTAAGATGAATCCGTGCATCGCACGGGCCAAAAACTAGTTTATTATTTATAATGCTTAATACATCAATAAATTGATTCATGAACTTATAAAAAAAATATTGACTACCCTTTAATTTTCAAATTATCTCGATATCCTCCTTAACTTGTTTAAAACATAGTCAATTGATTTAATCTGATGCAACATCGATCATGTAACACACACAAACATGCACATTGCTTTCATCTAAAATATTAGGAATTAATATAACAGCTTGAATTCTAAAATCTCTTACATTTCTCTTAAACCCCTAAGCCCTTGTTTGGGAGACAGTTAATAGAGGTAAATGAGAATAATGGAAAATTAAATATCACATTAACCTTGTCTGGGAGTTGTTTTTGAAGAGTAAATGAAAGTTAAATGTTTACTTCTTTTAATCTTCAAACTCTAACCTCCAAATTGGGGGTTAATGGAAGTAACGTAAAGTCCATTAAATTTTTTTATTTTTGCAGAGTAAATTTAGTCTTCATTCCCCCTGTATATAGGGATGTAAACGGGGTGGGGCGAGGATTTGGTTTTCCATCCACATCCCCGCCTAAATAGGGATTCCCCAGCTAAACGGGGACAAAACTGTCACCATCCCCGGCCCACTGGGAAACCGCGGGTATAGAGAATCTCCGTTTACCCATTTAGACCTAAATCACCTAGAAGTGGACTTTTTAAGTTTTTAACTCCACGTGCTTGACAATAAGAATTGAGGACAAGAGAATTTAAAGATGAATTTGATGATGTTGGAGATGAAGGGAGTAATATTGATAAATGATTAGTAAGACTTTTGAAAAAATATATATATTAAATGTTTGTTTACTTTTCATCTGAACCAGTCCTAAATAATTTAAAATTTTATAATTTTATTTTATTGTACCTTGCCCTTAGGGGTCAGGATCCACTTGGACTTGTAATAACTAATACAAACTGAATTCAAAGTACAAGATGAGCCATATTACAGATACAAACTAAAATCAATGGATTCCAGATTCTAATCCTCCACCAAATCAATGGATTCCAAATTTGAATCCTCCATCATATCTCACAATCTAAGAGAAATAGATAAAATCAACAACTCAGTTCGTAAAAATCAATCTATTTTCAACCCAGTTGGAAAAATTCAAATTTTCTTCAAATTTTCTATGCATATTCGAAATTACACTCATTCTTGATAAAATTCGAAAGATATAAAACGCACTCACTCATTGCAAGGAAACACAGAAAACATAACACAAAATTACCATAGAAAACCATCAAATGCTTTACAAAAACCCTAACAATCCCAAAAGGAAACAGAGCTGGAGGAAAGAAAACAAAAAGAACAAGCAGCAAGGGGCATTTTGATGGTGAAAAAGAATGAGAAATAAAAGCTTAAGTGACAATTAGAGAGAAAATTGTAGAAGAAGTATGCGAATAAGTTAAAGCAATCACCTATCGGTGGAGGCCGATGATTTCAGACGGAGGAGGAGGCGGTGGAGTTGATAGATACGAATACGATCTAGGGTAGAAACTTCTTTGTCTATCTCTAAATCTAATCTTTATCCTTTCCTTTCTACCCTAGATCGTATTCGTATCTCTCCACTCCACCGCCGCCTCCACCTTTCGATCTCCGTCTGAAATCATCGGCCTCTACCTTTCCATCTGAAATTTTCACTTAAGCTTTTATTTCCCGTTCTTTTTCACCATCAAAATGCCTTTTGCTGCTTTTTCTTTTTGTTTTCTTTCCTCCAACTTTGTTTCCTTTTTGGATTGTTAGGGTTTTTGTAGAACATTTGATGGTTTTCTATGATAATTTTGTGTTATGTTTTCTGTGTTTCCTTGCAATGAGTGATTGCGTTTTATATCCTTCAAATTTTATCAACAATGGGTGTAATTTCGAATATGCATAGAAAATTTGAATTTTCCTTACTGAGTTGAAAATAGATTGATTTTCACGAACTGAGTTGTAGTTGATTTTATTTAATTTCTCTTAGATTGTGAGATATGGTGGAGGATTCGAATCTGGAATCAATTGATTTGGTGGAGAATTAGAATCTGGAATCCATTTGTATCCGTAGTATGGCTCACCTTGTACTTTGAATTCAGTTTGTATTAGTTATTACTGGTCCAAGTGGATCCTAGCCCCTAGGGACAAGGTACAAGAAAATAAAATTATAAAATTTTAAATTATTTAGGACTAGTTCAAATGAAAAGTAAACAAGCATTTAATATATATATTTTTTCAAAAGTCTTACAGATTATTCATCAATATTACTCCCTTCATCTCCAACATCATCAAATTCATCTTTAAATTCTCTTGTCCTCAATTCTTATTGTCAAGCATGTGGAGTTAAAAACTTAAAAAGTCCGCTTTTAGGTGATTTAGGTCTAAATGGGTAAATGGGGATTCCCCATACCCGCGGTTTTCCCATGGGGCGGGGACGGGGAATCCCAATTTAGGTGGGGACAGGGATGGGAAACCAAATCCCCGCCCCGCCCCTTTTACATCCCTATTGGCCCCCGTCCCCGTCCCTGCCAAAAAAACGGGGCGGACCCCGATGGGTACAGAGTATTTCCTCCCCCAGTTGCATCCCTACCTGTATATTTAAACTCACAAACGAAGTTTACTTTGCAAAGAGAAAAAAAAAATTTAATGAATTTTACGTTACTTCCATTAACTCTCAATTTTTAACTTTCATTTCCATAACTTCCCTTTCCAATTTCTTGACGTTTCTTTTCTTCTGACATTCTAGTTTTCTTTCTATCTATTCTGAAATTGTTTCTTCTCTTATCTTCTGAAATAGTTTCGTCTATTAGTTTATTTATTCTCTTCTTTTCTTTTCTAATTTTGTTATTTGTCATACATTATTGAGTCTATTCTCTTGAAATCGTATCTTCTGTTTTTTTTATAGAAATATCTTCTGTTAGATGAACATTTATTTTTTCTATGTTCCCTGACTAAAAAGAAATGCTATTCTATTCTCCCTATTATTCTATTGTTAAGGAATCCGTCGGAACCAAAAAGTAATTTAACAAAAAGAACCATAATAAAAATTAACTTCATTAGTGAGTCTAGGGGTGCACACGAGCCGAACCGAGACCGAACAAGGACAGGCTCAGCTCGAGAAGTGTGGAGATCTGGCTCGGCTCGAGCTCGAAGCTCGTCGAACCTAAAATTTTAAAGCTCAGCTCGAGTTCGATATAAGTTCGTCTCAAGCTCGAAACTCATCAAGCGGCTCGTTTTAAATTTTTTTAATATACTTAATCCAATTATATATATTTAGAGCGAAAAATATCAACCCAATAAAAACTGGAATAAACTAATGAACCAATTTTGAACTAGTAAATTGGAATAACCCTGATTACTATACATTACACAATGAGAGCAACTAATTTATAGCAGTGTATTCCTTTCTTTCCTACTCCTTCAATTTATATAGTAGAGTTTTTCTCTCCTACTCCTTTAAACTTTCGATGTGGGATAAATTTTCTCACTACATTCACCTTTTTTATGAAATGCATTCGGCTGGGCTAAACTTGTAAACAACTTATATTGTGGGCATGGGCCAAATTAGTTTATATTATGCTAATTTTGCATATATTATTTTAGATAAAGGCTATTCTTACTTTATTTTTTACAAAAATGGTTTTTTAATTTTTTTATATATTGCATATATTATATATTTTAATAACTTTGGTACTTTGTAATTTCATGGTAGTCAAGCAATTTATTAGAGTTTTATCATTTGATTTTGATACTATAAAATAATAATTAAAAAAATTTATATACTTTAAATATAAATATATTCATATGATACGTAATAATGTATCTTTATTTTTTTCATGATATATATATATATAAAGTCTCGAGCCTGCTCACGAGCTTCCAAACCGAACCTAATAAAGCTCAGACTCGACTCATTAATGCTCAAGCCGATCTCGAACTCGAGCCGAGCCCAATCGATCCGAGCTTTGACCGAGCCGAATTCGAACAGTTTGCGAACCAGGTAGGCTCGTTTGCACCCCTAAGTGAGTCATGTATTTAGTTTAAGCAATTGTAAAATATATATAACCCACCCTAAATAATGTTTAGATCCAAATTTATGTTTTACCATACTCTTCCTTTTTTGATGTTTTATCAATATAAAAGTTATTTTAATAATATTATCAATAAACAATACTATATGCTATTAAAATAATTTACTATATTTCCATCAAAAACAAAAAAATTACTATATTAATAAAGCATACAAAAGAAAAGGCATTAATTTGAATTCACTGCAGCGTTAAATATCACTTTTAAATTCAGGTCAAAATTAAAAAAAAAAAAAAAATCAGATTACACTATACAAATATATTATTGAAATTTATACCAGAAATATCAAATCAATGAATGAACAAGGTATGGTTTATCATTTATTTATTTTTTAATTTTTTTAAAGGCTGTTATAACCTTATAATTAAGGGAGGTATCGGTTTTCTTAATAATATTTAATTAAATTTAATGTTGTTTAATATAAATGGAATTAAAAGGAAGATTGTCTTTCTTTTTCCTCTTTGCATCATTCTGTTTGTTTTATTTTTCTTCTCTTTGTGCAATAAATTATAGTTGAATTGTATATATTTCACCAAATCTCTTATTTTGCTTGAATTGCATCTGTTATTTGTTATCTTTTCATTGGTAACTTTTTTCTGTTTTAACAAGAGCAGAAATGGTAGATCTTATACGTAGATCACTGCATCTACGTGATTGCAAAAGAATACGTGATTGCAAAAGAAAAGATTTAGATCCGAAGAATTTAAATGCTGAAGATGGAATTACATGTGTTTTTCTGCAAATTTTGTATTTGAAAAACTATATATTGTTTGTTTTATCTGTACCTTTGATTGTATATTTTGCTCGTTATAGTCATTTTTTTACCTTTATGGATTTTGTAATAGACATAGCCTGCAATTATATAAGGTTTTATTCCTTACTTTTCTTGTTGTACTTGATGTTTTCGTATCTATAAAATGATGTATGTATTTTTATAAAAAAAAAAAAAATATATATATATATATATATATAAATGGAATTAATTTTTAACAAATTTGAAATATATCAGATTGAAATTAATTCTATTTATATATTAAATAATCTTTAAATCTAATTAAATATTAGGATGGAAACCGATATATCATTTAATTATAAGGTGATCTTTTAAAAACAAAAGTAATAACCGATTGATGCCTTGTTCCCGGAGTGTGAGAACTTCTCTCCTCCTTTCTTCCCTCTTCTTCAAAGTTGATCTCCATTTTCTTTTTTTTTCTCTTCTTTCTTTCATTTTTTCCTTACTTTTCTCCTAACTTCTTTCTAACCGGATCCATCCCGAGAAGAAAGAAAGAAGCTTGTCTTCCTTCTTCCTCCTCCCATCTATGTTTTAGATTTGCATTTTCTTAGTTTTGTAACTTTAGTTGGTTTGAAATCTATTACTTTTTGAAGTTCTTTTCGTCAGATCTACATCTGCTAGCCATACTTCTATCTTTTATCCTTATTTCGGTTTTAGCACAAGCGAAAAAGATTTATCTTATCCGTAGATCTATAGATCTGCGTGGTTGCACAATAGAAACGGACTTAGATCCGAGTATCCGAAAGAGTTTGAAGAGTATATGATTTCTAGTTTCTTTATATTGTTTTTAAATTTAATGGTTTTTATTACTCATTGTAGTCTTTTTTCTTTCTATAATAGATCTTGTACTGGCACTTTTTTGTATCTGTATCTCTAAACTTCCTTATCTAATGAAATGATCTACTATTTTATCAAAAAAAAAAAAAAAAATGCCTTGTTCCCGTTTATTTGACCTTTTTAGTATAATCTGAATTTTTTTTTTTAATTGTGACCTGAATTTAAAAGTGATATTTAATGTGCATTTAATCCTCTAATTTTCATTTTCATTGTTTGTTTCTGTGATGATACAAAGAATAGTATAATGCTAAAATTCATATGCTCGTATATTGCAATTCATATAATTTTAAATAAATTCTTATCAACTATCTAGTTTGATAAAAGTAGAATATCTTATTTTGTTTTTATACTTTAATTAAAAAAAATAATATTATAACAAATAAAAAGAGATGCTAATTAACTGTAAAATTAAATTAAAAAATGATTTTTTATGTAATTACTTCTTGAACCTAACCCAACCCAGATCGCTATAAGCATTTAAAAAAAAAAATGTCTAACGTTACTTGATGTATTCATGATGAAGTATAAAATTAATCCAATGGTAAAAATTAATCTAATGGTAAAAACACACGTTAATCTTAATTAACCTCAAATTTTTTTGTTACCGATTTCTTTAAAAACAAAAATCGAATTCTACCGATTTAACTCGTCCTTCATTAAAGAAGTGAGAACAACACTGTTCTCTTTTACTAGGTCAAATCGCCGTTTTACATTCGCCGGTAAAATCGCAAATTTTCAAAAGAAAAACTCAGATTGAATATAAAATGGCACTAGAAAATATTTATAAAGAAATTTGGATTAAAAAAGAAAAGAAAATGTGAGGAAGATGATTGTTGATAATTTTCAACGGAAGAAAATGAAATTCAACTGCCCATCTTCCCCAGATCTAATATTGCAGGGAATACTTTCGGATTCAGAGCGCATTTACAAGCACAACGCCGATACACACAATCCCTGCTTTTTTCTGAATCAGATAAATCGGAATCACAAAAAACCGAATTTCAAATCAGAAAGAAATAAAAGCAGAACGGCGAAAGAGAAGAAAAATATATGCTGTATACTTTTCTTATTGTTGTGCTTTATATAGACACAAGAGAGGAGATTAGGGTTTTCCGGGATTTCAATTACTTAAATGCCCTCGGACTCAGTCTTAACTTTATAATTCCTATTGGGCCAAATATAGGTTAAATTGGCAGACTTTGGCCCAGAGATCATTTTTGTTTTATATTTTCTTGGAAATTTGTTTAAAGGATTGTGTTAAATGAAAAATGAATTGAGTTTTTTTTTTTTTTAAGTAAAAATGAATTGACTTGTAACTTAACTTAAAATAATCTATTGGATAAATTTTTTAGGAGGGCCGGTTTCTACGAATGCAAGTGGAGCGGGGATTCCCTGTCCCCGTCGGTGACCCGTCCCGACGGGGACGAGGAATCACCGATAAGAATCCCCATGGGACCGATAAGAATCCCCATGGGATGGGAATGAGGATAATTTTATCCCCGTGACATGGATGGGGCGGGGATGGGGCACCCCATACGGATCCCCGACCCCGTCCCGTTAATCCCCGATGGGAAATCCCCAATGGATCCCCTTTTATCCCCCATTATAATTACAATTATACTTTAAATATTATAATTTATAATATTTAACTTAAATTAAATAGACTTTTTTTCAAATAAAAAATTAAATGGGATAAATAACATATTAGCCAAGGACTAAATGGATATTTTTTCTAACCTAAACTAAAGGCATAGTATCTCTACCATTCTTTCGAATAAAACCTAGAATTAGAAAGGAGAATAAAAAAAATATATACTAATTTTGTTTTAAATATAAATGGGATTCCCCGTGAAGATGGGGATGTGGAATAGGAAAAAAAGTGTTTTCAAACGGGGATGGGCGGATTGGAGACAAATCTGTCTCCGTCTAACTCGCGGAGACGGAGATGGGAAATCCCCGACTAGTCGGGGACGGGGATGGGAAATGCATTCCCCGCCCCACCCCGCCCCGTTTGCATCCCTACCGGTTTCTAATTAAAAGTCATTTTATTTTTAATTATCCAAAAAAAAGTCATTTTATTTTAGCTAAAATTCTAAATTTCGTAATATGCATATATATTTATTTATTTAAGTTTAATATGGTTTTAGTAGTATATTTTTTGAATTTTTTTTCTTCTGAATTTTGAAGCCCCTACTCATTCTATAGGGGTTTCTGATCAATCCCCAATAATTTGAGTGATTATAGGGTAATTGCTCGCGTTCTCTATAAAGTGATCATCAAAGTTCTTGCCAATAAGCTTAGAAATGTTTTGAGTAAAATCATTAGCTCTAGTCGGTTTGCTTTTGTTCTTGATAGCAAGATCATGGAGAATGTCCTACTTGCTCATGAACTAGTTCATGATTATCATAAAGATACTAATGGGAGGAATTGTGCTATGAAAATAGAATTAGGAAAGCCTATGATTCGATGGATTGGGATTTTATTGAAGAGGTTATGTATGCGTTTCTGTTTCCATCAAAGTTTATATATTGGGTTATAGCTTGTAGGAGGACCCGTCATTTTTAGTTGTAGTTAATGGTGGCCTTCAACGATTTTTCAAAAGTGTAAAAGGATTGATGCAGGATGATCCAATGTCTCCTTTATTGTTCGTGCTAGGGATGGAGTATATTTCACGGCTGTTGGTTCATGGTGTGACTTCTTTATTCGGTTACCATAACAGGTGTCGAGGTATGAAACTTAATCATTTGTGTTTTACAGACAACCTATTTTTGTTTTGCAAAGGCAATGAGCATTCTATTTTGAAGTTAGTGCATTGTCTATTATTTAATAACAAATTAATTATAAATGTCTAATGAATTTGGTCGATGCTTATTGGCTTCAAATTGTTAGTTGGATGGAAAAGAAGGCTTGTGGTAAGACCGCTTTAGCTAGATTGAGAAGATTAGCATGGTTGTGAGTATTTATGCCATTTGGAGAAAGAGAAATGAATGTTGTTTGAGGGAGAATCCCCTAGTGTTTACATATTATGAGATAAGTTTCTTGTTTAGTTAAAAAAAGATTGGATTCGACTAGTTGTAATATGATTGAATGTGATGCTTGATCCTATATAGTGTTGTTTGTTTTTTTGTTATAAAAATTTATTGCTGAAAAAATAGTGCATTTCAACATAAGTAATTAAACAAATACAATCTAGAAGTACATATGAAGAGTTTCAATCTGTATTTTCAATTTCATAGATCATGATAGATCCACAATAGACAATGATTGAACTAGTTTTGGCACCACGACAGGAACATGCTCCATCCAAAATCAACTTTAGAGTCTTATTCTCTACGAATAACTTCACGACCTTTCAAAGAGTTATTTCTATTTAAGAATAGACAAAACTCTTCTATATTTCAATAAAGGAAAACATGATAACACCCATAAAAAGAGACAAAAAAAAAACTCCAAATAAGGAGAATCGATCAAACCTAACATAGTAGTAGATGGATTAAAAGTTCCATTGAATAAAGAAAAACAAATAAAACAAAGAATCATTTATTTATCGGCTAAAAGCCGAAGGAAAGTATCAAACCTAAATGGAGAAGTTAAAAGGTTTCTTACTGGTTAGAATCTTTTTTCTGCCTTTTCTTATGATTTTTTAATATAATATGGCTCCCTTTAAGTTAAAAAATTCAGAAAATTATTTATATAAATAAATTTATTTTGGAGAATATAAAAATTTAATAGTTATGAAGATATCAAAAAAATGTTTGAGGAGAGTTTACACCTAAAAGTTTTAACTCTTGATTAATAATGGTACTACATTTCTTCTCCTCTCCAAATTTATCCCTTAAAAAAACCTAGCAGCTTTTTATTTTCGAGGAAGCTTGTTTCCTTCTTCCTCATCTCATTTATATTTTTAACTTCATACTTTTTATATTTGTATGTGTTCATATTTATGTTTACAAAAAAAACGTGTTCATATTTATGCGTCTTTTCACTTTTTTTTGGAACTCATTTCTCTATTTGAATATATTTTTTATTTGATTGGCATTTGTCACGCATAATTGTTTTCATTGGTTCATTTTGGAGTTTAGCACGAGCAGAAGCAGTTTAACTCAACAACATATGTCACACCCGACCCTAAACGGCATCGGGTATGAAGGAAAAACAAGATAACGGGCATTCGTAAGGCAAAAAGGCGAATCGATTTTCTATGAGATAAAAATTCATTTGGACTACCTAAAGTTTTATTGATTATTTGGCTTGGACTTGATAATTCTATCAAGCTTCCTACGTATCCCGAACTTCTTTTAATATTTAAACTGAGAATCAAAGCCACGTAATTCTACCTATTTTAGGTAGCTCTTAACTTAATTGACACGTTGATGAAATTAATAAACTTCACTTTGTTGATATATCGTTTCGTTTCATATAGTTCCGTTTTATCGCCACTACTGTCACACCCGACCCTAGACGACCTCAATCGGCATCGGGCGTGAAATAGAAAGATCATAATCAATACTTAAGAGTCTCCAAATTATCCAACGCCATTATATTACAATTGAACTACCAAAGTTCTAACCATAATTCCCACAATAAGCAGCCAACTTCCAAACCCCGCCTAAACGATCGGTAACCTTCTCTACATCCTGTACTTTCTCACCTAAAAACATTAAAACATTTAGTTACTTACTTTGGCTACTAATTGACCCGATCGATTCTTCTCTAAATTCTGTTTAAGACGTTTTCCCTCCAAACGTTTCCGAAACTCAAAAACTCTTCGGTTAGGACTTAGAACTATGCATAAGGATGCTATGTTTTCAATTTCGAGTGATTCGGACCGCCTACGAGTTTTGAGATATATATCACAAACTTGGCGAATATCCCGTTTGATCCTCCATCTTTATATAATCTTTCAAAATATAAATTTTAGAAATTTAGACACGGACGTGACAACTACCATTCACAATATATTTAGTATCACGATCTACGATTTCGACTCGTCAATTTTAAACCCGTTAATAACTTAATTTAATTTCCTAACAACTTAACTTAATTTTGAAATAGACCAAAAACGCTTTTTCAAACCATCGTAAATTTATTTATTATATATACGTGAATACTTTATCGATTCAATAATACGAAACTTTAAATTTAAAAAAAATCACGTTATCAAATCAAATAAAAATCACAAATAAATATCGATATCTTAATATCAGCATTTTATCAAATCAAACTTGTAATCAATCAAATGTTTTATCATACCCACTCGTAATCAATCGTAATCAATCAAACATTTTATCAAACCAAATATGTAATCAAATAAACGCTTTATCAAACCAAACTCGTAACTAATCAAACGTAAAACCTTATATCAAAACCAACTCATAACCGATAGCATAAAACCTTATATCCAATCTAGAGTTTCTCCCCTTATGTATTAATCCATAAGCACATATCAAGAATCACATAGTCGAGACGTCTCTTTAACCTTGCCTAATCCCGTATTGGTCTTACCCCACACTTCGCTGCCAATACCCGACTAGGTCTTTACACTGTGTACACAGGCCATGTCCCTCACTGAACATGGTCTTCAAATATCACAACCACCCGTCCGGATTACTCTAGATGGATATATATAAAATCATAAATCACAATATGCTCAAATCTCTTTTCACAGTCAAACTTCCAATTAATTCAATAACCGTAAAACCATTTGGCATCAATTGACTATTTTCGCAAAAATAATCATAATCATTAAAATCAAATAATCTTTTAATATAACTAAAATTGTTAAAAATTCGTATAAAATCATCGATTCATAATTTAATCGAACTCCAAGAATTAAATAGCTCAAAATATTGTATCGATAAAATTTAATATCGTTAAAAGTAAATATTCTTATCGAACTACTATCGATCACCAAACAAAAATTCTAAACCGAATTACTATTAGACTCGTTAACTACTAGGAGTATATTCGTCCTAATTTTATATTTAACTATTCTACTACTTTTATATTCAACTTATTCTACCGACTTTTATATGAAATTTTAACAAATAGCGGTATTAATCATTCTAATTTATAACGTATTTTAACTCGACAATTTAAAGTCACTTAATTATAAATAGGTCAAAACTAAATTTTAAACCAAACACTTTATCGACTATTATTCTCGTTTGTCACCGAAATTATAACGTGTAAACAAACTTGTATCGTTAATTCCGACCGAAGGTTCAGTTAGACTCGTGAGACTGTTAGGAGTCTATCCGTACCAATTATTATTATCAGTTTCTTTATATTATTATTATTTTTCAATATATAGAATTTCAGACTGACAATTTAATAATTAACTAGTCATATATTTTCCATGACCGAAACCTCTAATTGATCGTCTATTAAATTCTTTCCGTAAATTAGTTCTGTGGCCGTGAGCTAAACCTCTAATTGATCATCTATTTTAATATGTAGTTGTCTAAATTTTATATTTTTATTAATAACCTATTGACTTAATAAATCACTATTCGTAAACTTGTTGAAATTTAACGAAACTATCAGAACCAAACCAAAATCATATCTAAAACATTTTAAAAATAATTTGGATCTAAAATACAGTTACCGAGATATTATCGACGGTTACCGAAAATTAATCGGTGCGATCCATTGACAGCTGATCTCGAAACATCATCATCGGTCACCGAAAATTAACCGTTGTGATTCCTTGACAGCCAAAAAGGGTTTTTCCTCTCCTTATTTGACAACCCAAATCTTTCTATTAATCTGAAATTTCTTTTCCAGGTCTCTCCAAAATCCCCCACTTTTTTTTTTTATCTCATCCTTTTCTAAATCAAAAGAGACTAATTTATACACTATGTAAAATTGATTTATGATGCATGATTATATATCCTTTGGACAAGTGGTATACACATGTTTTATACATGTTTTGTAATTTCAAATAAATGCCACGTATAACCTATTTTCTATTTCAATTAACACCATATTTCTTTTTTTTAATTAATATTAATTATTAATAAAAAGTCCTCCTTAATTATTAAATTTTATAAAACTTACCCAAATCTTTTTATTTATACTTAAAGATATTAAATTAAACCCAGTAATATATTTAAATTAATTAAGACTATCTATTTCGAAAATCAAAATAAGAAATTTTAGACACGGACGTTACAATTCTATCCACCTTAAAGAATTTCGTCCTCGAAATTCATACCGATTTTTACCCAGTACAATTAATCATTGTAATTAATCGTTACAATTACTTAATTACGATTTTTTGTTTACCCACTATCGAGATATATAACGTTCAGACTTCTATCCCAAAATTCACATTCTTAAATCATAATCCATATTAGGTCCGAAGCAAATAACTACTATGTCTGAGGAAGATAACCTAGGGCTCTGATACCAAAATATCACACCCGACCCTAAACGACATCGGGTATGAAGGGAAAACAAGATAACGGGCATTCGTAAGACAAAAAGGCGAATCGATTTTCTATGAGATAAAAATTCATTTGGACTACCTAAAGTTTTATTGATTATTTGGCTTGGACTTGATAATTCTATCAAGCTTCCTACGTATCCCGAACTTCTTTTAATATTTAAACCGGGAATCAAAGCCACGTAGTTCTACCTATTTTAGGTAGTTCTCTTAACTTAATTGACACGTTGATGAAATTAATAAACTTCACTTTGTTGATATATCGTTTCGTTTCATATAGTTCCGTTTTATCGCCACTACCATTCACAATATATTTAGTATCACGATCTACGATTTCGACTCGTCAATTTTAAACCCGTTAATAACTTAATTTAATTTCCTAACAACTTGATAACTTGTGGAAAAATCCTTGATCGGAGCACTTCCCTGTGAGGCGCCGTTGGGATCGGCCGGGGACACTCTGATGCCAAAGTCAGTAATATTTCTGAGAATAAACTGTAAGCACAAAAGTAGAGAATCAGTAAGTGTACCTTTGATCCTAGGAAGCTGGGGTATTTATATAGGTTTTTGTAACCTTCAGCATTAATGGGGAAGCAGGTGAAGAGTCGTGTCATTACTCGTCTTTAATTGCTATCAATTCTCCATTAATCCCAGTATTTAGCATTGAAACCCTCAGAGTTGAGGTATTCGAACAGTTAAGTCTTTATTCCCCTTTAATGGCTATTAATTGCCATTTAATTGTATTTATTCCCATTCATGGATGGTAATAAAGGCGCTTTTTCGTATTCTTTGATCCGTCAAGGCGTATGTACGCTCTCCTTGAGAGCTATGGCGGGTCTCCGTTACTCGCTCTCATCGGGCGTATCTCGTTATGGCGTATCTCGCCATGGTCCACGTGGTGTGGCATAATGCTAGAAACTCCTTCATTTTCCTCATTATTTGCATATTCACCCCTGCATTAATCCTGCATTAATTATCATTAATTCCATATTAATCATGCATAAATATCTCTTTTAGAAGGAATAATGGTTTGTCATTATCTCTATTAATTTTCCCTTATTCCTTATTCAAGAATAATTTGGGTTGTTATCAGAAGCCCCCCCTAAAGGTATAAAAAGCTCTTTAGGGCTGTTTAAATGGTGTTTCATTTTTCTATCTTGGAGGAAAGTGGACCCGCCCTAGATGGGGGATCACATATGGATATGATACGCTTTTAGGGGATTTTGCTTCTTCGTGGATAGGTGGCCAACCGTATCCATTGTTAGTCTCTAGGGGCTTCTTGAGAGTTATATTTCCTTTAGAAAGGAATAACCTGCCCTTTATGGGACCATTTGTTCCTACCGCATAGGATTATGATTCGCCTTAGGGACTTCTTTTCTTCAGTTCTGCCATATTGAGGAGAATGATCCGCCCTTAGGGATCAGTAAGAATGATCATCCATTTAGGGACTTTTGTGCATTTTGTGGGGGGTTTTGACACTCTAGGCACTTGCCTTTTTAGCATTTACTCATTTTCCAAAGTGTTTTTACTTTGCATTTGTGAAGACGAGACTTCATTGCTTTTGATGAAGACGAGGCTTCATTGCTTTTGATGAAGATGAGGCTTCATTGCTTTTGATAAAGACGAGGCTTCATTGCTTGGATGAAGACGAGGCTTCATTGTTTTGATGAAGACGAGGCTTCATTATTTGGATGAAGACGAGGCTTCATTATCTTGGATGAAGACGAGGCTTCATTATTTAGAGATGAAGACAAGGCTTCATTATTTGGAGATGAAGATGAGGCTTCATTACTTTGATGAAGACGAGGCTTCATTATTTAGAGATGAAGATGAGGCTTCATTATTTGGAGATGAAGACGAGGCTTCATTACTTTGATGAAGACGAGGCTTCATTGTTGGATGAACCCTTTTCTTTCCAGAACTATTTTTACTAATGCATTATATCTTTTAGCAAGTAACTTTTTAGAATCTGGTTTAGGATTTCTCCGATTGTTTAGGGTAGGTGGCCAGCCGTACCCCAATGTGTGAACCTTTGTGAAGGTTAGAAGCTTTTATTCCTAGTGAGGAAGTTAAGCTGCCTTAGGCGATCGATTTGCTTCCTATCTTTGAGGTGAATCGATCCGCCGCCAGGTCTTGAGACTCTTCTTTGGGAAGAGTATTTGAGAGTGTAAAGTTCTCACGTCTGAGAAATGTTTTAACTCTGCCTCTGACAACGATCAATCGTTTCCTATCTTTGAGGTAGATCGATCCGCTGCTGAGATTATTGTTCTCCTATCTTTGAGGAGAAAGTTTAGGGTGTAATTTTCTCATGTTTGAGATAATTTTAACCCGCTTTTGATGGTGACCAATATTTTTCCTGTCTTTGAGGAGAGAGTTGAGCTCATTTGAAAGCTCCTGAGGGCCTGTGCTTCTTATCTTTGTGGAAAGGGGATCCGCCCGTGATGGGGATCAATTGTCCTATCTTTGAGGTAATTGATCCGTCTGTGGAACTTTTCATTCGCCAGCCACTGGGCGTATATCAGCTCTTTGATTACATCCGCCTTCGGCTTCCTCCTGTGGAGATCTCATTCTTCCATGCAAATATGCTTTCAGACTCAATGAGAACTTTCGTAACATCCTCATTGATCTCAGGTTTTAATCCTTTAGCGATCCACACCCGCTTTCCATCAGCAATAAGGAACATTTCCGTGTCGCCCAAAGCTATAGTGACAAGTTCATCTTCCTCACATTCGTCATCTTTGAATTATGGGCGGATCGATAGTGACACCGAGTAGGTCTCTTGAGCCACCTTTTGGTTCCCGCTAATCATTACTCCTCCTTTGCTGGTGGGAATGTACATTGCCAGACGGCGGATGGAAATTAGGACTGCAACCCCTGAGATGAACGGTCGCCCAAGAATGATGTTATAAGCTAATTGTCCATCCATAATAGAGAACTCCAGATCACCAATCCATGCTTGATCATTATCCGCCAACTTGCATTCCAAAGTTACCTTGCCCTTGGCCCGGATAGTGTGACATGTCACTCCCATGATGTCAACAATGGTTGTTTCTATTTGGATCGGATCAACCTTTAGTTTGGCGAATGCACCTCTGGTGATGACGTTGCAAGAACTGCATGTGTCTACCATTACTCGCTTCATTTCATCTCCCATCCTTCAATCGTCATTGTTACTACCAACGCATCTGTATGTGGAGAGATTACTGGACCTGTTTTTGCAAAAGGGGCAATTGAGGGATGTTTTATCCAGGGCGGATATTTTTGTTTTTTTTTCACGAGTGGCTGATACACTAGTCCATCTGCTATGACATTAATGACACTTTTGAATTTCTTTCTGGGATCGGTCTTCTGCTTGTCGTCTTGTTATTTGTTATTCTGGACAAACCTATCTAGTTTTCCAGCTCCTAGCAAGCTTCAAAATGTGGTGGCCATTTCTTCTATGGAACCTGTAGTACGCTTTGGCGTTTCTTCCAACGGTTACATGCTCCCCTCATTTGGGTTCGGGATATGTAATGTCCCGTTTATATTGAGTATTCTCTTTTATATTGTGGCAAGTTGGAAGCCTTAAACCTTCTGTCCGCCTCGTACCACATGAACCGTGCTGTGAATGGCGAATTCCTGTTAACTGGATGGGCGTACCTTTCTGCATTGTTCTTTCATATATCTAGAGCGGCATGCACTCGCCTTTCAATCTCATCATCCATGTGTTCAGTGGTGGCAAAGTCGGCTCTTGATTTTGATCTCGATCATGTTGAGGTTATGCTTGGAACTACGGTTTGACGCGGATGGATGTTGTCACAACCGCTGGAGCCATTTTATCTAGCTTTGAATATCTTGTCTCCGTATCCTTCAACATTTTGCTAACATAATAGATGGGGAACTATTGACCTTCTTCTTCTTGAATAACCACGGTGCACATAGCTTTATCCATGACAGATAGATACAAATGCAGGTCTCCCCTTCAAATTGGTCTGCTCATCAAGGGTGGTTCTGCTAGGAATTGTTTTGTACCTTGAAATGCTTGTTGACAATCTTCCTAGTACGATGATCCGCCCGTTCAACCTCTGGATCTTTCTCACCCTTTGTGGGGCTTTTATTTAGGCACTCTTTTCGCCATTTACCTCATAGGGCTTTTACTTTATCTGGATTTGCTCTAACTCCTTTTTGGCTAATGACGTAGTCAAGGAATTTTTCTGAAGTGACTTTGAATGTACACCTCTCTGGGTTGAGCTTTACTTTTCATGCCAGTGTTTGGCGTTGGTTGTAGTATTAACGATTCCCTTGTACTTGTGGGTTAGTACTGACAGAACTCCAGAAGTGGGGCATATCCTGTCCATTATTAAAAGACTGTGGTAAGACATAAAAGCTATATTCACTTACCTTGGGGATCAATGGCTTGATCCATGGAACTGACTTCATAGTGAAAGACTGTTTGCATTGACCTTGTTGGCAAATATCATGTATAATGCAATGTCTCTTTATGGAATTTTTAGTTCATCTTGGAATCAACTTAATAATTCCTTCACGTTGGTCCCTGACTCTAGAATGAGCTTAGTCAAAGGATAAAACCGAGTAAATATTATATGTCAAACAAATTCATAATAGAATTTTAGTCGTGCTTGTTTTAATAATAATATCACGTATAACGGTCGTGACCATAAAGATTGCTACTGCACATGAATATCATAATGAATTCTTAATAAATAACCATAATGAGAATGGTTTAAGAATAATGTCCTTTTGTATTTCAATGCGCATTAATATCCAAGATAGCATATTTATTTTAAACGTCATAAAAGTTATGACATTCTATATTGGGTAAGATATCTTACATAGTTGCTATTTACTTGCAATTAATATTGTGCATCCATACATTAATGGCATTCAGAGATCATTAAAGCCTCATTTGAATGAGGTGTAATTAAAGAAAGGTAAGTGATGATTTAATAATATAGTTATATATAAAATTACTCTTATATCATTTCATTTGTATGAATAAAATAAAAGAGAAAGGGTAATTTTGGAAGAAAAATACATGTACCATGATTCTCCTCCAATTTGGAGTGTAAGGAAAATTACTCAAAATCCACTCTCACCTACCTTCACATACAATCCTCCAATCTTTAAGGAATTCTCATGTATATCCTAAGAATTTTGCATAAATTAATGTTCTGATCCAAAACCGACACTTGCACTATTTTGTAGTTAGCTCATGACATGAAAGTTTTATTTATCCAATTTGGTAATTCATCAGCCCATAATGGCCTTAATAGTTAGGGACAATTACAGGATAATTACAAATAGACTCAATATTTTCAAGTCTCTTGTGTTGGTAACAGAAATTCTAACAATGTCAAATAAACAGTTTTTATATGAATAGACACATCCTTGTAAAAAAGGGAATGAAATAACTGTTTGACAAAACAATATTCAAAAATATGAATTTCTGATATTAAAAGTACTATATAGGAGAAAAGCCATATATAGATGGTGAATTGTACAAGGAAAAACCAAATATGATTTTTTTTGTAATTTTTCTAATAGTTATATGCATGTTCATCCAAAAGACCGACCAGATCTAAATTATTTGTAATTACATGAGCCCTTTTATGATATTTTAATATCAAATGACAAAATCACATTGAATGGATGAATTTTTTTGTAAATCCCAAGATTACGGGTCTTATACATGCGTTTGTACTAATTCAATGATAATATCATATTACACTTGTCATGCATAAAAATATGAGGGCATAGTAAGCATGCAAGATTTAATGAAAGATTTGTGTCTATGACTTCATCTTTCACAGTTTATTAGATTTATCATAATAACATGTAACGATATTCATAGCAACTTGATAAAGGTAAGAAACTTCAATTTTCTTTAATTAAAAATGGAATAAGAAAGGGTAGGAAACTTATCTTATTTATCATAAAATTCCAGATTTAATGTAGAAAACTCTTTCCCACCAATCTATAGAGAAGCCTATCTTTGGATAGATTTGTTTGTACTGATCGAGCCAAGGTTTGAGATTGTGATTTCTATTCCGTTGACTCCATTGTTTTGTTCTTTGTGAAACTCTATACAATCAAGATTTTGTGATCTTCTGTTTGTTAGAGATCCACGATCACCGCACCAATTGATAACTTGTGTAAAAATCCTTGATCGGAGCACTTCCCTGTGAGGCGCCGTTGGGATCGGCCGGGGACACTCCGATGCCAAAGTTAGTAATATTTCTGAGAATAAACTGTAAGCACAAAAGTAGAGAATCAGTAAGTGTACCTTTGATCCTAGGAAGCTGGGGTATTTATATAGGTTTTTGTAACCTTCAGCATTAATGGGGAAGCAGGTGAAGAGTCGTGTCATTACTCGTCTTTAATTGCTATCAATTCTTCATTAATCCCAGTATTTAGCATTGAAACCCTCAGAGTTGAGGTATTCGAACAGTTAAGTCTTTATTCCCTTTAATGGCTATTAATTGCTATTTAATTGTATTTATTCCCATTCATGGATGGTAATAAAGACGCCTTTTCGTATTCTTTGATCCGTCAAGGCGTATGTACGCTCTCCTTGAGAGCTATGGCGGGTCTCCGTTACTCGCTCTCATCGGGCGTATCTCATTATGGCGTATCTCGCCGTGGTCCACGTGGTGTGGCATAATGCTAGAAACTCCTTCCTTTTCCTCATTATTTGCATATTCACCCCTGCATTAATCCTGCATTAATTATCATTAATTCCACATTAATCATGCATAAATATATCTTTTAGAAGGAATAATGGTTTGTCATTATCTCTATTAATTTTCCCTTATTCCTTATTCAAGAATAATTTGGGTTGTTATCACAACTTAACTTAATTTCGAAATAGACCAAAAACGCTTTTTCAAACCATCGTAAATTTATTTATTATATATATGTGAATACTTTATCGATTCAATAATACGAAACTTTAAATTTAAAAAAAATCACGTTATCAAATCAAATAAAATCACAAATAAATATCGATATCTTAATATCAGCATTTTATCAAATCAAACTTGTAATCAATCAAATGTTTTATCATACCCACTCGTAATCAATCGTAATCAATCAAACATTTTATCAAACCAAATATGTAATCAAACAAACGCTTTATCAAACCAAACTCGTAACTAATCAAACGTAAAACCTTATATCAAAACCAACTAATAACCGATAACATAAAACCTTATATCCAATCTAGAGTTTCTCCCCTTATGTATCAATCCATAAGCACATATCAAGAATCACATAGTCGAGACGTCTCTTTAACCTTGCCTAATCCCGTATTGGTCTTACCCCACACTTTGCTGCCAATACCCGACTAGGTCTTTACACTGTGTACACATGCCATTTCCCTCACTGAACATGGTCTTCAAATATCACAACCACCCGTCCGGATTACTCTAGATGGATATATATAAAATCATAAATCACAATATGCTCAAATCTCTTTTCACAATCAAACTTCCAATTAATTCCATAACCGTAAAACCATTTGGCATCAATTGACTATTTTCATAAAAATAATCATAATCATTAAAATCAAATAATCTTTTAATATAACTAAAATTGTTAAAAATTCGTATAAAATCATCGATTCATAATTTAATCGAACTCCAAGAATTAAATAGCTCAAAATATTGTATCGATAAAATTTAATATCGTTAAAAGTAAATATTCTTATCGAACTATCGATCACCAAACAAAAATTCTAAACCGAATTACTATTAGACTCGTTAACTACTAGGAGTATATTCGTCCTAATTTTATATTTAACTATTCTACTACTTTTATATTCAACTTATTCTACCGACTTTTATATGAAATTTTAACAAATAGCGGTATTAATCATTCTAATTTATAACGTATTTTAACTCGACAATTTAAAGTCACTTAATTATAAATAGCTCAAAACTAAATTTTAAACCAAACACTTTATCGACTATTATTCTCGTTTGTCACCGAAATTATAACGTGTAAACAAACTTGTATCGTTAATTCCGACCGAAGGTTCAGTTAGACTCGTGAGACTGTTAGGAGTCTATCCGTACCAATTATTATTATCAGTTTCTTTATATTATTATTATTTTTCAATATATAGAATTTCAGACTGACAATTTAATAATTAACTAGTGTCATATATTTTCTGTGACCGAAACCTCTAATTGATCGTCTATTAAATTCTTTCCGTAAATTAGTTCCGTGACCGTGAGCTAAACCTCTAATTGATCATCTATTTTAATATGTAGTTGTCTAAATTTTATATTTTTATTAATAACCTATTGACTTAATAAATCACTATTCGTAAACTTGTTGAAATTTAACGAAACTATCGGAACTAAACCAAAATCATATCTAGAACATTTTAAAAATAATTTGGATCTAAAATACAGTTACCGAAATATTATCGCCGGTCACCGAAAATTAATCGGTGCGATCCATTGACAGCTGATCTCGAAACATCATCTTCGGTCACCGAAAATTAACCGTTGTGATCCCTTGACAGCCAAAAAGGGTTTTTCCTCTCCTTATTTGAAAACCCAAATCTTTCTATTAATCTGGAAAACAATTTCTTTTCCAGGTCTCTCCAAAATCCCCCACTTTTTTTTTTGATCTCATCCCTTTCTAAATCAAAAGAGACTAATTTATACACTATGTAAAATTGATTTATGATGCATGATTATATATCCTTTGGACAAGTGGTATACACATGTCTTATACATGTTTTGTAATTTCAAATAAATACCATCGTATAACCTATTTTCTATTTCAATTAACACCATATTTCTTTTTTTTTTAAATTAATATTAATTATTAATAAAAAGTCCTCCTTAATTATTAAATTTTATAAAACTTACCCAAATCTTTTTATTTATACTTAAAGATATTAAATTAAACCCAGTAATATATTTAAATTAATTAAGACTATCTATTTCGATAATCAAAATAAGAAATTTTAGACACGGACGTTACAACATATACCCAGTGCAACATAAACTATTAGATATGTGTGAGTTCAGCATGATCAATACATCTCGAAAGATTTTAAATGTGAAATTTGAATGCAACTATTTTTCTACGGTTTATATTTGTGATATTGGTACTTCATTCAATTTGTGATTTATTTTAACTTGTTTTAGATTTAACTTTTATAGATTTTTGGCTTAATACATACGGAGCCCCCTGTACTTGACTTTTTTTTATTTTATCCCCTAAACTCAAGGGATAACCTATTGACCACCTAAACTCCCCAAAATCCACCCAATTTACCCCCTCATCGCAGACGTGGCGTTGACATGGCAAATGTTTGGTTCTCAAACGCTAGACGCGCGTGAGGGCTGGGATCGTATGCATTTCAACGGTAACATCTCCTTATTATCTTCTTCTTCTTTGCCATTTTCGGTTCTTATTCTTCTCCATCTTCTGCTCATCGATTTCTCTTCTTCTTCTTCGCCATTTTCAGTTCTTCTTCTCCATCTTATGCTCATCGATTTCGTCTTCTTCGCGTCGATTCCACACGGTTCTGTCACGTCGATTCCACACGGTTCATCTTTCTCGCTAAACGGTTCGTTCTTCTCTCCATCTGTGATTTCTTCTGGTTCGTTCATGTGTTCCTCATTTCTTCATTTCTTCTGGGTTGTTCATCTGAAGTTCTGTTCCTTTGAAGTTGTGTGATGGAATTGATTTTTCCTCAAAAATGAAGGAAATTGAGTTGATGATGGGTCACGAGATGTGTTTCTGTGGTGAACATGCTGTACTGAAAGTGTCATGGAGACTTCGTAATCCAGGAAGACGTTTTTATGGATGTCAAAATTATGGGGTATGTGTTTTAGCTTCTTGATTACCTACAATTCATTGATAATTAGCTTGAGTTAATTGTAAATGTGGAATTGCAGGGACCCAAATATTGTGGATATTTCAATTGGTTTGATAGAGAAGAAGTTCATTGCCAATGTAGAAAAGTAATCACAGGTCTGCTGAATAGGGTTAAACAAGAGGAAGATGGGAATGGCAGCATGCAAATGAACAAGATTTCAGGCAGTAGAAGTCAATGGAAGAGAATGGTAGTCATTTACATTGTAGGGTTTTTAACAGGGGTGTGGTTTATGAGTAGTTGAGTTGTTATGAATGCAACACTGAAGGGAAGTGTAATTGAGACCATTGTTAAGCTTGTCAAATGATTGAATTGCTTGAAATGTTAAGCATGTAATTGTGAAGTTTGTAATGCTCATTTAACCCTGTAATTGTTATGCTTGAAATGTTAAGCCTCTAATTGTGGAGTTTGTACTTGTTATTTCATGCTTCAGACCTGTAATTGTTCTCTTTAGACAATTGATATATAACCTGAAAGCTTCTATCAGTAGACAATTGAAATATAACCTGAAATTTGACATATATCTTGAAACTTGAACTACACATTGGATATGAACTTGTTCATTACAGGCTACTTGACAAACAAAATTCCAAATGAAGTTGGTCAAAAAGGGCAGAGTACAAAGCTGCTACCAATCCTAACTACCTGACTAGATGTTTACAAGCCAAAATGGCCACAATAGCAACATATCCAAAATAACAAAATGCCTATAATATCAAACATGTCCAAAATATCAATTTGGCCATAAAATAAAGCCAAAAAGGCAAAAAAACACAAAGCTACAATAATTAAGGCATCCATCTAACATTTGTAGGTGTATTTGGTTGTGAATTTGCTTGTTGAGTGGCTGATCTTGTAAAGACGAGGTCCTCTTGCATTTGGTTGTGAAGCTGCTATTTGTTGTGAAACTGATCTTGTAACTTTAACTGGAGCTGCATTTCTGGGTGCTTTTGGTACAGGCTGAGCTGCACTTGTGGGTGCTTTAGGTACAGGCTGAGCTGCACTTGTGGGTGCTTTTGGTACAGGCTGAGCTGCACTTGTTTGTGCTGAGTTTCTAGCCCTTGATACTCTTACCTTTGACTGTGTTCTTTTATCTAGTTTTGCTTGCTGTAATTGTGTGGCAGTCATGGCTTGTTTGCCTTTCCATTTCAGTTTATCAGGTTGGAATCCAAGGTTGCCTGTAACTTCAGATGAGTTCTTTAATATGCTTGGCCCAGTTGAAAGAATGGTCCTTTCACCAGCTAGATTCTACATACACCATACAAACATGTCAAGCAAACATCACAAACTAAATTCCACACACACAGTACACATCATTTACTATAAAAACTGAATAAAAAAAAGGAATACCTGAGCACAAGTCCACCCAGTTCGTTCATATATGAACACACCTACCCCTGAAAATCTGGGCCTCTTGTAATGAGTCTAGGTAACAGGAGTAATAGGACTACTGGGCCTCTTTATTCCATACACTACCAAGCTTTCTGAATCAAATAGTGTAGATCGTATCACTAACGAGGTTGAGCCCCGCATTCCACTTCCACAAGCAAATTGCGTTCCAGTAGGGGCAGCACCCTGCATTCCACTTCCACAAGAAGATTGCGTTCCACTAGCACCAACCTCTTTTGCTCTACTACAACCAGCTCCAGTATCTTTTGTTCCACTACACCCAGCTCCGGCATCCTTTGTTCCACTACAACCAGCACCAGCAGATTGCGTTCCACTCGGGCCAGCACCCTGCATTCCACCAAAATATTATTAGAGCTGTAAAAAAAGGACCAAAAAACAGGACACTTTCTTCAAAATATTATTAAAGCTGTAAAAAATGTACCTCTCTACCAGCTTTTTTTAATGTTGGACAACCCTTTCTGTTGTGCCCCTGGTTCTTGCAGTTTGTACAAGTCATTGTTGCTCCCCTCCTGCTTAGTTTGCCAACTTTCTTGATTTCATCTCTATCCTTCCTCCTATTCTTTTTAGGTCTGCCATGCATTTTTTTTTATCTGAGGTGGATGAATTGGAGGATTTGCGCTACTTGGCCACATTTTCATGTTCAACACAGGTTGAATGAAATGCCCATATGTTAAACCATATTTCTCCTTCCTATACCAATGACTAACAAAATTAATAGGATCCAAATTTTGTTTCTGCAGGGCAGCAACTGCATGAGCACATGGTATTCCCTTCAAACCCCAAGCCCTGCATGTACAAGTCTCTTTCCTCAAGTCAACTACATGCCTATATTCCCCTTCTACTACTTTAAAACCTGCATCCCCATTCCACTCAATCCTACACCTCATAGAAGCACATGTATTGCGGGTTTTGCACCCCGATTCACATCATATTTCTACAAAGCTTCTCTAAATTGGTATATACTTTTGAATACCATGCCAAGCTGAAACATTGGTACTTCACTATCTGGGTCATAGTGAACTCTTTTGCATCTCCTCCTATGGGGTCCCTCTTCCTCTTTAGTGTCAGAGGCAAAACTGTCTACATCTGAGGAGCCAATGTACTCCTCATCACCACCAAGTAGTCCATCCCTAGGTTCTTGTTCTACTTCATCTTCTAGCCCTTTATCTGTGCATAAAGCTCCAAGTTGAACATCAAAAGGTGGCTCTGGCCTTTTCCTATTGGATCTATCTCTCTGTTGACTTACACGACTCTGCCTCACTTCAACTAGTTCTTCTGCAAACTGACTTCCTTTAGATTCATAGTTGACGGCCTCAACATCAACTTCACCTACATATGAATCAGGCTCTGACTCAGTCTCTAATTCCACTTCCCCATCTGCATATTCTTCATCTGAAGATTCACCACTGTCTTCAAATTCATCTCCTTCATTCGCTCCTTCTCTTTGTAGATCTGGTTGCACATTAACTCCCTCAACTTCTTCTCCCTCCTTCACTTCTTCTCCCTTATTCACTTCTTGTCCTTCATTCACTTCTTGCCCTTCTTCCCCTTCTTCTACTTCATTCACTTCTTCAACTTCTTCTCTTTGTAGATCTGGTTGCATATTAACTCCTTCAACTTCGTGTCCTTCATTCACTTATTCTCCTTCAATCAATCCTTCAATTGCTTCTCTTTCATTAACTCCTTCTTTCTGTATATCTGTTTGCACATCCTCCTCATTTATGTCTTCTTCATCCACCTCATTTAAAGGCTCGATGTGTGTAGGGACAGTGTTACTACTCATCCCAGCTATTACTTCCACTTTCACATTAGGATCCAGGGTCCCACAAGGCTGTGCATCTTCAGTTTTGTCCATATAAACTTCAGTAATATCCATATTGCCCTTGTAGGTAAACATTTCCATTAGGGCCCTATCATTACCAAGTATCTTTAACTCACCACTCCTACCATCTTTGTAGTACAAAGACCCACATCTCTTGTATCCTAAATCCCACACAAACCAAAACAGATCAAGTACCGTTAACCTATCCATGTCAACCTGATTATATTCTTTAATAATACTGATGCGCCTCACGGCGTTCGGTACCGCAAGGCTCACTAAGGGATAAGTGTACCCCATCGTTATCAAGTAATAAAATTCTGGAAAAGTCCAGGTATCGTCCACAGGATTTATTTCTGCAAGTATCAGATTACTTGGTTTCAGGTCTAGGCTTAGGGGGTTTTGAGTTTGGTTTTTCTAAGTTAATCTACTCCTAGGTTGAATTATACTATTCCTAGCTAAGTTATCTGATTCTAACTAAGTTATTCTACGCCTAATTAAGTTACTCTACCCCTAATTAAGTTAAACTACTCCTAAGTGATCTTTTACCAATGCGATTACCCGAAGGAACATGAAGGGATACGATGATAATGAAAATAGGTTGTTTAGACAACGGATTTAAAACCTAATCTAAGTCACTTGTGTCCGAGGCGATTAACCCGACCTATCCTTCTAAAGTCCCTAGTTCGTGATTCCCTTGTAAGGCCGAAACTAGCTCTAAGGCTCAGCAATTTGGGCTTAATCTTCTATAGGGTCGTCAATCCTATAGGCACTGACTAGGTCAGATTCAGCTCGCAATATGTGCCAACTTAATTTTGGGATTATCGAATGAGTTAAACCAATCAGACAAAGTGTAAGACAAAGATTAAAGCAATAAAACAATTGAAGAAACAAAACTATAATATATATCAAAGATGAAAAGTATTGTCACGAAGTTACAATGAGCCTAGGATTCATAATATGTATCAGAGGCTAGACAGAATATAAAAGAAGAAAAATCCCTTTCAGGGAACCTGTCTACCAATGCAGGCGTCTTCCTAGGACTTAAGGATGGAGCTTGAGCAATCCTCGGTGAGCGGAGCTTCGGAGGTGTCTTCAATGGAGGTTTGAAGGATATGGAGGAGGTGGAGAGGATTTCTCAAGGTGAAAAGCTAAGGAAATTACAAAGATAAAAGATATTTAATTTACATTGGAAAAATCCTATTTATAAATGCGGTTCGGGCCCTCTTCTTGACCTATTTCGTGTCCTTATGCAGGTGGGAAGTCGTTGGACCGGTCGTGGAGTCGTGGGGGCAGAATTGGTCTTTTTGACCAATTCCCGCAGGTCTGCTCGCCGAGCAGGCTCCCTGCTCGCCCGAGCAGGCCTCTGAGGCCCTGCTCGGTGAGCAGGCATAGCCTGCTCGGCGAGCTGGCCTAAAATAGGCCAGTTCATCGAGTAGTCTTGCCCGATACGCCCCCGCGCGGTCGCCGAATGCCAAAAATGTGTTTTTCGCCCGAACTTATCCCTGCGCATGCACAAAAACTCCAGATAACATTAGTTCAAAGGCTAAATTGACCCGCCAATCGCTTATTTTGAGCAAACGCTTCATTCGGTGCGACTTTTGACGGATCAATTAGCTTCAAAAGATAACGGAATTATAATACGCATGCCATTTTGGCCGTATTTGCCTAAATTGATCATAAAACGAGCCTAAACAACGAAAAGTAAATAAAATGTTTCCAATTTCTAACTAACTCACACAAAAGCATTTAAATGCGAGAATTGCTCGCTTATTAACTAAAAAATGCTAAAACCCGTCCTAAAACCGTACCCAAAGATAGGGGTTTTTGACCCCTATCAAACCTCCTCGCACTTAAAACTTTACTTGTCCCCAAGTAAACTAAAAAACTAAACCCGCAATCACAAGCAAGCTAGAAAACCTCCCGGTTTGACTAGGTGCTTGACACAATTTCGAGCATCTGTAATCACATGCATTCGGAAATACAAAGTAGAGACACGATATCCAAAAGCCGCATTTCAATTATCATAGGTCATATGTTTTAAGAAAAAGGACACATGTTCAATTAAACGAGCTTGAGGGGATCGCTAAGTAAAACACCTCACCATAGGTAGTTCACTCATTTCACAAAATTTTGGTGGCTAAAGTGTTTACTCTCGGCTTATGTTCTTGCTTAGGATTACGTTGATTTTGCACGTTCATCCGAGTTCCTCTACTATGCTATATGACTCCGATGATATAAAAAACATCCTCGAATTGGGGTTGTAATGTGGTTAGAGGGTTAAAGGTACAACAAGGGTTAATAGTTCTAGCGCTAGAAAAACAAAGTTAAAATGGCTTTAGCTAGTATGAAGTGACTGAGCTTTTTATTCGTTATATTTTCTTTGAGACGTTTTGATTTTAAGAATTGGGAGATAGAGTTCTCCTTCTTTTGTTCGTCTCTTTTCTTTTCTTTTTCTGTTTTTCTTCTTTTTTTTGTTTTGGATCGCATTGCTCAATCACTTCTTAGCCTTTTGGCTTGCTACTATGATGCCATAAACAAAGATAAAGCGCTAGAAGAAAACAAAGGCTCAATTCGAGCTTTGCAAAAACTGGGTTAAGTAACAAACCAAGTGATGGTTTGCAAAAATTGGGTTAGGACGAAAGAAAAATCTACAAACTACAAAAATATAGGCTCAAAGGGGCTTCCTAGAGTGGATGAAAAAGAGAAAATAAGGTAAAGAAAAGGGTTAATTCTAATGAGGCTGATTTCATCGTCTACCATCTCAAATCATTGCATGTAGGTTCAACACAGTATTAGGTGCAAAATCTGTAATCTTTCCACAAGTCAAAGCATTCACACAAAAATGTCAAGAAAAAGAGCTTTTTGATGTTCGCTCTTGGGCTCAAATTCAACTACAATTCTTTGGGTTTCAATTTGTGTTTACTAGTTCTTCCCAAACTCAAGTTTAACATCACATGCCTTCAATTCTTAAGTTATCTACCTAAGTAATGATTTTAGCATTTCTTCAAAAGTAGGGTCTAAATGCAAACTTTAGCTCATGCTTTTACAGATACAAGGATTGTGTCCTACACCTAAACTAGTTGTCATGCAATCTTAGATTCGGTTCTCAGCCCTCAAGGACAAATAATGAAGTTTAGATTCGAAGGAGGTTCACGGTTTTAGGTCCTAAACATGCAAAACATAAATAAAACCCGAAAAACACTAAACTAAGCTAGACACGACGCAACAAAAATTTAAAAACTTATACAATTTTTGTAAGTTTGTCTACCCCTCCTCCTCACACTAAAAATATGCAATAAGTTCCAACATTGCATCACAAACCATAAAGTACAAGTGCAAAAAGTTAGGGTGGAGAAGACAACTTACTGATCGGCCGGGGGAGGTGGCCACGGCATGTTGTAGCGCTCACAGTAGTCTACCGCTACATATTCAAGGCCCGTGAGCCTCCGGTCCATGTTCTGTTTGAAGGTAGTGAACCGTTGGTCCATTTGTTGAACAGTATTGAAGGTCCGAAGGTTAAGGTCTTTCATTTCTGCCATCATGGTGTTAATGGCTTGGAATTGGGCCTCCGTCCCCGGCCCTTGGTGTTCCGTTTGGTCATCCGCTGCTGCAGTTTCTTCTTCCTCAGGTTCGTCGTGCTCTCCCTCTTTTTGTCGTGGTGGGTTTCTTGCCCATTTTCTTGCCCTCCCACTTGAGCTTGCTCCTCCAGATGAGTTCCTGTTCAAAACTGAATGGAAAGTAGATTTTCCCAGAAATGTGGAGTTAAGCAAGGTGGGGTGGAAACCATCTTCCTGAATGTCCAAATCTTTGAATTGGCTATCAAAGAAGTTGGTAACCAAATGTCCAAGGCCAATGGACCTGCGTTTTCTACTTGTTTGGCTTGAAAAGCCTTCAAAGATGGCTTTGATACTATTAACGGGTTTATGGTTGGCCACACACCACAGTATGAGCAATTCTGTCTTTGAGATTTTATTGCTCTCATTTTTGCCTAACAAGTTGTGAGCCACAAACTTGTGTACGAGGTTTAGCACTGGGTCTAAGAGGTGGATTGGGCTAGCAGTGCGGGAGTCAAATTCTGATAAGCCTGTTAATTGCTCCCAAGCTTCATCTTTTGTCATAGGTTCCTCAAAACCCGAGACTGCCTCTGGATGGTTATAGACTCCCATCAAGGCTGCTAACGTAGTGTCACTGAGACGATATGGTACACCGTTCAGTCTGAAAGAATGCTTACCACACCCCCACAGGCAACTCCTTTTTCAAGGTGGTCAGAAACTCTACAGTGAAGTTGTAATACACTAGGGTCCTTTTTGTGGCCAGTCTATGCCAACCGTGGAATTTTAGGATTTCATTGAAATCCTTTTCCAGACCTATAGATGCTAGATATTTCTGGTCAACAATGATTAGAGTGACAAGTTCTTGCCTAGAAAACCAATGATACAACAGCCCCTCTCTCTCATCGACTAGCCCAAAAGGTGGGTTATACTTAGCTTGCAGAGCGTCACTGAATTCGATGTCAGAGTCGGCTTCATTGTCAACTGTGATCTTGGCCTTGCCTTTCCTTCCCATAGTGCCTGAGAGACAGACCAAACGGACTAGTTAGAATTTCTTCACAAACATAAACATAAACCTCCAAATAACCAATAAATAGGTAAAACCATAGTTTAGAAACTTAGGGACCAAAACCATAAGCTTTCAATCCCTAAGTAATTTACCCGTAATTCTAAATTCGTGCAAAATTAGAGATGCCCAGTAACTAAAATGTGTTAAGAATGTGATATAGAATTCTATTGGCAAGCTGTCAACTATAAACTGAATAGTTGAACTTTGAGCTAAAATGGAGATTTTACCCAAATTGAGCAATTTCTCCAAATATTCACAAATTAAGAACAAAAATCATACCCAAACCACATATTGATCATAATGTAACTATATATTGCAAGAATATCAAGAATTAAAGGCAAGTAAAAGGTTATTTGAGAAAAAAGATAAAAAAACCCAAAACTTAGGTTTTGTCCCAAATCTCAAAAATTAACACCCTAAACTAAAATCTAAACCTAGAAACATGTTAGAAATCAAAAATAGGTAAGAATACATACCTTAATTGTTGAATTCGGGTTAGTATGGAGGATTTGGGGTTTAAGTTTTGTGAAAAAGAAAAAGAGAGAAGGAAAGGAAAAAAAAGAATAAAAAGAAGGGTAAATTCCAAAAACAACCCCTGTGGTTTGATGTTGTTCCAAAAAAACCCTTGTGGTTTGTTATTACAAAAAAAAGGACTGTGGCTTGCGCCGTTAACCAAAAAACGGAAAATGACTTAACGGTGTTAAAATGCTGACGTGGCACAGGGGTAAGGTTGGAAATTCGATTTTTTTTATTTTTTTTTAATTTTTCTTTTTTCTTTTTCTTTTTTCTTTTTTTCTTTTTCTTTTTCTTTTTCTTTTTCTTTTTCTTCCCTTCTCCCTTCTTCTTCCTTCTCTCCTCCTCCTTCTTCCTTCTCTTCTTCTCCTTCTTCTTCTTCTTCTTCTCTTCTTCTTCTTTTTTTTTAAATTTCTGAAATTTTATTTTTTTTATTTTTTCTTTTTCTTTTCCTTTTCCTTTTCCTTTTCCTTCTTCTTCTTCTTCTTCTTCTTCTCCTCCTCCTCTTTCTTCCCTTCTCCTCCTCCATTCTTCTTCTTCTCCCCTCCTCCATTCTTCTTCTTCTTCATCCCTCTTCTTCTTCCTTTATTTTTTTCTTTTTTTTTAAGTTTCGGAAATTTCCAGATTTCTGGAAATTTCCAGATTTCTTCGAAAATCTGGAAATTTCCAGATCTCTGGAAAATTTCCAGAAATCTGGAAATTTTCCAGATTTCCGAAGAAATCTGGAATTTTCCCGAAATCTGGAAATTCCAGATTTTGGGAAAATTCCAAATTTCTTCGAGTAAGGGAATTAAAAAAAAAAGAATAGAAAAAAAGAAGAAGAAGAAGGAGGAAGAAGAAAAAGGAAGAAGAAAGAAGAAGAAGAAGGAGAGAAGGAAGAAGGAGGGAAAGGAAAAGAAGAAAAAGAAAAAGAAAAAGAAAAAGAAAAATTAAAAAAAATAAAATTTCAGAAATTTAAAAAAAAAAAGAAGAAGAAGAGAAGAAGAAGAAGAAGAAGAAGAAGAAGAAGAAGAAGAGAAGGAAGATGGAGGAGGAGAGAAGGAAGAAGAAGGGAGAAGGGAAGAAAAAGAAAAAGAAAAAGAAAAAAGAAAAAGAAAAAGAAAAAAGAAAAATAAAAAAAATAAAAAAAATCGAATTTCCAACCTTACCCCTGTGCCACGTCAGCATTTTAACACCGTTAAGTCATTTTCCGTTTTTTGGTTAACGGCGCAAACCACAGTCCTTTTTTTTTGTAATAACAAACCACAAGGGTTTTTTTGGAACAACATCAAACCACAGGGGTTGTTTTTGGAATTTACCCTAAAAAGAAAGAAAGAAGAAGGTAAGGAAGGGGATGATGAGTCATCCCCTATCCTTATCTTTATTTTATGTTTTTTTATTTTTTATTTTTATTTTTTTTTATTTTTAGTTCGGGATTAAAAATCCCGAACAGCCCGTGTCGGCCGAGCAGCTGACTCGGCCGACCAGCTCGGTTTTTTTTTTTTTTTTAGAGAGAGTATGGGGTGCAAAGCTTGACAATGTAATAAAAATGCGAATTAAAATTAACAACCAAATTTAACAAAAACAAAAGGAAAGAGAATTGCAGAAATAATTGTTCAAGCTTTGAATTTAAACCGAGGAGAACTCGATTTCTCCCCCTTACTCAGTCCTTTCTCAGGACCTTTGGATTCTTCTCCGTTGTGCTTGGGAGAGAACCCTGTGGCCTTTCCTGCCTGTCCCTATTGATCTGGGCTACCTGATTGCTCAGATCCTTGCAGAAAGCTTCATTGTTGGCAAGCCTAGCCGAGATCTCCTTTAAGAGAGTAACCACCTCGTTAGATTCCTTAGGAGGTTGCATTGGCCCTTGATTCTGCTGTTGATATGGGTGCATGCCAAGCCCCTGATCTCTATGCTCCTGAACAAAACCGCTAGGAGGTCGAAGCACATTCTGATTTGAATTCCCGTAAGATAGGTTCGGGTGCTGAGACCTCCTATAGTTGTTGTTGTTGTTGTTGTAGGAGTTGTGGTTGTTGGTGTTGTAGTTGTTATAGTTCTGGTTGTACCTCAGTTGCCCCCCAACATAATTGACCATCTCCACCCCGTCTCCAGCGAAAGGGCTACCTGCCTGACATTCCTTTCCATGGTGGTCACCGCCACAGTGCACACAGGTGGGAGGTTGGCTGAATCTAGCCAACAGGACATCCATCTTCCTACTTATATCCGCAACACTCGGATTTTGTTCTTGTTCTTCCACAGCAAACACCCGCTGCCTTGTGGGGCCAGCGAGCTTCTGTTCTTGCCACTGCACACTCTTCCTAGCCAGCTCATTAATCATGTCATACGCCTCTGTTGCTGTCTTTTTGAACAAATCTCCACCCGCTGCGGAGTCTACAATAGCCCTGTTGGTGGGTGTCAATCCGTGGTAGAAGACGCTCACCAATTGATGCTTGGGTATGTCATGATGAGGGCACATGCACAGCATTTTTCTGAATCGGGTCCAAGATGTATGGAGCGCTTCGTGCTCAGGTTGGTGGAATGAGGTGATCTCTCCCCTGAGCATCGCTGTCTTCGAGGGGGGAAAGTAGTAGGACAAGAATTCCTTCTCCAATCCTACCCAAGTCGTGATTGATCCGGGCTCCAGTGTTCTTAGCCATTCCAAAGCTTGCCCAGTTAGAGAAAATGGGAACAACTTCAGCCTAGCAGCATCTTGAGGAACCCCATTTGTTCTTGCAGTGTCTGCGCACATTAGGAAGCGATCCAGATGATCATTCGGGCTCTCGTGTGCTTCCCCTCCAAACAATCTGGTCTGTTGAATCAAGTGAATTATACTGGACTTGATTTCGTATGTATTAGCCGAAATATTTGGAGCGGCAATGCCGGACAAATGCTGGTATCGGTGCGGTGCCAGGATCTCACTCATCAGACGAGTGTCAGTTTCTGGCCCGGTGTTCTCAGTGTTCCATTCATTGTTTCGTTCATTGTCAGTCATTTTGATTGGCTCGATGATCTCGTCTTGCTTTAGCTTTCTGATCTGTTTGCTCCTGTGAAGAGTACGTTCAAGTTCAGGGTTAAGAGGGACACACGGTATTTTCGCTGATCTTGTAGGTATATGCTGAGAAGAAATAAATACAAGAAATAAATGAAAGCAGAAATTTTTCTTATGAAAGAAAATTATACACATCATACAAGGTTGCACAGTTTTATACAAGTATTCTTATTATTAACAGATATAGATTGATGTACATGGTACAAACTAGTAGAGATAAACAAGTATGTATAAGTATGACTCAGAATATGAACAAATATAAATATAAGAATGAACAAGTATAAAAGGTATAAACAAGCACAGACAGAAAAGTATAGATGAATTTAACAAGTATAGATACACGTTTGTATAAACAAGTATAAATAAGAATAGGTATGAACAACTACGCATGTTATGAGAGAGCACGGTAGATATAAATAAGTATAGAAAGGTCATATGTACTTTTAGGTATAAACGAACAAACAAGTATTTGTATACGTAAGTATGAATATAAACAAGCATATAAACAAGTATAAATGATATAAACAAAGGATATTTACAATGAATGCCTAAACTAACAAATCGACCTTTGGTTTGATATTGCAGAAGAAATAAATCCCCGGCAATGGCGCCAAAAACTTGATGCGCCTCACGGCGTTCGGTACCGCAAGGCTCACTAAGGGATAAGTGTACCCCATCGTTATCAAGTAATAAAATTCTGGAAAAGTCCAGGTATCGTCCACAGGATTTATTTCTGCAAGTATCAGATTACTTGGTTTCAGGTGTTATCTAGGCTTAGGGGGTTTTGAGTTTGGTTTTTCTAAGTTAATCTACTCCTAGGTTGAATTATACTATTCCTAGCTAAGTTATCTGATTCTAACTAAGTTATTCTATGCCTAATTAAGTTACTCTACCCCTAATTAAGTTAAACTACTCCTAAGTGATCTTTTACCAATGCGATTACCCGAAGGAATATGAAGGGATACGATGATAATGAAAATAGGTTGTTTAGACAACGGATTTAAAACCTAATCTAAGTCACTTGTGTCCGAGGCGATTAACCCGACCTATCCTCCTAAAGTCCCTAGTTCGTGATTCCCTTGTAAGGCCGAAACTAGCTCTAAGGCTCAACAATTTGGGCTTAATCTTCTATAGGGTCGTCAATCCTATAGGCACTGACTAGGTCAGATTCAGCTCGCAATATGTGCCAACTTAATTTTGGGATTATCGAATGAGTTAAACCAATCAGACAAAGCGTAAGACAAAGATTAAAGCAATAAAACAATTGAAGAAACAAAACTATAATATATATCAAAGATGAAAAGTATTGTCACAAAGTTACAATGAGCCTAGGATTCATAACATGTATCAGAGGCTAGACAGAATATAAAAGAAGAAAAATCCCTTTCAGGGAACCTGTCTACCAATGCAGGCGTCTTCCTAGGACTTAAGGATGGAGCTTGAGCAATCCTCGGTGAGCGGAGCTTCGGAGGTGTCTTCAATGGAGGTTTGAAGGATATGGAGGAGGTGGAGAGGATTTCTCAAGGTGAAAAGCTAAGGAAATTACAAAGATAAAAGATATTTAATTTACATTGGAAAAATCCTATTTATAGACGCGGTTCGGGCCCTCTTCTTGACCTATTTCGTGTCCTTATGCATGTGGGAAGTCGTGGGACCGGTCGTGGAGTCGTGGGGGCGGAATTGGTCTTTTTGACCAATTCCCGCAGGTCTGCTCGCCGAGCAGGCCTCTGATGCCCTGCTCGGCGAGCAGGCACAGCCTGCTCGGCGAGCTGGCCTACGAAGGTCAGCTCGCCGTGAGCTGGCCTAAAATAGGCCAGTTCGTCAAGCAGTCTTGCCCGATACGCCCCCGCGCGGTCGCCGAATGCCAAAAATGTGTTTTTCGCCCGAACTTATCCCTGCGCATGCACAAAAACTCCAGATAACATTAGTTCAAAGGCTAAATTGACCCGCTAATCGCTTATTTTGAGCAAACGCTTCATTCGGTGTGACTTTTGACGGATCAATTAGCTTCAAAAGATAACGGAATTATAATACGCATGCCATTTTGGCCGTATTTGCCTAAACTGATCATAAAACGAGCCTAAATAATGAAAAGTAAATAAAATGTTTCCAATTTCTAACTAACTCACACAAAAGCATTTAAATGCGAGAATTGCTCGCTTATTAACTAAAAAACGCTAAAACCCATCCTAAAACCGTACCCAAAGATAGGGGTTTTGACCCCTATCAAATACCACCCACATATTTGAAACCACTCTCATCCAGCACTGTCCTACCACCATGATGTAAAAATACACTTACATCCCCCATTTTGATAGCTGACAAATGCAAAAAAAAGCAAAACAATAAGATTTTTTGACATAAACAGACAAATCAATTGATAAAAAAGTACCCATCACAGCAAAAGCAACTTAAAGTAGCCATATCAGTTGACAACTCAACCCACATGCATATATTCTTTTCTCCCTTTATCATTTGCCCTCAGAGTTCATACAATATCACAAGAAAACCTACTGATAAAAGCTAATGTCATCCAAGCAAAGCAATAGGAATATGATAACATAAAGTTCAACACTAACCTGTATGAAGGATTTAAGCTTCGTATCTGAATCCAATAAACCCTAACTCGCAAACAACATCAGTCCACGATCAATACCAGTTCACGATGAAAACCAGTCCGCATTCAAAACCAGTCCGCGTTCAAAACCAGTATGCGTTCTAACCCAGAAACCCTAATTCGCGATCGAAAATAATGGAGCTTTAGAAGAATAGAGAAAGATAGTGAAATGAAGAGAGGAATTGATGGACATTTGCTTCCATTCTTTCTGATCGAAAGTGAAAATAGCTCCATAGGGAGAACTGAAGCGTTTAGTCTTTCAGTGGAAAAAGGGTAAAAACGTCATTTTCAAAACATCGCTGACATGGCAAGTGGATTTTAAGTCGATAATGCCACGTGGATCAAAGTCAAGCGCGTGTAATGTACGGGACAAAAAAATTTACGGTCAAATGTGATGAGGGGGTAAATTGGGTGGATTTTGGGGAGTTTAGGTGGTCAATAGGTTGTCCCTTGAGTTTAGGGGGTAAAATGAAAAAAAGGTCAAGTACAGGGGGCTCCGTATGTATTAAGCCTAGATTTTTTTTGTCTTTATGAACCATTTTCTTCCATTTAAGGATTTCGTATCGACTTTAACCTTAATTTTGTATGACATCGTATTCATCTTTCTACTGTATTTTTCCCTTACAGAAAGAATTGTAAAGCCAATCTGGAAACTGAAAAGAAAAAAAACTCAAACCCATTGGAAATTGATTGCCTTGCAATTACATGAGCAACCTCATTCGCCGTCTGAGGGATAAACGATAGTTTAATATCATGTCTACCACAAACACTCGATTTACACTCTTGAATTATCATTCCAAATTCCGAATGATCAACCCGAGCAGCATTAGCGTGTCTCCATGGGGTGCTCCGGTGTTGTTTGTTAAGAAGAAAGATGGATCACTTCGGCTTTGCATTGATTATAGATAGTTGAATGAGGTGACAATTCGTAACAAATACCCTCTTCCTCGAATTGATGATTTATTTGATCAGTTGCAATGTGTGTGTCACTTCTCTAAAATTGATTTGCGGTCTGGGTGTAACGCCCGTAAAATAATAATACACAAGCATTGATTAGGTTCATTCATTTATATACTGAAATTTAAAATATATTGTATTAGCATAGTTTGTATAATTATAATCAACTTTAATTTATTCTCTAATAATAATTATAGTATTTATTAAATTAAAATATTAGGAAGTAGTTATTTACGTGTAGAATACCACCTAAAAGAAAGGAAAAAAAAAGAAAAGGAAAGAAAACCTAAATCCTTCGATAGAAACTGACTTGCTTAGAATTGGGTCTGCGGCGGAGAAAAGAAAAGAAGAAAAAAAACGATCAGGTAATAATTTTCATAGGAGAGCTTTGATTTTTTTCAATTTCAGAGCTTCTTTATTTCAATCCAAAGCCTTTCTTTTCATGGCTACCAATAGGAATTGATTTTAGTATTTTATTATTAATCCCAATTGTTTCCAACTACTTCTTTTTAATTTATTATACTCCATCAACACTTTTGTCATATGCTATTTTCACAATTCAATATATATATTTTTGCTAGATTCTTACCATGATGAATCATATAGGACAAATTTTACCTCTTGAGGAAGAGATTTTGATTTCTTTTTTTTTTAAACTAATTGCTCCAAAAACTTTCTAAACAGTTCCAGGTTACTCTCATTTTACTTAATATAATTTGTGTGTCATAGATCACAAAGTTTCAAATTCCAGAATATACATAATATTAGTTTTCCTTATTATTCAGGTATATGAATTAATATATATATATATATGTGTAATTAATTATATATATATATATATATAGGACACGAGGATCCAACAGAAGATATACCAAAAGAAGTAGCTGATTAATAAGACTTGTTTTGGGTAACAAAGGTAAGTGGTTAATTAAATATATAGTATGTGTGCTTGTATGTTTGAGTGCTATACTTGACTCGGTGTATTAATTGCTTACTGATTCGATTTATATGTTTGACATGTATACTTGATATTCTTGGTGACTTCAGTGACGTGAATGAATTGAATTTGACATTGATGGTTGTGAGGATATGGATAGATTTTAGACCGAGACTAGTTAGTGATCGAATGGAAATTGATGATGGTACATTTGATAAATTTTTGCATAATAGGAAAGACCGGAAAATTATGCGAAAAAGCTTATCTAGGATAGTATATTCAATGGTTGCGACTGAATTGAGAAAATTGAATCGTATGATCTTGTGAAATATTGACACCGGGTATTTGTTACGATAGGGTACCTAAAGGTATATTATTGGGGTACCGGGTATTTGTTACGATAGGGTACGCCCATGATATAGATATTATGGCCATGCAACCATTGAGTATTACTATACTAGGATAAGCAGGGCCCTTAAATTACACGACTACTATTTGAAATTCATTGTACATGTTGCTTGATAACCTATAAACTAAATGTACGAAACTATTGTATGCGCATGTGGTTGAACTGTGTATTTAATTAACTATCTTATTGAGTCGGCAGCTTACCCCTTGCCACCACCACTTTTCAGGAATAAAAGATTAGGGACGCTGGTTCCGATCGGTCAGTATGTGAAGTCGTCGTCATTAGGATTTTAATTTTGCTACCTCGATTAATTATTGAGACTTTATATATATACTATTAGTTCAATCGGCATCGAAACTACATTCTTGTGCGATGATAAGTTGGCGATACTTTTTATTTTTTTTTTTTTTGAGCTCATATCAAATAGTATTTTGAAGATTGAATGTTTTAGTTAACTGATTTCTTCTCTATTCGAAATGTTTCGACCTTTACTTTGATTTATTTTAACTAGTTTATTTTGAAGTTTTATTTGTTTGTTGGTGAAGACCATTTTCGGTCTCCTGTTGGTGATATGCAGGTATATATGCTATAAAAATGATGATTTCATTCTTGACCAGTAAACAAAATTTATCCCTTTCTTTTATATATATATATATTAATGTTAAATAGTTATTTTTTTTCCTATAAGTGTTTGATTGTTACTTATATATATATGCTAATCATGATTACAACATATATATTTATGATAATTTCTAATTATGGTTTTATTTTATTATTCTATTTTTTTATTTATTTTTATTTGAAATGGGCGTCACATTTAGTGGTATCAGAGCGGGTCGACGTTCTGAGGGACGGTTACATGAAATTGGTTATTTGTGTTATTAGGGACGATTGTGTGAAATTATTTATTGAAATGTGCATTAACGTTATATATGATACATCGTAGGACCATGTCATCCAGAGGTAGAACACATACTGACTGAGCGTCTAGTGAGGATTCTGTTGGGTCCCAACATGCATCATTTGCACCTCCAAATGCTAGTGATGGTTCTAGGTTTTCAAACGTACCGGGAGCTGGTATGCCACAAAACTTACATCAGTTTGCTGAAATGATGACTGCAATGGCGGCCCAAGCTCAAGCTCAAGCTCAGGTTCAGGCTCAGGTTCCGGCTCATGCGGGTCCTTTAATTGACCTTAACTACGAGAGACTAAGGAAGATGGGGGCAGAAAACTTTGAGGGTACCACTGACCCTACCAAAGCCGAGGAATGGCTGAAGGACACTGAACGAGTGCTAGCCAGATTGAAGTGCACACTTGAGCAACGATTGGACTACATTGTCTCTTTACTAAAGAAGCATGCTATTACTTGGTGGGAGTCTATCGAGAGAGCTGTTGTTGCTCCTAGGGTGCTGACATATGAAGATTTCAAAAAGGAGTTTGTTGATAAGTATATGCCTCGAGTGTACCGGGATGAGAAAAAAGTGGAATTTTATAATCTAAAGCAGGGCAATATGACAGTAGCTGAATATGAGCTTCGATTTGCGGAACTTTCCAAGTATGCTCCAGATGCAGTCGCAAATGAGGAGGATAAGTGTTACCGTTTTGAGCAGGGTCTTAGATTGGAGATTCAGAAGTTTCTAGCAGTGAAGATTACCGATTTTAAAATCTTACTAGAAATAGCCACCAGAGTGGAGCGCACTCATCAGGAGGAGAGGCGTGTAGAGGGTGCTAAGAGGAGATATTTAGAGTCTCGGGGAGAACAAAATACTTCTTTTAAAAGAGGGGGGTCTTATGAGCACTCGAGCGGTAGATCAGGGTTTCAACCTGGAGCTTCTAGTTTTAGAAGTGGAGACAGATCTGGATTTAGGAGATCTTCTGGGTATGGCCGAGGTACTGGTGAGCATAGTTCTTATAGTTCTCCATCTGTGGGTACTGGTCGAGCATTTAGTGCTAGAGCTGGAGGTTCTTTTGAGAGGAGGTATGCACCACCACCAACTTGTGTCACTTGTGGCAGGAATCATTTTGGACCATGTTGGAGAGTTGGGAGGATTGTTTGTTATGGTTGTGGTGAGCTTGGTCACATCCAGCGTGACTGTACGACAGTTAGAGGTACTAGTGGTAGCACTCCTTCTGCTACGGTGGGACAAAGCAGTATGGGCGATAGTGGTGCTAGTGCTGGCAGAGGTCGGGGTAGAGGCCGAGGAGGCCAAGGTGGAGGTCCTAGTGTGAGCGGAGTTCAAGCAACGCAGGCACAATATCAAACACAAGTGTATGCAATGACCGGAGATGAGGCACTTGTTTCTCATGAAGTCATCACCGGTACTATTTCTATTTCTGATATTCCAGCTTTTGTTTTGATAGATCCAGGATCCACACATTCATACATGACACTTGCTTTAGCTTTGAAAATACCTGGTAATATAGAATCACTTGGTTATGAATTGCGCGTCTGTATGCCTATGGGTAGTAGTGTAGTGGTGAATAATGTTAGGAGAGCTTGTCCAATTAAAATAGGAGGAATGGAGTTTCATGCGGATTTAATCCTAATGGATTTCAAGGAATTTGATATCATCCTAGGGATGGATTGGTTGTCTCAACATAAGGCAATTGTAGACTGTTGTGCAAAGGAAGTAGTGATAAAGTCTACTAAAGGGGAGAAGGTAGTATTTGTAGGGAAACGAGCAGTTGTTCCATCGTGTTTAGTATCAGCGATCCAAGCTTTTCGTTGGATTAGGGAAGGTTGTGATGCATTTCTAGCTCATATTATGGACACTGAGGTAGAAAGTCCAGGATTGGATGATATACCAGTGGTGAGGGAGTTTCCTGAAGTGTTTCTTGATGAGTTACCTGGTTTAGCTCCACATAGAGAAGTAGACTTTACCATTGATACCCTACTAGGGGTGGCTCCTATATCTATTGCACCATACAGAATGTCGCCTATCGAGTTGGAGGAGTTGAAGAAACAATTAGAAGAATTGTTAGATAAAGGCTTTGTTAGACCAAGCACTTCACCTTGGGGTGCACCAGTCTTATTCGTGAAGAAGAAGGATGGGAGTATGCGACTTTGTATCGATTATCGACAACTGAATAGGGTGACTGTGAAGAACAAGTACCCTTTACCGAGGATTGATGACTTGTTGGATCAGTTGAAGGGAGCAAAAATCTTTTCAAAGATTGATTTGAGATCTGGATATTGGCAATTGAGGGTAGCAGATAAAGACGTTTCGAAGATAGCTTTTCGTACGCGTTATGGACACTATGAGTTTCTAGTGATGCCATTTGGATTGACAAATGCACCAGCTGCATTCATGGCTCTAATGAACCGCACATTTCAGCAGTACCTGGATCAGTTTGTGATCGTCTTTATTGATGATATTTTGGTGTACTCAAAAACGAAAGAGGAGCATGAGTTGCATCTAGGAATACTGTTGCAAATATTAAAGGAGAATGAATTATACGCAAAATTGAGTAAGTGTGAATTTTGGATGGAACATGTAGTCTTTTTGAGTCATGTGGTGTCTAAGGATGGGGTAATGCCTGATCCGACTAAAGTGAAGGCTATTATGGAGTGGAATCCACCAAAAAGCGTGACTGAAGTACGAAGTTTTCTAGGTTTAGCAGGTTACTATAGAAGGTTTGTGGAAGGATTTTCAATTATTGCTGGGCCATTGACGAGGTTGCTAAGGAAAGGTGTAGTCTATCAATGGACTGAGCAGTGTCAGAAGAGTTTTGATGAATTGAAGAAAAGATTGACATCATCACCAGTGTTAGTACTACCATCTGGTAGAGGTGGATTTGTGGTGTATACTGATGCTTCAAAGCATGGATTGGGATGTGTGATGATGCAGAATGGGAAGGTGATTGCTTATGCTTCTCGTCAGTTGAGAACGCATGAGGTGAATTATCCCACACATGATTTGGAGTTAGCAGCAATTGTTCATGCCTTGAAGATTTGGAGACATTACTTGTATGGAGAAACATTTCAGATTCTCACTAATCATAAGAGCCTGAAATATATCCTTACTCAAAAGGAATTGAATTTGAGGCAAAGGAGATGGATCGAATTATTAAAGGATTATGATTGCACCATTGATTATCACCCGGGCAAAGCAAATGTTGTAGCAGATGCATTGAGTAGGAAGAATTCTGAGGTGTTGGCGAGTATAAGGGGCCATAATATGACATCATTAATGGAGTTAAGAGCTATGAACGTAAAATTTGGTGTGGATGAGGTGACAGGGTTAATGGCTACACTTCAACTAAGGTCAATGTTGGGAGATAGGGTTATGGAATTGCAAGCTCAAGATCCTTATCTTCAAAAAATGAAGGAGAAGATTCAACAGGGGAAGAAGCCCAACTTTTCGATTCGAGATGATGGGATGATTATGATGGGAAGTCGAGTATGTGTACCTGAATTTGGTGAGTTGAAGATTGAGGTTATGAAGGAGGCACATAATGCACCATATGCAATGCATCCAGGCACTACAAAGATGTATCGAAACTTGAGGCCACATTACTGGTGGCGGGCTATGAAGAAAGACATTACTGGATTTGTAGCTAAATGTCTTACATGTCAACAAGTTAAAGCAGAACATCAAGCACCAGTTGGGAAGTTACGACCTTTAGCTATTCCATCTTGGAAATGGGAAAGGATCACCATGGACTTTGTTATTGGACTGCCTAGGACACTGCATAAAAATGATGCTATTTGGGTGATTGTTGACTGTCTAACTAAATCCGCTCATTTTCTGCCAATTCGGCAAACTGATCCTTTAGACAAGTTAGCAAGGTTATATCGGGATGAGATTGTGAGATTACATGGTGTTCCAGTCTCTATTGTATCAGATAGGGATCCCCGTTTCACTTCTCGATTTTGGTGTAGTTTGCAAAAAGCTTTAGGAACAAAGCTGAACTTTAGCACAGCTTTTCACCCTCAAACAGATGGACAATCAGAACGTACTATTCAGACCCTAGAAGATATGATGAGGGCTTGTGTGTTAAATTTTCAGGGAGATTGGGATAAGCATTTGCCTTTGATTGAGTTTGCTTATAATAACGGTTTCCATTCTAGCATCGGGATGGCACCATATGAGGCTTTGTATGGTAGGAAGTGCAGGAATCCTGTTTGTTGGGATGTGGAAGGCATGAGGCAATTGGAAGGACCTGAATTGGTACAAGAGACAGTTGAGAAAATCGAGACAGTAAAAAAGTGTATGCAAGCGGCACAAGACAGGCAGAAAAGTTATGTTGATAAGCATCGTCGGGAGATGGAGTATGAAGTAGGAGACCGCGTGTTCTTAAGAGTTTCACCATGGAGAGGAATTGTTCGATTTGGGAAAAGGGGTAAGCTAAGTCCTAGATACATCGGGCCGTATGAGATCACAGAATGCATTGGACCGTTGGCTTACAGACTAATGCTGCCAGTGGAGCTATCACAAATTCATGACGTTTTCCACGTGTCAATGCTAAGAAAGTACCGATCAGATTCGAGTCACGTGATTTCTGAACCAGAAATTCAAGTAGTCAAGGACTTGACATACAAGGAGGAGCCAGTAGAGATATTAGAGACTCAGATAAGGAAGCTGAGAAGGCGAGAGATTCCAATGGTGAGAGTTTGTTGGAGTCACCATCGGTCCCTTCGTGAAGCCACATGGGAAATTGAAGAACACATGAGACAAAAATATCCTCATCTCTTTAATGCCTCGGGTACGTAAATTTCGAGACGAAATTTCTTTTTAGGGGGAGAGAACTGTAACGCCCGTAAAATAATAATACACAAGCATTGATTAGGTTCATGCATTTATATACTGAAATTTAAAATATATTGTATTAGCATAGTTTGTATAATTATAATCAACTTTAATTTATTCTCTAATAATAATTATAGTATTTATTAAATTAAAATATTAGGAAGTAGTTATTTACGTGTAGAATACCACCTAAAAGAAAGGAAAAAAAAGAAAAAGGAAAGAAAACCTAAATCCTTCGATAGAAACTGACTTGCTTAGAATTGGGTCTGCGGCGGAGAAAAGAAAAGAAGAAAAAAAACGATCAGGTAATAATTTTCATAGGAGAGCTTTGATTTTTTTCAATTTCAGAGCTTCTTTATTTCAATCCAAAGCCTTTCTTTTCATGGCTACCAATAGGAATTGATTTTAGTATTTTATTATTAATCCCAATTGTTTCCAACTACTTCTTTTTAATTTATTATAGTCCATCAACACTTTTGTCAGATGCTATTTTCACAATTCAATATATATATTTTTGCTAGATTCTTACCATGATGAAATCATATAGGACAAATTTTACCTCTTGAGTAAGAGATTTTGATTTCTTTTTTTTAAACTAATTGCTCCAAAAACTTTCTAAACAGTTCCAGGTTACTCTCATTTTACTTAATATAATTTGTGTGTCATAGATCACAAAGTTTCAAATTCCAGAATATACATAATATTAGTTTTCCTTATTATACAGGTATATGAATTAATATATATATATGTGTAATTAATTATATATATATATAGGACACGAGGATCCAACGGAAGATATACCAAAAGAAGTAGCTGATTAATAAGACTTGTTTTGGGTAACAGAGGTAAGTGATTAATTAAATATATAGTATGTGTGCTTGTATGTTTGAGTGCTATACTTGACTCGGTGTATTAATTGCTTACTGATTCGATTTATATGTTTGACATGTATACTTGATATTCTTGGTGACTTCGGTGACGTGAATGAATTGAATTTGACATTGATGGTTGTGAGGATATTGATAGATTTTAGACCGAGACTAGTTAGTGATCGAATGGAAATTGATGATGGTACATTTGATAAATTTTTGCATAATAGGAAAGACCGGAAAATTATGCGAAAAATCTTATCTAGGATAGTATATTCAATGGTTGCGACTGAATTGAGAAAATTGAATTGTATGATCTTGTGAAATATTGACACTGGGTATTTGTTATGATAGGGTGTCAGGTACCGGGTATTTGTTACGATAGGGTACCTAAAGGTATATTATTGGGGTGCCGGGTATTTGTTACGATAGGGTACGCCCATGATATAGATATTATGGCCATGCAACAATTGAGTATTACTATACTAGGATAAGCAGGGCCCTTAAATTACACGACTACTATTTGAAATTCATTGTACATGTTGCTTGATAACCTATAAACTAAATGTACGAAACTATTGTATGCGCATGTGGTTGAACTGTGTATTTAATTAACTATCTTATTGAGTCGGCAGCTCACCCCTTGCCACCACCACTTTTCAGGAATAAAAGATTAGGGACGCTGGTTCCGATCAGTCAGTATGTGAAGGCGTCGTCATTAGGATTTTAATTTTGCTACCTCGATTAATTATTGAGACTTTATATATATACTATTAGTTCAATCGGCATCGAAACTACATTCTTGTGCGATGATAAGTTGGCAATACTTTTTATTTTATTTTTTTTAGCTCATATCAAATAGTATTTTGAAGATTGAATGTTTTAGTTAACTGATTTCTTCTCTATTCGAAATGTTTCGACCTTTACTTTGATTTATTTTAACTAGTTTATTTTGAAGTTTTATTTGTTTGTTGGTGAAGACCATTTTCGGTCTCCTGTTGGTGATATGCAGGTATATATGCTATAAAAATGATGATTTCATTCTTGACCAGTAAACAAAATTTGTCCCTTTCTTTTATATATATATTAATGTTAAATAATTATTTTTTTTCCTATAAGTGTTTGATTGTTACTTATATATATATGCTAATCATGATTAGAACATATATATTTATGATACTTTCTAATTATGGTTTTATTTTATTATTCTATTTTTTTTATTTATTTTTATTTGAAATGGGCATCACACTGGGTATCATCAGTTGAGAATCAGGAGCGAAGATATACCCAAGATAGCATTCAGAACACGATATGGCCATTATGAATTTTTGGTAATGTCGTTTGGCTTAACCAATGCACCAGTAGCCTTTATGGATCTAATGAATAGGGTGTTTAGACCATTCTTAGACCGTTTTGTGATTGTGTTCATTGATGATATCTTGATATATTCACGGAACAAGGAGGAACATGCCAACCATTTGAGAATGGCATTACATGCTTTAAGATAAGACCAACTTTATGCTAAGTTCTCTAAATGTGAGTTTTGGATGGAAAGTGTGGCTTTCTTAGGACATGTAGTGTCCAAAGATGGAATTCAAGTAGATCCTAAAAAGGTAGAAGTAATCACCAATTGGAAGAGACATACTATAGTGACATAAATTCATAGTTTTCTAGGTTTAGCCGGCTATTATAGGAGATTTGTTCAAGATTTTTCCAAGATAGCTGCACCTTTAACTCGGCTAACTCAGAAAAATATTCATTTTGTATGGTTAGAAGCATGTGAGAATAGTTTTCAAAAGCTAAAGGAATGTTTGACTTCAGCACCGGTACTCACTTTACCATTTGGATAAGGAGGATTCAATGTATATTGTGATGCTTCTAGAGTTGGCTTAGGCTGTGTTTTGATGCAAAATGGTAGGGTTGTCGCCTATGCTTCGAGGCAATTAAAGAAACATGAACAAAATTATCCAACTCATGACTTAGAGATGGCAGCAGTAGTATTCGCACTAAATATCTAGAGACACTATCTATATGGAGAAGCTTGTGAAATTTACACTGATCACAAGTCTTAAATACATATTCCAGCAAAGGGATTTGAATTTAAGGCAGAGACGTTGGGTGGAACTTTTGAAAGATTATGATTGTGCCATTTTATATCATCATGGTAAAGCTAATGTTGTGGCAGATGCTCTAAGCAGGAAATCTTCAGGAAGTCTAGCTCATATTAGCTTAGAAAGAAGGCATTTGATTAAAGAAATGCACGATCTGTATGATTCTGGAGTGCAACTAGAGTTGAATCATCATGGCACATTCTTAACTCACTTTAAGGTTAGATCGGTGTTAATTGATAGAATCAAGGCAGCTCAAATAAGAGATCCTCAGTTGTGTAATATTGCATATGAATCGAATGATGGTGAGGCTCGAGATTTTAGAATTGATGATGGTGGATGTCTATGACATGGAGACCAATTTTGTGTTCCCAATGTAGATGATTTGAGGAAAGAGATCATGGAAGAGGCACATTTTGCAGCTTATAATGTACATCCGGGTTCTACTAAGATGTACCAAGATCTTAAGAAGCTGTATTGGTGGAATGGTATGAATCGAGATATAGCAGAGTTTGTATCTCGATGTTTGACTTGTCAACAAATGAAACTCGAACAAGCCTTCAGGATTATTACAACAGTTACCTATTCCAGAATGGAAATGAGAGCGAGTAGCCATGGATTTTGTAGTTGGATTACCCCGTGCTTTAACCGGATATAATTCTATTTGGGTTATAGTTGATAGATTAACCAAGTCATCGCATTTTCTTCCAGTAAAGACAACATATTCAGTGGCAAAATTGACACAGTTGTACGTGGATAAAATTGTTTGCCAACATGGAGTACCAATGTCTATTGTATCAGACAGAGGCTCGGTGTTTACTTCAAAATTTTGGAAAAAACTCCAAAGTGCTTTGGGCACTAGGTTAAATTTTAGCATAGCTTTTCATCCACAGACAGATGGTCAATCTGAAAGAACCATCCAAACACTGGAAGACATGTTGAGAATGTGTGTGTTGGACTTTGGTGGTCATTGGGATACATATTTGCCTCTCATTGAATTTGCATATAGTAATAGTTACCACTCAAGAATTCAAATGGCTCCTTATGAAGCATTATATGGTAGAAAGTGCAGATCTCCTTTATGTTGGGAAGAAGTTGGTGAAAGGAAGCTCACTGGTCCCGAGATAATACAAATAACTTCTGAAAAGGGCCCCATCATTCGTCAAAGATTACAAACTGCCTTTAGTAGGCAGAAAAGCTATGTGGATCCAAGGAGGAAGGATGTGGTATTCATGGAAGGGGACTATGTTTTCATCAAAGTGTCACCAATGATAGGAATCATGAGATTTGGAAAGAAAGGAAATTTGACACCTAGATACATCGGACCATTTGAGATTTTGAAGAGAATAGGCGAGGTTGCATATCAACTAGCATTGCCTCCTAACTTATCACAGGTTCATCTTGTGTTCCATATATCAATGCTAAGGAAATATGTTCCCGATCCTTCTCATGTTCTTCATCCTCAAGCGATAGAAGTTAGTGAAGATTTATCTTATGAGGAGCAACCAGTGGCAATTGTGGATCGTCAAGATCAAAAGTTATCCCAATAGTGAAAGTGTTATGGAGTAAGCATTCCATGGAAGAGTGCACTTGGGAATCTGAATTGGAGATGAAGAACAATTATCCTTATCTATTTCAAACATGAGATTAGTCATTCAAATTTAAATTCGAGGACGAATTTCCTTAAGGGGGGAAGAATTGTAATACCCCACTATATATATATATATATATATATAAACTAGTTGCTAAAATAAATTAGTTAGAAGGAGGTAAGGCTAAAGTATAATTGCTTTTGAGAAAGTTTTAAAAGATATTATAAATATAGGGACTAATACAAAATTTAGCCAAATTTTGTTAAATAAGAATATGTTATCACGCAGGCGCAGATCAGATCATCTTCTTCACGAATTCAAAGTTTCATTTTCATTCCTCACAATTTATATACCTCATTCTTCCTCATTTCTTCACCATTTTTGGCGTTCTTTATACCGAAATGAAGCTCTCAACTCCAGCTACTAGTGCATGTAAGTTTTATTGTGAGATTTTGAGTTTTAAAAACACGTTTAGAGAGAGAAAATTCGACACTTTTGCTATTCTCTCTATTTCTCGGTCCTATGTTCATTATTTTGCAATTCTAACACCAAAAATAGACTCAGGGGGTCGATTTACCTATGGATACACTAGATTTTGGTGCATGCAAGGAGTTTTGAGGTGTAATCGGAGCTACACCGAAAAAAGTAAGAAATCTAACCAAAGTTTAATTTTCCGATTGATTTTGGGTGTTTTGAGAGTGATTCTAGACTCCTGGAATCATGAGAAACAAAGTGGTATAATTAATTTCTCAAAATAATCAACTTTAATTTTTCCGATAGGCGGATCCCGACCACCGATGATAGTTTCCGGTGACATACGAAATGAGTATATAAAAAAATATTTGTTTAACTTCAGAATGTTCTAAATATTATTTGGAGCAACATTAATTCTTGGACCTTGGTCAAATTCCTTACCGTTTAGTCTCTATAAATTATGAAAGTATATAGTTGGGTGAAATTAAGGAAAATAATTAAGTCGGGTTAAAAATAATTTTTGGATCCTCATTTAGATAAAAATTCAGAATATATAATTTGAAAAATAAAGGTTGAAGGGAGATTGGACTAAGCCTAATTAATTAATTATACTCTTAAGATTATTGGTTAGTTAATTTGATTGATATAAATATTATGAAAATGGATTATAAGTATATATGTTTATATGTTATTTGATGATGAGTAATTTTAAAAGTAAAGTGTTGGAATTATCGACAGTTGTGGAATTGTCGGATGATTGATGTCCAACCGGGTTGATAATTGCAGTCTATGGAGTACCAGTTTGGACTTTGAATATTTTTGAATATAGAAGTATATTTTATTGCACGGTTGACCCTAGTCATTACTAGGAGGATGTCCGTTTTATAGGGGGAACTCCGCCGAATTTTCGATAGAAAGTCTATAAAATGTGACAAAATAAATTTCAATATTTTTCTAAACCTATATCAATTCTAAAAATAATATTATCTCTTTTATATACTCAACCGATAGGAGGAGGAGCAGTACCTGAAAACTAGAACAGTCAGCTAGGAGCAATTTGTGAGTTAATTATATGTTATGCATTTTTAATTTAGCATTTGCATTCATAATAAATTATTTCATGATATTTCAAGTAAAGTATTATTTTCACTTATAAAAGTGTATTATTATTTGTAATAATTTATACGTAATTATTTGTGGATAAATACGTGTCATGGACATTCTTCCTGGTGAGCGGCATCAGGACTTTGTGCGCACGGGTATTATCGGGTTATTAGATATTGATGATAATACTATTGTGAATGTTGTGATATATGGACAAACTCGGTTGAGATATTCTCGGGCTATATGATATGTGGATTTTGGATTTTAAGTGAGGGTGGGTACGGAATCGGTTGAGTCATTCTTGGTCCTCCAGCTAACTGGACGTGTGGTCGGTTGAGTTATTCTCGGTCCCCCAGTTATTGGATAAAAGTGATATGGTGATTATTGGTGGATTATTAGACTGGGTATTGAAGTTTAGGGTCCAACACGTATTAAACCACCTATCTATTTATTTACAAGAAAAGTTTATGAAAAGCATATTGTGTGATCACTTATACTATATATTATTATTATTATTATTATTATTATTATTATTATTATTATTATTATTATTGTGTATGACATCAATGTTAAATTACTCATGCATTGCATATAATTAATTCACTATGGGAGGTTTGACTCCTTTAATTTTTCAGGTGACTAGAAGTCTGTTGCAGCCCAATATCTTTCTTCGGGCAGCACATCTATCTTACTATGTATGACTATTTAAGAATTATGTTAAAAATTTATATTCTAGACCGCAGTACCAGTATGAGGATTATATTGTGTGCTTCATTGAAGGATTTAATATTAAATTATGTTAAGAATATTGGTAAGGTTGACCGTATATTATATTAAGGCTTGCTACGGGTTCCGATAGCTTGAGCTTACCAGTGCCCTAGCGCCGGTCAGGTCACGGTCCGTGGGATGGGTCGTGACACATATGTTCTAAACTTTATAATTTGTGTTCTAAAAATTAAGTATAATGTTTTAAAAAAATCAGTAAATATCTGGACCATTTTTGCATTTGTTCTATAATATAATTTATAACTCATGTTCGAAAAAACATAACGCATGTTCTAAAAAACATAACGTATGTTCTAAACTTTTTAGTTTGTGTTCTAAAAATTAAAATATATAATCTAACGTATGTTCTAAAAAATATGTCGTACGTTCTAAACTTCATAGTTCGTGTTCTAAAAGTTAAAATATATGTTCTAACATATATTTTAAAAAATATATCGTATGTTCTAAACTTTATAGTTTGTGTTCTAAAAATTAAAACATATGTTCTAAATTTCATGTCATAAGTTCTAAATATATCGTATGTTCTAAAAATATTTATATGATTTTATTAAAATATATAAGATATTTCTATTTAAAAAATATAATATTGGATTTTTTTTAGCAACAGAGGCACTTAATAATATATAAATAAAAGAATTGTATAATGAACAAATTAAAGCAAGTGTATTTTTATTTAAAAAATATAGTATTGGATTTTTTTTAGCATCAGAGGCACTTAATAATATATAAATAAAAGAATTATAGAATGAACAAATTAAAGCAATTGTCCCAGTAGTAGTGCATGCACGTTCCGCTCCCCATATGCCCCAGCCCCAGGTTCGAATCCCTCCTCCCCCATTTTCTCATTTAATCTTTAATTAAAGGTGGTGCATGTTATTTACCAAAATGCCACCTGGTGAATTTGGTCTGTCACCATTAGATCCAAAATGTGTGAAATAAAATTTGATTTAAATTATAGTTTTGGGAGAATTTTCTCATCTTCCCAAATTCTATATGTGCCGCCCTTATAATAGAATTAGGGATTTTATTTGTTTTGAGTTTTAATTAAATTGATTAAACTTAATTTCTTGTTGTTTATCCTAAATAAAAGTTTGGTTAAGTTCAATATATAGTATACAAAAACTTAATTCCAACCTAAAACTTGACAACACAATTATATAAAAACTTCATCATCTTTGATATTTTTCACAATTCTCAATCATATAATTAAAGGATATATTTTGGGGACTATGAATTTGCTCTTGGTATTCTTCGCATCTTTATTGCGATGACTATGATTACCTATTTTTGGTATTGCAACAGGCACCAATCATTTGTATGGATCCAACCAAACAAAACTCACATTGTACTACATGAATTCATGATTATATGTTTACCATAGATGAGGTTTGGCCTAAGAAAAACAACCAAATTCGTGTAATAGACTGTTGCGACAAAGGAGAAGTTTTTGCATTCAATAAAGTATGTCTTTTTATTTCGAATTTCAAATATAGTTCGGTGCATCAAAGACTAATATTTTCTTTTCATATAACACATATTGCAGATGATTTAGTCTTTTATTGCACGACTTAACAAATAGTAGGACTAATACTAATTTTTAGGAAAGGGGATGGGACAAACATGGAAGATGTACTGGATGAAGTGTTAGACATTATATTTAATATTCTCAATAGTGGCAAAATTTTCAGAGGATGATTTTACTTGCTAGGTAAAATTCAACGTGCCATCAAGCAATTTGGTCATGGTGACGTAGAAGATACTTGCAATAAAAATATGAAGAATTAAAACTTTCAAATACTAGAACTAAGATTTTGTTTAGATAAGATAGAAAATTTTATGAAATTTACTATTCAAATTGCATGTACGACAAGAATCTAACGAGTCACACGTATATTTTCCATTGAAAATTAAAATTTACTAGGAAAAACCCGAATTAGAATGCATTAAAAGAATAAAAATTGTAAATTTAAATTTCATTAAATATAATATATATATATATATATATATATTTTAAATATATATGTTGAATTTCTAAAATGATTTTGTAAGTTAATGCTAATTAATTTAATTAAAAAAAATTATAAGAACCTTTTGACTCTATTTGACCAAATTCGTTTAGTTTGGTCAAAATAAGTCAACAATTTAGTCCGATTTTGGATTTCTTTTCCTCGAATATTCGATCTAATATTGATGATGATGGGTTCCAAGAATCAAGTCATTGATGACACTTATACCCAATCGAATTTTACCGCTTTAGGATACGGATCATCATGCAATGCTTTAAGTGAAAATGTTTCTTATGTCATGAACATGTTTTATCAATTCCACGATAAGAAAGAAGGGAGTTATGATTTCTACGGTATATCTACAATCACCAAAAAGTTCATTCTGATATTTATTGTGAATTTCCAGTTATGATTGCTTATGCTTATTCATTAGGAATCCTAAGAATTTTTTTTATCTTATATTTCTTTTAATGGATAGGTTAATGTTTCTTTTAAATTTCTACATTTAGTTATGTACTCAAGTTTAGAAATTAATTAAATAATATAGTATTTTTTTATTCGCTAGGTCTCAATTGCCATAAAAAAAATCTCCACTAGATGAATATAAATCTTTCTTTTCATGTGTTTGCAACTAATTGCTTACTGTATAACCTATAATTAATTATGAATTACATTTCTTTTATTGGGCCAAATTTGTTAACTCACTTTCAATTCTAATTCAATTAGGATTGAACCTACAATTAATTATGAATTACATTTCTTTTATTGGGCCAAATTTGTTAACTCACTTTCAATTCTAATTCAACTAGGATTGAACCTACAATTAAACTAGGATTGAACCTACAATTAAACTAACAATTTTTTATAAAAATAGATTTAATGATTTTATTGGTAAGTCAACATAACTGTAAAACAAATTCTAATATTTGGCTATTTATTTATTTTAAATATTTATTAGTTAACATTCTTTTTCAAACACCATTTTTTTGTGGGCTGCTATATACCGCCATGGTTATACTTTCTACCGCACTTTTTGACAATTTTACCCTCCTCATAATTTAAACTCAAAAACTCAAAACTCTCAAATCCTCTCTAGCCTTTTGGATTTTCAAAAAACCCGACCTAAAACGACATGCCGCCAAAGGCAGGAGCGGGTAAAGGCTTCATGAATGCTCCGGTAAGTTTTTTTGTTTAAAATTACTCTGAAATCACGGGTTCCGCCTCCGAATCGGAGGCGGAACCCGTATGAATGTAGACTAAATGGAGGCACCGTGCCGTTTCCACCACGGGTGGAACGGACGAACTGCCCGTTCCACCCGTGGACGAAATGGCACCCGCCGTTTGTTCCACCATACGGTGGAACGAACGGCGCTATCGTTCCACCCTACGGTGGAACGAACGGCATGCTCGTTCCACCTTACGGTGGAACGAGCGGCACATCCATTCCACCTTACGGTGGAACGGTGCGCACTACCCGTTCCACCGTAAGGTGGAACGGGCACGGCGCCTAGGTCGGCCCTATGACCGACACGAGCGCCGCAACCGTTCGGCCCAGCAGCCGGACGGTTGTGGCACTCTATTTAGGCAAAAATGGGCCCAAAATTTTATTTTTTTAAATAACTTCGTTCGACCCGGCCTATAGCAATGCAAAATTATTAAAAAACTGAAAAACGAGAAATTGAGTATATTTAAATAATAATGCGTTATTTGCTTATATGTGTAAAATGTTTTTGGTTTTACAGGCTGATAATGCTGAGGCCCGTTCTGGACAGAGACATACAAGGTCACGTGTTGTGACTGCCTCTGCCCGGAGGGAACGGGCGGAGCAAATATTAATGGGGGATGCCCAAAGGGCATAGCCTGAGGAGATGGCGGATGCTGTGGAGATGGACGGAGATGACTCTATGCCTCCTCAGAGTTCATCCTCTGTGCGAGTACCTACTAAGACCATACCCAGGGGTCGTGACGGACGTTTTGCTTCTACAGCAGGGTCGTCTTCGGGTGAGAAATTTAAATTTAATTATTATTATGTGATTTATTCGTGATTATTATAAAATATACGAATATAATAAATGAGTTTACTGTAATTTTAGGTAGCAGCAAGCGCTCGAGGAGTGATGGAGAGGATGACTGGATCGTGAAGACCCTGGTTCCTGGGGGTCCATCTGATGGTCTTGTGATCCCAAGCTTCCTGGGACATATTGCCAATGCTATCTGGAGCGGGCAGGATAGGGGCCTCCTCAGGTGTCAGACACGATCAGTATATTGTGGGAAGCTGTGTGTATGGTACGGTGGTGCTTCTCAGCAGATCCAGAAGCATATAGAGTCAACTGGATTGTCCCATTTACCCAATATCATGTATGGCCACATCGATGCGCCCCTGATTGCGGCCTTTGTAGAGCGATGGCAGCCAGACATGTCATCATTTCACATGCCGTTTGGTGAGATGAGCATTATGTTGCATGATGTGTGGCAGATTTTCCGCATCCCCATCGATGGGGCTATGGTGACTGCTGATGCGAGTGTTGAGGAGCTTCAGTCTTGTGTGATGGAGTTGTTTGGTATGACTCGAGAGGGGTTGCTGAAGGGTCACTACTATAATGGCGGTATACGAACAGCTTCCGTCCTGGATTATTGTCAAGGAGATCGGATTGCTGATGCATAGGCTACTGCTTGGACGTTTCTGATGCTCGGTTGCACATTGTTCGTGGATAAGAGTGGGGACCGCATTCGACCTTCTTGTCTGTTAGAGGTACAAGACTCTGTATCTGGAGCCATTGGACTCTCATGGGGCTCAGCTGCACTAGCATATCTATACCGTCATCTAGGTATTGCTAGCAGAGGAGACTGTGGGCAGATCACGGGTTGTCTAACACTGCTTCAGGCATGGATTTATGAGTACTTCCCGTGCTTCAGGCCTCAGCGGAAGGGAGTCACATTGGATCCAGCGATGCCGAGGGCTTGCATATGGCCATCTATACCGTTGGAGAAGAGTGGGGATCGACTGAAATCATATCGCGTCCGGCTTGATAGATTGATTGCTGATGAGGTACAATTTCAATTTAATTAAAAAAACCAAATTCATTTACTTGTATTATTTGTATGTTAATGTTGTTGTATATGTCTGTAGGTGATGTGGATGCCGTATGGTCCTGATGTCATTACGCATACCCCTAGGACGATATACGTCGGATGGATACGTTACAGGGATGTGATCGAGTCGTACATACCGGGGAGATGCCTTCGCCGGCTAGGTTACGTGCAGACCATACCCCGACCGATCTTGAGGCCGTTGAAGTCCGTACGTCCTTGGTCCAGCTTGAAGTATCGGGTAGAAGTGCCCGCCGATATGGCGGAGGATCTTTGGACCTCGTTTCCCCAAGCTTGCATGCTTATATTGTCTCGGTTCACTCTTGCACGGACTCCTTCGGACTGTGAGGAGTAGTACATGCGTGGTACTGCCTGCATTCACACCCTCAGCTACTACCGGATATGCCTGCACCCGGACCGGTTATTCATACTCGCTCGAATAGCGAAGTGGTAAGTAATTTAATTTTTAATCAATTTATTTACAATTATCAAATTATATTAAATGAAGTGATATTTATTCATTTTGGGTTATTTCTTTTGCTAGTGGGTTAGCCGTTGGGTTAACTGGGGAGAAGGTGCATTGGACGCGATGAACCTTCTTGATGAGGATGTTGCGGCTGAATGGAGACAGTCGTATGACCAGATTTTGGATGCTTGGAATTCGGCCAAGTGATTTGTGGTTGTGTTTTTAGTACTTTTTATTATAAGTATATGGACGTTGGCATTTTAGTACTTTTTGGCATTCAGATAATATCTTTTATTATGTACTTGGTATTTTAGTACTTTAATTTTATAAGTACGTTGTTAATTACTATTTGTTAAACAGAATCAAACAGAAATCAATCAGAATCAACCTGAAACATATATAAAGCTAACTGGATCAATACAGACACAATACAGACACAACATGTAACTCGAATGAACAAAACTGAATCAAAACAGTGACTCTTTGTTATCCAGAATCAATCAGAATCAACCTGAAACATATATAAAGCTAACTGGATCAATCCAAATCAATACAGACACAACCTGTAACTCGAATGAACAAAACTGAGTCAAAACAGTGACTGTTTGTTATCTAGAATCAATCAGAAATCAATCAGAAATCAATCAGAAACATATATAAAGCTAACTGGATCAATCCAGATCAATAAAAAATCAATACAGACACAACCTGTAACTCGAATGAACAAAACTGAGTCAAAACAGTGACTATTTGTTATCCAGAATCAAACAGAAATCAATCAGAAACATATATAAAGCTAACTGGATCAATCCAAATCAATACAGAATCAATACAGACATAATACAGACACAACCTGTAACTCGAATGAACAAAACTGAGTCAACCGGCAATTACTTCATTCCTAAGGTGATGCCTAACTGATTGCCACTTCTCTTCGGTGCCAAAAATGTAGGAAGAAACAACACGGAAGCCACAATTTCCATCACCGACTACGTCGCAATATGTTTCAATGTAGGGCTTAATGATCCCAATTATTTTGTCAGAATGAACGAAATCATTAACTTCATACGTATTTCCATCTGCATTGAGTGAAATAAGATATTGTAAACCGTACATAACTTATGTTAAGTGTAAATGAATTAGATATTGCAAAACTGTATTACCTGAGGATGCAAAATTATGGACAGATGATGAAGAGCTTTTCCTACCACTTCTACCACGGCTCATAGACGAACTACTAGAACGAGCACGTCCACGCCGAGTTTCGTTGTACTCCCAGGCACTAGGCATACGTTTTGTAGATTTACCCGCCTTCGGTCATCCTCGAACGTTAATTTTCACATCAGGTTCGGTGTAATGTGCTTGATCAGGGTGTAGTTGATCATGTATAAGTATTGAAATGTTTCGCAGCAAGGCTGGGTCACCTTTAGAGACCTGGTCGACTAAGGATTTAAAATATCTCTGATCCTCTGTCTGATCATGACACCCTTCAGTTTCATGAGTCTGACCATAATTAATCAAAAGTGTTCTCCAGAACACATGAACCCTCTCAACACTGATCATATCGCCAGACTCATAAGCTTGTTTGATCTCGCATGCACATGGTATCTGATGAGAGGTTCTCAATACACATCCACAACGCTCATTCACTTCATGGCTCAAACTTCACATGCGAGCTAACTCAACATTGATCAGTTGCATGCAGTAGTGTGAGACTTTGCATACCAGGTAGTTAAAGGGGAATCCGAAGTAAAAGACTCCTTTACGAAGCCTGGACTGCTCAAGCATATACCTAATAAGAACATAAACATACTATCAGTTGACTGAGATTTACAAATACATGATAAGAATACAAACATCTTCCAATAGAACCTATTGAAAATACCTGATATTAGTTGCCTAGGCTTCTATCTGCTTATGAACCTTCTGCCATACCGTATCCAGTGATCCTGTGGCTGTATTGAGCCATTGCTTTAGACTCGCATGTTCGCTCTCCACACGACAAGTGGTTGTGTTGCCAAAATGTAAGAAATTTTTCGTCCATGCAACAACAAACTTCTCCTTATGCACCAACCACGTCTCCTCAACGTACGAGATAAGAGTTTGGTACCTGCTCATCGAATCCTGCATCTTGCCCAGATTTTCCTCGTACTCCGCAATGGATAAAGATTCAATTAATGTTCTCTATTTTCCATTCTTGAATTTACCGGTAATTGATTTGTCTCCCATAATTCTATACGCCCGATCTTCTACATCCTTGTTTATATGCCAAGTGCATAGCAAATGTGCTGTATGTGGGAAAACCTCCAGAATCGGTTTCAACAAGCCCAACTCCCTATCACCGACGATAACAGTCGGGTTGAGATCAAACCCAATCAAAACCCTCAGCCGCTGCAGGACCCAACGATAACTTCCTTTAGTCTCATCTTTAATGATGGCATATGCGATCTTGAAATTGTTATTGCAAGGCGTCATCCCAACAATTTCAACAAATGGCATTTTGTACTTGTTGGTTTTGTACATTGAATCAATGCCGATGTACCAGTGATAAGTCCTGAATAAATCTACTGATTCTGGATGTGCCATAAACACATGTGTAATGATGCTGGAATCACCCTCAGTTTGCGTATAATGAGCATACTTGTTCTCGAGAGAAATATGATAGAACTGACTAGCCAAGTCTCTACCTTCGAACCCATCCTTCCTCATCTTATCTCTATAGTTGTAGACGTGTTTAATTGTTGGGTTGTCTTCAGGTTGCTTTTCTTTAACGGCTGCTAAAATAGCACAAAGCTTTGCTTGAGCCGAACTCATATCACGAACGATTAATTTAGATGCGATACTGAGTCCGCTCATCTGCCGACTTCCCTCTGGATACACACGTAACGAATGATTATGCTGACCAGTTAATCCAGCCTTAGCCTTTATCCCCCAACCAGTAAGGTCTAACCGTTGATAGGCTTTAATCTCAAATTTACACCTACACGCTTTAGTTTTAGTTTTTCGTATTAACCCTGCATCATCTGTTTTCCCTCTGTAGCGTTCACCCCGTGAACATCTCAATTGCTTTTGCTTTCCAACATTTTTATGCGAAGATATTATAATCTCAAACCCAATTCGAATAGCTACCTGTTTTGCCCAAGTAACAGCATCTTCACACAAAGGGAAAACAGTGTTCGTTATAAAACGAGAACTGTAATCAATGCCGTCGGGTTGCCAATCTTCTAACGGTTCCTAAATATATAAAAAATGCATAATATGTATTAACAATACGCACAAAAATGTTAAAAAATGGCATTCGGGTGCATAATAGGTAGTAACAATACATGTAAAAATTTAAAAATATAAATTTAGGGCTTAGTCGGGCAGTCTGCACGTTAAAAATTACAATTCCGAGCTTGTTCGGGCCTCGTATAGGCTAAACGGACAAGCTGCCTCGTTAAAATGCAAAAAATGGGGCAAATTATGCCTAAAGGGGCAGCCTGCCCGTTCAACCGTAGGTGGGAACGGGCAGGTCACGCTACTCGTCCGACGGCGGAACGAGCACTGCGTGCCGCCCGTTCCGCAGGCCGAACGGGCGGCGCGCGCTGCTCGTCCGCACGGCCGAATGGACAGTTCGTCCGTTCGGCCGTGCGGACGAGCGGCATGCGCCGCCCGTTTAGGCCAAATGCATTAAAAAAAATTCAAAAATTAATAAACGAAATTTTAATTTTAATTTATATCGTAGGATTACCTCGTGTACAAAATCATAGTCTTCGGGAATGCTCGGGTCCATTTCCGATCGCCCTGTTTCATTTCCGATCATTTTGTTGTGGATTATTTCATTGGATTTCTTTGTTCAAGCTCTCCTTTGGTGTATTTGGGAAGATATCGGTGAGTTCCTCTATGTTTTCGTGTTCGTTTTCGTTGCATTTCTGTTTGTTGTTTGCTTATTTCCGTTTGTTTTTTTGTTGAATATTTTGTTTGACTTATGACTCGCATCTCGTGTATTTGTTACTTTATCGATAGGTTCGGCTCTCCTTTGGTGTATTTGGGAAGATATCAGTGAGTTCCTCTATGTTTTCGTGTTCGTTTTCATCGCATTTCTGTTTGTTGTTTGCCCATTTCCGTTCGTTTTTTTGTTGAATATTTTGTTCGACTTATGGCTCTCATTTCGTGTATTTGTTACTTTATCGGTAGGTTCGGCTCTCATTTGGTGTATTTGGAAAGATATCGGTGAGTTCCTCTATTTTTCGTGTTCGTTTTCATCGCATTTCTGTTTGTTGTTTGCTCATTTCCGTTCGTTTTTTTGTTGAATATTTTGTTCGACTTATGGCTCTCATTTCGTGTATTTGTTACTTTATCGGTAGGTTGTTCCATAATTTCGTGTATGTTTTGTTAAGTTTATGTAGTTATTTTCAATGGAACAGGTTTTCTTTGCTCATGTTAGATATTGTATTATTCATGTTCTTAGTTTATTTGTTATATTTTCTGTTTAGGTTTTATATTTTGTTTTTGTTTTGTTTCTTATTTTTTAGGGTTTCAACGACATTGCATTTTGATTTTTCATTCTTTCCGGCTCTCATTTGTTAGTTTTCTGACTTGTATATGTTTTTTTTTTGTTTTTCAGTATATATCATAATGTTTAAAGCTACTTTTATTATCATCAAAACTACGTAGTTTTGTTATCATCAAAACTACGTAGTTCAGTATATATCATCTCTTTCCTTTTATTTACAAATTTGTCACCTTGCCCTTTTCAATTATCATCAAAATTACGTAGTTTTATTATGTCACACAATAAACTCATTGTCACACCCTAACCCCTTGTCACACTGGATCTCACCCATATATATATGCACATACACCAGCTGGTAGTAGTAATTAAAGTAATTAAGCTATTCAAAAAATTAAGCAAAATGAAAAAAAGCATGTCACGAATAAATTGAATAATCTATCTCTGTAGATGTGTTTGAGTTTGGTTGGGTTCCACTAATTAGTTTATTCCTTAATATATAGCAATATAGATGACATGAGTTTGATGAGTTTAAGTTTTGTGAAGTTTATCCTAAAAAAAGTTTGATTGGGTTCGATATATAATATACAAAAACTTAATTTCAACCTAAAACTTGATAACACAACTATATAAACACTTCTTTACCTTTGATATTTTTCACAATTTTCAATCATATAATTAAAGGATATATTTTGGCCATTATGGATTTGCTCTTGGTATTTTTCGTATCTTTATTGCGATGACTACGATTACATGTTTTTGGTATTGCAATGGACACCAAGGATTTGCATAGATCCAACAAAAAAAACACACCTTGTGCTGCACCAGTAAATGATTATATGTTTACGATACATGGGGTTTGGCCTATGAAAAACAGTCAAATTCATGTGGACTACTTTGACTAAGGAAAAGTTTTTGCATTCCTCAAAGTATGTCTTATTATTTTGAATTTCAAATATAGTCAGGTGTACTAAAGACTAATATTTTTTTCATGCAACACATGTTGCAAGTGATTTAGATTTTTTTTGCACGACTTAACAAATAGTAGGACTAATACTAATTTTTAGGAAATGTAATTGGATAAACATGGAAGATATAATGGAAAGAGTGTTAAAAATTGTACTGAAACTGCTCTAGCACGTACAAGAGGACTTGATGTCTTTAATATTCTCAAGACTGGCAAAATTGTCAAAGGATGGTTTTACTCGCTAGGTGAAATTTAACGTGCAGTCGAGCAATCTAGTCATGGTGACTCAGAGACCACTTGAAATGAGAATACGAAGAATTAGAACTTTCAGTTACTAGAACTGAGATTTTGTTTAGATAAGACGAATTTTTTTATGAAATGTACTATAAGAGGTTTGGCCATGTGAGACGTAGAGCGCTTGATGCGCCGGTTAGGAGAACCGAAGAGTGGCAAAGGGATGTAGTGGTGAGGGGTAGGGGAAGACCTAAGCAAACTTGGAGGAGGGTGATCGAGAGTGATATGAGTTTATTGGGAATTGAGGAAAATATGGTAGTGGATAGGACGGAGTGGAGGGAGCGAATCTGTGTCGCTGACACGACTTGATTTTCACGGTTTTATATGATGGTTCATGTTAGCCGACCCCGAATCATTTCGGGACTAAGGCTTTGTTGTTGTTGTTGTTGTACTATAAGAGTACAACTTGCATTTATGACGGGCCGACACAAATGCTTCAACCAATTGCATCGGTCGACGGTCGATGCAAATACATTTGCATTGAGGGCTTTTGCATCGGCCAATGACCGACGCAAATAACTTTAAATGGACGATGCAAATGGTATTTTTTCCACTAGTGAATTGAAAATTGAGAATATACTAACAGAATCCTGAAGTAAAATACATTAAAATAATAAAAGTTAAAAATTCAAACTTTATTAAATATAATCAATCTATACATATTTATAAATATATAACTTGATTTCCTAAATTGAGTTGGTAAGTTAATCCTAATTAATTTAATTAAAAAAATTGTAAGAACCTTTTGACTATATTGGACAAAATCTGACCAGTTCGGTCAAAATAAGTCAACGATTTGGTCCGATTTTGGATTTATTTTTCTCGAATATTCGATCCAATATTGATGATGAAGAGAAAGTCAAGCCATTAAGGACGTTTGTATCCAATCAGATTTTACCGCCTTAGGATACTGATCATCGTGAGATGCTTTAAGTGAAAATGTTTTTATGCCATGAACATGTTTTACTAAATCCATGATAAGAAAAGAAAGAAGTTATGATATCTATGGTATATCTACAATAAAAAAATATTTCTGATATTCACTGTGAATTTCCAGTTATGATTGCTTATGTTTCTTCATTAGGAATGCTGAGAAATTTCTTTCTTTTTATATTGTATTTCTTGTAATGCATATGTTAAGGTTTCATTTAGTTATGTACTCAAGTTTGGAAATTAATTAAATAATATAATATTTTTAATTCGCTAGGCCTCAATTGTCGTAAATCATCTCTACTAGTTGAGTATAAATCTTTCTTTAAATCTTTCTTTTTTTCCTTTTTTTTCTTGTGTTTGCAACTAATTGTTTATTATATAACATATAATTAATTAAGAATTACATTTCTTTTATTGGGTTAAAGTTGTTAACCAACGTTCGGTACTATGTCAACTAGGATTGCACCCACAATTAAATTAACAACTTTTTTTATAAAAATAAATTTGATGAATTTATTGCTAAGTCAATGTAGCTATAAAATAAATTATAATATTTAGTTATTCATTTATTTCAAAATCTTTAGTAGTCAATATTCTTTTTAAAATTAACTAATTTTAAAAAAAGTACATACATTATTTCAACCTCCCTTGATTCAATTGAAATTGTAATTATATATATGTGAATGCATATACACCAGTTGACAGTAGTAGTTAAATTAATTACGCTATGTGAAAAATTAAGCAAAATGAAAAAAAAGCATGTCACAAGTAAATTAAATAATGTATCTCTATAAATGGGTTTGAGTTTGGTTAGGTTCTATTAATTAATTTATTCCTTAATTTAAGTTTTGTAAGGGGTATCCTAAAAAACATTTGGTTGAGTTCTATAAAACTTAATTCCAACCTAAAACTTGATAACACAACTATATAAACACTTCACCATCTTTGATATTTTTCACAATTTACAATCATATAATTAAGGGATATATGGGGATTATTAATTTGCTCTTGGTATTCTTCACATCTTTATTGCGGTGACTACAATTACCTATTTTTGGTATTGCAATAGGCACCAACCATTTGCACGGATCCTATCAAACAAAACTCACATTGTGCTACACCAATTCCTGATTATATGTTTACCACAGGGTTTTGTTGAAACACCTTTTCCACAAGATTTTATTTGACAAAATCATCCATGATTAAGAGGCAATTAAATTTAGATGCTTTGATTTAATTGTACTAATATGTTTGTTAAATATTAAGTGCAAAAATATATAAAGTAAAGACAGGACAAAAGTCAGCACAAACAAAGCTGAGTAGAACGGAACTCAGTATGACAGAATGAAAGCTGAGTGGAGTAGGACTCAGAAGCAAAACGAGGCTGACTAAAGTTGAAGACTTCTTCAGGAGAGGTTAAACAGAACGGAGCTGACCTAGAAGGAACTCAGCATGAACGTTGAATATTCGAAGAGAACAAACGAAGCTGAGTGACAGTCAGGACAGCATGAAGAATCCGTTCACTAAAGGACAAAGTCTGCCAATCTTCTGCACCAATAATTGGAACCTCGAAGACACCTAAAAGACTAATTCCAAAGTCATGGGACGTTAGATTATTGGAAACAGACAACTGGCATAAAAAGACAAGCCAGACGCAAGAAGACAAAACTGACGCCTGAAGAAAACAGTGAAAGGGAATGGTGGAGCAGTCTGAAGACTAACCAGAAATTGTTCCCCTAAAGAGCCGTTTTGGTGTTAACGGTAACAACAATTCAAAGGATCCAAATCTGCAATTTCCTTCTATAAAAGGACAATGAAGAACCTTGGATCTGCACCAAAGCATCAAGAGAAAAATACAAAGAGAGAAAATCTTGAAAGCACTCAAATACAAAAGGATCTTACACCCACTTTTCTATTCTCTGTGTAAATGCTAGATTGATTGTTGTGTAATCATCTAAAGTGTTCTTTAGCATAAAAAGAACAAGTGTGTGATCAATAGGAATATTGAGAGTGTTAAGCTGAGTGCTTGGTTGTAAGCATTCAGTGGTAGAGAAATCTAGGTGCTGGGTTGTAGCACTTAGTAGGAGTTGAGTAGACGAATAGAGGAAGGTACTCTTGCATATTCAACTGCCTTGTAATTGGTTTGTGCTCTACCGTTAAAGAGCTCAGTATTGGATTCAAAAAGCCCGGAGGACTCTGGGGACTGGACATAGGCAGAGAGGCCGAACCAGGATAAGTGATACTGAGTAATCTCTGAACTCTCTCTTATATTGTATGTGTTGTTTGCTAAATTTACTCAGCATATAAATTGGCTAAGCTGACCTTGAGTAAATAAGTGGTGCTGAGTTAGAAGCTGACCTCCAAGAGTGTCAATTCTCAACTCACGAGAAAACAACTTTAGTCAACATCTGACTAAAGCTGTCTTCAAAAATATCTCACCAAGCTGACCAAAAGCAGAGTTAATAAACTCTCCAAATTACTTCCAGTCAGCTTAATTAAAACGCGAAAAAGTTATATTAGTTCCTAATCCCCCCTTGGAACTAATTATCAGGGTCCAACAAGTGGTATCAGAGCTTAAGCTCAATACTCAAAGATTTAACAATCTTGAGCTGATCCCTAAAAAATGGGTGAGAATAGCACTCGGTTCCTTCCAGGAAACCAAACAACACAGATACTCCCTGAGGGACTATCAATCACTAGACCTCCCCTATTCTTTGGATCTAATTATATATTTTGGAAGAATAGGATGAAGAACTTTATTCAAGCCACAAACATGAGTGCATGGCTTGAAATAGTTCAAGGTCCACATATACCTTATAAAACTGTTGATAATGAGAAAGTTATCAAAAGTGAAACTGAGTGGACAGAGGATGACCTCAGAAAATTACAAAATAATGCTTCGGCTATCAATATGCTTCACTGTGCGTTAGATGCTGCAGAATACAATAAGATTTCAGGTTGTGAGTCAGCACAGGAGATCTGGAAGAAGTTGGAAGTGACCTATGAAGGCACTAGCAAGGTCAAGGAATCCAAAGTGAACCAACACATGCGATTGTATGAGCTGTTTGAGATGAATGAGAATGAAGACATCTCAGAAATGAACGCAAGGTTCACAAATATTATAAATGAGCTAAAAAGGCTTGGAAAGAACTTCACTGAAGAGGAACAGGTGAAGAAAATTCTGAGAAGTCTGCCTCAGAGTTGGCAAGCAAAGAAAACAGCCGTAGAAGAAGCTCAAGACTTGACTACCTATAAATATGATGAGCTGATCGGATCCCTGCTGACCCATGAAATCTCTATGAAAAACTTTGAAGCCAAAGAGAAAGAAAAATCAGAAGATAAGAAACAAAAGTCACTTGTCATGAAAGCTGAGTCAACTGATGATGAGGAAATAGCCATGTTCACCAGAAAAATGAAGAAGCTGTTCAGAAGGAATGATAGAAATGGCAAAAGGTCATTTAGAAGAAATGACAAGTATAAAGCTGAGTCAAGTGACAAGTACAAGAAGGACAGCTCGAAGTTTGTCACATGTTTTGAGTGTCATCAAACCGGGCACATCAAGTCAAGCTATCCCAACCTCAAGAAAGAGAAGAAGGGAAGCAAAAAGGCTATGGTAGCCACATGGAGTGACAGTGATGAGTCAACATCATCTGAAGCTGAGCAAAATGAAACAGCCAACATATGTTTTATGGCAGATGATGGAGCTGACCAATCCCAATCTAAGCAAGCTGACCTTTCTGATGAAACTGACCAAGAGAATCACAACAATGAGGTAACATCCTTACTTTTGCTTAGAAATGAAATGGTAAATGCCCTGAGTGACTTATATACACTAACTAAGAAGTGTAACAAAAAGATTAAGGCACTCAGCAGGCGCTGTGATGAGATTGAAGAGGTCAAGCTAAGTGACCTCCGATATCTTCTCCAGGACAACTCTAACTTGCATACCAACATGCAAATCTTACATAAGTTTGTCACGGAGGTTCAATCTGAGTCAAAGAAACTTAGAAAGGATATCACAACATTACAAAGTCAAGGGAAGGGCTCAAAAAGAAATAAACCCCATGCTGGGTACGCAAATACCAGTCAGCATAAGCAATTTACTCAATGTGAGTGTTGTGGAAAAATGGGACACACAAAGGATGTGTGCTGGCATAACAAGCGGATTGTCCAATGTGACTTCTGTCGAAGAAAAGGGCATACCACAAAAGTATGTTGGCATGCTCAACACAATAATGCTGACCATACTCAGTTCAACCCACAAAGGGTACTTTTTTGTGATTTCTGTGGTAAGCCAGGCCACACCACAAAAGTATGCCGTCACAAGTTAAAATATGATTTTGCACCTATTTATACTAACAAGAAAGGACCCAAAAGGAATTGGGTACCTAAAAATGAATAGTTTAAACTGCAGGTCAGCTTAACATGCGTGGAGAAGTCTAAACTATGGTATATAGACAGCGCATGCTCAAGGCACATGACAGGTGATGAAACTCAGTTCATCACACTAGAGCTTAAACGAGGTGGAAGTGTAAGCTTCGGAGACAACAACAAGGGTAAGATAGTGGGCTCAGGTACTATCGGAGGTAACCCAACCATTGAGTCTGTCTCCTTAGTTAAAGGTCTCAAATACAATCTGCTGAGTGTAGCTCAGCTTTGCAAGAGCGTCAGAAAGGTTGTATTTGATGATACTAAGTGTCAAATACTCGAGGGAAATACAAATGAATTGATTTTAACTGCCCCTCGTGTAGAAAATGTATATATGTTAAACTTAGAAAAACAGTTTTCTAAAAACATATGCTTAGTGTCTAAAGAGGACAACTCCTGGCTATGGCATAGAAGACTTGGGCATGTCAGCATGGACCTTCTTGCCAAATTAGCTAGAAAGCAATTAGTCGAGGGATTACCCAAATTAAAATTTGAAAAAGATCAACTGTGTAAAGCCTGTCAGCAAGGCAAACAAACTAAAAAGTCATTTCATAGCAAAAATATTGTCTCAACCAAAAGACCATTGGAATTACTACACTTGGATCTTTTTGGACCTATCCAGCCACTCAGCTTGGGAGGTAAGAAATTTTCCTTGGTTATTGTAGATGATTTCTCTCGGTACACTTGGATCATCTTGCTGAGTAGCAAGGATGAAACCTTTGAGATGTTTACCACATTGATCAAAAAGCTTGAAAATGACAAAGACCTAAGAGTAGCTCACATTAGAAGCGACAATGGTGGAGAATTCAAAAACCAACAGTTTGATGAATTCTGTGAAACCAGCGGTATTGACCACAACTTCTCTGCTCCTAGAACACCTCAACAAAATGGGGTCGTTGAAAGGAAAAATAGAACCATTGTCGAAATAGCTAGGACAATGCTGAGTGAAAATAGGCTTCCAAAGTACTTCTGGGGTGAAGCTGTTCACACGGCATGTTACATACTGAATAGGGCTCTAGTTAGACCTATACTTAAGAAAACCCCATATGAGCTTTGGAAAGGACGAAAGCCCAACATTGGATACTTTCGTGCCTTTGGGTGTAAATGCTTTATACTCAATACAAAAGACAACCTTGCTAAATTTGATGCTAAAGCTGACGAGGCGATCTTTTTAGGGTACTCAACAAACAGTAAAGCATATAGAGTATTTAATAAAAGAACTTAGGTTGTAGAAGAGTCTGTACATGTTGAGTTCGATGAAACTGACCCTACAGGTAAGTCAGCTCAGCCTGAAGAAGATGAACCAGGCTCAGATTCCGCTGATCAACCAGAAGCCTCTGTGTCATCTATACAGGAGCTGACCCAAGGTAAGCAAGAAATTGAAATATCATTTGCTGACCAATCTACTCCTGTAGAGATTGTAGAAACCCTCTTCCAAACGACTCAACATTGCCCAAGGAAATAAAGATCCCAAGAGGACATACAGAACAAGCCATTCTCGATGCCGCCAACAACAAATTAATGACCAGAGATCAGCTTAGAAAATACCTCAGCAATGTTGCATTCATCTCAATACATGAGCCAAAGAACTTTGCCGATGCTGAGCAAGATGAATATTGGATCAATGCTATGCAAGAAGAGCTTGATCAATTCACCAGAAATGAGGTATGGGATTTAGTACCTAAACCTAGGAATCAAAAGCCCATAGGAACCAAGTGGGTCTTTAGAAATAAGCTAGATGAGCATGGAAATGTGATTAGAAACAAAGCTCGACTTGTAGCCCAAGGCTATAGTCAGCAAGAGGGTATAGACTATGGAGAAACATTCGCTCCTGTTGCTAGATTAGAAGCTATACGTATATTGTGTGCCTATGCCAGTTACATGAACTTCAAACTATACCAAATGGATGTAAAAAGTGCGTTTCTTAATGGCTTTATAAACGAAGAGGTATATGTTAATCAACCTCCTGGGTTTGAAGATCCAAAATTTCCAAACCACGTTTATAAACTCAAAAAGGCCCTGTACGGCCTAAAGCAAGCTCCAAGAGCTTGGTATGAAAGGTTGACCAACTTCCTGCTGACCAGGAACTATGTCAGGGGAAAATCTGACACAACCTTGTTCATTAAGAAAAAGGGTAAACATACCCTACTTGCACAAATATATGTAGATGATATAATATTTGGTGCTACTGACGATTCTTTGTGCAAAGAATTTAGCCAACAGATGCAAACTGAGTTTGAGATGTCAATGATGGGTGAACTCAACTTCTTCCTTGGACTTCAAATCAAGCAAGGTAAGAATGGCATCTTTATAAGTCAGTCTAAGTACACCAAGGAAATGTTAAAGAAATTCAGCATGGTAGATTGCAAACCAATATCAACCCCCATGGGAACTGATACTGTCCTATGCAAGGATGAGAAGAGTAAGTCAGTTGATAGTAAGCTCTATCGAGGTATGATAGGTTCTTTACTCTATCTCACTGCTAGTAGACCAGATATTCAATACTCAGTATGCTATTGTGCTAGATATCAAGCTGACCCCAGGGAATCTCATCTAACTGCTGTAAAAAGAATTTTTAGATACTTGCAAGGCTCAGTTGATGCAGGTCTATGGTATCCAACCTCAAATGACTTCACACTTATTGGATATACTGATGCTGACTATGGGCGAGATAAGCTAGAACGGAAGAGTACTTCGAGAGGATGCCATTTTCTCGGAAGCTACCTAGTATCTTGGTTCAGCAAGAAGCAATCATCCGTAGCCCTATCTACAACTGAAGCTGAGTACGTGGCTGCTGGAAGCTGTGTTGCTCAAGTCCTATGGATAAAGCAACAGCTTGAGGATTATGGAGTCAAAACAAAAACAACAGAGATCAAATGTGACAACAAAACTGTCATTGATCTATCAAAGAACCTAGTCCAACATAGCAGGATGAAGCATGTTAGCATAAGGCATCACTTCATCAGAGATCATGTACTAAAATATGAGATCAAGCTGACCTATGTGCCAACAAATGATCAGCTGGCAGATATCTTCACAAAGCCCTTGGCACGAGAACAATTCAACACACTAAGGGCATCAATTGGTATGTCAAATCCACTCTAACTAAATCTGTATCGAATAATTACCATATGAGTGGAACTTTGAATGATTGTGCAAATGCCATGTTGAGTAAAATATCTACTCCTTACTAAGTTTGAAAATGAAAAAGCCACCATATGCTGAGTAGATAAACATATTGAGTAATCACTCTATGCTGAGTAAATACACATGCTGAGTGAGCAACGTATGTTGAGTTGATTAGAGATAGAAAAATTATCCTCACAAAAGTTAGGCACTCAATATCGTGTATGCTTCGAATTCTAGCAAAACCTAGTAAAAACCCACTCGCGTAAAAAGAACCTACACGTGTAACCTCTGGCACCTTGGGAAGACGCACATTAAATCCCATGCGCCGAAGATGTCATAAATGACAGAATTTTTGTCGGTTGAACGTCCCTAGGTAAAAACGGCTAGTTAATGATTAAGGGCCGCCGTAAATTTATATAAAAAGTGGAAGAATCCCCACTCTTCATTCCTTACCCCTGTAATCTCCTGAAATCGAACTTCTTTCTCTCTCTAAGAACCTCAAAACCTTCAAAAATGGCTCCCAGCAAAAACAAAACCCCTAAAACTCAAACTACAGAAAACCCACTGACCACGCGGGTCCTTCGACGGAAATAGAAAGGAAAATGATCAAGGTACACTCAAAGGTCAACAATCTGGAGGTTTTAAAATGCCGATGGTTTTCTCGAAGTTTTGTCTCGTCTGAGAAACCATTCTGTGAATGGATCGAGAAGAACAAGTGGAAAGGTCTCTTCTCTCTTTCAGGAACAACCTATCCCAGGTTAGTACGGGAATTCTACTCGAATCTACGTGTTGATGCAGATGAATCTGACTATTTGGAGACCACTGTTAAAGGTCAGAAAATCATCGTAACCCCTGCCTATCTAGCCACATTACTAGATTTACCAGACGAAGGAATTCAATTTAGAACGACAAAGGAGAAAATGCCAAAAGACACAACTGAGAAGCTTAAGGGATTTTGTAAACCCAAAGATCATAAGGGTGAAATACCCAGCACCTGTATGGGTAAAGAACAAAAGATGGTCCACTTCATGCTGACCAACTTTATCTTCCCCAAACTCATCTCAGCTTCATCCGCATCAAACTTCGAATAGTGCTTCATCTGGCACATGTTGACTTACACTCCGTTCAATCTTCCCATCTTTTTGGTTGGAGCGTTTCAACGAAGTGGTAAGAAACTCCGCTTGGGCTCTCTCATTACAAAAATTATACAGGACAAGCAAATAGAGACGGTGAATGAAACAAGTACATTGGGAAGTGAAATCACTGCAGTTCTACTGGATGGACTGTTATACAATCAACCCTTGAAGGGATATGAAGGAGCTGGAGATGCTGAAGAAGATGAAGAAGCTGAGCTTGAAGCTGAGCCTGCAAAAGATGTTAAGGCTCATGCTGAGTCACCTGAGACATCTCAGCCTGAGAGAAGGAAGAAGAGAAAGGCTGTAGAAACCTGCTCAAAAGACATTCATGCTATCCCAAAGAAAGTAAGGCTTTCATCAAAAGAAATAGCTAAAACTGACAAGGCTAAGGAGCAAGCTGAGTTAGCTGAGAAAAGAAAAAGGCAAGAAGAGCCTGAGGATGAGGAAGAAGAAACTTCAGAATCCCCTTTAAAGAAAAGGAAAAAGGGGAACTCCTTAAAAATAGTGGAAGCTGTCCCACTAGCCTGTGCTCAACCTGAAGGTCATGGAACTGACCGAGAAAAGGAAGCTGTAGAAGAAACTGAGCAACATGTTGAGCACCAAGAAGCTAATACTGAGCAGGAAGAATCTCCAAACGTTGAGAAATCTCAGGATGATGCTAAGCAGAGAAAAAGAGAAAGTAATGCTGTTGAGGGTCCTGTTGAGCAACTTGTCGAAGAGGAAACAGTTGCTACTGAGTCCAGTGAAGGTATTCGAACTGACCATTCACCGCTAAGAGCTGAGACACGGCGAAGACTCAAAAATAAAGCGCAAAAGCAAATTGATCTCATGGACGACTTTCCCATTGATGAGATTGAAACTGACCTCTCTAAAATCCAGTTCCAGTACTTCTCTAATGAGACTGAGTCACCACCAGAAAATCCAGTGGAAAAACAAGCCTCTGTTACTCAGGATGAGGAACAAGCCAAAAACCCTGCAGATTCAATTCAAGCTGCTCAAGGTGACACACTTCCTGTCTCCACTTTGACTCTTCAAGCTGAGCAGATTAACTTATCTAATCAAACTCCATCTCCAACACAACATGTTGATGACTCAGCTCATCCGATCAATCAAAGTCCAGGTACCAATCAAGGTACTCAATCTGGCAGAGAACCAACTCCTCCACCACCATCAAACTCAGTCCCAGCCTCTGAGTCTAATGCTGCTAAATTTGCATACTTGAATGCTACTGAGTCTGGCCGACGTGTCATTGCTTCTGCTCAGTCCCTGCTTCAAGATTTACACACTACTCAAGCTGATGGTCACCAATCTACTCAAGCTGAGTCCTCCCATCTGTCAAGTATTACTCAGCTTCTGAATGAACTTCGAGGACTAAAGGATCTGGTCAGCGTTATCACTACGGTTCAAACTCAGCAACCGAATCAAGGGCAAATAGCAAAACTGACTGAACTGGTGCTTACCATGGCCACCCATATGAACTCGCTTGAAGGAAAAATTCACCAACTGTCAGAAGTCAATCCAGGATATGTCACTTCCACTGAGCTTCAAAGCTATTTTGCTAAGCTAACAGCAGAACTGACCACCTCTAGCGCAACTGCCAATCCTGAGTGTGCTACGTCTGCTGAATTGCAAGACTGCTTTGCCAAACTGAATGCTGAGCTGACCAAATCAAGTCCACCCGGCAATGTTGAGTTTGCCACCTCTGCTGAACTTCAACAATGCTTCACCAAGCTTCATACTGAGCTGACCAGTACACGTGACTTAGTATCCTCCTCTTCTCAGTGTACTATTGACCAATTAAGTGAAGCAGTCAGACTACTCAACATCGACAGAGCCCAGATGGATGTTGATCCCATCTCCAACACTGAACTCATGAGCTTTTCACAAGCTATCATGAAGGCAATGTGCATCAACAATGGCCAGCGCATGTTTTATGATTCTGCTCTGCTGAAACTGTTCCATCAAGCTTTTGGACAGATCACAGGCTCACTCACCTGCCTGAGCAAATCTCATGAATGCCTCCTCAGCATGATCAGTAGCTCTCTTCGGGTTCCTAGGCATATCCAGGACGATAGTGTCCCAGTTATTGATGGCTTGGGTGAAAGCACCAAAAGGCTTCATCGTTACTCCCATTATCTCTCCTCTGCAGCACGAAATGAAACTTTCCTCTACAAACCCGATGATGGCAAAACGGGGGAGACAAGTCAAGGAGGAACTCAGCGTCAAGGAGGAACTCAGCCTCAGCCTGCAGGTAATGCTTCTGGAAGCAAAGAGAAAGAGAAAGGAAAAGGAATTACTCACGCTGATCACTCAGCTCAGAAAAAGAAGAAGTAGAACTTGCTTAGTCAATGTCTAAAAACTTATCCCATTATCCTGTCTTTGAATGTTGTTTAGGTCAATGTGCTTTTTTGTTGTTTCAGTCAATATGCCTTCTTGTTGTTTAGATCAATATAACAAGTATTAGTTTCCTTCCTGAACCGACTAATAAAATTTGAACAAACAAATCAAGAAGTTAAAAACACTCAGTATACATTAACACTAAAACAACTTATGCAATAAACTGAGAAACAACATACTTCTAATATTTTTGAAAAACTGACTTCAATCCAGACTAGCTCAAAACTAAAACTGAGTCAGTATATACAAATGTCTTAAGTCTAATTAGATCTTGGAAGGTTTAGAATTAAGTTAAGACAATATGTGTGCAACCCTTACGGGGGATTCATTTCAAAAATATCAATCATGGGGTAACTTATAACTGAGTTCCATAATTATGTATTTTGCCAACATCAAAATGGGGGAGTTTGTTGAAACACCTTTTCCACAAGATTTAGATTTGACAAAATCATCCATGATTAAGAGGCAATTAAATTTAGATGCTTTGATTTAATTGTACTAATATGTTTGTTAAATATTGAGTGCAAAAATATATAAAGTAAAGACAGGACAAAAGTCAGCACAAACAAAGCTGAGTAGAACGGAACTCAGTATGACAGAATGAAAGCTGAGTGGAGTAGGACTCAGAAGCAAAACGAGGCTGACTAAAGTTGAAAACTTCTTCAGCAGAGGTTAAACAGAACGGAGCTGACCTAGAAGGAACTCAGCATGAACGTTGAATATTCGAAGAGAACAAACGAAGCTGAGTGACAGTCAGGACATCATGAAGAATCCGTTCACTAAAGGACAAAGTCTGCCAATCTTCTGCACCAATAATTGGAACCTCGAAGACACCTAAAAGACTAATTCCAAGAGTCATGGGACGTTGGATTATTGGAAACAGACAACTGGCACAAAAAGACAAGCCAGACGCAAGAAGACAAAACTGACGCCTGAAGAAAACAGTGAAAGGGAATGGCGGAGCAGTCTGAAGACTAACTAGAAATTGTTCCCCTAAAGAGCCGTTTTGGTGTTAACGGTAACAACAATTCAAAGGATCCAAATCTGCAATTTCCTTATATAAAAGGACAATGAAGAACCTTGGATCTGCACCAAAGCATCAAGAGAAAAATACAAAGAGAGAAAATCTTGAAAGCACTCAAATACAAAAGGATCTTACACCCACTTTTCTATTCTCTGTGTAAATGCTAGATTGATTGTTGTGTAATCATCTAAAGTGTTCTTTAGCATAAAAAGAACAAGTGTGTGATCAATAGGAATATTGAGAGTGTTAAGCTGAGTGCTTGGTTGTAAGCATTCAGTGGTAGAGAAATCTAGGTGCTGGGTTGTAGCACTTAGTAGGAGTTGAGTAGACGAATAGAGGAAGGTACTCTTGCATATTCAACTGCCTTGTAATTGGTTTGTGCTCTACCGTTAAAGAGCTTAGTATTGGATTCAAAAAGCCCGGAGGACTCTGGGGACTGGACGTAGGCAGAGAGGCCGAACCAGGATAAGTGATACTGAGTATTCTCTGAACTCTCTCTTATATTGTATGTGTTGTTTGCTAAATTTACTCAGCATATAAATTGGCTAAGCTAACCTTGAGTAAATAAGTGGTGCTGAGTTAGAAGCTGACCTCCAAGAGTGTCAATTCTCAACTCACGAGAAAACAACTTTAGTCAACATCTGACTAAAGCTGTCTTCAAACATATCTCACCAAGCTGACCAAAAGCAGAGTTAATAAACTCTCCAAATTACTTCCAGTCAGCTTAATTAAAACGCGAAAAAGTTATATTAGTTCCTAACCCCCACTTGGAACTAATTATCAGGGTCCAACAGGTTTGACCTATGAAAAAAAATCAAATTCTTGTAAAAGACTGTTTCGATTAAGGAGAAGTTTTTGTATTTAATAAAGTATGTCATTTTATTTCGAATTTCAAATATATCTCGGTACACGAAAGACTTATATTTTCTTTTTCATGTAACATATATTGCAAATGATTTACTCTTTTATTGTCCGACTTAATAAATAGTAGGAGTAACACTAATTTTTAGGAAAGGAAAGAAAGATGCATCAGATAGAGTGTTAGACATTATATTTAAAATTTTCTATCATGTACAAGAGAACTTGATGTCTTTAATATTCTCAATAGTGGCAAAATTCTCAAAGGACGATTTTAATCGCTAGGTAAAATTTAACATGCAATCGAGCAAGCTGGTCATGGTAACATTGGGGATACTTGCAATAAGAATATGAAGAATTAAAACTTTCAAGTACAAGAACTGTGATTTTGTTTAGATATGGCAGGAAATTTTATGAAATGTACTATGAGAGAACTCTACTCTGCAAGTTGCATGTAGGGCATGAATCCAACGAGTAACATGTATTATATTTTCAATTGAAAATTAAGAATGTATTAGGAGAAACCCGAAGTAGAATGCATTAAAATAATAAAAATTGTAAATTGTAAATTTAAATTTCATTAAATATAATTTATCTATATATATTTTTAAATATATACGTTGAACTCCAAAATTGATTTTGTAAGTTAATGTTAATTAATTTAATTAAAAAAATTGTATGAACCTTTTCACTCTATTTGACCAAATTCGACCAGTTCGGTCAAAATAAGTCAACAATTTGGTCCGATTTTGGATTTCTTTTCCGCGAATATTCGATCTAATATTGATGATGATGAGTTCCAAGAAACTTAAGTCATTGAGGATGTTTGTAACCAATCGAATTTAACCGCCTTAGGATATGGATCATCATGAAATGCTTTAAGTGAAAATGTTTTTTATGCCATGAACATGTTTTATTAATTCTACAATAAGAAAAGAAGCGAGTTATGATTTCTACGGTATATCTACAATCACAAAAAAGTTTCTTCTGATATTCATTGTGAATTTTCAGTTATGATTGCTCATGCTTTTTCATTAGGAATCCTGAGAATTTTTTTTATCTTGTATTTCTTTTAATACATAGGTTAAGGTTTCTTTTAAATTTCTACATTTAGCTATGTACTTAAGTTTGAAAATTAATTAAATAATATAGTGTTTTTGATTCGCTATTTCTCAATTGCCGTTAAAAGTATCTACTTTTTTTTTTTTTTTTTTTTTTGGTAGAAAAGGAAAAGAAAAATGAATAACAACAAACTACCCAGGAATTAGCCTAGGGAAGCTAACCCCAATCCTATCTTCTAAGAGAAGATGAGAGATGAAACTAGGGGAAACAGGAAGGGTAGTAACGCCTAACGTCCCTTCATGGCCCGCCGTTGCCAAGCGATCAGCAACACGATTCTGCTCTCTAAAAATGTGTCTGAACTCTACGAACTCAAAGGAGGAGCAAAGCCTTATAATAGCTTTGATGAGGTTGCGACTGTTAAGACCCATAGAATGATTCTCAGAAATCATTTTGATTGCTTCCAAATTATCAGACTCCACAGAGAGCCTCTTAACACCCAGCCTTTTAGCAAGATTGATTCCAGTAAGAATAGCCCAGAGCTCCGCAGAAAAGGAAGAACCCAACCCTAAATTCTGGGAGAACCCAGAAAGCCAGACGCCCCCTACATCTCTAACTGTGTATAAATCTTTCTTTTGTAGTGTTTGCAACTAATTGCTTATTATATAACCTATAATTAATTATGAATTACATTTCTTTTATTGAGCCAACGTTGTTAACTGACTTTTAATACTAATTCAACTAGGATTGAACCTCCATAAACTAATAATTTTTTTTATAAAAATAAATTTGATGATTTTATTGGTAAGTCAATATAACAATAAAACAAATTCTAATATTTAGTTATCTATTTATGTCAAAATATTTATTAGTCAACGTTCTTTTTAAATTAACTATTTTAAAAAAAAAAATACATACATTATTTTCAAACTCCATTTATTTTATATATATATATATATATATATATATATATATATATATATATATATATATATATATATATATATACCAGTTGGTAGTAGTAGTTAAATTAATTAAGCTATGAAAAAAATGAAGTAAAATGATAAAAAAAAACATATCACGAATAAATTAAATAATCTATCTATATACATGAGTTTGAATTTGGTTGAGTTCTACTAATTAGTTTATTCCTTATATGACAATATAAATGACACGGGTACGATGAGTTTAAGTGGGTGTTTGTTTCAGCTTTTCGGAGGAGCGTTTAGCATTTCATTCCAAACCGCAGGAAATATATCGTTTGGTCATGTTTATATAGTCGCAGCGTTTAGCATTTTCTGTGAAAACTACAGCATTTTGGAGCTTTTCATAAACAACTGTTTATAGTTATTTGTTATTAACAAAATTATCCTTTTTATTTTCATAAATTATATTTATTCTTTAACATTATTTATATTTCTACAGCATAATTACCGGAAGAATAATGTTTTGCTGCATTCAATAAATTTTTTTATATAGATTATTATTTTTAATTTGTGTAACATATTTTTCATTTTATAATAAGATAATGTTCAAAAATATCCCTAATATTTATAGCTATGAGCAATTTTATCCTTAACGTCTAAAATGATGCAATTATACCCCTAACCTTGGTAGTCAAGAGTAATTTCACCCATAACATTGACAAGTTGAGTCAATTTAAGAAATAATTCATCGAACTGTGTTCTTGGTCATGAATATTAACATCTACACTTCATATGTGCATCATTTTATTATCATTAATAACATATCACAAACATATAATTTTTTTTGTTGATTAATTTAAAACATGTCCATATTAGACATTTTAAATCCGAACATCAACATTTTAAATATAATTTTATCAAACACTAATACTTAAACAACTAATAACAAACAGCTAACAGTAACTGCAACTGCAAACAGCTAATAGCAACCGCAACAGCTGAGCCAAACAGTCCCTAAGATAAAAAAAAACTAAAAAATAATTACACCAATTTTTAATTTTAATAAAAAAGAAAGAAAAATACACATCAACCAAAGCTTTTATATCTTAAGACATCAACATGTGCTGTATAATTTTGCTAAGTGTTGATTTTGTTCCAGCTTATATATAATAGATAAATAATAGAATATAATAGATAACTACGGTTTAGTCAGAATTTCAATTGACTGAGCGTAATTTTTTAATTTTGTAAATACATATATTATTTTTTGAAAATAGTATAAATCTATAAACATGGGTCAAGATACTATACAATTTTAAAGATACCATATATTAGATTCTATGGTTATTTGTTTTTTTAAATATATTTCAATAGGTTCAATTGACTCCACACAATACATGTATATACGTTTTGTTTATACCTACTTAATTTGCATTTATTATATTTCTAAGTTTTATCATGAGCAATTCTAAGATATATTATTATATAAATTTTTTTATTTTATCTCATAAATTTAGTAATTTAGTTTTTTTGTCTATTTGTATTGTTAATTTCATTTTTTGGGTTTTTTTTCTTTTTTGGTTAATGTATATTTTTCTTCTACCAGGATTTGCTACCTATTGCATATGCCTTGAGGAGAAGTAATCTCAAGTGCATGAATTTATTTTCAATTAGTCTTAATTATATGCATTTCTTTTTAATAGAGTTAATCTTAAGAAAAAAAAAATCTAAAATTAGATTGAAAATAAAAAGAAGGGATAAGGTACCAAAATAGGCTTAAGGTTTTTAGGAAAGTACCAATTTAGGTTCAACGTTCAAAATAGCACTAATATAGGCTTAACGTTTACAACATAATATCAATTTAGGCTTAACGTTTACAATATAGCATCAATTTAGGCCTCACGTACAAAATAGCACCAATATAGGCTTAACGTCTACAAAATAATACGAATTTAACTTAACGTTTACAAAATATATACAATTTAAGCCAAACGTCACAATTAAATTAACCATATTATATTCTTTTCCTATCAACTTTATATGTTATCTTTTTATTTATTTCTATATTCTTATTTATTATAATACAATTAATTAGTATTCTTGCCCATTAAAACCTTATATTTGTTTTTCATAAATGATTCTATGACTACTAAATTTCATTACTCATGTAATATATGCAAACTAAAAGTAATTGAATATCCATAATATTTCGAACACTGACATGTATCAATATTATTTTAACTAGTGTTCAAAATATTGTGGATATTCAATTACTTTTAGTTTGCATATATTACATGAGCCGTGAAATTTAGAAGTCTTGGAATGGTTGATGAAAAACAAATATAAGGTTTTAATGGGCAAGAAAACTAATTAATTGTATTATAATAAATTAGAATATAGAACTAAATAAAAAGATAACATATAAAGTTAATAGAAAAAGAATATAATATAGTTAATTTAATTGTGACGTTTAGCTTAAATTGTATATATTTTGTAAACGTTAAGCTTAAATTCGTATTATTTTGTAAACGTTAAGCCTATATTGGTGCTATTTTAAACGTTAAGCCTAAATTGATACTTCCCCAAAAACCTTAGGCCTATTTTGGTACCTTATCCCTAAAAAGAAATATTCTTATAAGAGCCCTATTAATAGTTTATGAATCGATTTTTTTATTAAATATGTTAAAGTTTTTTTTTTTTTAATTAATAAATTACTTATTCCACATATTTTTGTTTACATGTTAAATTTTTATTGATGTATTGACATGTGTCATTATCCACTGTATCAAAAATCATATCAAGTCGAATTGTTAACCTATTATCACATTGGTACAAATCTTATCAAATAATAAGTCATGTGACAAAACATCAATAAAAATACAAAACTAACATTGCTTTAAGCCTATTATTTTAACAATTCTCAAATTGTATATACATTATTTTTTTAGTAGCACAAATTACTAAAAAATAATATTACAAAAAAAATTCGTGCATTGCACGGATATAAAGCTAGTACTGATAGAGAACTACTAAATTAATTACCCAAAATTTCATGCATCTTAAATGGAGAAGAAAACAACAATTAATTATGGAGTCTGGTTACTTTTCCAAAAAATATATGAAAAGTCTACAGTGGAAAGGGTTACCTCTACTGGGATGGGATGGGAAGCTGTCAAACAGTAGGAGAGGAGAAATTGAAAAGATAAATTAGGAAAATATAATTTTTGTTTAGTAGATGATGATAATAATTTTTATTACATGGCGTGGTATACCCGTCTTAGCGTACAAATTCTCCTTGTATTGTTTCAATAATTAAAATTCATAAATAAACTATATAATCTCCCGTTTTCACTGGAAATTCTAGCATTTAAACACGAAAAAAAGAACATGACAAAAATAATTTATCAGAAGATACAATAAATGAAAACATTAATTCTAGTACACTACCATATAGTATAAAATTAATCCAAAACATTCAAAGTGAAAAGATATGCAACCTTAATTCAAGCATAACAGAGATGATGAACATGAGTACATAAATTAAGAACTGTAAAGAGAATCAAGAAGATAAGAAAAAAAGGCAATGACCCTACAAAGATATCACTGTTTCTGTCCTCACAACGTTATTTCCCACCAAAATCATTAGCCAGTTCATAGCCAGCTGCAACCTCAAACCACAAATCAGCAGTTTTGACAACCATCATTCTAACACAAGGAGCACTAAAGCCCCTGCTCGACAAGGTAATCGCCCAGCCTCTCTACCACCATGTTGCATTGTCCCGGTGTCAATGGTTCATCATAAACCCCGATAACAAGAGCTTGCGCGGTTTTTTTCAGAGTGATGCCTCCAGAACCCTGCAGGGACTCGTTAATATGTATATCACTTCAATAGATGGATTTTACAAACATAAATACCTTACTATGAACATTAAGCTTTTACATTTACTTTCACCATATCATTGTACAGACACATTGAACAAGGTTGAGCAACTAATGGCTGATGAAAAGATACACAAGATAATGACGGACCCCATAACGTATTAGGGACACCTAATGATAGATGACTATTACAGACTAAACTTTATAAAAGAAAAAGCAGCATGTCAATTATCTATTTTAAGCAATCCAACGTCTATAAAAGGTGTAATACAAGGGACCAATGATCAATCGAAAAAATGATTAAGCTCTTAAAGGTGGTCCAAAATATGGAGATTCTTGAAGCTTTATTTATCATTATTTGTTCAAATACAAGTGGGATTTTAAGTTCCATAACAAAGTGTGAACATGAGTAAAGTTATTGACAGCACAAATAACATACTTTACATGAATTCCGCACCTGATTGTTTTTCAGACTAAAATATGAAATGGCCCATTATAAAGGGCATTTCCAAAGCTTATTTGCACTTTTCGTATTTAATTTCAATAAATCATATATATATATATATATATAGACAAGCAAGTAACTTTATCCATGGAAACTCTAGTGCCATAGTTAAACTGCAGTTTGCACTAGTACTCTAAAATTTTATGCTTCTTCATAAGCAATTTAAGAAACCTATGTATGCACAAAGCTGCAACATATGCTAGAGGGATAAAATATAAGGCAAATTTCTACGTGGTTCATTGTTTCATACGGATTCTAGTAAATGTCAGTACCAAGAACAATAACAGAAATCTGATTTATTTGAAAAATAGATGCGCACCTTCTTTCCACGAATCACGGCTCCAGCCTCTCCTTGGATCACCATATACTTTGTGCCACCAAGGTGCAACCCGATTGGTGCAAGAGATCCAGGTTCATCAAAATCTTTCATTATGGCAGTAACCTCATCTGGCTTAAACTGAAAAACAAATTGACAAATGTATCTTAGCTAATTTTTCCATATAAGAGCGGTTGGAAGGAAATAGCCATAATGCATACTAAACATGCATATTGTAAAAAACAACAACTTATGGAACTACCAAATATGGAAAATTGGTCCATAAATCGGTACAGAAAAAATTCCATTAACATCAAAAGAACATGCAATTCCAAATAGCTAAGCGCTTGCTGGATTCGTAAGAATGTAATTTGATCGGAATGAAATGACCAAAAGATAGCATTCCCATCCTTAAAAACTCGCAAAATGAAGCATAAAACCCTTGGCCATCAAAAAGATAATCCTTGTTTCATTGCGGTAAACCAGAATTATATTCTTTATAACAATATTCATAATTTGTAATCCGAAATAGAAATGAGCTAAAATGTAAAACAAAGATCCTTAACTGTTGCATTAAACAAAAATAAATCGAGCAGTACAATACATTCACAGATCCAAATACTCATTTGATTAAATAAAATCCAAAAACGTGAATCAGATTGGTAAAAATGATGAAATGATGATGATGATGATGATGATGATGATGATGATCTGTGTCTATAATCCTAGATCCAATCAAATCTAGACAAATCCAACGAAATTGAAAAACAAAACTCAATAATCCAAACAAAAAGATCAGGACAAAAGAGAAATCTGAGAAGGGACCTGAGGGAAGCTGGTGCTTTGGGCCCACACGCTGCCATCATGGCCGATGATAGCAGCGGCGGTGAGATGGTTGCCTTCGATATCGCACATAAGGTGCTCATCAACGTACGTTTGCCACGACATTTTCGATCAAAAGAATAACCACTGTCGATTGTCAATACTATTTCTTATACAACTGTTTGGTGATTCAGGCTCTGCTTTAATGTTGTTTGTGCTCTTAAATTTTGGGGTTCAAAGAAATGAGCTATATATAGGAGTTCCTGATGATACCATGTTGATTGCACAATTTACTAAAAAAAGGAGATGGAAATCAGGTAAGATTTTATTATTAATTTTTTTATTTGTAAAATTGCCAAATTATATAATGTTTTTTTTAACAAAACATGGTTTTTGTGTCATCAGGAATCAATAGATGGTGTAGGTGATAATCAGGAATTAGAAAGTTCAATAACACCTAGAAGTTCAAAGTCTAAACGAGTGATGATTGTTCAAAGTTCGGATGAAAGCAGCATCGCCGAAGATGAATTGTCAACAACAAAGATATCAAAGAGAATTAAGATCGAAAAGAATGATTGAAATATTATTTATTGACAATTTAATTTTTTTTAATTTCTTTATTCAGAGAACATTTATTTTAGATTGTTTTCTTTTTTTAGTTGGCAAATTTTGGTTTATTTTGAATATTAATTGTTTGATTTATGGAATTTGAATAATTATTTTTATGGGTATTTATTTTGAATATTAATTGTTTGATAAATAGATTGTTAGTGTATTAATGGGATATTGCTCAATTATTTCAGATTCATTTGGGTTGAAAAATGTGATACAAAAAGTTAGTGTTTTAGTGGAATAGTGTTTTGATTTTGAGAGTGTTTATTCAATATGTTTACATACCTAATTGGATGAATCTAATAGTTTTTTTTTATTATTTTGAGAAAATTATAGGCAAGTTAATTGAAAATGTTTTTATGTCTCAAAAAAATAAATAAAGAAAATAAAAAGAGAGGTGGTGATGAATTGAGGGAGAAATTGTTGTTTCCAGATGTTGACCACTCTTTCATTTTTTTTATTTATCTTTTTTTCTATATTTTCTGTTTGCATACATAATTATAAAATAATATAGTTGTTCAACATTTTTATTGAAAATCCAACTAAAACTCACTCTGCCTTTTCTGTTCTCAATTATGTTACTTATAAAATTACTTTCCTTAATAATACTTTTCTTTATAGAGTTAATATGAACCAACATAATATTATTAACCATTAATATAAATAATAGTAATAATAATATTAAATAATGAAAATAGTAATCGTAAAATATAAAAAATATGGAAAGTCTCTAGTTTTCCACTTTTAATGTTTAATTGAAAATAATTTTACATATTTACCAAAAAAGAAAATAATTTTATATATATATATATATATATATATAGGAGAGGGCTCTTGTGAGAACCATTTTTTAGACGAGGACACTTCCTTATGGTGAGAACACTCAAAACTACGTCGTTTTGAGTATAAAAATCAATAAAAACAAAATGCTATTGGTGGAATTCAAACCCTGGCCACTTCACTTATACTCTATGCTACTTACCACTCAGACAATTGCTTTTCTTATCCATTATGGAGTGCGCTGCTTAATATACAATTGTCTATGTAGCTTCTATTATTTAATATTTGACACATGCACTTATTAATATCGATTAAATATGCATAATAATAAATTATTAATAGAAAAAAAGAAATGTGCATAATAATGAATTATTAATAGAACAAAAAATCCAAAAACATGCTCTAATTTTTTATTTATTTAATTCCTCTATATTTTTTGTAATTTATGTTTTAAAATGTTAAGGACGATGTTCTAAATAATGTTACATATGTTACATATCTCGATCATTTTTGCATTTGTTCTATAATATAATTTATAACTCATGTTCGAAAAAACGTAACGCATGTTCTAAAAAACATAACATATGTTCTAAAGTTTATAGTTTGTGTTCCAAAAATTAAGTATAATGTTCTAAAAAATCAGTAGATATCTGGATTGGTTTTTCATTTGTTCTATAATATAATTTATAACTCATGTTCGAAAAAACATAACACATGTTCTAAAAAAACATAACGTATGTTCTAAAAAAACATAACGTATATTTTCTTATATAACATAAATTATAAAAATATAAATAAATTAAATAAATAAGAAATTGGAGCATGTTCTTGTATTTTTTTCTATTAATAATTCATTATTATGCACATTTCTTTTTTTTCTATTAATAATTTATTATTATGCATATTTAATCGATATTAATAAGTGCATGCATATATTAAACAATAGAAGCTACTAGCACAATAGTATATTAAGCAGCGCACATGATATAATGCACAAGAGAAGTATTTATCTTAGTGGTAAGTAGAGTGTAGTACAAGTGAAGCGGACAGGGTTTGAATCCCACTAGTAGCATTTAGTGTTTTTTTATTGATTTTTACACTCAAAACGGCGTAGTTTTGAGTGTTCTCACCATAAGGAAGTGTCCTCACCTAAGGGACGGTTCTCACTTGATCCCTCCCCTATATATATATATATATATCAATGTTATCAAACTCGGATCGGATCGACCGGTTCAATCGGAAACTGGTCAGGTTTCCGATCTGAATTGAACTGGTTTGTTACATATGCAACAAATCGGACAGAACCGGGATCTGTCCGGAAACCAGTTTGACCACGGTTCTAAAAAATAAAACTTACACGCGCTAGCAAAGTTACCAACGCTTGCTTCATTATTCCTTAAAGTATTAAGGCAATGTATTTCCGTTGTTGAACTTTATTTATAGTACACAAACTAAGATTGGTTTCTCCTACTTCCGATGTGGGAAAGCTTTTTATCCCAAATTCTCATTGGACCCTTTCCTCATTTTATCCGGATATACTCTTTGTTGAAACACCTTTCCACAAGATTTTGATTTGACAAAATCATCCATGATTAAGAGGCAATTAAATTTAGATGCTTTGATTTAATTGTACTAATATGTTTGTTAAATCTTGAGTGCAAAAATATATAAAGTAAAGACAGGATAAATGTCAGCACAAACGAAGCTGAGTAGAGAGGAACTCAGCATGACAGAATAGAAGCTGAGTGGAGTTAAAATTCAGAAACAAAACGAAGCTGACTAAAACTGAAGACTTCTTCAAGAGCGGTTAAACAAAACGAAGCTGACCTTGTAGGAACTCAGCATGAGCCATGAAACATTCGAAAAGAACAAACGAAGCTGAGTAACAGTCAGGACAGCATGAATGTTCTGTTCACTAAAGGACAAAGGCTGCCAATCTTCTGCACCAATAATTGGAACCTCGAAGACATCTAAAAGACTAATTCCAAGAGTCATGGGATGTTGGATTATTAGTAAAAGACAACCGACACAAACAAACAAAAGAGACGCTAGAAGACAAACCTGACGCCTGCAGAAAACAGAGAAAGGGAATCGAGGTGCAGTCTGAAGCTTTCCAGAAATTGTTCCCCAAAAGAGCCGTTTTGGTGGCAACGGTCAAGACATTTCAAAACGATCAAATCCACAGGTTTTCGTCTATAAAAGGACAATCGAAGAACCAAAACACACAGAGACAACTGAAGCATCAAAAGAAAAATACAAGAGAGAAAGTTTCAAAAGCACTCAAATACAAAAAGAAACTTACACCCACGTTTCTACTCTATGTGTAAATGCTAGATTGAGTTGTAATCATCTAAAGTGTTCTTTAGTTCAAAAAGGAACAAGTCTGTGATCAATAGAAATATTGAGAGTGTAAAGCTGAGTGCTTGGTTGTAAGCATTTCAGTAGTAGAGAAATCTAGGTGCTGGGTTGTAGCACTTAGTAGGAGTTGAGTAGATGAATAGAGGAAGGTACTCTTGCATATTCAACTCCCTTGTAATTGGTTTGTGCTCTACCGTTAAAGAGCTCAGTATTGGATTCAAAAAGCCCGGAGGACTCTGGGGACTGGACGTAGGCAGAGAGGTCGAACCAGGATAAGTGATACTGAGTAATCTCTAAACTCTCTCTTATAACTTCATTTGTTGTTTGCTTTATTTACTCAGCATATAAATTGCCTAAGCTGATCCTGAGTAAGTAAGTGGTGCTGAGTTAGAAGCTGACCTCCAAGAGTGTCAATTCCTAACTCTCAAGGAAACAACTTTGGTCAACATCTGACTAAAGTTGTCCTGTGATATATCTCACCAAGCTGACCAAAGGCTGAGTTAATAAACTCTCAAAATAACTTCTGGTCAGCTCAATTAAAACACGAAAAAGTTATATTAGTTCCTAAACCCCCCCTTGGAACTAATTACCAGGGACCAACAAGTGGTATCAGAGCTAAAGCTCACTACTCAAAGATTTAACAATCTTGAGCTGATCCCTAAAAATGGGTGAGAATAGCACTCGTTTCCTTCCTGGAAACCAAACAACACAGATACTCCCTGAGGGATTATCAATCACTAGACCACCCCTATTCTTTGGATCAAATTATACATTCTGGAAGAATAGGATGAAGAACTTTATTCAAGCCACAAACATGAGTGCATGGCTTGCAATTGTTCAAGGTCCACATGTGCCATACAAAACTATTAACAATTAGAAAATTGTTAAGAGTGAGGCTGAGTGGACAGAGGATGACCTCAGAAAATTACAAAATAATGCTTCGGCTATAAACATGCTTCACTGTGCGTTAGATGCTGCAGAATATAATAAGATTTCAGGTTGTGAGTCAGCACAGGAGATTTGGAAGAAGCTTGAAGTAACCTATGAAGGCACAAGCAAAGTTAAGGAGTTTAAAGTCAATCAACATATGAGACTCTACGAACTGTTTGAGATGAAGGAGAATGAAGACATCTCAAAAATGAACGCAAGGTTCACAAACATTATAAATGAGCTAAAAAGGCTTGGAAAGAACTTCACTGAAGAAGAACAGGTAAAGAAAATTCTGAGAAGTCTGACCAAGAGCTGGCAAGCAAAGAAAACAGCGGTAGAAGAAGCTCAAGACTTGACTACCTACAAATATGATGAGCTGATCGGATCCCTGCTGACCCATGAAATCTCTATGAAAAACTTTGAAGCCAAAGAGAAAGAAAAATCAGAAGATAAGAAACAAAAATCCCTTGTCATGAAAGCTGACTCAACTGAAGCGGAGTCAACTGATGATGAGGAATTGGCCATGTTCACCAGAAAGATGAAAAAGCTGTTCAGGAGAAATGATAGAAATGGAAAAAGATCATTTAAAAGAAATGATAAGTACAAAGCTGAGTCAAGTGACAAGTACAAGAAGGACAGCTCGAAATCTGTCACATGTTTTGAGTGTCATCAAACCGGGCACATCAAGTCAAGCTGTCCCAACCTCAAGAAAAAGAAGAAGGGAAGCAAAAAGGCTATGGTAGCCACATGGAGTGACAGTGATGAGTCAACATCATCTGAAGCGGAGCAAAATGAAACAGCCAACATATGTTTTATGGCAGATGATGGAGCTGACCAATCCCAATCTGAGCATGCTAACCTTTCTGATGAAACTGACCAAGAGAATCACAACCATGAGGTAACATCTTTACTTTTGCTTAGAAATGAAATGGTAAATGCCCTGAGTGACTTATATACACTAACTAAGAAGTGTAACAAAAAGATTAAGGCACTCAGCAGGCGCTGTGATGAGATTGAAGAGGTCAAGCTGAGTGACTTCCGATATCTTTGTTGAAACATCTTTCCACAAGATTTTGATTTGAAAAAATCATCCATGATTAAGAGGCAATTAAATTTAGATGCTTTGATTTAATTGTACTAATATGTTTGTTGAAATCTTGAGTGCAAAAATATATAAGGTAAAAGACAGGACAAAAGTCAGCACAAACAAAGCTAATTAGCAAAGAACTCAGCATGACAGAATAGAAGCTGAGTGGAGTTAAAGTTCAGAAACAAAACGAAGCTGACTAAAGCTGAAGGCCTCTTCAGGGGCCATTACACAAAACGGAGCTGACCTTGAAGGAACTCAGCATGAACCATGAACAAACGAGGCTGAGTATTCATCAGGACAGCATGAAGGATCCGTTTTACTAAAAGACAAAGTCAGCCAATCTTCTGCACCAATAAATTGGAACCTCGAAGATACCTAAGAAGACTGATTCCGAGAGTCATGGGAAGTTGGATTATTGGAAACAGACAACTGGCACAAACAAACAAAACAGACGCTAGAAGACAACCTGACGCCTGAAGAAAAACAGAAGCAGGGAATGGCGTACAGTCTGAAGCTTCCCAGAAAATGTTCCCCAAAAGAGCCGTTTTGGTTACAACGGTCAAGACATTTTTGAACAATCAAGTCCACAGGTTTTCGTCTATAAAAGGACAATCGAAGAACCAAAATACACATAGAAGACAGAAGCATCAAAAGAAAAATACAAGAGAGAAAGTTTCAAAAGCACTCAAATACAAAAAGAATCTTACACCCACGTTTCTACTCTATGTGTAAATGCTAGATTGAGTTGTAATCATCTAAAGTGTTCTTTAGTTCAAAAAGGAACAAGTCTGTGATCAATAGCAATATTGAGAGAGTAAAGTTGAGTGCTAAGTTGTAAGCATTCCAGTAGTAAAGAAATCTAGGTGCTGGGTTGTAGCACTTAGTAGGAGTTGAGTAGACGAATAGAGGAAGGTACTCTTGCATATTCAACTGCCTTGTAATTGGTTTGTGCTCTACCGTTAAAAAGCTCAGTATTGGATTCAAAAAGCCCGGAGGACTCTGGGGACTGGACGTAGGCAGAGAGGCCGAACCAGGATAAGTGATACTGAGTAACCTCTGAACTCTCTCTTATATTGTATGTGTTCTTTGCTAAATTTACTCAGCATATAAATTGCCTAAGCTGACCTTGAGTAAATAAGTGGTGCTGAGTTAGAAGCTGACCTCCAAGAGTGTCAATTCTCAACTCACAAGAAGACAATTTTAGTCAACATCTGATTAAAGCTGTCTTCGAACATATCTCACCAAGCTGACCAAAAGCAGAGTTAATAAACTCTCAAAATTACTTCCAGTCAGCTTAATTAAATAGAGAAAAAGTTGTATTAGTTCCTAACCCCCCCTTGGAACTAATTATCAGGGACCAACAAGTGGTATCAGAGCACAAAAGCTCACTACTCAGAGATTTAACAATCTTGAGCTGATCCCTAAAAATGGGTGAGAATAGCACTCGTTTCCTTCCTGGAAACCAAACAACACAGATACTCCCTGAGGGATTATCAATCACTAGACCACCCCTATTCTTTGGATCGAATTATACATTCTGGAAGAATAGGATGAAGAACTTTATTCAAGCCACAAACATGAGTGCATGGCTTGCAATTGTTCAAGGTCCACATGTGCCATACAAAACTATTAACAATGAGAAAATTGTTAAGAGTGAGGCTGAGTGGACAGAGGATGACCTCAGAAAACTACAAAATAATGCTTCGGCTATTAATATGCTTCACTGTGCGTTAGATGCTGCAGAATACAATAAGATTTCAGGTTGTGAGTCAGCACAGGAGATCTGGAAGAAGCTTGAAGTAACCTATGAAGGCACAAGCAAAGTTAAAGAGTCTAAAGTCAATCAACATATGAGACTCTACGAGTTGTTTGAGATGAAAGAAAATGAAGACATCTCAAAAATGAACGCAAAGTTCACAAACATTATAAATGAGCTAAAAAGGCTTGGAAAGAGCTTCACTGAAGAAGAACAAGTGAAGAAAATTCTGAGAAGTCTGCCCAAGAGCTGGCAAGCAAAGAAAACAGCCGTAGAGGAAGCTCAGGACTTGACTACCTACAAATATGATGAGCTGATAGGATCCTTGCTGACCCATGAAATCTCTATGAAAAACTTTGAAGCCAAAGAAAAAGAAAAATCAGAGGATAAGAAACAAAAATCCCTTGTCATGAAAGCAGACTCAACTGAAGCTGAGTCAACCGATGATGAGGAATTGGCCATGTTCACCAGAAAGATGAAAAAGCTGTTCAGAAGAAATGATAGAAATGGCAAAAGATCATTTAGAAGAAATGATAAGTACAAAGCTGAGTCAAGCGACAAGTACAAGAAGGACAGCTCGAAATCTGTCACATGTTTTGAGTGTCATCAAATCGGGCACATCAAGTCAAGCTGTCCCAATCTCAAGAAAGAGAAGAAGGGAAGCAAAAAGGCTATGGTAGCCACATGGAGTGACAGTGATGAGTCAACATCATCTAAAGCTGAGCAAAATGAAACAGCCAACATATGTTTTATGGCAGATGATGGAGCTGAGCATGCTGACCTTTCTGATGGAACTGACCAAGAGAACCACAACAATGAGGTAACATCTTTACTTTTGCTTAGAAATGAAATGGTGAATGCCCTGAGTGACTTATATACACTTACTAACAAAAAGATTAAGGCACTCAGCAGGCGCTGTGATGAGATTGAAGAGGTCAAGCTGAGTGATCTCCGATATCTTCTCCAGGACAACTCTGACTTGCATACCAACATGCAAATCTTACATAAGTTTGTCACGGAGGTCCAATCTGAGTCAAAGAAACTTAGGAAGGATATCACACACCTACAAAGTCAAGGGAAAGGCTTAAACAAAGCCCATGCTGAGTACGCAAATAATAGTCAGCATAAGCAAGTCACTCAATGTGAATGTTGTGGAAAACGTGGACACAAAAAGGATGTGTGTTGGCATAACAATCGGACTTTCCAATGTGACTTCTGCGGAAGAAAAGGGCATACCACAAAAGTATGTTGGCATGCCCAACACAATAATGCTGACTATACTCAGTTCAACCCACAAAGGGTACCTTTTTGTGACTTCTGTGGTAAACCAGGCCACACCATAAATGTATGCCGTCATAAGTTGAAACATGATTTTGCACCTGTCTACACTAACAAGAAAGGACCCAAAAGAAATTAGGTACCTAAAAATGAATAGTTTGAACTGCAGGTCAGCTTGACATGAGTGGAGAAGTCAAAACTATGGTATATAGACAGCGCATGCTCAAGGCACATGACAGGTGATGAAACTCAGTTCTTCACACTAGAACTTAAACGAGGTGGAAGTGTAAGCTTTGGAGACAACAAGAAGGGTAAGATAGTCGGCTCAGGTACTATCGGAGGTAACCCAACCATTGAGTATGTCTCTTTAGTTAGAGGTCTAAAATACAACCTGTTGAGTGTAGCTCAGCTTTGCAAAAGCGGCAGAAGGGTTGTATTTGATGATACTAAGTGTCAAATACTCGAGGGAAATACAAATGAATTGATTTTAAATGCCCCTCGTGTAGAAAATGTATATATGTTGAACTTGGAAAAACAGTTTTCTAAAAATATATGCTTAGTATCTAAAGAGGACAACTCCTGGCTATGGCATAGAAGACTTGGGCATGTCAGCATGGATCTTCTTGCCAAATTAGCTAGAAAGCAATTAGTTGAGGGATTACCCAAATTAAAGTTTGAAAAAGATCAGCTATGTAAAGCCTGTCAGCAAGGAAAACAAACTAAAAAGTCATTTCATAGTAAAACTGTCGTCTCAACCAAAAGGCCATTGGAATTACTACACTTAGATCTTTTCGGACCTATCCAGCCACTCAGCTTGGGAGGTAAGAAATTTTCTTTGGTTATTGTAGATGATTTCTCTCGGTATACTTGGATCATCTTGCTTAGTAGCAAGGATGAAACCTTTGAGATGTTCACCACATTGATCAGAAAACTTGAAAATGACAAGGACCTAAAAGTAGCTCACATTAGAAGTGACAATGGTGGAGAATTCAAAAACCAACAGTTTGATGAATTCTGTGAAACCTGTGGTATTGACCACAACTTCTCTGCTCCAAGAACGCCTCAACAAAATGGGGTTGTTGAAAGGAAAAATAGAACCATTGTTGAAATAGCTAGGACGATGCTGAGTGAAAATAGGCTTCCAAAGTACTTCTGGGGTGAAGCTGTTCACACAGCATGTTATATACTGAACAGGGCTCTAGTCAGACCTATACTTAAGAAAACCCCATATGAACTTTGGAAATGTCGAAAGCCCAACATTGGATACTTTCGTGCCTTTGGTTGTAAGTGTTTTATACTCAATACAAAAGACAACCTTGCTAAATTTGATGCTAAAGCTGATGAGGCGATCTTTTTAGGGTACTCAACAAACAGTAAAGCATATAGAGTATTTAATAAAAGAACTCAAGTTGTAGAAGAGTCTGTACATGTTGAGTTCGATGAAACTGACCCTACAGGTAAGTCAGCTCAGCCTGAAGAAGAAGAATCAGGCTCAGCTTCTGCTGATCAACCAGAAGCCACAATGCCTAACATACAGGAGCTGACTCAAGGTAAGCAAGAAATTGAACTATCATTTGCTGACCAATCTATTCCTGTAGAGATTGTAGAAACACCTCTTCCAAACGACTCAGCACTGCCAAAGGAAATAAAGATCCCAAGAGGCCATACAGAACAAGCCATTCTTGATGCCGCTAACAAAAAACTGATGACCACGGATCAACTTAGAAAATACCTCAGCAATGTTGCATTCGTATCAATACATGAGCCAAAGAATTTCGCTGATGCTGAGCAAGATGAGTATTGGATCAATGCCATGCAAGAAGAGCTTGATCAATTCACCAGAAATGAGGTATGGGATTTAGTACCTAAACCTAGGAATCAAAAGCCCATAGGAACTAAGTGGGTCTTTAGAAATAAGCTAGATGAACATGGGAATGTGGTTAGAAACAAAGCCTGACTTGTAGCTCAAGGCTATAGTCAGCAAGAGGGTATAGACTATGGAGAAACATTTGCTCCGGTTGCTAGATTAGAAGCTATACGTATATTGTGTGCCTATGCCAGTTACATGAATTTTAAGTTATATCAAATGGATGTAAAAAGTGCATTTCTTAATGGCTTTATAAACGAAGAGGTATATGTTAATCAACCTCCTGGATTTGAAGATTCAAAATTTCCAAATCACGTTTATAAACTCAAAAAGGCTATGTACGGCCTAAAGCAAGCTCCAAGAGCTTGGTATGAGAGGTTGACCAACTTCCTGCTGATCAGGAACTATGTCAGGGGAAAAGCTGACACAACCTTGTTCATTAAGAAAAAGGGTAAACATACCCTACTTGCACAAATATATGTTGATGATATAATCTTTGGTGCTACTGACGAATCTTTGTGCAAAGAATTTAGTCAACAGATGCAAACTGAGTTCGAAATGTCTATGATGGGCGAACTCAACTTCTTCCTTGAACTCCAAATCAAGCAAGGTAAGAATGGCATATTTATAAGTCAGTCTAAGTACGCCAAGGAAATGTTAAAGAAATTCAGCATGGAAGATTGCAAACCAATATCAACCCCCATGGGTACTGATACTGTCCTATGCAAGGATGAAAAGAGTAAGTCAGTTAATAGTAAACTCTATCGAGGTATGATAGGTTCATTACTCTATCTCACTGCTAGTAGACCAGATATTCAATACTCAGTATGCTATTGTGCTAGATATCAATCTGACCCCAGAGAATCTCATCTAACCGCTGTAAAAAGAATTTTTAGATACTTGCAAAGCTCAGTTGATGCAGGTCTATGGTATCCAACCTCAAATGACTTCACACTCATTGGATATACTGATGCTGACTACGGACGAGATAAGCTAGAACGAAAAAGTACTTCAGGGGGATGTCACTTCCTTGGAAGCTATCTAGTATCTTGGTTTAGCAAGAAGCAATCATCCGTAGCTCTATCTACAACTGAAGCTGAGTACGTGGCTGCAAGAAGCTGTGTTGCACAAGTCCTATGGATAAAGCAACAGCTTGAGGATTACGGAGTCAAAACAAAGACAATAGAGATCAAATGTGACAACAAAAGTGCCATTGATCTATCTAAAAATCCAGTCCAACACAGCAGGATGAAGCATGTTAGCATAAGGCATCACTTCATCAGAGATCACGTACTAAAAGATGAGATCAAGCTGACCTATGTGCCAACAAATGATCAGCTTGCAGATATCTTCACAAAGCCCTTGGCACGAGAACAATTTAACATACTAAGGGAAACAATTGGTATGTCAAATCCACTCTAACTAAATCTGTATTGAATAATTATGCGTAGAACGTTGAATGACTGTACAAATGCCATTTTGAGTGAAATATTTATTCCCTACTAAGCTTAAGTTAAAATAGCCTCCCTGCATACACTTAGCAAGCAACGATACTAAGTAGGCATATAAGTCAAGTAAACATCCCATGCTGAGTAGATGAACAAGTCTCCATGCTGAGTAAAAACATACGCTAAGTACGTAACTTATGCTAAGTTAATAGGAGATGGAAAAATTGTCTTGACAAACGATAGGCACTCAATATCATTGACGCTTCGAATTTCAGTAAAAACCCATTCGCATAAAGCAAATCTACACGTGTAAATTCTGACACATTGGGAAGACGCACATTAATGGCAAAAACTCATGCGCCGAAGATGTCATAATTAACAGAGTATCTGACGATTGAATGTCCCTAGGAAAAAGACGGCAAGATAATGATTTAGGATCCTCATTAATGTATAAAATAGTAGAATCCCCACTCGTCCTTCCTCATTCTTGCAATCCCTAAAACTCAAACTTCTTCCGTTCCAAAAATCTCAAAATCGTCAAAAATGTCTCCCAGCAAAAAGGAAACCCCAGAAGCGCAAAACACACTCACTAACCACGCTAGTCCTTCAATGGAAAAGGAGAGGATAATGCTGAAAGTACACTCGAAGGTTAACAATATGGAGGTATTAAAATGCCGGTGGTTCTCTCCGAGCTTCGTGACGACTGAAACACCATTCTGTGAATGGATTGCGAAAAACAACTGGACAGGTCTCTTCTCCCTTCCAGGAACAGCCTACCCAAGGTTAGTTCGAGAGTTCTACTCAAATTTACGGGTTGATGCAGACGACTCAGATTACTTGGAGACAAACGTGAAAGGTCAGAAAATCGTTATCACCCCTGCCTATCTAGCCACACTATTAGAGATACCGAACGAAGGAATCCAATTTCGAACAACAAAGGAGAAGATACCTAAAGCCACGTCTGAAAAGCTAAAAGGGTTCTGTAAACCCAAAGATCATAAAGGGGAAATACCCAGTACTTGCATGGGTAAGGATCAAAAGATGGTTCATTTCATGCTGACTAACTTTATCTTTCCCAAACTTAGCTGTGCCTCCTCCGCATCTAACTTCGAACAGTGCTTTATATGGCACATGTTGACTTCAACTCCATTCAATCTCCATGTGTTTCTAGTTGGAGCCCTTCAACGAAGCGGTAGGAAACTACATTTGGGTTCACTTATCACGAAAATCATACAAGACAAGCAAATAGAGACAGTGGACGAGACAAGCTCGCTGGGAAGTGAAATCACTGCAGTCCTACTAGATGGACTATTGTATAATCAACCCTTGAAGGGGTATGAAGGAACTGGAGAAGCCGAGGAGAATGAGGAAGAAGAGCAAGCAGAAATGGAACCTGAAGCTGAGCCTGCACAAGAAGTTGAGGCTCATACGGAGTCACCTAAGACAGTTGAGCCTGAAAAAGGGAAGAAGAGGAATGCTGCAGAAGTTAGCTCCAAAGATATCCATTCTGTTCCAAAGAAAATAAGGCTTTCATCAAGACAGAAAGCCAAAACTGACAAGGTTGATGAGCACGTTAGGAAAAGAAAGAGGCCAGATGTGCCTGAGGATGAGAACGAAGAAACTCCTGAAACACCGTTAAAGAAAAAGAAAAGAAGTCACTCTTTGAAGATAGTGGAAGCCGTACCACTAACCTCTCCTCAACCTGAAGGTCATGGGATTGACCTAGAAAAGGAAGATGTGGAATAAGTTGAGCAACAAAAAGGTAATACTGAGGAGGAAGCATGCCCCCGTGATGATGCTGAGCAAACAAGGGAAGAAGGTAATATTGAGCAACCAGTAGGGGAAGGAACTGTTGCTGCTGAGTCAAGTGAAGGTCTTCAAATTGACCATTCTCCGCCAAAAACTGAGACCCGACGGAGATTAAAGAAGAAAGCGCAAAAACACCTTGATCTCATGAACGACTTTCCCCTTGACGAGCCAGAAACTGACCTGTCTAAAATTCAGTTCAAGTATTTCTCAACTACCACTGAATCTCCACCAGAAGATCTAGCGGAAAAGCAAGCCACTGTTACTCAACATGAGGAACATGCCAAGAACCCTACAAATCCAAGTCAAGCTGCACCAATTGAGCCAACTCATACCTCAACTCCACCTCCATCACAAAATGTTGATAACTCAGCTCAACAACTTCATAAAAGTCCAGGTACTCAGTTTGGCAAGGAACCAACACCTCCACCATCAGAAAATCCTACACCAGCCTCTGAGTCCAATGCTGCAAAGTTTGCATACCTGAATGCAACTGAGTCTGGCCGTAGGGTCATTGATTCAGCTCAGTCCTTACTTCAAGACTTTCATTCTACTCAAGCTGAAGGTTGCCAGTCCACTCAAGAGCCCTCTCACCCAACCAGTATCACTCAACTTCTACAAGAACTCCGTAGCCTGAAAGATTTGGTTAGTATTATCACCGCAGTACAAACCCAGCAACCAAACCAAGAGCAAATGGCCAAACTGACTGAAGTAGTGCTTACCATGGCCACTCATCTGAACTCTCTTGAAGGAAAAATTCAACAATTATTTGAACTCAATCCAGGGTACGTCACTTCCTCTGAGCTTCAAAACTATTTTGTTAAGCTAGCAGCGGAACTGGCCCCCTCTAGAGCAACTGCCCACACTGAGTCTGCAACATCTGCTGAGTTGCAAGATTGCTTCACCAAGCTATATGCTGAGCTAACTAAATCCAGTCCACCAAGCACTACAGAATCTGTCACCACCACCGAGCTCCAACAATGTTTTACTAAGATTCAAGCAGAGCTGACAAGTACCCGTGACCTTGTATCCTCTTCCTCTCAATGCACGATTGATCAACTGAGTGAGGCAGTGAGACTCTTAAACATTGATCGGGCCCAAATGGACGTTGATCCAGTATCCAACACAGAGCTAATGAGCTTCTCGCAAGCCATCATGAAAGCCATGAGGATCAATAATGCACAACGCATGTTCTATGACTCTGCTCTGCTGAAACTATTTCATCAATCTTATGGTCAGGTCACCAGCTCCATTGCCTGCCTCAGCAAAGCTCATGAATGTCTTCTTAGCATGATAAGCAGCTCCATTCGAGTCCCTAGGCACGTCCAGGATGATAGCATTCCTGTCATTGACAGTTTGGGAGAAAGCACAAAAAGGCTTCAGCGCTATTCCAACTACCTCTCCTCTGCCTCCAGGAATAAAACCTTCCTTTATCAACCCGATGATGGCAAAACGGGGGAGACTAGTAAAAGAGGAACTCAGCCTCTGACTTTAGGAACTGCGTCTGCCTCTGGGAGCAAAGGAAAAGGCATTGCTCATGTTGACCCCTCAGCTCAAAGAAAGAAGAAGTGAATCTAGCCAGTTTTGTGTCTAGAGTTTGTGTCTAGAAATTTGGCACCATATCAAACCATATCCTGTTATCTGTTTTTCTTTCTGTTATCCACTGCTTAGGATAATATGTTTTGTTGTCCAATGTTGTTTTGTTGTTGACTGTTATTTAAATCCAATATCAGTTTCTTTTCTCTTCCAGTCAAGTTTGAACAAACAATTCAAAAAGAGACAACATCTTTCCAAAAGTAAAGCCAGTATACACAAATATAACAAACCTAATAAAATTAGACCTTGGAAGGCTTAAGACAAAATGAATGCAACCCTTACGGGGGAGTCAATTCAAAAATATCAATCATGGGGCAACTTAAAACTGAGTTCCGTAATTATGTATTTTGCCAACATCAAAATGGGGGAGTTTGTTAAAACACCTTTCCACAAGATTTTGATTTGACAAAATCATCCATGATTAAGAGGCAATTAAATTTAGATGCTTTGATTTAATTGTACTAATATGTTTGTTGAAATCTTGAGTGCAAAAATATATAAGGTAAAAGACAGGACAAAAGTCAGCACAAACAAAGCTAATTAGCAAAGAACTCAGCATGACAGAATAGAAGCTGAGTGGAGTTAAAGTTCAGAAACAAAACGAAGCTGACTAAAGCTGAAGACCTTTTCAGGGGCTGTTACACAAAACGGAGGTGACCTTGAAGGAACTCAGCATGAACCATGAACAAATGAGGCTGAGTATTCATCAGGACAGCATGAAGGATCCGTTTTACTAAAAGACAAAGTCTGCCAATCTTCTGCACCAATAAATTGGAACCTCGAAGATACCTAAGAAGACTGATTCCGAGAGTCATAGGACGTTGGATTATTGGAAACAGACAACTGGCACAAACAAACAAAACAGACACTAGAAGACAACCTGATGCCTGAAGAAAAACAGAAGCAGGGAATGGCGTACAGTCTGAAGCTTCCCAGAAAATGTTCCCCAAAAGAGCCGTTTTGGTTACAACGGTCAAGACATTTTTGAACAATCAAGTCCACAGGTTTTCGTCTATAAAAGGACAATCGAAGAACCAAAATACACATAGAAGACAGAAGCATCAAAAGAAAAATACAAGAGAAAAAGTTTCAAAAGAACTCAAATACAAAAAGAATCTTACACCCACGTTTCTACTCTATGTGTAAATGCTAGATTGAGTTGTAATCATCTAAAGTGTTCTTTAGTTCAAAAAGGAACAAGTCTGTGATCAATAGCAATATTGAGAGAGTAAAGCTGAGTGCTAAGTTGTAAGCATTTCAGTAGTAAAGAAATCTAGGTGCTGGGTTGTAGCACTTAGTAGGAGTTGAGTAGACGAATAGAGGAAGGTACTCTTGCATATTCAACTGCCTTGTAATTGGTTTGTGCTCTACCGTTAAAGAGCTCAGTATTGGATTCAAAAAGCCCGGAGGACTCTGGGAACTGGACGTAGGCAGAGAGGCCGAACCAGGATAAGTGATACTGAGTAACCTCTGAACTCTCTCTTATAGTGTATGTGTTGTTTGCTAAATTTACTCAACATATAAATTGCCTAAGCTAACCTTGAGTAAATAAGTGGTGCTGAGTTAGAAGCTGACCTCCAAGAGTGTCAATTCTCAACTCACAAGAAGACAATTTTAGTCAACATCTGATTAAAGCTGTCTTCGAACATATCTCACCAAGCTGACCAAAAGCAGAGTTAATAAACTCTCAAAATTACTTCCAGTCAGCTTAATTAAATAGAGAAAAAGTTGTATTAGTTCCTAACCCCCCTTGGAACTAATTATCAGGGACCAACAATCCAGGACAACTCTGACTTGCATACCAACATGCAAATCTTACATAAGTTTGTCACGGAGGTTCAATCTGAGTCAAAGAAACTTAGAAAGGATATCACAACATTACAGAGTCAAGGGAAGGGCTCAAACAGAAATAAAGCCCATGCTGAGTACGCAAATAATAGTCAGCATAAGCAAGTCACTCAATGTGAATGATGTGGAAAAAGGGGACACACAAAGGATGTGTGTTGGCATAACAAGCGGACTGTCCAATGTGACTTCTGCGGAAGAAAAGGGCATACCACAAAAGTATGTTGGCATGCCCAACACAATAATGCTGACTATACTCAGTTCAACCCGCAAAGGGTATCTTTTTGTGACTTCTGTGGTAAACCAGGCCACACCATAAAAGTATGCCGTCACAAGTTAAAATATGACTTTGCACCTGTCTATACTAACAAGAAAGGACCCAAAAGGAATTGGGTACCTAAAAATGAATAGTTTAAACTGCAGGTCAGCTTGACATGAGTGGAAAAGTCAAAATTATGGTATATAGACAGCGCATGCTCAAGGCATATGACAGGTGATGAAACTCAGTTCATCACACTAGAGCTTAAACGAGGTGGAAGTGTAAGCTTTGGAGACAACAAGAAAGGTAAGATAGTCGGCTCAAGTACTATCGGAGGTAACCCAACCATTGAGTCTGTCTCCTTAGTTAAAGGTCTCAAATACAATCTGCTGAGTGTAGCTCAACTTTGCAAGAGCGGCAGAAGGGTTGTATTTGATGATACTAAGTGTCAAATACTCGAGGGAAATACAAATGAATTAATTTTAACTGCCCCTCGTGTAGAAAATGTATATATGTTAAACTTGGAAAAAAAGTTTTTCAAAAATATATGCTTAGTGTCTGAAGAGGACAACTCCTGGCTATGGCATAGAAGACTTGGGCATGTCAGCATGGACCTTCTTGCCAAATTAGCTAGAAAGAAATTAGTTGAGGGATTACCCAAATTAAAGTTTGAAAAAGATCAACTATGTAAAGCCTGTCAGCAGGGTAAACAAACTAAAAAGTCATTTCATAGCAAAAATATCGTCTCAACCAAAAGGCCGTTGGAATTACTACACCTGGATCTTTTCGGACCTATCCAACCATTCAGCTTGGGAGGTAAGAAATTTTCTTTGGTTATTGTAGATGATTTATCTCGGTACACTTGGATCATCTTGCTGAGTAGCAAGGATGAAACCTTCGAGATGTTCACCACATTGATCAAAAAGCTTGAAAATGACAAAGACCTCAAAGTAGCTCACATTAGAAGCGACAATGGTGGAGAATTCAAAAACCAACAGTTTGATGAATATGAAACCTGTGGTATTGACCACAACTTCTCTGCTCCTAGAACACCTCAATAAAATGGGGTTGTTGAAAGGAAAAATAGAACCATTGTCGAAATAGCTAGGACAATGCTGAGTGAAAATAGGCTTCCAAAGTACTTCTGGGGTGAAGCTGTTCACACGGCATGTTATATACTGAATAGGGCTCTAGTCAGACCTATACTCAAGAAAACCCCATATGAACTTTGGAAAGGTCGAAAGCCCAACATTGGATACTTTCGTGCCTTTGGGTGTAAATGTTTTATACTCAATACAAAAGACAATCTTGCTAAATTTGATGCTAAAGCTGATGAGGCGATCTTTTTAGGGTACTCAACAAACAGTAAAGTATATAGAGTATTTAATAAAAGAACCCAGATTGTAGAAGAATCTGTACATATTGAGTTCGATGAGACTAACCCTACAGGTAAGTCAGCTCATCTTGAAGAAGATGAACCAGGCTCAGCTTCCGCTGATCAACCAGAAGCCACAGTGTCAAACATACAGGAGCTGACCCAAGGTAAGCAAGAAATTGAAATATCATTTGCTGACCAATCCATTCCTGTAGAGATTGTAGAAACACCTCTTCCAAACAACTCAACATTGCCCAAGGAAATAAAGATCCCAAGAGGTCATACAGAACAAGCCATTCTTGATGCCGCCAACAACAAACTAATGACCAGGGATCAACTTAGAAGATACCTCAGCAATGTTGCATTCGTATCAATACATGAGCCAAAGAACTTTGCTGATGCTGAGCAAGATGAGTATTGGATCAATGCTATGCAAGAAGAGCTTGACCAATTCACCAGAAATGAGGTATGGGATTTAGTACCTAAACCTAGGAATCAAAAGCCCATAGGAACTAAGTGGGTCTTTAGAAATAAGCTAGATGAACATGGAAATGTGATTAGAAACAAAGCCCGACTTGTAGCCCAAGGCTATCGTCAGCAAGAGGGTATAGACTATGGAGAAACATTTGCTCCTGTTGCTAGATTAGAAGCTATACGTATATTGTGTGCCTATGCCAGTTACATGAATTTTAAACTGTACCAAATGGATGTAAAAAGTGCGTTTCTTAATGGCTTTATAAATGAAGAGGTATACGTTAATCAACCTCCCGGGTTTGAAGATCCAAAATTTCCAAATCACGTTTATAAACTCAAAAAGGCCCTGTACGGTCTAAAGCAAGCTCCAAGAGCTTGGTATGAGAGGTTGACCAACTTCCTGCTGACTAGGAACTATGTCAGGGGAAAAGCTGACACAACCTTGTTCATTAAGAAAAAGGGTAAACATACCCTACTTGCACAGATATATGTTGATGATATAATCTTTGGTGCTACTAACGAATCTTTGTGCAAAGAATTTAGCCAACAGATGCAAACTGAGTTCGAAATGTCCATGATGGGTGAACTCAACTTCTTCCTTGGACTCCAAATCAAGCAAGGTAAGAATGGCATATTTATAAGTCAGTCTAAGTACGCCAAGGAAATGTTAAAGAAATTAAGCATGGAAGATTGCAAACCAATATCAACCCCCATGGGTACTGATACTGTCCTATGCAAGGATGAAAAGAGTAAGTCAGTTAATAGTAAACTCTATCGAGGTATGATAGGTTCATTACTCTATCTCACTGCTAGTAGACCAGATATTCAATATTCAGTATGCTATTGTGCTAGATATCAAGCTGACCCCAGGGAATCTCATCTAACTGCTGTAAAAAGAATTTTTAGATACTTGCAAAGCTCAGTTGATGCAGGTCTATGGTATCCAACCTCAAATGACTTCACACTCATTGGATATACTGATGCTGACTACGGACGAGATAAGCTAGAACGAAAAAGTACTTCAGGAGGATGTCATTTCCTCGGAAGCTGTCTAGTATCTTGGTTTAGCAAGAAGCAATCATCCGTTGCTCTGTCTACAACTGAAGCTGAGTACGTGGCTGCTGGAAGCTGTGTTGCACAAGTCCTATGGATAAAGCAACAGCTTGAGGATTATGGAGTCAAAACAAAGACTATAAAGATCAAATACGACAACAAAAGTGCCATTGATCTATCTAAAAATCCAGTCCAACACAGCAGGATGAAGCATGTTAGCATAAGGCATCACTTCATCAGAGATCACGTACTAAAAGATGAGATCAAGCTGACCTACGTGCCAACAAACGACCAGCTTGCAGATATCTTCACAAAGCCCTTGGCACGAGATCAATTCAACATACTAAGGAAAGCAATTGGTATGTCAAATCCACTCTAACTAAATCTGTATTGAATAATTGCCATGTGAGTGGAACTTTGAATGATTGTGCAAATACCATGTTGAGTGAAATATCTATTCCCTACTAAAGCTTAAAAATGACCCTATGCATACATAGTAAGTAACGATACTGAGTAGGCATAAAAGTTGAGTAAACATCCCATGCTGAGTAGATAAACAAATCACTCTATACTGAGTAAAAACACATGCTGAGTATGTAACCTATGCTGAGTTAATAGGAGATAGAAAAATTGTCTTAACAAACGCTAGGCACTCAATATCATAGACGCTTCGAATTCCAGCAAAAAAACCCATTCGCATAAAGCAAATCTACACGTGTAAACTCTGACACATTGGGAAGACGCACATTAATGGCAAAAACCCATGCGTCGAAGATGTCATAATTGACAGAATATCTGTCGATTGAACGTCCCTAGGAGAAAGACGGCAAGATAATGATTTAGGGTCTTCATTAATATAAAATAGAAGAACCCCCACTCGTCTTTCCTCACGCTTAGAATCCCTGAAACTCAAACTTCTTCCTCTCTAAAAACTTCAAAATCGTCAAAAATGTCTCCCAGCAAAAAGAAAACCCCAGAAGCTCAAAACACAGACAAACCCACTGATCACGCTGGTCCTTCAATGGAAAAGGAGAGGACAATGATCAAGGTACACTCGAAGGTTAACAATCTGGAGGTGTTAAAATGCCGATGGTTCTCTCCAAGCTTCGTATCGTCTGAAACACCATTCTGTGAATGGATCGAGAAAAACAACTGGAAAGGCCTCTTTTCTCTTCCAGGAACAGCCTACCCAAGGTTAGTTCGAGAGTTCTACTCAAATTTACGGGTTGATGCAGACGACTCAGATTATTTGGAGACCACTGTGAAAGGTCAGAAAATCGTCATAACCCCTGCCTATCTAGCCACACTATTAGAGATACCAGACGAAGGAATCCAATTTAGAACAACAAAGGAGAAGATAACAAAAGCCACATCTGAGAAGCTAAAGGGGTTCTGTAAACCCAAAGATCATAAAGGGGAAATACCCAGTACCTGTATGGGTAAAGATCAAAAGATGGTCCACTTCATGCTGACTAACTTCATCTTTCCCAAACTCAGCTCAGCCTCCTCCGCATCTAACTTCGAACAGTGCTTTATCTGGCACATGTTGACCTCCACTCCATTCAATCTTCCTGTGTTTCTAGTTGGAGCCCTTCAACGAAGCGATAGGAAACTACGTTTAGGTTCACTTATTACGAAAATTATACAGGACAAGCAAATAGAGACCGTGGATGAGACAAGTTCGTTGGGAAGTGAAATCACTGTTGTCCTACTAAATGGACTATTATATAATCAACCTTTGAAGGGGTATGAAGGAGCTGGAGATGCCGATGAGGATGAGGAAGCTGAGCAACCAGAAATGGAACCTGAAGCTGAGCCTGCACAAGAAGTTGAGGCTCATACTGAGTCACCTGAGACAGTTCAGCCTGAAAAAGGGAAGAAGAGGAAGGTTGTAGAAGCTTGCTCCAAGGACATTCATTCTATTCCAAAGAAAATAAGGCTTTCATCAAGACAGAAAGCTAAAGCTGACAAGGTTAATGAGCATGTTGAGAAAAGAAAGAGGCCAGAAGAGCCTGAGGATGAGAATGAAGAAACTCCTGAAACCCCGTTAAAGAAAAAGAAAAGAGGTAACTCTTTGAAGATAGTGGAAGTTGTCCCACTAGTCTCTACTCAACCTGAAGGTTATGGGATTGACCAAGAAAAGGAAGATGAGGAACATGTTGAGCACCAACAAGTTAATACTGAAGAGGAAGAATACCCCAATGATGATGCTGAGCAGACAAGGAAAGATGGTAATGTTGAGCAACCTGTAGAAGAAGGGACAGTTGCTGCTGAGTCATGTGAAGGTCTTCAAACTGACCATTCACCGCCAAAAACTGAGACCCGACGAAGATTAAAGAAGAAAGCGCAAAAGCACATGGATCTCATGAACGACTTTCCCATTGACGAGCCAGAGACTGACCTTTCTACAATTCAGTTCCAGTATTTCTCAAATGCAACTGAATGTCCACCAGAAGATCTAGCGGAAAAGCAAGCCTCTGTTACTCAGGATGAGGAACATGCCAAGAACCCTGCAGATCCAAGTCAAACTGCTCCAATTGAGCCAACTCATACCTCAACTCCACCTCCAACACAAAATGTTGATAACTCATCACAACAAATTCATCAAAGTCCAGGTACTCAATCTGGCAAGGAACCAACACCTCCACCATCAGAAAATCCTGCACCAGCCTCTGAGTCTAATACTGCTAAGTTTGCATACTTGAATGCAACTGAGTCTGGCCATCGGGTCATTGCTTCTGCTCAGTCGTTGCTTCAAGACTTTCATCCTACTCAAGCTGAAGGTTGCCAATCCACTCAAGCTGAGACCTCTCACCTGACAGGTATCACTCAGCTTCTACAAGAACTACGTAGCCTAAAAGATTTGGTTAGTATTATCACTGCAGTGCAAACTCAGCAACCAAACCAAGAGCAAATGGCCAAACTGACTGAATTAGTGCTTACCATGGCCACCCACATGAACTCTCTTGAAAGGAAAATTCAACACCTATCTGAAGCAAATCCAGGGTACGTCACTTCCACTGAGCTTCAAAACTATTTTGTTAAGCTAGCAGCGGAACTGATCCCCTCTAGAGCAACTGCCCATACTGAGTCTGCAACATCTGCTGAGTTGCAAGATTGCTTCACCAAGCTATATGCTGAGCTAACTAAATCCAGTCCACCAAGCAATATTGAGTTTGTCACCTCCACCGAACTCCAACACTGCTTCACTAAGCTTCAAGCTGAGCTGACAAGTACACGTGACCTAGTATCCTCTTCCTCTCAGTGTACTATTGATCAATTGAGTGAGGCAGTGAGACTCCTGAACATTGATCGAGCCCAGATGGATGTTGATCCAGTATCCAACACAGAACTCATGAGCTTCTCACGAGCTATCATGAAGGCAATGAGGATCAACAATGCACAGCGCATGTTCTATGACTCTGCTCTGCTAAAACTATTCCATCAATCCTTAGTATGATCAGCAGTTCTCTTCAGGTCCCCAGACACGTCCAGGACGATAGCATTCCTGTCATTGACTGTTTGGGTGAAAGCACAAAAAGGCTTCAGCGCTACTCTAACTACCTCTCCTCTGCTGCCAGGAATAAGACCTTCCTTTATCAACCCGATGATGGAAAAACGGGGGAGACAAGTAAAAAAGGAACTCAGAGAGGAACTCAGCCTCTGCCTTTAGGAACTGCGTCTGCGTCTGGAAGCAAAGGAAAAGGCATTGCTCACGTTGATCCCTCAGTGCAAAGAAAGAAGAAGTAAATCTAGCCAGTTTGTGTCTAGAATCTTGGCACCATTTCTGTTATCTATTTGTTTTATTATCTACTGTTTAGGTTGATATGCCTTGTTGTTTTTTTTTAAATCCAATATCAGTTTTTTTTCTTCCTGATCCGACTAATCAAGTTTGAACAAACAAATCAAAAAGACACTAAAACTAAACTAAGAGATAACATCTTTCCAAAACTAAGTCAGTATACACAAATGTAACAAATCTAATGAAATTAGAACTTGGAAGGCTTAGAATAAAATTAAGACAAAATAAATGCAACCCTTACGGGGGAGTCATATCAAAAATATCAATCATGGGGCAACTTAAAACTGAGTTCCGTAATTATGTATTTTGCCAACATCAAAATGGGGGAGTTTGTTGAAACACCTTTCCACAAGATTTTGATTTGACAAAATCATCCATGATTAAGAGGCAATTAAATTTAGATGCTTTGATTTAATTGTACTAATATGTTTGTTAAATCTTGAGTGCAAAAATATATAAAGTAAAGACAGGATAAATGTCAGCACAAACGAAGCTGAGTAGAGAGGAACTCAGCATGACAGAATAGAAGCTGAGTGGAGTTAAAATTCAGAAACAAAACGAAGCTGACTAAAACTGAAGACTTCTTCAGGAGCGGTTAAACAAAACGAAGCTGACCTTGTAGGAACTCAGCATGAGCCGTGAAACATTCAAAAAGAACAAACGAAGCCGAGTAACAGTCAGGACAGCATGAATGTTCCGTTCACTAAAGGACAAAGGATGCCAATCTTCTGCACCAATAATTGGAACCTCGAAGACATCTAAAAGACTAATTCCAAGAGTCATGGGATGTTGGATTATTAGTAAAAGACAACCGACACAAACAAACAAAAGAGACGCTAGAAGACAAACCTGACGCCTGCAGAAAACAGAGAAAGGGAATGGAGGTGCAGTCTAAAGCTTTCCAGAAATTGTTCCCCAAAAGAGCCGTTTTGGTGGCAACGGTCAAGACATTTCAAAACGATCAAATCCACAGGTTTTCGTCTATAAAAGGACAATCGAAGAACCAAAACACACAGAGACAATTGAAGCATCAAAAGAAAAATACAAGAGAGAAAGTTTCAAAAGCACTCAAATACAAAAAGAAACTTACATCGACGTTTCTATTCTATGTGTAAATGCTAGATTGAGTTGTAATCATCTAAAGTGTTCTTTAGTTCAAAAAGGAACAAGTCTATGATCAATAGAAATATTGAGAGTGTAAAGCTGAGTGCTTGGTTGTAAGCATTTCAGTAGTAGAGAAATCTAGGTGCTGGGTTGTAGCACTTAGTAGGAGTTGAGTAGACGAATAGAGGAAGGTACTCTTGCATATTCAACTGCCTTGTAATTGGTTTGTGCTCTACCATTAAAGAGCTCAGTATTGGATTCAAAAAGCCCGGAGGACTCTGGGGACTGGACGTAGGCAGAGAGGCCGAACCAGGATAAGTGATACTGAGTAATCTCTAAACTCTCTCTTATAACTGCATTTGTTGTTTGCTTTATTTACTCAGCATATAAATTGCCTAAGCTGATCCTGAGTAAGTAAGTGGTGCTGAGTTAGAAGCTGACCTCCAAGAGTGTCAATTCCTAACTCTCAAGGAAACAACTTTGGTCAACATCTGACTAAAGCTGTCCTGTGATATATCTCACCAAGCTGACCAAAGGCTGAGTTAATAAACTCTCAAAATAACTTCTGGTCAGCTCAATTAAAACACGAAAAAGTTATATTAGTTCCTAAACCCCACCCTTGGAACTAATTACCAGGGACCAACACTCTTTCCTCACTTTTTCGATTCTTAACCTCTTTTTTTTTAAAGAATTCTTAACTTTTTATTATTCTTTAACTATACCTTGAACTTTATTATATATTATAAGCAACCATTTTCTATGTTACAAAACGTTTACTCGAGAAAATTTAATTTTAATTTGGAAAAGAAAAGTATGTCATGCCATGTTAATGTATTAGATTATATATAATTGGTAAAAAATAATTTCAAATTAATTATATATAAAAATATTATTTATTTATTATGTTATTCAGTCTGACCAATCCGAGTAATCTGATCCCACCAAGTGACCTTTGATCCAATCACAAATCCGATTTGATGTCAGTCCGGTTTTTATAACATTGATATATATAATAAGTCTGAATCAACCAGTTTGAATCAACCGGTTGAACCTATCGACCCCTAATTCAATGGTCAATCCGGTACGACTTCCGGTTCGGTTTTTAAAACATTGATCAAAACACATGATAAATAATTATACTAATGGAATATTTATATGTACAAAATTGATAAATAGTATATTAACAATACCCGTGCAATGCATGGGCCTGTATGAAATTACAAAGAAAGGGTAAGTTACACATCTAACATGAATTTGTTAATTTACACATGTATAAGATTTATCAACAAAATTTTAAAATTAAACTACTTTATACAAAACGTGATAACCCTATTAAAATCCGACTATAAACGTAGCACCAATTTGCATTCTCGAACCTTTGTTTATATGTACTATATACGTTCTTTTTCGTTTTTCTTTATTTTTAAGCATCACTTCTATGCAGCAAAACAAAATCCCTCTCTATCCAAAGTTCACACGGAGCGTGCCTATGGCTAAGCCCCGCATGAACACGTCTCTGCCGAAAAAAATGTGTTAAGCCCAAAATATACCTAAAATATCATTAATATTTACATCAGTTTTGCTATGAATTCATGCTGTTTATATCTATTTAGAGTACTTTTACGTCTGAATATGTTTCTTTCATGCAAGGTACCTAAATATTTGGTAAAATCCAAATAGGAACGAAAAGAGGTCAAAAACGAAGGAAAAACCCTAAGTTAGGAGCCAAAAGACGAAGAAATCAGCACACAGATACAAGGAAGACAAGAACGAAGTCAGAAACGGGAGAAAAATTCCTTTTCTCGGTTGAGAATCCAAATTCTCGGTAGAGAATTTATGGGCCGCGACCGAGAATCCATATTCTCGGTCGCGACACGCCTTTTCCAGGCATCTTCTTGCTTTGTTCCGAAGACCAAAAAAATCACTTCCTCATTCTCAGCCGAGAATAATTTATTCTCGGTAAGATCAGCAGCCTTTGCAGCACAACATACACATGTTTAAATTCCAAGAAACGCGTTCGTTCGGGTAGATAGAAACATCTCTTCGCAGCGGACACGACCCTTCACAACGGACACGACCCTTCAATCACGACTCTTAAACATCTATAAATAAAGAGTTGATTGAGAGTTGAAATATGATGAGAGAGTTAGATTTTAAGATTAGTGCATGAGTTATGCAGAAACTCTGACTCAGAAATGAGTCAGAGATTAGAAGTTCGATTTTGTAAAAAACAATATGATGTACACACATCGTTTATTAAATAATTACAAACACAGTAGCATTTAGATTTGTTCATATTAGTTTACATTTTGGTAGTCGATAGACCAATCGCTATTCCGAAGATTCAACGAGAAGATTTAGTAGAGGATCCGCCCCTGAGCCTGACAAACTCTAACGAAACCTAAAGAAAGGATTGACAACCCGTTCGCTTGCAAGTCGTCGAAAGTTTCCATGCTTCTTGTTCACATTTCATCTAATAAAGTTCATTCTATTCGATAGATTTTTATGTAGCACTTTGGTAAATGATTCGAAGTGAGTTCTGGTGTTTTCATTAAAATGTAGTTGAATTCAAAATCTTTACAAGGAAACTTTGTTGAACACTTAGACGAATTGATATCTCGGAAGAGTATTAATTTGGTTAAGGAAACAATCGACCCCGGTAGGGGATTGTTGCGTTCAAAGCCTTTTAATTAGAGGAATTTACGTTATTTCATTTTCATAATTTATACAAAGTTTAAAGTTGTTTTCTTTACTTAATGCAAACGAATACATTTGTTTACTTTTCTAAAGAACTAAACGTATCTGTTTTGCAAATTCACCCTTAAATCAGAAGTGGTTTCTAACATTCGTCATAGTCTAATCTAATTCTTATTCTAGCAATTTCAAAACCAAATCCAATTAAACGATTTTACATTTTATAAACCTTGAAAGTAAATCTAACTGATTCAAAATAAGTTTTCGTTAAAAAGCGTTCCCTGTGGGTTCGATATCTTTTATTACTACAAGCGTATACCGTGCACTTGCGGAAATCGCTCAACAAGTTTTTGGCGCCGTTGCCGGGGAACGCCAAATTTTTAACAAAAATTTATGTTTTTTCGTGTTTAATTTCGAACCTTGGTTTATAATACATTTATTTATTTATTTTATAGTTTTATTTTATTTATTGAGGATGGTCCCTAGGACTAAATCCTCGTTGTTATTTAACGTTTGCATTTAAATGTTTGCAGATAAAAAAAATCCATGTTTTTTCAAAGATAAACTGGAGATTTGATTATCAATATAAATTCACCAAAGGAGTCCATAGAAAAGAAATTCGGCTAGCATATACATCATAGAAGAGAAAATTATTGAAAAGCTTGTCAGGAACATAACAGATGGTTTTACCATAAAAATTTTTAATCTCTTCCCAAACACATTTACCTCTTTTCTATACACTTAGTCCTTCACCAAAACATCATATCTCTTTGTTAAGAAATTTATTCAATTCCTACACTAAACCCAAATAATTTCCCTTTTTATCACTACCATTAAACGCCTACATCTTCTCAGACAAGATATATCAGAAGTAGGATGAAATTATCTTATCCGCCAAGAAGGAATTGTATACTTTTAATATAGTTTTGAAAGTTTCAGTTAATGTACATAGTTTTTTTGTTCATGGCCAGAACTAGAAGTTCGGGCATTCAACCGAAATCATTAGATCCTTAAATTGAGAAAATGCTAAAAAAAGAAAGCGCTTAAAAAAAGAGAAAAAAAAAGAAAAAAATATAATAATAATTTCGAAATTTGGGATACAGTTCTACTTTTTGATTCCAAATTGAAATTATTTCCAGGTAAGTTAAATGGACATGACCATTATTTAAAACCGGTCTAGGTAATTGATTCTGTCCATGATTTTGATTCTCCTTGAGAATTCTTAAGGATTATCACATTTTTAGTTTTTAGTTTTTCATATTTTAATCTCTATATTTTAATTTGGGAAAAGTACAAAAATAAACCTTGTGGTTTGGTCCATTTTCGAACTGCACCCCTGTGGTTTAAAAATTTGCAAGTTGGTACCATGAACTTCATTCCGTTAGCAAACATATACCAAATTGACTAACGGTGTTAAAAGTCAAAGGGAAAAGAGTTAATTTGGTCCTTATATTTATTTATTTTATAAATTAACTCCCCTTATTATCTACTTACCACAAACAAACCCCAAAATTAAAAATAAGAATCAAATACACCATCTTCTTCACTTCTCTTTTGATTTTTTCTTTCTTTCTCACTCCTCTCCCAAAATTAAAAATAAGAATCAAATACATTCAATTAATTAGAATCCACGTGAATAGTAATTCATAGCCCTTCTCAAAGTAGTCCTCACTGCCTCTTCCGTCAATGGTTCTGTCTCTTTCACTTTTACTTGACCCAACACTTCACCCAATCCATTGATGGAAGGAACCCAGAACAGGTCGCTACCGGTATCAAGCGCCACCATGAACTTCACTCCCGGCGTCCCTAACTCCACCGTCGTGTAATGCAAACTACAAAAATATCCACCAGGAATTACTTCTATTTTATAATTAACAAAAAAACAATTCAAGAATCAAATGGAAGAATGAAACGCACAATCCTAAAGAGCTAATTCAAAACGTGGTATTCCCATCGGAGAAAGCAAGCGGAGAATCTCCATTGGAGAGTTTACAGCCGCGTAAGATATGATCACGGTGGGCCAATTCCTCATAGTACTCAAAACTTCGTTTAGCTGGCCATTTCCCTAAGTGGAAGTAGCCATTGACGGAAGCATACCAGTTTTTAAGTGAATCGGAGAAACGATGGTGCATCTTGAAAGTGAAGATGCTCCGGCCATCGCAGGTTTGAGGAAGAATAGATACTGGAAGAAGCAAGAAAGTGAGCGCGAACTTCAAAAAATACAGCATCATTTGAGAAAAAGATATGCATTATAGAAAGAATAGTATGATTTGTTGAAGAACCCTAGCAGATCTTGGAATTGAGAGGGTAAAACGATAGTTCTTCTTTTCAAAGGGCTTTGTTTCTATATGGAAGTTGGAGGAAGTTGGAAACTGAAAGGGCGGGTCTTTGAATTGATTGAAGCAGTGGATTCTAATTAATTGAATGTATTTGATTCTTATTTTTAATTTTGGGAGAGGAGTGAGAAAGAAAAAAAAAATCAAAAGAGAAGTGAAGAAGATGGTGTATTTGATTCTTATTTTTAATTTTGGGGTTTGTTTGTGGTAAGTAGATAATAAGGGGAGTTAATTTATAAAATAAATAAATATAAGGATCAAATTAACTATTTTCCCTTTGACTTTTAACACCGTTAGTCAATTTGGTATATGTTTGCTAACGGAATGAAGTTCATGGTACCAACTTGCAAACTTTTAAACCACAGGGGTGCAGTTAGAAAATGGACCAAACCACAAGGTTTATTTTTGTACTTTTCCCTTTTAATTTCTTACATTTCATTTTAGTTTAATTTATACATTAGTCTTTAGTTTAGAAGTAATAATTAGATTAGAAATAAAAAATTTCATTAAAAGATATAGAAAATATGCTATGTATCTTAAATATTTGTACTTAATGAGGAAAGTGTCTTTAGATTTAAAAATCTCAATTGAATTAAAATCACACATAATTTAAGTTTCTGATTGTATAGAGATTTTTAAACAAATCTCTACAGTGATTTTTATTTGAAGTTTTATAAATTTCTGAACTTACTGAGAATTTTTAATTCTCAACTGAGATTTTTGACTTTCTATGCCTTATAAATTTCTGAACTTACCGAGAATATGAATTCTCAGTTGAGAATTCAGGATTCCAAAATTTCAAGGGAAAGGAAGAAAAAAAAATTTCTGAACTTACCGAGAATCGAAATTCTCGGCCGAGAATTGATAATTCTCGGTAACTTCAGCGAAATCATGAAATTTTCAGAGAGATTTTCTCTCTAAAAATGACTTGTCGCGACCGAGAATCGCCATTCACGGTCGCGACATGGGCGGTATCAGACCATTATTCTTTCTTTTCTCCTTCAGTTCATGCACCATTGCTGAATATTTCAAAAAAATTAAGATTCTTCATGTTCAAATGGTGTGAATTTGCACCTTTTCGCCACCAACAGACACTTTAATTCATCCTAACATCATTATAAATAATTAGAGAAGATCAGATTTCAATACTTTTCATCTTTTTCAGACAAAATCTGATATTCTTATCCAATTATTCAAACCTTTCAAAAAGTTCCAGAGACTTTTTCCTCTTTCCAACACATGACTACCAAGCATAAATCTTCCATGAAGATTACTGCTGCACGCAACAAGCGTCCTGATTTATCAGAATGCTACAGTGCACCGTTTCCCATTCACACACATGATGAAGAACGAATATATTCTAAAACTATTTGTTGTATATAGTTTGTATTAGATTTGTTTTTGTGTTTGTTCTTTCTGTAACTGGTATATATGTCTTCTAATTTTAATAACACTATCAAGTTTGATTCGTTGCTTCTTTTTGCTTAATATACGTTAACCATACAAGTTATACGAATACATCCGAATCTAAGTTTAAATAAAACAGTATAACTTTTAACATGAATCTGTAATTATTTTTCACGAATCTGTATTCATTTCAGAAATGTTTCTGAACATCTGACTTTTCATATATATTACATACTAATACGGTACAATCATTAATAACTATTGAACAAGTTCATGAACATTCATTTTATATGATAATTCTAAGTTTTGTTCTGTATATATGTTTTTCAATTTTGATAACATATCAACTTTGATTCTTTGGTTATTTTTTATTAGTATATGTTAACTATGCAACTTATTTGAATGAATCTATATATATGTTCATATGGAACAGTATCACCTTCACCATGACTTTTTCTATAATAATAAAATGAATCTGTCAATAATTTAATTAATCTGTATCAGTTTCAATGCTTCAGTTTTAATATGCATATGTGATTGATACTACTTAAAGAGTTAATATACTTATCATTCTTATTCCTTTCACTCTTAAAAGGTTCATATACATTACATGCTTATTCATTTCACTTACAAGAATTAATGCACATTCATGTTTAAGTTCAATTCACTAACAATGTTAATGATCAAGTTAATTTGCAACGTTTATTTTGACCCAAATAAATACCCACAACCGGCAAATGAATTTGCGGTTAGATGATGTTGTTGAGAGCAAACAAGAGATGAGTTCAAGAATTTACGCGGGGGATGCAAATATCCATACTTTGAGGAGTGAGCACACGTTGTTGGTCCCGTGTGATTAGTTCCAATGGGGGGGTTAGGAACTAATATAGCTTTTTCGCTAATTAATCTTGTTGACTTAATAATTTTAGCGAGTTTGTTAACTCAGCTTTGGTCAGCTTGGCCGATCTTAATGTAAGACAACTTTAGTCAGATGCTGACTAAGACTGTTTTACTTGAGAGTTGGGAATTGACACTTGTGTGGTCAGCTTCCAACTCAGCACTTCCAATTTACTCAGTGTCAGCTTCAAACAATTTATATGCTGAGTAAATATAACAAGCAACACAAGCACATATATATATATATTTGAGAGAGTTAGAAATTACTCAGTATCACTTATCCTGGTTCGGCCTCTCCGCCTACGTCCAGTCCCTAGAATCCTCCGGGCTTTTAGAATCTAATACTGAGCTCTTTAAGGGTAGAGCACAAACCGATTACAGGCAGTTGAATATGCAAGAGTACCTTCCTCTATTCGTCTACTCAACTCCTACTAAGCGCTACAACCCAGCACTTAGATTTCTCTACCACTAAGTACTTAATACCAAGTACTCAGCACGCACACTCTCAATATTACAATTGATCACAAACTTGTTCCTTTTAAGATAAAGAACACTTTAGATGATTACAGACAATCAATCTAGCATTTACACAAAGAATAGAAGGTTGGTGTAAGTTTTCTTTCTTGTTTTTGAGTGCTTTGAATTTGTATCTTTCTCACTTTTAATTTTCTGTGAATCGGCAATCTTCCAAATGATATCTTTGTCCCTTTTATAGTTGAAATGTGAGGAACAAATCATTTGAAATTGATTTGTCCGTTGAGTCCAAAACGGCTCTTTTGGGGGACAAACTTCTGGTCAGCTTCAGATGTGCAGGCCAATCCTATCTTCTGAATTCTTCAGATGTCAGACTTGTCTTCTTCCTACAGACTTTGTCTTCTTGCGGCAGTTTGTCTTATAGCATCGAACAATTGACCCATGCATCTTGGAATTTGGCTTTTGCGTAATCCAAGGCTTCTATTATTGGTGCAGACAGTTATCGAATTTGTCTTTTAGCTTAACGGATCATTCATGCTGTCCTGAAGATCACTCAGCTTCACTTCGATAATCATTGTCTTTGATTTTCACCAATACTCATACTGAGTTCTTTTTCCACTCAGCTTCCATGGTCAGTTTCGTTCTGTAGGATCTATTTCTTGGAGCAGACTGTTGGACCCTTATAATGTGACAAGTTAGTTCCAAGGGGGGGGATAGGAACTATTTAAAATTTTGTCCGTTAAGGCTGACTTCTTTTCTTATGAAAAGGTTTACACAACGTGACTAAGCAGTTTGAAGACACAAGCTTAGTCAACTTGTGACTAAGTCTGTTTCTTTCCTTGAGTCAGGAAATAGCACTTAAAGTCTATTCCTGAACTCAGCTTCTTAGTATACTTAACTCAGCGTGAGTTCGTTACTTAGTCAGTTTTATAGCAAGCAATATGTAAAGGAGTTTAAGAGTTAGAAAGATATTACTCAGCAGACTTATCCTGGTTCGGCCTCTCCGCCTACGTCCAGTCCCCGGAACTCGTTCCGAGCTTTTTGAATTCTCTACTGAGCTCTTTAAAGATAGAGCACGAAACCTTTTACAATAGAAGCTGAGTATACAAGAGTACCTTCCTCTATACCTCTACTCACTCCTATATCTACCGCTGAGTACTATAACCGATTACTCAGCCTCTCCTTTCTATTCTTCTAGAAATGATAAAGTGTTTGTCCTAAACAACAATTGCTAAGACACTTTAGATGATTGAAAATCACTCTAGACTTTTACACAATAATATGGAAATTGGTGTAAGGTATTTGCTTTGCTTTTCTCATAGAACTTCAAGTATGAATTTGGACAGCGTTTCGGCTAATTGAAGATCTGCATCGAATGAAGCAAATGAGAGGCCTATTTATAGTGACACTTGAGGCACCGGTAATTTCGAATTTCGAAATAACCGTTGGAGGGAAACGGCTTCCTGTCATTGTCACTCAGTACGCGCTCAGTGTCGTTGGCCAATGAGATTCATGCATCTTCTGTCCACGGCAGTGCTCGGCAGCTTTTCGTCTGGCAAACAGAATGTTTCGACATTTTTGGCAAAGTCTTCCAGACAGCTTCCTGCGCCTTCTGAACTTTACCCAAAGTAGAAATACTTTGTCTAGAAGTTGATTCTTGTCTGTCACTGTCCTGACTGCTTGTCGCTTAACTCAGCAGCTTCCTCTTGAAGCTTTTGCTAGAAGGCTTCTCGATCCTTCTTCATGCTGAGTCGTCGTTTTGCTTGAAACGTCTACGTTTCATCTTCTTGGGCCGTGAGGTCTTCATCATGTTGACTTGGACTTGACTTCCACTCATGGGCTTTTAGACTTTTAAATCTTAATGTCTTATAGATAAATAAACTCAACATTGAACAAACACATTAGTATAAATAAATCAAAGCATTTAAATTTAATGTGTTAGAATATTTTTTATCAATTACTTAAATAATTTTGTCAAATCAAAATCATGTGAAAAAGTGTTTCAACACAGACTTCTTCTGTGCTGAGCTTCGTTTCACTCAGCTTCTTTGATCAGCTTCATTCTGAAGCTGTTATTCTGAAGATTCTTCTTTTATGCTGAGTTGCTCTTTACTTCAGCTTGTGTTGTGTTCTCATGCTGACTTTGTTCTGTTTTAATCTTTTATTTCTTTTTGCATTTATATTTATACTCAACATTGAACAAACGGATTAGTACAATTAAATCAAAGCACTTAAATTTAATTGTCTCTAAATCATGGACTAAATTTAAATGATTTTGTCAAATCAAAATCTTGTGGAAAGGTGTTTCAACACACGTCAACATGACGCTGGTTGTTATCATTTTTCCGTCGTCGAGGCGTAGTGACCACACCGTCTCCACCGGGTTCACCTTCACAAGAATAGGTTTTATCTTATCTTTTCTTCCCTCATTTATCTCTTATGTTATTTTTTATTACGTTTGGTACAATTTCAATTTCTATTTCTGTTGGATAAAATCCATTTCATATTTTTATATATTTTCTTTTCGTATGCTTTATTTCGTATAATTTTTCGTGTTTTATCATTTTTGCACCAATGAGGACATGGTCCAAATTAAGTGTGGGAGGAGATATTGCATATATCATTTTATTACACGTACGAATAAATGCAACGAATAAAAATAATTTTTAAGCAACACTTGTTTTATGCAAATGCAACATATATTGCAACATAATTTATTTAACATTATTTTTTTATAAACCATATATTTTCATATGTTTGAAAATATTTACCTTATGATTATTTTTAGGTCATTCTTGTCGTTAGAAATAATATTTCTATACGGGTAATATTTTTCATAATTTTCATAATTTTCATAAATCTCTGATACGATTTTAAGTAAAGATCGTCTCGAGTGAATGTATTTAAGTAAATAAATTCTTTATTTTCAATCTCTATTTTATATCATGCGAAATTCATGATACAATAAATCTTATTTTTAATTTTCAATTAGGTTTATAGGCATTAAATTGAACTAACAATTTTAGTTCGGTTTGATTTCGTCTTACATTAACACCAATTGAAGTTTTTAAGGAAACTTTAGCCATAATACATGTTGAATTTTAAATCAATATAAGATAAAAATGTGTTATCTTTCTTTTTCCCAAAATTACAATTTTACAAAATTCATATTAATTAATCAATTAGTTGAATTCTTAACTTTTGGCCACGATTGAGACCAACCTTATCACAATCGAGGTATGAAAGGGAAGAAAATTAAGTATCGTTTACTTTTGGCCACGATTGAGACCAACCTTATCACAATCGAGGTATGGAAGGAACGTTAAAAGCAAAAAAATAAGCGTGTTTAAGTTTAAAGTAATGATTGCGTCCACCCATGGCATGGTCGGTACCTCTTAAGCAAACACAAGGAAAATAAAAAGCATATAAGGTTACGATCGAGACCACCCTTATCTCGGGCGTAACTAAGCAAATAAATTAAAATTAAGTACTTATTTAAAATAATATATCTTATATATTAGTTTAGGTTTGGGAAAGGAAATTTTGTGCTTTGAAATGCCTTGAGACGAAAGACTCAATAACATGCGTGCTTATATCATCCCGAATACTTCAGTTTTAAAATAAAAATACAAGACGAATGATATATCGCCTTTATACTAGTTAGTTTGATATTTTGCGTATAAATTTGCCATGCGAAGTTAGTCTTTTCAGCTTAACTAATTTAAAAAGTAATACAAAGGTATATGTTTTATTTTTATAAAGAGATTAGTTAAAGAATAAATTCAGTGAAATTTTGCTCGGGACTAGCAAAAGATTAAGTGTGGAGATTTGTTAAGCCCAAAATATACCTAAAATATCATTAATATTTACATCAGTTTTGCTATGAATTCGTGTTGTTTATATCTATTTAGAGTACTTTTACGTCCGAATATGTTTCTTTTATGCAAGGTACCTAAATATTTGGTAAAATCCAAATAGGAACGAAAAGAGGTCAAAAACGAAGGAAAAACCCTAAGTTAGGAGCCAAAAGACGAAGAAATCAGCACACCGATACAAGAAAGACAAGAACGAAGTCAGAAACGGGAGAAAAATTCCTATTCTCGGTTGAGAGTCCAAATTCTCGATAGAGAATTTATGGGCCGCGGCGGAGAATCCATATTCTCGGTCGCGACACGCCTTTTCCAGGCATCTTCTTGCTTTGTTCCGAAGACCAAAAAAATCACTTCCTCATTCTCGGCCGAGAATTATTTATTCTCGGTAAGATCAGCAGCCTTTGCAGCAAAACATACACATGTTTAAATTCCAAAAAACGCGTTCGTTCGGGTAGATAGAAACATCTCTTCGCAGCGGACACGACCCGTCACAACGGACACGACCCTTTAATCACGACTCTTCAACATCTATAAATAAAGAGTTGATTGAGAGTTGAAATATGATGCGAGAGTTAGATTTTAAGATTAGTGCATGAGTTATGCAGAAACTCTGACTCAGAAATGAGTCAGAGATTAGAAATTCGATTTTGTAAAAAGCAATATGATGTACACACATTATTTATTAAATAATTACAAACACAGTAGCATTTAGATTTGTTCATATTAGTTTACATTTTGGTAGTCGATAGACCAATCGCTATTCCGAAGATTCAACGAGAAGATTTAGTAGAGGATCCGCCCCTGAGCCTGACAAACTCTAACGAAACCCAAGGAAAGGATTGACAACCCGTTCGCTTGCAAGTCGTCGAAAGTTTCCATGCTTCTTGTTCACATTTCATCTAATAAAGTTCATTCTATTCGATAGATTTTTATGTAGCACTTTGGTAAATGATTCGAAGTGAGTTCTGGTGTTTTCATTAAAACGTAGTTGAATTCAAAATCTTTACAAGGAAACTTTGTTGAACACTTAGACGAATTGATATCTCGAAAGAGTATTAATTTGGTTAAGGAAACAATCGAACCCGGTAGGGGATTGTTGCGTTCAAAGCCTTTTAATTAGAGGAATTTACGTTATTTCATTTTCATAATTTATACAAAATTTAAAGTTGTTTTCTTTGCTTAATGCAAACGAATACATTTGTTTACTTTTCTAAAGAACTAAACGTTTCTGTTTTGCAAATTCACCCTTAAATCAGAAGTGGTTTCTAACATTCGTCATACTCTAATCTAATTCTTATTCTAGCAATTCCAAAACCAAATCCAATTAAACGATTTTACATTTTATAAACCTTGAAAGTAAATCTAACTATTCAAAATAAGTTTTCGTTAAAAAGCGTTCCCTGTGGGTTCGATATCTTTTATTACTACAAGCGTATACCGTGCACTTGCGGAAATCGCTCAACAAAATGTAATAAAGGGCATGTCACGCGGAGCGTACCCACCAATATGCCTCGCGTAGAAACAGACCTGTAGGATCCTTGCAATATTAAATCACCCCTCATCCGCCTCCCCCATAGTTTTGCTGGTTTTATGTTTGTCTATTTTTTGTTTTTGTGTTGTGTCTCTGTTGTTTTTAATTTAAGACGTTTCTGGACTTAACATCTATTTTAGTCACGCGGAGGGCCGTGCAACCCCGCACTTATTTTGTTCTTGCACGTTATCTTTGTTTTTATTTTTCGTTCATGTTTATATATTAATATATTTGCATTTTGAAGTTTACTTTTCTATGTTTTCATGTTTAGTGCATTTTCGTACCATTTTAGACGTTTAATTTTCGTGTTCCGAACAAATAAAATATGGTTCACGCGGAGCATGCCTTTGGGCAAGACCCGCGTGGACCAGCCTCTGATTCAATAATTTGCCAGGAATATGGTTCACGCGGAGCGTGCCCTTAGGCAAGCCCCGCGTAAACCAGTCTCTGGAAGATGTGACCGTTTTTAAGGCATACCACACGGAGCGTAGCTCAAACCAAGCCCCACGTGGCGCCATTTAAAAACGTATATATATTAAAAATTAGAGAGAAATAAAAAAAATTAAAAATAACAAAAACAAAAATAAAAAGCAATAAAACACAAGTAATCTTTGAAATCCTTTTTGTGCCACTCTTGGATAAAAAGAAAGGAAAAATAAATAAAGCAAAAATAGAGAGTAAAATAGGCATTCTCAAGCTCCACTCGAGCAATTTCAAAATCCATCTTTCATGCTTGCTAGGGCAAAATGATAAAAAGATGATGCAATCACCAAAATCGGTATTCGGACACGAGTTCCTAATATTAACCACTCAACACTAAAAAGCTCACCTACATTACAACCCCCCTCCAGGTTCCTTTTTAATATTTCCCGACCATAATATAGGTGGAAAAACTCGGATGAACATGCAAACTCGGGATGACTTTGAGTAAGTACAAAGAAGAGCGTACAAACACCAACCCACCAAAAATTGAGTGATAAGAGTGAAATACCTTGGCGAGGTACAATTGAGTTCTCAAAGAATGATCAATCCCCGTTAATATTGCCTATTAAGTTTGATCATGGAGGTTTCGAATAAGTTTTGGTCACTCATTCGCTTGCGTAAGTACTCATCGAAAACTTTTCGTAAAACCTTGGTTTTGGAATCACGCACTTGATTAAACCAATCAGAGGTTTGTTTCTTAATTGTCTCAATCCCTTATCTTTCTACTTTTTTTACTTGAGGACAAGTAAAACTTTAAAGTCCGAGGAGGTTGATAGGGACATTTTGTTCCTATCTTTTAGCATGATTTACGATTTATTTTTGAGCTAATAATTAAGTTTAATTACAAAAATAAGTGTGTTTTCAAATAAATAATAAAATAAAAATAAAACTTATACTTTTAATTATTTTTCCTACTTTTTGATTAATTTCAGAAAAATAAAACATCAAGCTAATTCGGTGTTCGTAAGTCGTATTTTACAGGTAGAGGATAAAACAAACAAAGGAAGAATTGGGATTCAGAAGTACGCGGGGCGTGCCATGCAACTGTGCAATTCCCACTAAGTCACATCAGTCAACTTGTGCATTCCCACACAGTCAACACCAACCCCGCGGGGCGTAAAATAGAGCAAGTGGGGCGTGCAAGGTGTGAAATAGTGACAATAATTCTAGAGATGCAACTACGCGGGGCATCCCTAGATCTACGCGGAGCGTTCCCAGATTCACGCGGGGCATACAAGAGTAATGTTTCAATCCGGAGTTCCAGAGACTCAACCACGCGGGGCGTACCCTGGTCTACGCAGAGCATGGTTGAGTCAACTCTTCTGAATTCAGTCCACGCGTAAGAGAAATCTTCTACGGGATGGGTAATTGCTAGACACACGGGGCGTGCCATGTGAAACTTGCATTTACAATGTGAAATCTTATTTGTGACTTGTGTGTTTACGATTTTACCCTCGAACTTGATGTGTATAAATAAGAGTGATTAGCACTCATTTCATTCATTCAGATTTTATGTAACAAAACTATACCACCTTGAGAGCTTGTACATTTATTCCGCCACTCCGTCGAAGTTCCATCCATCCTCTTCCATCAAGCTCAAGAGTTCCACCTCCAAGACCTACGAGACGGCCTTGAGTCTGGTTAGCTAGTTCCAAGGGCTGATTCCTCTTCCCTTCTTACTTGCTAATTAGCTTGCACTCTTCCTATGTACTAGGCTTGGTTGTATTCCGCATTTACCCATTCCACATTTATAATATATGATTTGCAATTTTCGTTTCTCTATACGTGTTGATATTTATTGCTTGTTTTGATATTCGTAATTGATTATTGTGTAGGGGGATGCGATTCCCGATACATTTTGGGAGCCATATAGGTGCTGCCTTACCAGAATTGACACACCGGAAACTGTAGGAATTGACAAGCCACAGAACTTACGGGCCCTAGTTTCTGATCCCTCACATTAGACACGCCTTTAAGAGGAACCATGTAGTCTAAGTACTTCACGGGTCGGTCGGTCTACACGTAGTCGTCTTTACAAGAGTAAATTATCAATTGTATATGTTCGAAGTTATTGTTTGTTATATTTATAACTTATCATCACCCGTATCACTTCTTTGGAGTTTTGATAAATCTGTCTCACCATAGTTTAGGAGTAGTTTGTAGTTGTCACCCAAACCAAACTAAAGTATTCACCGCTTAGATAACGAATAGAACCGAGTAGTTTAATACTTGTGGTTATAAATCTCGCGGATTCGATACCCGGTCTTAACCGGATTATTACTTGATACGATGGGGTATACTTGCCCCTACGTAGTATCGTCTAGTAGAGTTAAAGCACCTAGAAATACCTTAATCATAACATACATAATAACCTGATCACTATACCGCTAGCCGCGAGATCAAGTTTTTGGCATCGTTGCCGGAGATTTATATTTTCTCGCAATATTAGACCAAAACGTTTTATTGTTAGTCTAAGCATTCTTTTTGTATAAATTGTTTATATACTAACAACATTCTTTCTTGTTCATATTTTCTTCTTTATTTTTTTTCAATAGTTTATGCTCACCCGATCTCAGAGTAATACTCTTGTTCCTATTGATCTTGAAATTGAACGTACTCTTTGTAGGATCCGGAGAGAAAAGATGGCCAACGTCAACAACGAAACCAACCAACCCAACCCACCGGTGAACAACACCCGAAATGGAGGAGGCAACGACACAAGGACAATGATGGAGATCCTAGCTCCACATAGGCCACAAAATTGCAATGGAATCGTTGCCCCCACCACCCCGACCAACTTATATGAGATCAAGGCTAGCATGATCCAATTGATCCAACAACTCGGTCAATTCGGAGGAGAACTTCATGAGAACCCTAACGAACGCCTTAATAAATTTCTTATGTGTGTCGATACTTCTCGACAAAATGGTGTCCCAGCTGAGGCCGTACATCTAAAACTGTTTCCTTTCTCTTTGACAGGCCAAGCGTTCGAGTGGTTGCATTCATTGGAAGCCGAAACCATCACGTCATGGGACGAGCTCGAGAAGGAGTTCCTCTCTTACTATTTTCCGCCATCCAAAACCATGAAGTTACGCAATGACATTACCTCTTTTCGCCAACTTGAATACGAGGCCCTTCACTCAGCTTGGGCTAGGTTTCGAAAGTTGCTCCGAAGTTGCCTGCACCACGACATCCCCAAGCATGATTTTGTAAGTACTTTTTTTTATCATGGGTTAACGCCTACTAATCGTGCAACTGTGGATTCCACAACAGGTGGCGACCTGTTTAGGAAATCGGCAAGTGAAGCATATGAGCTCATCAACGAGGTCGCAAGGAAAAGCGTCCAGTGGCAAGAAGATCGGCTTGCCGGACCACTGCGACACCAAGCGTTCGCCATGGAGAAAGAGGCTCCAAAGAGTTCCATGGTCGAGATGAATAAGAAACTAGACGCTTTGATAACACAATTAAGCCTCAACAAAGATGCACATGTCCTGATGTGCAATCACTGTGGTGGAGATCATGACGGACACAATTGCCATGTCGGTAGCCCTTTTGCCAGCGATGCCGAAAATGTAAGTTACGTAGGAGGTAACCAAAGGTACAACTCTAACTCAAACTCCTACCCGAACACACACCACCACAATAATAAGGATAACGGGTGGAGACCTAGGTACCAACATCCTAACTTGTCGTACGGTAATAATAATAATAATAATGTATTGAGGCCTCCACCCGAATTTCATCAAGAATATAGGGAGCATGGGCTAGGCCAATCACAAAATGTTTCCGGAGGGAGAAACGCCCAACCTCCCAACAACGTGCAAGGCCAATCGGTAACTTCCTTGCTTAAGGACATTCTAACACGTCTTGCCGATAATGAGGTGTTTTACAGGGATTTGAGTCACCAAGTGGCTCACTTAAATCGTCAACAACAGGAGAGGCAGCTAGGAACTCTCCCGACAAATACCAAGCAAAACCCGCAAGCCAAAAATAGAGAATCCAGACAAGCAATAACTCTCCTTAACGGTAAAGGTTCGGATCCGTCAGGTTCTAATTCGAACATCCTGCAATAGTCACACCCATTGAGAAAGTCGATCTACTCCGACTATAAACGTAGCACCGGTTTACATTCTCGAACCTTTGTTTATATGTACTATATACGTTATTTTTCGTTTTTCTTTATTTTTAAGCATCACTTCTATGCAGCAAAACAAAATTCCTCTCTATCCAAAGTTCACGCGGAGTGTGCCTATGGCCAAGCCCCGCGTGAACACATCTCTGCCTAAAAAAATGTAATAAAGGGCATGTCACGCGGAGCGTACCCACCAATACGCCCCGCGTAGAAACAGACCTGTAGGATCCTTGCAATATTAAATCACCCCTCATCCGCCTCCACCATAGTTTTGCTGGTTTTATGTTTGTCTATTTTTTGTTTTTGTGTTGTGTCTCTGTTGTTTTTAATTTAAGACATTTCTGGAATTAACGTCTATTTTAGTCACGCGGAGGACCGTGCAATCCCGCACTTAGTTTGTTCTTGCACGTTATCTTTGTTTTTATTTTTCGTTCATGTTTATATATTAATATATTTGCATTTTGAACTTTACTTTTCTATTTTTTCATGTTTAGTGCATTTTCGTACCATTTTAGACGTTTAATTTTCGTGTTCCGAACAAATAAAATATGGTTCACGCGAAGCGTGTCTTTGGGCAAGCCCCGCGTGAACTAGCCTCTGATTCAATAATTCGCCAGGAATATGGTTCACGCGGAGCGTGCCCTTAGGCAAGCCCCGCGTAAACCAGTCTCTGAAAGATGTGACCGTTTTTAAGGCATACCACACGGAGCGTAGCTCAAACCAAGCCCCGTGTGGCGCCACTTAAAAACGTATATATATTAAAAATTAGAGAAAAATAAAAACAAATTAAAAATAACAAAAACAAAAAAAAGCAATAAAACAAAAATAATTAAACTAAATTATTGGTTCAAAAATTCTTCCGACACATAACCTCCCTCGGAAATAAATTAAAAGTTCCGTTGTTTGTCCTTAAAAGTTAAAAACGTTTAAATACAAAGGATCAGTCTAATCAAGAAGTTTAATTGTTGGTTCCGAAGCTAGGGAGTTTATGCATAGTTAAGATTAGCACTTAACAAAAGCAATGAGTCCTAACCCATGAGTTATCTCTATAGCGAAATTTAAAAAGGCAATAAAAACGAGATTTTTGAAAATTTTATGCGAACTTGAAAGTACACAATTAAACCCGAAATCAATGTGAGGTAGTTTGAGCCTAAAAGAGTTCGCACGAGAACTGTATTTTTCTTCACAACATTTAGAGGAATTTTGCTCCACTCAATTCATAGAGTTTGCATTAAATATCGGGTTAAGTACATTTGTTTTGGTAAGAAGCGCAATAGATGATAAAACGAACCCACTTAGGCTAATTCTTTCTTAATTATTTTTCTTCGTTTTCATAAACCTTTAGGAAGACCCATCGAGCCTATTAACCAACTTCTTTGCTAACACTCTTTTAACACGTAACCCTTTTCCTCTTGTTCGAATACTAAAATCAAATGCATCAAAAAGACCCGAAACAAGCTAAGTCTCTAGCAAGAAAGCACAAGTAATCTTTGAAATCCTTTTTGTGCCACTCTTGGATAAAAAGAAAGGAAAAATAAATAAAGCAAAAATAGAGAGTAAAATAGGCATTCTCAAGCTCCACTCGAACAATTTCAAAATCCATCTTTCGTGCTTGCTAGGGCAAAATGATAAAAAGATGATGCAATCACCAAAATTGGTATTTGGACACGAGTTCCTAATATTAACCACTCAACACTAAAAAGCCCACCTATATTACAACCCCCATCCGGTTCCTTTTTAATATTGCCCGACCATAATATAGGTGGAAAAACTCGGATGAACATGCAAACTCGGGATGACTTTGAGTAAGTACAAAGAAGAGCGTACAAACACCAACCCACCAAAAATTGAGTGATAAGAGTGAAATACCTTGGTGAGGTACAATTGAGTTCTCAAAGAATGATCAATCCCCGTTAATATTGCCTATTAAGTTTGATCATGGAGGTTTCGAATAAGTTTTGGTCACTCATTCGCTTGCATAAGTACTCATCGAAAACTTTTCGTAAAACCTTGGTTTTGGAATCACGCACTTGGTTAAACTAACCGGAGGTTTGTTTCTTAATTGTCTCAATCCCTTATCTTTCGACTTTCTTTACTTGAGGACAAGTAAAACTTTAAAGTCCGAGGAGGTTGATATGGACATTTTGTCCCTCTCTTTTAGCATGATGTACAGTTTATTTTTGAGCTAATAATTAAGTTTAATTACAAAAATAAGAGTGTTTTCAAATAAATAATAAAATAAAAATAAAACTTGTACTTTTAATTTTTTTTCCTACTTTTTGATTAATTTCAGAAAAATAAAACATCAAGCTAATTCGGTGTTCGTAAGTCGTATTTTACAGGTACAAGATAAAACGGACAAAGGAAGAATTGGGATTCAGAAGTACGCGGGGCGTAAAGCACTCCACGCGGGGCGTGCCACGCAACTGTGAAATTCCCACTAAGTCACGACAGTTAACCTATGTGTTCCCACACAGTCAACACCAACCACGCGGGACGTAAAACAGAGCACGCGAGGGCATGCAAGGTGTGAAACAGTGACAATAGTTCCAGAGACGCAACTACGCGGGGCGTCCCTAGATCTACGCGGAGCGTCCCCAAATTCATGTGGGGTGTACAAGAGTAATGTTTCAATTCGGAGTTCTACATACTCAATGATGCAGGGCATACCCTAGTCTATACGGAGCGTGGTTGAGTCAACTCTTCTGAATTCAGTCCACGCTTAAGAGAAATCTTCTACGGGATGGGTAATTGCCAGACACGCGGGGTGTGCTCCTATCCACGCGGGGCGTGCCATGTGAAACATGCATTTACAATGTGAAATCTTATTTATGACTTGTGTATTTACGATTTTACCCCCAAACTTGATGTGTATAAATAAGAGTGATTAGCACTCATTTCATTCATTCAGATTTTATGTAACAAAACTCTACCACCTTGAGAGCTTGTACATTTATTCTGCCACTCCGTCGAAGTTCCGTCCATCCTCTTCCACCAAGCTCAAGAGTTCCACCTCCAAGACCTATGAGACGACCTTGAGTCCGGTTAGCTAGTTCCAAGGGCCGATTCCTCTTCCCTTCTTACTTGCTAATTAGCTTGCACTCTTCCTATGTACTAGGCTTGGTTGTATTCCGCATTCCACGCGTTCCACATTTCTGTTTCTCTATACGTGTTGATATTTATTGCTTGTTTTGATATTCGTAATTGATTATTGTGTAGGGGGACGCGATTCCCGATACCTTTTGGGAGCCATATAGGTGCTGCCTTATCGGAATTGACACACCGAAAACCGTAGGAATTGACAAGCCATGGAACTTACGGGCCCTAGTTTCTTATCCCTCGCATTAGACACGCCTTTAGGAGGAACCACGTAGTCTAAGTACTTCACGGGTCGGTCGGTCTACACGTAGTCGTCTTTGCAAGAGTAAATTATCAATCGTATATATTCGGAGTTATTGTTTATTATATTTATAACTTATCGTCACCCGTATCACTTCTTTGGAGTTTTGATAAATCTGTCTCACCATAGTTTAGTAGTAGTTTGTAGTTGTCACCCAAACCAAACTAAAGTATTCACCGCTTAGATAACAAATAGAACCGAGTAGCTTAATACTTGTGGTTATAAATCTCGCGGATTCGATACCCGGTCTTAACCGGACTATTACTTGATATGACGGGGTACACTTGCCCCTATGTAGTAGCGTCTAGTAGAGTTAAAGCACCTAGAAAGACCTTAATCATAACACACATAATAACCTCATCACTATACCGCTAGTCGCGCTATCATTGGCTCATCAACTAGACAAGTAAATATAATTTATGCACATTATAAATTATAAATCAACCATTAATAATAAATTTATATATGCATTTGTAAAGATTATTTGACTTTTCTTGTGTGCTAAGCAGACACCAAATCATCTTTTTTTCCTATCACAAGAAAATTCTCACTTGCAAAGCCATGAGGCAATGATGAAAAGGAAGAATAAATTGCAAGAGAAGCGTGCCATGAACTTAAATTCCAATATAAAGGAGTTTCGATCAGGTAATTAATAGATTTTGAATATATCGATATTTTTACATTTAAATATTCAACCACATAACTTGCAAGTTAATTAAAATCATTGTATCTAAATCTTAAACTTATTTTGTATCGTAAATTTTATTTCATACGAGGGTTAAAATGATGCATTATGTTTTATAGATATGTTATTTATTGTTTGAAAGCAATTATAATTATTTGTGAATTAATAAACATTTTTTTAGTTGAAGGTGTTTCATCTACGAGTATAAAGAATTTTCATGCGAATGAAGATAGAATGATTTATCTACAAGACATTACTAATAGTATTTCATTAATTTTATGTTACGAAGTAATTATTTATTCAAATATTAGTCAATTTCATAATAATTCATAAATTCATATGTAAAACATTAATTCATTTGAAAACTCACCAGTTCGTGAAAAGCGTAAGCCAAACACCACCACATCGGATGATGTGCATATTAATAATGGTATTACATTTATTGTCCATAAATATATTATTGTCTATTTGTGTTGAAATTAATCACAAAATTTATATGCATCGTTTTAATATTGTATTTGAATGTTTTTATTCTATTGATCAATATACAATATTTAAATACAATAAGTAATATACTTATAATTTTTTTAATAAACTATAAATTATGCAAAATGCAGATATATTGGATTTTGGAGTTCCTGAATATATATGCTCTTTTTGTGGTGCATTATTTTGGTATGAAGAGCGAATTCGTAAGCAGCGAAATTCCAGTGTACCTATATTTACATTATGTTATGGGGTTGGGAAAGTAAAATTACCATTAATGAGGGATCTCCCAGATACATTACATAATCTTTTGTACATAGAATATAATATGATGTTCTCCTTTACATCAATGGGTGGTAAGATTGATTCTTCACTGGACAATGGAAATGGACCATATGTCTTCAGACTTAATAGTCAAAATTGCTACTTGATTGGTAGTTTGCTACCACAATATGGATCACAACCAAAGTTTGCACAACTTTACATACATGATACAGAGAATGAGATTTCTAACAGAGCGGGATCTTTTTGGTATGTTATTATATGCTTTATAATTACCGTAGCAGAATTAATTTTTTTTATCTAATTGTTACCTTTTTCAATATATCAATCTAGCTCTCGAAATTCGAAGAAACGTTTTGATGAATCCATCATTAAGGACCTAAAGTTATGCTTGACGAGTACAATGCTTTAGCAGAGTCATTTAGAGTAGCCAGGGATAGATTGGCTGGTGATGAATATCCAGAGGTAAAATTAAGATTGATTGGAGGTAGGAAAACAGATGGGCGAAGGTACAACATGCCAAGTGCTTCAGAAGTTGCGAGTTTAATAGTGGGAGATGTTGATACTTCAGAGACATTATAATCAAGACTAAGAATGGTATGTTGAAGCGTATTAATGAGTTACATCCATCTTATCTGCCTATGTAGTATCCATTGCTTTTTCCATTAGGCCAGGATGGATTTCGAAAAGATATTTTGTTTAACAATGGGTTGGACTCGGGTGGGGTCCAACAAGCTTTTATCTAAAAATGTTTAACAAATGAGTTACATCCACCTAAATATATATTTATAATTTTTATTACTAAAAAAGCAAAAATTATATTTAAAAATAAATATTAGTATACAAATATATAAATTATTAACTAATATGAATAGGCGGACCGGCCTGGACCGACCCATACTATTTTTATAAATCTCAAACCTGTCTAAATAGACAGGTTTTAATGGGCCTAGATCAAGCTGGCCTAAAGATAAATTTTCATGTCCAAGCCCGGCCTAAGGGATACGAGCCTGGGTCGGGCAAGCACCTAAGCCCGTGAACAGGTCTAGATAATATATATTTATGTATGATAAAAATCTTATGGTGTGACAGAGTTTATGGTGTGACAATGATCAATTTTGTAATTAAGTATGGAAATGTGGCAAATTTGTAAATAAAAGGAAAAGAAGGATGCGAATAAGAGAATGGAGGAGGAGGATGATGGCAGTGCTGATGTCATCGTAAGAGAGAGAAAATTGTTTTATTTATTTTCATTAAAATGCATTTTTCCGACTTTCCCAACCTTGTTTTTCGAAAATTTTTATACCATTGGACTCATCTTAATTAGACGGGCATTTTAAGATCCCAGAACCCCAGGTAAAAAAATTTCTGGTGAACGGAATCCGGCGATCATGTGGCTGCTTTTCTGTGAGAAAAAAAATGTCTAGAAAATTTTCAAAAATTTTCAGAAAATATAAAACATCTAAGAAACTTTAACTCTTGACAAAGTGAGATTCCTTACGGTTTAGCCCCAATAAATTGTTGAAGTATGTAAAATAGATAAAATTAAGGGAAATGATTTATTGAGACTAAAATGTAAGGAATCTCGTTACGACCCAATAATATAAGTATTTTGTTGGAACAATACAAGTATTCTGTTGGAACAATATAACTATTCTGTTGGAAAAATTGGTACACTGATTTGAAACAATTGGTACACATATTTATTCTGTTGGAAGAATATAAAAATTAAAATTATTTTCTAAATAATATAACTAATATAAATTTGAAGATACTATATTAAATCCTAAAAAACAAAAATGAAATTGAAAACGATAGATAATAAAATTCATTTGGAACAATTGGTAAACTGATTTATTATGTTGGAACAATATATGTATTATGTTGGAACACTATAACTATTTTGTTGGAACAATATAAGTATTATATTGGAACAAATGGTACACTGATTTGAAACAATTTTGTACACTGTCGGAACAATATAAGTATTCTGTTGGAATAATTTAAGAATTTTGTTGGACGAATATAATTATTTTATTGGAACAATTGATTCATTGATTTGAAACAATTGGTACACTAATTAGAACAATTTGTACACTGATTTAGAACAACGTGCTGCCGTCCATCAGTATGTGCTGGTTTTTCCAACATATAGTGTTGAAAGGTAGGATAAAAAACGTAGCCAGAAAATTATCAAAAAATTTCAAAACATGTAAAACATCATTTTAAGAAACTTTAATTCTTGGCTCAAAGCAAGATTCCTTACGGTTTTGACCCAATAAATTGTTGAATCATGTAAAATTGATAAAATTAAGGAAAAAGTTTTAGTGGGACTAAACTGTAGGAAATCCTGCTTTGACCTAAGAATTAATGTTTTTTAGAATAATGTTTTATATTTTCTGGAATTTTTAAAAAATTTTGTGGGCACTTTTGTTTTTCTTGCCGGAAAATACCCACCTAATCGCCGGATTCCGCTCACCGGAATTTTTTTTTTACCTGAGCTTCAGGGATCTCAAAATAACCATCTAATTTAGACGAGTCTAATAGTATAAAAAATTTCAAAAAACGAGGTTAGAAAGGTCGGAAAAATATATATTTAAAGAAAAGAAATAAAATAATTATCATCAAAACTACGTAGTTTTAATCTGTCACACCATAAGCTTATTATCACACGAGATCTCACCCCTATATAATATTGGATATTACATGTAAATCAAATTTTATAAAATTAAATTTTGCAAATAAAATAAAATCTAAGTTGTTATTTTTGGTTGAAAGGATAAAATATTTTTATCTTGTATTATTATATAAAATAATATATATATATATATATATATAAATTTTTTATAAATATAGATATATTATTGGATAGTTTATAAAATAAAATATTATATATATGTTTTTATATGCATAAATAAAAATAATAATATTGGATATTAAATTATTTATTTAATCACCTGGATAATTGAGTCAGACCCATTAGTATATTTCCGAATTAATCAAATCTTGAACCTTATAAATCCGTGTTAAACATAATACAACATAATTTCCAAGTTAATCATTGGTTAATTAGATTAACAAATTATTAAATTTGAAATAAAAAAGGTTTTGGTTTTAAAAGTTTTAAATAAACAAAAATTTGCGAAATGATTTTCGAAGACGAACTTTTTAAGGCACATAACGTTCTAGTGACATATTCAAATCAATTATTGGATGAGTAGATCAATAGTAAAGTTGGAAGATTTAAGATATGCAATTTTAAATTAAATCGGCTATGGCATGTTTTGAAAGAACCAATACATTTTTTGTTGTGTTATTTGTGTTACTCAAATGTTATAAGTGACATTGTGTTTTTTTTATAGAATCTGATGGGTAGTAATTTATAAGTTTATAAAGAGAGCATGCATGTCGTTTTGGTATTTTATAGTTTCTTTTCTTAGATTAGATTTTCTCCAATTTGCAATCCAAGAAGAAATAGGGTTCAAGTCAGAAGTCAGAAATAGGGTTGAAGTCAATTATGATCTTAAACTATCAAAATTATCAATCAGGTTCTGAACTAACCAAGAATCATCAATTGAGTTTCAATTCTAAAAAAAATCATTAATTGAGGCCTTATAGAAAACCATTCGGTTAAACAGTTTCAGACCCTCTTCTCAAAACTCATTTTGAACAATCTATGTCAAATAGTCACGGTTTCAAATTTTAGGATAGGACAGTGACCCAATTAATGATTTTTGCTTAGTTTAAGGACCTGATTGATGATTTTGAGAGTTTAAGGTCTTAATTGTCTTTGAAACTTTAGTTTGGGAACCCAAATGAATGTATTGCCTTTATAGGAAATTACATTTACGTAGGTTTGTTAAATTTAAATTTTATTTTATTTATTTATTATTTAAATGTATAAGAATACATATGGATGTTCATAAATTATGTAAGACAGAGAATGAAAAAAATTAAAATATAAAAAGATAAAAGTATGACACTCACATGTTTGTTGCTTTTTTACCTTAAAAGATGTACCAAACTCATTCCTTCACCATGTCTACTCAATTATCACTCTTAAATACCAACTATCTCCATCACAACATTAAGACTTGAGCTTTCTTCTAAATTATAGGCTCGAACATATCACTAAAATCATGGGTGGCAGCAGCAGGCAAAACAAGTTCTCCACCACTACTTATTTCCCAGTCTTCAACTTATTTAGATCCCGGAAGTCTATCAAAGAAGAAGAAGAAACTTCAAGGCATTGTAGATGGATACCTAATGTCGAAGATGAAGCTCGATGGGCAGCTGATCCTTGTATAAATTATAAAACTTCTGTTTTTATTGCTCGCATCAAAGCAACTCATGGCTTGGAACACTTTCTCCCATGTGGCACAAATATGACATGTCATTGCAAAATTGACAGGGATGGAAGTATTCTTATGCAACATTTCTAATTACTAAGTCATAGTGTCCTAAGTTTTCTATGGAGTCATCATAACTCTTCCTTTTCTAGATATCAATAACTAGAAAACTGAGTCCCTTTAAGGAATGCAAATGAAAAAGGGTTCAACTCCAAAGCCAAAAAGAAAAGAAAACTAAGAGAACCTCTCTTTTAAAAGGGGAAATTATAGCAAGAACCTGGTACATTTTGCGACACGTGTCATTTTTGTCATAAAAATGACACGGGTCGCAAAATGCATGGCGTCCTCCTAATTAAATCACCTTTTAATAGATCTCGAGACTTGACAATGATAGATATTCACCAAATAACATAGGCTGATTATTTGGACTACATATGATATTTCCCATAAAGCTTCTCAAATAGATAATTAAAATCAATATTAGGAGATTGCAGATCAAGGTAAAGCAATCAGAGCTATATAAAAACACAAGCATCAACTAATAATAATTCAGAAGAACCTACCAAAGTAAGAACATGGCATGTAATACTAATAATAATGATTTTTGCTTAGTTTAAGGACCTGATTGATGATTTTGATAGTTTAGGGTCCTAATTGACTTCGAAGCTTTAGTTTGGAAACCTAAATGAATGTATTGCCTTTATAGAAAATTACATTTACGTAGGTTTGTTAAATTTAAATATTATTTTATTTATTTATTATTTAAATGTATAAGAATACATATGGATGTTCATAAATTATGTAAGACAGAGAATGAAAAAATGAAAATATAAAAAGGTAAAAGAATATGTAATTAATTAATACCATGAATATCAAAAAAATACAAAGGTTCAAGGAAGCAACCTGTTGGATGGAAAATGTCAAATGAGAGGAAGGAGGCTGAGCATTTATCAAATCAAATGAAGAAAAAAAGAAAAGAAATGTTTCCTTATAAGGTAAGAAAGGAGTAGAAAGTAAGCGACTCGCATGTTTTGTCACACCCGACCCTAAACGACCTCAATCGGCATCGAGCGTGAAATAAAAAGATCACAATCAACACTTAAGAGTCTCCAAATTATCCAAATATCATAAATATCACTTTTATAGGCATTCCTCTTAAATTTATATTCTAAATAAACCAATATTCCTACTACATTATTCATTCAAGAACCTCAACATATTTACCAACTCTCCACTATATTACAATTGAAATACTAAGGTTCTAATGATAATTCTAACAATAAGCAATAACTTCCAATCCTCGTCTAATCGGTCGGTAATCTTCTCTATATCCTGTACTCTCACCTAAAAATATTAAAACATTAAAAAAAGGTGAGACAAAAATCTCAGTAAGTAATTATCAACTACATAAAATATTTATACTCAAAATAACTATATATATGTTTTAATTTCCAAAATGCATCATATAAAACTCATATTCTTAAAAATGAACATTTTATGGATTAAACCATAATAAAATACTCAAAATAGTACTTTTAACCAAATATACAATTTAAAATATCACAAGCTTGTTATAAACATTATTTCTCAAATATCACAAATTGTAAAACTATATTAAAATACTTAATACCAAAACTTATATTCAAAATAACCGTATTTCGATAAACACTTCATAAACCGTATTTCAATAAATACTCCACAAAACGTATCTCAATAATTACTTTCCAAACCGTATCCATCCGAGAGATAATCCCCGTATGTATCAATCCCCACAATATAATAGAATCGAGATATCTCATAATTTGCCTATCCCGCATGGTCTTACTCAACACTTTTTTGCCATACCCGATAGGTCTTTCAACTGTGTACACAGACCGTATTTCTCACTAAATACGGACTTTAATAAAAACCACCTATCCGGATTACTCTTGATATATGGATACTAAAAATATTATATGCTCAAATCTCTTTTCACAATCAAATTTCATAATTATTTCATAATCATAAACTGTAAACCATAAACCATTTGGCTTCCGCAAAAGAACCACAATTATTCAAATATTCACTAAAAATTGCTCAAAATACAAAATCATTTAAAATCAAATACTCTTTTAATATGACTAAAATCAGAAATATATATATATATATATATATATATATATATATATATATATGTAAATATATATATATAACTCATAAATCAACATCATAAAGTTTTCTCAATACCTTTACTCAATCAATTTCTAAAATATTAAATCATACTTCATTATTGAACTAAAATCACCCATAAATAATTTAAAAATATACTTATCAATACTAATTTTCAATTTCTTAAAAATAAACACATAAATAAGCATATATATAACCTTTATTTCATAAATTATAAGTTATCAAAAATACTAATATAACCATCTTAAAATCAAATATTAGCTTAAGAGATAAAATTTATAAAGATCACTTAACATATATATATATATAGATACTCAAAATCATAAAAAGGTAATTGATAAATTACTTACTTCGACAATTAATTGATGAAAGACACAACTCGAGTCTCAAAATCTGTCTATAATCTGTCACATACGAACTATTCTAAGACCATCTAACTCCGATCTCCAACTTCCGATCTTCGTTGATAGAATTTTGGTTCAACCGTGGAAATGATTGGAGTCGCCTTACGAACTATATTTTCTTCTAAAACTCTTTTCATTTTTTTCTCAACTATGGTTTTAACCAAAACCACTTCAGATGAAAACTAATAAAAATATGCATCTCCCCTCTTCTTTCTTATTCATCCCTTTTATAAAAAAAATACTCCTAATGGATTACTTATCTTATTCAATATATGCCATATAATGGATTAATCATCCATATAAAGACACCTCTACTCCAACAAATTATCATATATATTATTATATATATATTTTAAAACTTTAACATGTGGCATAATTATTTTCAAAACAAAACCATATTTTGGTGTGCATCTTGAAATTAGGAATTCAATATCTGTTCTTTTCATTCTTCTACAAAGTGCCACATCTTAACTTTTCTTATTTTATTTGTATTTTAATTATTATTATTATTTATCATATATTATTTATATATAATATTGGTAAATTTTGCTTTAATTTTTTTAATTATTTTTTTGAATCCGTAATTCAGGTCTTGAATGTGGGAATTTAGCTTCCCAGAAAATATCCCATTTGGTCCCTATAAATTTTAACTTATTTTAAAATTTGCCCTAAACTTTTAATTTTACACTTAAAATATCAAATTAGCCTCCAAACTATATCCATAATACTCAATTAACTCTCCAATCAATAACTAACTATAATATAACCTAATATTTGAGTATAATAACTAAAATAAGGGACACAGATGTGACATGTTTGTTGCTTAAAAGATGTACCAAACTCATTCCTTAACCATGTCTACTCAATTATCACTCTTAAATACCAACTATCTCCATCACAACATTAAGACTTGAGCTTCCTTCTAAATTATAGGCTCGAACATATCACTAAAATCATGGGTGGCAGCAGAGGCAAAACAAGTTCTCCACCACTACTTATTTCTCAGTCTTCAACTTATTTAGATCCCGGAAGTCTATCAAAGAAGAAGAAGAAACTTCAAGGCATTGTAGATGGATACCTAATGTCGAAGATGAAGCTCGATGGGCAGCTGATCCTTGTATAAATTATAAAACTTCTGCTTTTATTCCTCGCATCAAAGCAACTCATGTCTTGGAACACTTTCTCCCATGTGGCACAAATATGACATGTCATTGCAAAATTGACAGGGATGGAAGTATTCTTATGCAACATTTCTAATTACTAAGTCATAATGTCCTAAGTTTTCTATGAAGTCATCATAACTCTTCCTTTTCTAAATATCAATAACTAGAAAAATGAGTCCCTTCAAGGAATGCAAATGAAAAAGGGTTCAACTCCAAAGCCAAAAGGGAAAGAAAACTAAGAGAACCTCTCTTTTAAAAGGGGAAATTATAGCAAGAACCTGGTACATTTTGCGACACGTGTCGTTTTTGTCATAAAAATGACACGAGTCGCAAAATGCATAGCGTCCTCCTAATTAAATCCTCTTTTAATAGATCTCGAGACTTGACAATGATAGATATTCACCAAATAACATAGGCTGATTATTTGGACTACATATGATATTTTCCATAAAGCTTCTCAAATAGATAATTAAAATCAATATTAGGAGATTGCAGATCAAGGTAAAGCAATCAGAGCTATATAAAAACACAAGCATCAACTAATAATAATTCAGAAGAACCAACCAAAGTAAGAACATGGCATGTAATACTAATAATAATGATTTTTGCTTAGTTTAAGGACATGATTGATGATTTTGATAGTTTAGGGTCCTAATTGATTTCGAAGCTTTAGTTTGGAAACCCAAATGAATGTGTTGCCTTTATAGAAAATTACATTTACGTAGGTTTGTTAAATTTAAATATTATTTTATTTATTTATCATTTAAATGTATAAGAATACATATGGATGTTCATAAATTATGTAAGACAGAGAATGAAAAAATGAAAATATAAAAAGGTAAAATAATATGTAATTAATTAATACCTTGAATATCAAAAAATACAAAGGTCCAAGGAAGCAACCTGTTGGATGGAAAATGTCAAATGAGAGGAAGGATACTGAGCATTTAAAAAATCAAATGAAGAAAAAAGAAAAGAAAGGTTTCCTTATAAGGTAAGAAAGCAGTAGAAAGTAAGAGACTGACATGTTTGTTGCTTTTTTACCTTAAAAGATGTACCAAACTCATTTCTTAACTATGTCTACTCAATTATCACTCTTAAATACCAACTATCTCCATCACAAACATTAAGACTTGAGCTTCCTTCTAAATTATAGGCTCGAACATATCACTAAAATCATGGGTGGCAGCAGCAGGCAAAATAAGTTCTCCACCACTACTTATTTCTCAGTCTTCAACTTATTTAGATCCCGAAAGTCTAGCAGAGAAGAAGAACAAACTTCAAGGCATTATAGATGGATACCTAATGTCGAAAATGAAGCTCAATGGGCAGCTGATCCTTGTATAAATTATAAAACTTCTGCTTTTATTGCTCGCATCAAAGCAACTCATGTCTTGGAACACTTTCTCCGATGTGGCACAAATATGACATGTCATTGCAAAATTGGTAGGGATGGAAGTATTCTTATGCAACATTTCTAATTACTAATGTTGGGGTTTAGTGTCCTATAGACAATTGTTCTAGGATATAAACTTAATGTAAATGAAGTGTTCTTTACATCATTTGTTTTAAATAGATATTGTTTCATAAACTATATAAAGGCAACCTCTTTTAAGAACTAAATAAGTCTAATAAAAGGAAATCCCTAAGTTTGTTTAAAGTGATTATAAAGTGTTCATACAAGTATGAAGTGAGACGAAACTTTATAATAAACTAATAAACTTAAAACCACCCCAAGTCAAGTAATATGTTTAGAAATAGGATTGCCATATCACTGTTGAGACTTGCATGTAACAATGTCTTCTGTCGAGACAGAGAGCTAATCTCACAAGCTTCAGATATGCAGATATCTGGACAGTTACATGGATCCAATGAAAGGGAGTTCATTAGGATTGGGGACCCGACTTGAGATAACATGATGTGTAGATTTATCCTTGTCACTTGTTCATCTCATTGGTATTAATAGGTATAAGTAATCCTAAGACTCAAAGGAATGTTAATTAATGATTCTAGATTATGGAATGTGATGCTTTGATCCTGTTGTAACACGATCCATAACAGAGATGACTCTGGAGTGTGAACGGCAGACGTTGGGTATCACAGGAAGTAATTGCAGGATATTTATACATTGGATTGAGCATTTGTCACTCCCGATAAATGGGAGATACGTCCAAGGATCGCTTGTGGAAGACTTAACTCTAAATCCTTGCAAGGTGATAGCTTATGACTTGAAATGCAGATTTCACTTAACCTATCTAATTGGAGTTAACTCGGTCTGTACAAGTAAAACGAACGTCTCGCTATATGTGACTTGACATTATCCATAGTCATAAGATTCAGTTCAAGGATGTAGTTGATAAAGGATCGAATTATACTGTAACTAATACGGAAAGGTCAACGACAGAATCAACCTGTCTTCTTATAGCTCTGGGGGAATATTTCGGATTTGCTAATCACATTTCGCGTACTCATTCCGTTATGCAAAGATTAAATGTAATTCTGAGAAAATTAATGGTTGCATACGGCTAGAAGCAATAAAAACCTAATGGGTCACATATAAGACTTGGAGCCCAAAAGAGAAACAGATGTTAATTAATTGATGGAAGCCCAACTGAGTCCACTAAGGCCCAGTAAATAGGGGGGCGATTTTATGTATAAAAATACATAAATAATTAATTTGATTTTTAACAATTCTAATTAGATTATGATTGTGAATTAAATTAATTAAAGGATAAATAAGTTAGAAGGTTTAATGAGATTAAAATGCTCCTATTATTATTATTATCTTTATATTTAGATATAATGATAAATAATAAGTAAGAATTATATTCCGAATTAAATTCTTATTCAGTAACCTAATTCTATCTAACTAGGGTTTAGATACAAGAGAGTATATATACCCCCTTATATGTAAATTTCGGCCAAGCTATAGTCTACCGAAGAGAAGAATTTTCGACCCCCTTGTTAAGGACGAGATCATTCACCGCTTCCTTCCGTTTCAATTGATTATTAATCTCTTTCTCTATTCCTTGATCTTGTGTTGATTAATTAGAGGCAATCTATTTTGATTGCTTTCATACGGTTGAATTCTAACTTGGTTTTGAATTGTGTTTTTGTCTTGTGCTCGGGAACTCGAAGTAAGAGTTGTGAGCACTTCGATTGCAACGGTAGATAGAACATCAAAAGGTATTTCCTTCTATCCCTCTTTATATGAAATAACGATTAACAGATCTTGGGTTAATGGAAAAATGTTAAAATTTTTATATTTCCGCTGCCAAACGTTTGCCTATTTTCCCTCAACTAAGTCATAGTGTCCTAAGTTTTTTATGGAGTCATCATAACTCTTCCTTTTCTAGATATCAATAACTAGAAAACTGAGTCCCTTCAAGGAATGCAAATGAAAAAGGGTTCAACTCCAAAGCCAAAAAGGAAAGAAAACAAAGACAACCTCTCTTTTAACAGGGGAAATTATAGCAAGAACCGAGTTTTTGGAGGACCTGGTACATTTTGCGACACGTGTCGTTTTTGTCATAAAAATGACACGAGTCGCAAAATGCATGGCGTCCTCCTAATTAAATCCCCTTTTAATAGATATCGAGACTTGACAATGATAGATATTCACCAAATAACATAGGCTGATTATTTGGACTACATATGATATTTTCCATAAAGCTTCTCAAATAGATAATTAAAATCCATTTTATTTCAATATTAGGAGATTGCAGATCAAGGTAAAGCAATCAGAGCTATATAAAAACACAAGCATCAACTAATAATAATTCAGAAGAACCAACCAAAGTAAGAACAATGGCATGTAATACTATCAGACTTGAATTTGGATTCCATCAGACATTTTTGGAGTTAAGCTGCTCCCACTTTGCACCTGAATGAGGATACATCTCTGAAATAAAATATAAAGTAAACAAGGAAAAATGGAAATTATGTATCAAGCGACGTATTTACAAATATTAACAGGTCCAAGCAGAACAAAATTACTAACTGCATCATGTTTTAAGACCCGTCTTGTTCCAAATCCTATATTATATGGGTAAACTGCACGGATAGTAACTAAAGTTTGTTCGGCTATTTCAGACAAAAAATCACTAGATAAATCATGACTCTTACCTGATATGACAACCACATGAGAAAAAATATATATTTACTCAGATTCAACTACTTGAAACTGTCACGTGATAGCAATAGCAAAAAAAACAAATGTGTGTTTTACTCTTTTCTTTAGGCATACATGTGGTTACCTTATACGTAAAACTAAAATAAATTCTTTTCTAAATAGTGGTTATCACGTCACTATTTCACTGACTTTTTATGTCTGAATTGTTTGTGATGACTTTATTAAAATAAAAAGAAAAGTTCAATGATTTTATTAAACAAAATGAAGTTCAGCGACCAAGCTAGCGCGCTATACTGAACCAGTTGCCATCCGCACTTTTAATTAACTAGTGGTCCAAAAGGCACTACTTATTTGCTGTTTAGTTGATTATGTTAACATCATCCATCCTATTCCTCGGCCCAAAAAGACAAATTACAGCAAAAACAAAAAAAAATGGTTCTTAACTTGCATATTTGCAGTCAATCATCTATTTAATTTATACACTAATTTTGTCTCCACTCTTCAATCGTAAAGTTACAATACTGGTCAGCTACAATTTTTTATGACTTCAAAAGATCATAAATTTGTCCTAATTTGATAAATTTGCCTATTTAAAACAGCCTAACACAAGCATCTTCTTCACACCCAACAAATTCACATAAAGAAAAAGTGAAAAAAAAAATGAAGCAAGTTTGTTCAAGCATCATTCTCTTCCTTATCATAATTTCAACTGCAGAATCTCAAACCTGCAAACCAAGCGGCAAGATAAGAGGGATAAAGCCTCCACCAAATCAATGCAACCAAGAGCACGAATCTGATTGCTGTGTAGAGGGAAATCTCTACACTACTTACAAGTGTTCGCCACCGGTGACCGGCCGCACAAAAGCAACTCTCACGATCAACAGTTTCGCAACCGGTGGTGACGGCGGTGGTCCATCAGAATGTGATAATAAATACCATCCGGATAACGAGCCAGTGGTCGCACTTTCAACAGGATGGTTCAATAATGAGAGTCGATGCTTGAAGTATATAAATATATATGGAAATGGAAGGAGTACTAAGGCGAAAGTAGTAGATGAATGTGATTCAACAATGGGATGTGATAAGGATCATGATTATCAACCACCTTGTCCTAACAATATCGTTGATGCCTCCGAAGCTGTTTGGAAAGCTTTAGGAATTTCCGATCCTGACAGTGTCGGGGAATTGGATATTTATTGGTCCGATGTTTGAGATGATTGCATTCAATACAACAACAACAACAACAACAACAAAGCCTTAGTCCCGAAATGATTCTGGGTCGGCTAACATGAACCATCATATAAAACCGTGAAATCAAGTCGTGTCAGCAGCACAAATTCGCTCCCTCCACTCCGTCCTATCCACTACCATATTTTCCTCAATTCCCAGTAAACCCATATCACTCTCGATCACCCTCCTCCAAGTAAAAAAAAAATATGTAAAAAAAAAATATTTTCTTATGTAATATATTATGTGGCATGTATATAAAATGTAGTTCTATTGTGAATTGAATCCTTGTTTATGATCAAATTGGAACTGTTACCATTCTGTTTGTTGAACTTGATGGGTAAGTGATGGTTGGATTTCTGAAAGCATTTCAACTAAAATAATTTTCTTCTAAATTTTGACTGATTAGTTCTCAAGAGAAGCATTAAAGTTGATATTTTTTCTATCATAAGGTAATAAAAGGGAAATTAAAAAATAAATAAATAAGAAGATTCTATGCTTACTTTTTGATATGCTTTCTTCAAAATTACAATGGGAGACTAAAGCAACTTCGCATTTCCTAGAACTGAGGCCCTTTCCTCCTTCATTGCTTAGCAATCAGGTACCTTTATTTCCTGCAATTTGCCAACAGAACATTTTATATAGAAAAAAAAACTTCCCTTAACTAAATTCATTGTCCTTGTAGGATATTACAAGCCATTTTGAATAATCAGTCCTAGGGAGACCAAAATACTTTCTCCCATGTGGCATAAATTGGGTTGTGATCAAGCCGAGCTTTGGCCTGCTCATGCTTGGCTCGACAGTAGCTCGAGCTTAACATTCTGTTCAAGCTCGGTTCATTAAGAAAATTACATGATCATGAGCTGCCCGCGAGTACTCATTTGCTCGCAAGCAGCTCGTTTATTCTGTTGATGAACTTTGCTCGCGAACATCTCATTAGTTATGTTCATAAGCAAAGGCCGCGAACAACTCATTAATTTTGTTTAAAATGAAGAATTGAAGTCAAATATACGGTTTCAATCTCATTTGAAATTTCTTTAACACAAAACTGCGTAATTTTAAAACCTACAAAACTAAAGTTTCACACAAAACTATATAGCTGTACATTTCCTCCTTTATAGAAGAAATACTATTATTAAAAAATAATCGAACCGAGCTAGCTCACGAGCTTATAACTGAACCTGCTCGTAAGCTTTCGTGATGCTCAAGCAACGAGCCTCGTAATTATTCAGAAGAACCAAAGTAAGAACATGGCATGTAATACTATCAGATAATATAATATAAAAGAGGAAACATGGAAAATATGTATTAAGCTATTTAGAAAAATTCATAGGTCCAAGCAGAACAAAATTGCCAAGTGCTTCAGATAATCACTGTCTCTCTATTGTCATGGTCAGGGAAAAAGTAAGTTAGAAAAAAATAATAAGAACACCTGAGGCTAGATAATTGAAGGTAATTGCAACAATGACACATATATCAGTGTACAGAAAAGACAAGACTGAACTGAAAAAAACAGGATATACACATTTCAAATTGCAAGCTTTAAAATACCATCATACATAGATTTATTGATTTATTTTCATTTTGACATGAGCAAAGTTGAGGATTTTCCTATTGAGGCTTTTTATGCTGAACTAAATAGTGCAGAAAATAGTCAATGATGCATGCAGCAGGAGTTTAATGAACAAGATAAGGTTCTCCAAAGCTTTGGATGGTCATTTGTAATGTATATCTCAACTAAGGCCTTAGATACAATTCATCCTAGGTAGCAGGATTATCCATTTCACAAAAAAAAAAAAAAAAAAAAAAAAAATTGAAATTATCCTTTTATATCGGGCTGGGGTAATCCCATTAGGGCCGGATAGTGCTGGATACCCACAAAACCCGTACCATTGCTATCCCTTTAATGGGCTTGCGGACCCTACCGAACCTGCTGCCATCTGCACTTTCAATTAACTAGTTGTCCAAAACACACACATTATTTGCCGCTTAGTAGATTATGTTAACATCATCCTATTCCTCCGAACAAAAAACAAATTACAGTAAAAATACAGAAAATGGTTCTTAACTCACAAATTTACAGTCAATTATCTATTGAAGTGAGAAACTTATTTTGTCTACACTCTTCAATCATAAGTTAAAATAGTGGTCACAACAATTTTTTATGACTTGAAAAGATCATAAACTTGTCCTAATCTGAGGCAATATGCCTATTTAAAACAGTTTCAGACAAGCATCTTCTTCACATCCAACAAATTCACATAAAGAAAAGGAAAAAAAAAATGAAGAAGCAACTTTGTTCAAGCATCTTTCTCTTTCTTATTATACTTTCAACTGCAGAATCTCAAACCTGCAAACCAAGCGGCAAGATAAGAGGGATAAAGCCTCCACCAAATCAATGCAACCAAGAACACGAATCTGACTGCTGTGTAGAGGGAAAACTCTACACTACTTACAAGTGTTCTCCAAGGGTGACTGGTCGCACAAAAGCAACTCTCACGATCAACAGTTTCGCAGCCGGTGGTGATGGCGGTGGTCCATCGGAATGCGATAACCAATACCATCCTGATAACGAGCCAGTGGTAGCACTTTCAACAGGATGGTTCAATAACGAGAGTAGATGCTTGAAGTATATAAATATATATGGAAATGGAAGGAGTACTAAAGCAAAAGTAGTAGATGAATGTGATTCAACAATGGGGTGTGATAAGGATCATGATTATCAGCCACCTTGCCCTAACAACATCGTTGATGCCTCTGAAGCTGTCTGGAAAGCTTTAGGAATCTCCGACCCTGACAGTGTCGGAGAATTGGATATTTATTGGTCCGATGTTTGAGATGCTTGCATTCAGTATGTAAAAACTTTTTTTTGCTTATGTAATTTATTGTTCATCTTATGCATATATTATGTGGAGTGTATATACTATTTAGTCCTATTGTTACCATTCTGCTTGTTCAACTTATGGGTAAGCGATGGTTGGAGTTCTGACAGCATTTCAATTGAAATAATTTTCTTCTGAATTTTGATTGATTAGTTCTCAAGAGAAGCATGAAAATTTATATTTTTTCTATCATAAGTTAATATTTGGGAAATTTAAAAAAACATAAGAAGATTCCATGCTTACTCTTTGATATGCTATCTTCAAAGTTACAAGGGGGAGACTAAGCAGCTTCGCATTTCCGAGGCCCTTTCTTCCTTCATTTCTCTGCAATGAGGTACCTTAATTTCCTGCAATTTTCCAAAAGAAGATTTTACATAGAAAATTCCATCATCATATAGAAAAAAAATATCAGTTACATATTAATTTCCCTCTTATGAACTTGAAAGCAATGTTGTCAAACCAAGCAAAATATGGTTTCTGGAATTGCCATTATATTTTTCTTTGGCCTCCCCGAATTGAAATTGACAACATTTAGGAATTAGAATATTCAAAGTGCAAAAGTCTACAAAAATCATTTTCACCAATTCAACAGATCTCATGCTGTCGAGGCTTAAAGAGTGTACTGTAACCAATTCAATTGGGACATCTCCAAAAAGTAGAAGTGGGAGGTCATCAGTTCAACACCCAATCTCTTCAAATTTCATGTTTATATATAAAAAAAAAGAGTGTAATCTAAATGTAATTTGTTCACTACCACAAAATAAAGTATTTTGTATGATAACTTCCCTTAACTGAATTCATTGTCCTTGTAGGATACTACAACCCATTTTGAATAATCAGTCCTGGAGAGACCAAAATACTTCTCCCATTGCAAAATGGGAAGGAGTGGAGGCATTGTTAATTTCTTATTCAACATTTATGAATTACTAAGACATAGAGTCTTCCTCATCTTCTTCACCTTCCTTTTCACCTTTCTCATCTCGGTCCTAGAGATATTGAGAGAATGATAGAGAGGAAGAAAATGTAACAGAAATGGAAATTTCTCAAATGAAAAATGATAGCTTAGCTTACTTACAACTCAGTAAGTCTATTTATACTAATTAGAATACAAATAGATTTTTTTCTTCCTAACTTGCGCTTTCTCACTAGTCCTTCATGCATTCCTTTGCCAGCTCAGCAACCTTCACTCTTTAGTTGTAACAACTGAATTCCAACACCCCCCTTCTCAAGTTACAGATGAGAGTTGAACTAATCCCCAACTTGCTTAAGATGCTAGTTGAGATCGTGATGCTATGTGTGGGGTTGTGATAAACCGATCCTGTAGATATTCTCTCACTATATGACAGTCAATAGCAATATGCTTAGTCTGTTCGTGAAAGGCAGGATTTGAGGTTATGTAGATAGCCGATTGGTTATCACAATATAAAGGACTTGGCAAATTAACCTCAATTCAAAATTCAGCTAGCAGATAAGACAACCATTTTAGTTCACATGTTGTTGCCATGGCCCTATATTCTGCTTCTGCAGAAGACTTTGTGACTGTTTTCCACAAAGTAGAAGTGGGATGTCATCAGTTAAATACCCAACCTCTTCAAATTTCATGTTTATAAAAATAGAATGTAATGTAAATGCAATCTATTCACTACTACAAAATAGAGTATTTTGTGTGATAACTTCCTGTTTTGTAATGGTTTTTGGGTTCTATTATCATGGTTAGGGAAAAAGCAAGTTAGAAAAAAATAATAAGAACACCTGAAGCTATATAATTAAAGGTAATTGCAACAATGCCAGTATGACACATATATCAGTGTACAGAAAAGACAAGACTGAACTGAAAGACTGAATATACACATTTCAAATTGCAAGCTTTAAAAAAATATCATCATATATAGATTTATTGATTTATTTTCTTTATGACATGGGCGAAGTTGAAGATATTGGAGATATAAGTATCCATCACGATATGATAAATCATGAATGCCTGCGGAGAATTCAAAAGGGTGAAGTCAAAATGGCATTAAGTAAGATGAAGTTGAAGAAAGCAGTAGGACCTGATGGCATCCCTATTGAGATTTGGAGATGTTTGGGAGAAAGAGGAATCGAATGGTTGACGACGTTCTTCAACAAAATTTGGAGAAACAATAAGATGCCATCAGAATGGAGGAAAAGTATCTTAATCCCTTTGTATAAGAACAAAGGCGATGTCCAAGAGTGTGCCAACTATTGGGGAATCAAATTAATGAGTCACACTATGAAACTTTGGGAGCGAGTGATCGAACAAAGGCTAAGGAGGACGGTGAAGATCTCGGAAAACCAGTTTGGCTTTATGCCGGGAAGATCAACTATGGAAGCCATCCATCTAATGAGACAATTAATAGAGCACTATCGAAATAAGAAGAAATTCATTGACTTGGAGAAAGCATATGATAATGTACCAAGGGAAGTACTTTGGTGGGCCTTGATAAGGAAAGGCATTTCGCGGAAATATATTGACATCATAAAGGACATGTATGAGGGAGCATGCACGAGTGTACGTACTAGTGTTGGGAAGACCGAAGAGTTTCCTATTACGATTGGAGTGCATCAAGGTTCCGCACTAAGCCCATTTCTTTTTGCCATCGTTATGGATGAACTAACAAGTTCACTTCAAGATGGTATACCATGGTGCATGCTGTTTGCAGATGATATTGTGTTGGTTGATGAGACGAAAGGAGTGGAGAGGAAGTTGGAACTATGGAGACAAACTCTAGAATCTAGAGGCTTTAAGTTGAGCCGAAGTAAGACAGAATATTTGGAGTGTAAGTTTAGCGGTCATAGGAGTAGGGAGGTAGGGACAATCACCCTAGATGGGAGAGTTGTTCAGGCCTCGGATTGCTTCCGGTATTTAGGATCTATTATCCAAACGGATGGAGAAGTAGATGGAGATGTTGCTCATAGGATTAAAGCTGGTTGGGCGAAATGGAAGAGTGCTACGGGTTTCCTTTGTGACCCCGGCATGCCTAATAGATTGAAGGGGAAATTCTACCGAACGGCAATTAGACCAGCATTGTTATATGGTATGGAGTGTTGGGCAGTGAAACACTGCCACATCCATAAGATGTCGGTGGCGGAGATGCGTATGTTGAGATGGATGTGTGGTCATACGAGAAAGGATCGGGTGAGTAATGAAATAATTAGGACAAAAGTAGGGGTCACATCTATTGAGAATAAAATGAGAGAAAACCGACTAAGGTGGTTTGGCCATGTGAGACGTAGAGCGCTTGATGCGCCGGTTAGGAGAACCGAAGAGTGGCAAAGGGATGTAGTGGTGAGGGGGAGGGGAAGACCTAAGCAAACTTGGAGGAGGGTGATCGAGAGTTATATGAGTTTACTGGGAATTGAGGAAAATATGGTAGTGGATAGGACGGAGTGGAGGGAGCGAATTTGTATCGCTGACACGACTTGATTTCACGGTTTTATATGATGGTTCATGTTAACCGACCCCGAATCATTTCGGGATTAAGGCTTCGTTGCTGTTGTTGTTGTATGACATGGGCGAAGTTGAGGATTTTCATATTGAGGCTTTTCGTCCTGACTTAAACAGTTCAGAAAATAGTCAATGATGTAGCAGGACTTTAATGAATAAGATAAGGTTCTCCAAAGCTTTTGATGGTCTCAACTAAGGCCTTAGATACAATTCATCATAGGTAGCAGGATTTTCAGATCCCTCTTAAATTATCCATTTCACAAAAAAAATAGTGTTAAATTATATAGGGATCGGGTAATCCCATTAGGTCCGGATAGTGTTAGGTACCCGCGAAACCCATAGCACTGCAATTCCTTATAATGGGCTTGCGCGCCTTACCGAACCGGCTGCCATATGCACTTTTAAATACCTAGTTGTCCAAAACGCACTCCTTATTTTCCATTTAGTTGATTATGTTAACATCATCCTATTCCTCCAGACAAATAACAAATTAGAGCAAAATACACAATATGGTTCTTAGCTTACAAATTTACAGTCAATTATCTATTGAAGTTATAAACTTATTTTGTCTCCACTCTTCAATCATAAGTTACAATAATAGTCAACTAGCAATTTTTTATGACTTGAAATGATCATAAACTTGTCCTAATCTGAGGCAATTTTTGCCTATTTAAAACAGCTTCAGACAAGCATTTCTTCACATCCAACAAATTCACATAAAGAAAAAGTAAGAATAGAAATGAAGAAACAAGTTTGTTCAAGAATCTTTGTAATTTTCTGTCTCTTCGTTATCATAATTTCAAGTGCAGAATCTCAAACCTGCAAACCAAGCGGCAAGATAAGAGGGAAAAAGCCTCCACCAAATCAATGCAACCAAGAACACGAGTCTGACTGCTGTGTAGAGGGAAATCTCTACACTACTTACAAGTGTTCGCCCCCGGTGACTGGTCGCACAAAAGCAACTCTTACAATCAACAGTTTCGCAGCCGGCAGTGATGGCGGTGGTCCATCGGAATGTGATAATAAATACCATCCCGATAACGAACCAGTAGTAGCACTTTCAACAGGATGGTTCAATAACGAGAGTAGATGTTCAAAGTATATAAATATATACGGAAATGGAAGGAGTACTAAAGCAAAAGTAGTAGATGAATGTGATTCAACAATGGGGTGTGATAAGGAACATGATTATCAACCACCTTGTCCTAACAACATCGTTGATGCCTCTGAAGCTGTCTGGAAAGCTTTAGGAATCTCCGATCCTGACAGTGTCGGAGAATTGGATATTTATTGGTCCAATGTTTGAGATGCTTGCATTCAATATGTAAAAAAATTTATTTTCTTATGTAATCTATTATGTGGCATGTATATACTATGTAGTTCTATTGTGAATTGAATCCTTGTTTATGATCAAATTGGAACTGTTACCATTCTGCTTGTTCAACTTAATGGGTAAGTGATGGTTGGATTTCGGAAAGCATTTCAACTAAAATAAGTTTCTTCTAAATTTTGACTGCTTAATTCTCAAGAGAAGCATTAAAGTTGATATTTTTTCTATCATAAGGTAATAAACGGGACATAATAATAACGAAAAAAACATAAGAAGGTTCCATGCTTACTCTTTGATATGCTCTTTTCAAAATTACAAGGGCAGAGACTACGCAACTTCGCATGTCCGAGGCCCTTTCCTCCTTTATTGCTTCGGAATCAGGTACCTTAATTTCCTGCAATTCGCCAACAGAACATTTTATTAGAAAATCCCATCATATAGAAAAAATATTAGTTACAGATTAATTTCCCTCTTATGAACTTGAAAGCAATGTTATCAAAATATGGTTTCTGCAATTTCCATTATGTTTGCCTTTGGCATCCCCGAATTGAAATTGACAACATTTAGGAATCAGAATATTCAAAGTTTTATAAAGCAAAGCCTCGTGCAAGCCGCGTGTCATCTAGCATATGTTACAAGAGAATCATGATGTGTTTTACGTGGATGTCATGTCAACTTTCTGGTGTCAAGATCCGGTTTTAGTTACTTTATAGACACAATGTGTCATCCACATACTCCTTATTGTAGTGGCTGTTGATGCATTTAACTCTTATAAGATACTACAAGCCATTTTAAATAATCATTCCTGGAGAGACCATAACACTTTATCCCATGTGGCATAAATATGACATGTCATTGCAAAATTGGAAGGAATAGAAGCATTCTTATGCAACATTTATATGAATTACTGAGGCCAATAGTGTTCACATGGACCCTAATGACCACGGAGATTCAAAGCATCCTAAAGCTTAGATTTAATCAGCCTACATCTAACGGGTGAATGACCAAATTCACGTGGTCATCAGGGTCCATGTGAAAAATACTGTTACTAAGGCATAGTGTCCTAAGTTTTTCTGTGGAGTCATCATCAATGTCCTAACTCTTCCTCATCTTCTTCGCCTTCTTTCTTTTCCTTTTGATCTTTCTCATCTCAGTCCTAGAGAATAGAGATATCAATAACTAGAAAACAGAATCTCTTCAAGGCATACTAATGAAAAGGGTTGAAGTCCAAAGCCAGAAAGAGATGAAAATCAAAAGAAACTCTTTTAACAGGGGAAATTACAACAAGGACCGGGTCCTCAGGACCCCATACATTTTCGACATGTGTCGTTTTTCTCCAAAGGATCCAGTCCTCCTAATAAAATCCCCTTTCAATAGGTCTCAAGACTTTCCAATGATAACATAGGCTGATTATTTGGTGTCAGATATTAATATGAAGTGGACCATTAACTATAAGATTGAGCTTTTAGTTCACTTGGTTCCATGACAGTCCGAATATGATATTTCTCTTCAATATTCTCAAATACATAATTCAAATCAATTTTATTTCAATATTTGGAGGTGTGTGAAACATGGGGTACTCTATTGAACATAGGGTCATTTCAGAGATTGCAGATGATGATAAAGCCATCAGAGCTATATAAAAACACAAGCATCAACTAAATAATAAGTCAGACATTTAAGAACATCATGGCATGTAAATTGTAATACTACTGAAATAAAATATAAAGTAAAGAAAGAAACGTGGAAATTATGTATCAAGCAAACCTGCAACACGTTATTTAGAAAAATCCATAGGTCCAAGCAGAACAAAATTACTAACTGCATCATGTTTTAAGATCTGTTTCGGTTCCAAATCCTATATTACATCATGTAATTTACATGGGTAAATTGCACCGATGATAACATAATAAGTTTGGGGTCAATTTCAAAAAGGCTGCTCCATTTTTTTATCAAAAAAAATTCAAATTTCATTTTATTGCAATAAAGTCTCTCCGGGGAGGGCGAGCCGTGGCGCAACGGTAAACGTTGTTGTTGTGTGACCAAGAGGTCACGGGTTCGAGTCTTAGGAGCGGCCTCTTGCCAAATAAATTGGCAGGGGAAGGCTTGCCCCAGTACACCCTTGTGGTGGGACCCCTCCCCGGACCCTCGCTCAGCGGGGACGCGTAGTGCGACCGGGCCGCCTTTTTTTTTTTTTAAGTCTGTCCGGCTATTTCCGAGAGAAAAAATCACTGGATAATAATGGAATAGTCACAACTCTTAGTATGACATGACAGCCAAGTGATAAAAAAAAATATTTACTTGATTCAAATACTTGAAACTGTCACATGACAAATTAAAAATGTACTTTTAATTTTTAGTATCACGTGATTGCCACGTGACTGGCATGTTATACGTAAAACTAAAGCAAGTTCATTTCAATGTCGTGGTTATCACGTCACTATTTCAGTGACTTTTTCTACTCTTCAATCATAAGTTACAATACTGGTCAGCTAGCAATTTTTTATGACTTGAAAATATCATAAACTTGTCCTAATCTGAGGCAATATGCCTATTTAAAACAGTTTCAGACAAGCATCTTCCTCACATCCAACAAATTCACATAAAGAAAAGGTAAAAAAAATGAAGAAGCAACTTTGTTCAAGCATCTTTCTCTTTCTTATTATACTTTCAATTGCAGAATCTCAAACCTGCAAACCAAGCGGCAAGATAAGAGGGATAAAGCCTCCACCAAATCAATGCAACCAAGAACACGAATCTGACTGCTGTGTAGAGGGACATCTCTACACTACTTACAAGTGTTCGCCAAGAGTGACCGGTCGCACAAAAGCAACTCTCACGATCAACAGTTTCGCAGCCGGCGGTGATGGCGGTGGTCCATCGGAATGTGATAACCAATACCATCCTGATAACGAGCCAGTGGTAGCACTTTCAACAGGATGGTTCAATAACGAGAGTAGATGCTTGAAGTATATAAATATATATGGAAATGGAAGGAGTACTAAAGCAAAAGTAGTAGATGAATGTGATTCAACAATGGGGTGTGATAAGGATCATGATTATCAGCCACCTTGTCCTAACAACATCGTTGATGCCTCTGAAGCTGTCTGGAAAGCTTTAGGAATCTCCGACCCTGACAGTGTCGGAGAATTGGATATTTATTGGTCCGATGTTTGAGATGGTTGCATTCAATATGTAAAAACTTTTATTTGCTTGTATAATTTATTGCTCATCTTATATACTATTTAGTTCTATTGTGAATTGAATCCTTGTTTATGATCAAATTGGAACTGTTACCATTCTATTGTCATGGTTGGATTGCTGAAAGCATCTCAATTGTAATAATTTTCTTCTGAATTTTGAATGATTAGTTTTCAAGAGAAGCATGAAAGTTGGTATTTTTTCTATCATAAGGTAATAAATGAAAAAAAAAATAACACAAGAAGATTCCATGCTTACTCTTTGATATGCTCTCTTCAAAATTACAAGGGGAGACTAAAGCAACTTAGCATTTCCGAGGCACTTTCCTCCTTCATTGCTTTGCAATCAGGTACCTTAATTTCCTGCAGTTTGCCAACATAAGAAAATATATATTAGTTACAGATTAATTTCCCTCTTATGAACTTGAAAGCAGTGTTTTCTTTGGCATTCTCGAATTGAAATTGATAAGATTTAGGAATCAGAACATTCACAGTTAAAAAGTCCACAAAAACCCAATCAAACAAATCATTTTCACCAATTTATCAATTCATTGGAATGTTTTGATGCAATCAACATCTTCACTTAGCTTACTAGTTCAATTGCCAAGTAAATGCAACCCAGTGTTGAACAAGTGATCTTTCATAGACAAACCCGCCTTCTTCTCCGCCATAATATGTACGAAACACAAACACATTTTGAAAATTGAAACCATAAAAAGAAGTGAAGCAGAAAACGACATTGACAGGTTTTAAGCTTTATGCTTTAGCCAAACACAAATTTCAACCAAAATGCTCACCTCTACAGAGACTTTTGGTTCTTCAGTTCAGTGTGTGAAACGGGTGTGTAAGCTCTCATCTTCATGTTAGCTGCAACCAAGAGTTTTCTTCCTAAATTTTTATATGTTTTCAATATATGAAAATTATAGCATTCGGTGATTATTTGTTGGGCTTGAGTTTTTTTGTAGGCCAAGCCCATTAAATCAAATTCAATTTTATGTTCAAGTAAAGCAAAGGACATAAAGAATGCCTCGTAACGTGACCTAATTTTGAATATTGACAAATATTGAATAGTGACGCTAGTAAGTGTACTAGATCAGGTGTAGAGCAAGGTTGTAAAAAACGTCAGACGCTAGTCGGACGGGCAGGGTCCTCGAGGATTAATCGGAGATTAGTCGGAGATTAATCAGTGATTAATCGGATTTGTATTTTTGTATTTTTTATTTATTAATCAACAAATTATTGTATAAATTCAATTAAAATATGTATTATACTATCTAAGAATAATAATAATATAAAATTATTTAATATAGAAAAACATGTACATTTGTGACATATATCTTTAAAATTGTGCAAACATCAACATTTCAACAACAATATCATTGAAATAACTTAAAAGTAAATTATAATAAAGCAAAAAAATAAATTCACAATTAAATATGCTTTTGTTCATTGTTGTTTAGGCAGTACCTAGGCGGTCTAGGCGGTGTCGAGGTGGCCTAGGCGGAGTCTAAGCGGCTGAAAATCGCCTAGGAGTCAATAAAACGCCTAGAGGGACTAATCATAGAAAATCGGGACGGATTCTCGATGTCGAGCGCCTAGGCGGGACCTAGACGGTCCAGGCGGCCTGCGTTTCGAACAGTGAGCAAGAGTAAGCTAAATGTCGTATTTTTCAAGAATTAAGAGTGAACTGCTTTTGTATTATATAGCTCTGATAGCTTTATCATGAACTGCCGTCTGTGAAATGATTTATGGTCTTTTGGCAATGATTTAAACACTATTGAAGATGGCTCGCAGGCAAGACTTCTTCACTTTCGTGAATATGTACTTATGTGACATGGTATGTAAGACTTATAATAAAATTTCTTATGATATTACAGGTAAGCCCCGAGTTATATGGAGATAATTATCCAAGATTCTTCACTTATTGAACAGTAAGTCTTTTGATTTAAGCTCTAGTCTCTAATTTAAGTAGGAGTTTAGTGATAATATATGGGTAATTGATTTGCAGACGGATGCATACCAAGTTACATGATGCTACAATTTGTTGTATCCCAGGTTTGTGCAAACTAATAACTGAATAGCCATTTGAGCAACTATATCTCCAAGGTCTAATTACAATGCTAAACAATTTAAAATTGGCCTAATTGTTTGGATGGTAATTAACCATACAACCTTTAACTAATTAATTTATTAACAGTTAAGTTTAAACTTAATAAGGTCAATTTTATGGATTGGTTGCTTAGACAACTGAAACATCACTATCTTATGTTGTAACTATCAGTTGATGGTCTTTGAAACGGTAGTTAATTTGATTAACTATAAAATGTTGGCATTTTCTCTAATCATCATTTGCGAAGTGCAAGATTCAGTGTTGCATTTATCTTGTCAAACTGTTCCTAGATGTTGTCAAACTCTCTTTAACTTGTAGTAGTATTCTTTAATAAAAATAGGGGCAAACTTGCGAGTGTCTGAGCACCCTCGGTTTTCAGAAACCACTCTTCAAAAATGGTAATTCAACCCCCAGACTGCATAAAATGGGGCTGTTGGGGTGAAAATTTGAACCTTAGCTTTTCAAAATTTGTATTCGCCCTTGTTTATGTAGAAAGCCCAAAATTCATGCGTCTTATATAAACTAAGTAAATCCAGGGACGGCCCCCACTGTAGATCTAGAAATTTTTAGAACTGTATCTGGTAAATTTTTCAGATTTGAAGCTTGCCCTCCATTGTTGCTCTGCTCAAGTTTAGTTAGATATTTATTTGTTTTTTGGTTTTTTCTTCTTAACAAAACCACGTGTTCCATAAGTAAAACTGCATCGTTTTGTTTAAGAGAAAAAAAAAAAAAAAAACAAATATTAAATAGTTTAAAACAGAGTAAAATTCCAAGTATGTCCATGTGCAATCGTCCTTCAAATTCACTTCATCCTAACTGAAATCTCTAAAACAGCTTCGACCCCAAACCCCCAAACTGATATTGTCTGATTTACAATATCTAACTCCCCAAACTAAAATCTTTTACACCGGTGGCTGATCATCACTCGTCGCATGTAATTTCATTTTCTTGGATTCTTGCTTTCTTTCGTTTTTCCGTATAGAATTTGTGATTATTTCTTAGTTCTGTTAATTGAAATTTTTGTGTTAATTGATTTAGTTGTGTAAATGAAATTCTTGTGTTGTCTTAATTGATTTATGATTGTTATTTATTTTTCGTAAATTTATTATTTTACATTACATATCTATTTGCCCCCAGGATCCGTCCCTGGTTTTAGTGATATGTTCAAGCCTATAATTTAGAAGGAAGCTCAAGTCCTAATCTTGGGGTTGAAATGGTGATGAAGATGGTATTTAAGAGTGATAATTGAGTAGAAGTAAGTAGACATGGTTAAGGAATGAGAGTGTAACTGTTTGGTACATCTTTTAAGGTAAAATAGAAACAAAACATGTGGATTCTGGTTCTTGGTTGTGGGTCTATTACTTTTGGTTAGTTCTTTCTATTGCTATCTTACCTTACCTTATAAGGAAACAATAATTTTGCACCTTTCTTTTCTTTTTTCTTCATTTGATTTTTTAAATGCTCAGCCTTGTCTTGCCTCGCCTCCTTCCTCTCATTTGACATTTTCCAACCAACCGGTCTTGAAGCTTGCTTCCTTGGACCTTTGTATTTTTTGGTATTCATGTATTACTATATTCCTACTTTTATCTTTTTATATTTTAATTTTTTTTATTCTCGGTCTTTATAATCATGAGTATCTATGGGTATTCTTACACATTTAAATATCTGAATTAAATAATAAACAAATAAAATATAAATTTAACAAAATCTACATAAATGTAATATTCTATGAATTTAACAAATCACTGTCACATACTCGCGTAAGAAGAAAAGTACAAGGACTGATTAAGATATTTTACCTTTTCATGGTAGTTAATTCTGTTATGTTATTACTTTATTTCTGTAAGGTTGTGATGATCTTTCCTGTGGAAAGGATTACACTGTTTCTAACAGTACATGATGTAAATGTTTCTAGTCTCGACAAGCCCCCTCAGAAACCAATGCAGAAAACCTAGAGACCGAACAACGAAGAGAGAAAGAATTCGGTAGCTGATTAAAGGCACTCAAGGGTTCTCTATCACTTCTTTTGTCACTATCAGTCATGAAACAGAAGAAACAAACAATTATGCCTGTTTTGCTCCAAGTCGGGGTTGCTTTTGCTCTTTCTGCTGCGGGATTTCTTTATTCCCGCTTCAAAAAGCAAAGGCCTCAATTTCCCTCAGGTTTGCCCTGGCCTTTCAGTCTAATTTTTGCAAGTTTTCTGTTATGATAGTTGGTATCCTTTCAAGTCTTAGGGAGTTGTGTTTTGTCAGGAGTATGATTAATGACAATAGGAATTAGGGCAAAAGTAAATTTTAGAGAAAGAGAAGAATAGAAAAGAAGAGAGAAATAGAGAATTAAGAGGAAGAGAGTAGAGAAGAAGATAAATTTTCCTTAATATAATTCTGATAAAGTCTACTACGAAAAAGGCCTCCTTCTCCTTTTTCTGGTACAGAATTGCAATTACAAACCCTCAAGGGATATCTTTTATTAAATGATGTTGAGTTTAAAAATCAAGACTTCTACCGCATGCTTTTAAATGAGATGCTAAATAAGATAAGGTAAGCTAATGGAGTCTGCTTCCTTTAAGTGGGTTCGCTTGGACTATGCTATGTATGAATGATCTTTTCTATTTCATAGGGGATCTTGGTCCTTTATTTTGACTTCTTGTATTAACCGGTCTAGAATTAGGTGTCGCTATATTGCAAGCTTTTGTTTTTAGTGTCTTAATCTGTATTTACTACATGGCACTTGAAAATAGTCAACTCACCTAACCTATCCGAGCTAAGGAGCTAGGTGGTTAGTAGTAGCCAGGTAAGGGATATCACTAACGTGCGAGCTAGGAGACTGTCTTATTCATAGCACAAGGGCTTGCGAGTGTCTGAGCACCCTCGGTTTTCAGAAACCACTCTTCAAAATGGTAGATGGTATTTAAGAGTGATAATTGAGTAGAAGTAGACATGGTTAAGGAATGAGAGTGTAACTGTTTGGTACATCTTTTAAGGTAAAAAAGAAACAAAACATGTGGATTATGGTTCTTGGTTGTGGGTCTATTACTTTTTGTTAGTTCTTTCTATTGCTTTCTTACCTTATAAGGAAACAATAATTTTGCACCTTTCTTTTCTTTTTTCTTCATTTGATTTTTTAAATGCTCAGCCTTGCCTTGCCTCGCCTCCTTCCTCTCATTTGACATTTTCCATCCAACCGGTCTTGAAGCTTGCTTCCTTGGACCTTTGTATTTTTTGGTATTCATGTATTACCATATTACCATATTCCTACTTTTATCTTTTTATATTTTAATTTTTTTTATTCTCGGTCTTATATAATCATGAGTATCTATGGGTATTTTTACACACAGAGCTGTTCAATTAGACCCTAATGACCAAGTTATATTTGGTCCTTCACCCTTAGATTAACATGTAATGTAATCCAACGGTTAGAGAGATTTAGATAATTAAACATTTAATTAACAGAATTTTATATTTTTAATCCCTACAAATAAGGAACCTGACACAGTGAAATAGAGAGAGAAAGACAACGATTCATCTTCTTCCATTTTATTCGGCCAAAATAGGCTCTGTTACTAATTTCTCAACCTTTTGATTGTTTTTGTTTGCCGGAAACTTAATCTAATTAATTAAGGTGTCAATTTCAGGTATCTCCATCTCTTCTTCCTTTTTTCTCCATATCCATCTCTTCTTCCTTCTTCTTCTCCTCCAGTAGAAATTTCATCTGTTAGTCAATTTGATAAGCATGTCGAATCAGAATTAGGGATTTTTATTGCTTGCTATGTTAGGGACTTTTATTGTTACGTTGGACTATAATGGCACTATTTCTTCATTTGGAGCAAATGAACAATCACTTCTATTTTACAGGCCTAAGAATCCTCTCCCTTTGTGTGCATCTCCTTTGAGTCAGTTTTCGCGAACCATAGTCTTTGAATCAGAGAGTAGAGCTGATCAAAAGCTCTAGTTTAATTGAATTAATTGCACCTGCTTTTCATTCTCCGGTGGCTTTGATTCCTGCAATTTATTTATTCCTAAGGAGTGGTCGTACTAAAGCAGGGGAATAGAGAAGCTGGTGGATTGATGAGAAGACAAGCCAATCATTCTCTAGTGGCTTTCGTTCACTGGCTCTCCTTATTCCGACCTTACCATCCTTCTTATTTATGATATTCTTGGTAAATTTCCATTCAATCTAAGTCTTGTTTTTTGATTCTTCTTTTACTTCAGCTTATGTTGGTTAGGTCTTGTTATAATTTCTAATCAACATGCCCATCAATGTGAGATTGCATAACCACAGTTCTCGAATACTCTTTCCATGGCTTGTTGAGATAAGTAGGGAACGAACTCTGTACTGGGTCTAGGTCCGAGCTAGGAATATGACACTATGCTTTAATTATTGACCTCAACTCTTTCAAAAAAAAATTGAGATAAATTTTTTACATTTTTAAGAAAAGAGAATTACATTAAACAACAGAAATAATTACATCATCTACAAGTAAAAATTTATCAAAAAAATATCCATGGAGCCAAAAAGACAATGTCGATCCTCAGATTTTGGAGATTTAAAAGCAAAGTAGCAAATAATAGCCTTAACAAATAAAGTAGGAAAAAATTATATAAAAAAAATTGTTTGAAAATGACATTTTTTATTGCACGTAACAAGTGATATAATAAAAATATCCAATTTCATATGAAAAAAACATTTTATAAGTACCCAGATACTGATACAAAATATTATCTACGAATATTTCTATAAGCAAAAATCATTATAGATCAATTTGCTTTACAAGTAATATTTTTGTATTATTATTTTTATAAAAATATTAAGTTTAGGTCCTCTTTCTCTTGAGTCGTGAATGTGTACTACATTTATTTGTTGGCTTCTGTTTTTGTAGGCCAAACCCAAATTACAGCATGGGTTTCCTGCATGAATAATTTACCCCCAATCATAATTATAGTGTAATTTACCTAAAATCAAATTCAATTTTATGTCCAAGTAATACAAAGGACATGAAGAATGCCTACTTAATGTGACCTAATTATGAATTCTTTTTATATAATATTACAGGTGTAATCAAATTTAGATATAATTATGAATTCTTTTTACATAATATTTCAGGTGTAATCAAATTTAGATATAATTATATAGAAGTTATTCTTTTTAGATCCATCGACTAATTTGATAAGAAATGATATTAACAACCATTTCAAGAAATGAATTAACCTAAAACTTAAGTTGATAAATATAACTTAAAAATTAATATCATTTCTTCAAAGTATGTTTTTTTTTTTTGAAAAGTATGTTTTAATTATTAAGTTTATCTCAATATTTCAACCTTTATTTATAAGAATTAGCGAGGATAAAAAATATTATTGATATTATAATAAAATAAAATAATGAAAAAATGAAAAATCTATTAATATTATAAAAGCTGGAACTTTTTTTAAAAAAAAAAAATTGCGCACAATGCGCTTACATTAAAGAAGAAAGAAAAATCTTCACCAAACCCGGATGTGATTCGAACCCATGACCTCCCTAGTCATAGGTAAGCTCTCAACCACTAGGCTAGAGCTTCACCACTATAAAAGCTGGAACTTATTTTGCCACGTGGCAAGCTAATAGAAAGTTAGTTTTTGCGTTATGTTGTTAAAATTTTTAATTAATTATTCTTTTTTTTATTTTCTTTTTTCATCTATTATTTTTTAACTTGGTATTTCCAGTTTTCTTTCCATATGTTTTTACAACCGCAACCATTTTCTATTTTATGTTTCGATTTTGGATAAACTAATTCTTATCTAATATTTTCTCTCCCTAATCGCATCTCCTCTTTTCGTCCTTATCCCTTCTTATAGTTATGTCGTTTTTTAATTTCTCTACTGATGTGGTTCTCTGCTTTATCTCCTTCAATATCTCCATCCATCTACCCATAGCTTTTTGGATTTTATACTGCATGTTGGAATCTCAACATGTACCAGAATGAGATTGAGATCAAAGTCTTCATCATCGGTGGTGCAATGTTTGGTTAATAGGTTTGTTTTAGATTGTGATATCCATATGTTTGTTTTATTTTGTCTAATCATTTAGACAAAAAGAGTGAAAGTTGAAATCGCTGAAGCCATGTCTATTCTTTAAGTAAAATAGAGATAGGTATGCAAGCAGTGGCTAAACATATGTTTAATGAATCTAGATTTCTTATATTGTTAACAAAACTAATTACTACGTCATTTTTGTCTCATGAATGTGTATTCCTTTTGAATATTCCCTCCGTTTCATATTACATATCTTTCTAGAGATTTTTTTGTTTCATATTATATGTCATATAATATGATCAATCCACATTAAATCACATTCTTTCTGCTATAAAATGTGGGTTTATTGAGATTAATTAGAATTAATGGACTTATTATAAAATAAATAAACAGTAGAATCAATAAATAAAAGGACAGCAAAGTCATTCCTTAACCTTAGATATAATTATATAAAAGTTATTCCTTATCATTACCTAATAATTTTATATATATATATATATATAATAATTTAATATTTTAAGTTAATGGGTTATGTGGGAAGTAAACTTTTCGTTCACAAGAGGTCTAAAAGCCCTAACTAGTCTTTTTTACGAGTTCTTATTTTAAGTACTCGGTCTTCCATATCACTTTGATGTCTCCAAAATCACATTTGGACACGTGTATTGTGACTCCATTTAATAATTAAAATAGTGAGACTTCTTATAATGTGTGGGTTCACATTACACATGGCAAAAAATTTGTGGAAAATCCTCCATTTGACATTAAAAACCGAGTGCTTCTAATAATTTCTCCTTTTGTACCCAACACTCAAACAAAAGACGCATTCAATCGGACCTAGATCCATCAAGCAATTTCATAAGAAATGACATTAACAAAGAATTTCAACTATTTCAAGAAATTAATTGACTTTACTTAAATTGATAAATAAAATTTAAAAATTACTTTTATTATTATATATGACACTATACATTAATTATTGAGGTAAACTCTTTCAAAAAAATTGTTTGAAATAAATTTTTTACATTTTTAAGTGTAGGAACAAATGGGGTAAAGGAGCCCTGGCCTATTTACTGACCCATTTATGACCCACCCGTAACCTGATATGTGAGGATTAGGGTTAAGGTTCAGGTTTAGCCTAACTATAAATAGAAAGGTATGGAGAGTAAACCTAAAGGCTAAGTGCTGAGATTTACAATATACATAAAGAGGTAAAACATCAGAGCCTGCACAAGGTCGTTTCTCTGTGAAAACTCCCTGTAGCCGCCGCCCCTCTGTTCCTCGGTGAGCTCTTAGTTCGTGAACAAATGGAGATTATTCATATGGTGTAGCAATCTCCTAGATCAGTGATATGGAGCAAAATGACGATAAATTATGCTGATGTTCAACTACAAGAGGTAAGCCTAATCTGTTGATTAATTCAATTGTTAGATTCGAGGTTCATTACCCGTCCCATAGAAAAATCTTGTGGATATCAGTTATATCCAACATTGTTATCAGAGCCTTTTGGCTCCGTGTTCCATCTGATAGGGTTCCTTTTGACGTTGATTGACAATTAATTGATTTGTTTGATTGTGAAATGCATGTGTTGGTTGAGTCTATTTCAGATCTGTGTATTTAGTGCATCTAAGGATGATTTCGATCTGTCGAAATTCGTCCCAAATGCTGTTGGAAATTTTAGGTGTGTTTTTGCGATTTAACGCGCGCGATATAGGGTCTGTTATACCGTTTTGCTATTCTCCCATCACCGAAACCCAAAACCGTCTATACCATCAAACTCAAAGACCTCAACCCCCCCCCCCCACCGCTTAGACTTTCATCACCATCGGACGCCGGCAAGGCGGCATGTGGCCTCACGCACTGCCGGCCACCGCGCACATGCATGGCACATGTGGCGTGTGCGGTGGCTTCCCGAAATTGGTCCAAAGTCGATTTTTTCTAAGATGTTCGTATATTTATTAAGGATTTTTCTCTAATTTTTATTTTATTTTTGGGTGTACGGAATAATTAATAATGAATTAATTAACATTCTGTAATTTTTTTAACATGTAAAAATAATTTATAAATCCTTAGAAAAATAAGTCTTTTTTTCAGATTCTAAAAATTAATTTTTCAGAGACCCGTTTCTGATTAAAAATTATTTTTTAATAAACGATTAATATACTTTTTTTAATTTTTAGACATTCAAAATGTATTTTTAATATGTTTTGAATATACATGTAATTAAAAATAATTATTAGAAATGTGTTTTCTAATTCATTGATTATTAATTCATGATAGATAGACAGGCTGTTTGTCTTAAGAGTCAGAATCTCATTAAAGCCATCTTGAGGCTTCGTCCTGCCTTCAATTCTCTTACCTTCTCCCATATTTATAGGGAGCAAAACCGCGTGGCGGATCGCTTGGCAGCTGCTGGGCATGGGGGGATGTTAGGTGTTTCTACCCTTTCCGTTCCTCCTTCTTTTCTGTTACCTTCTCTTCTTGAGGATAGGATTGGGGTCAGTCTTCCTAGACTGATCCCGGGTTAGGTTTTTGTTTGTTTGTTTTTTTTTCTTCCCTTCTTACCAAAAAAAAAAAAAAAATTCATGATAGATAATCAAATGTTATTTTTAAATTTATATGTAGTCTGTTGCGTATAATTGTATGACTATAATCTGTTTATAAATATTGTGGAACCAATATAATCATGCTTACATGTAATATGAGAAAATATTTTTGTCGTGAGTTATATGTTCCTCAAAGAAATGGATCAAAGTTTGTTTTTAATCCCCGAAAGATTTAGTTCATGACCTAATCTTTCACTTTTCTTTTGTGCCTAGCAGTTATGGTCGGCACTTACCGGATCCCACACCTTGCTTGTTTTCCATTTCAACGTGTTAGAATAAAATGAATGGAGAGGAATATAAAAAGGTGTCGCTTAGATAAATAGATCATTTGGAATGACATAGAAGCGATTACGCGTCACTTGGAGTCATTGCATACTCAGATGCAAGAGTGCATTTGTTCTGGTGGTTTATCTAGAGGGTATGACGAGTATGCCCTATTCAACGAATCATTGTAGCATAAGAAACTTAAGACAATCTTAGATGCAACATGGGTAACTCACGAGAACAACTACAGAAATGTTGTGCAGTTGTTCATGAACATGCTGGGAGAGAAGGGTGTTAGAATTCCTCGAAACAGTTTGAGGATAACTCTGCGATCAGGAAAGATAATACCTACCCGTGTGTATGCCAGCACCCTAACTAAGAACATTGATAGGTACGTAGTACGTGTCATTGGACATGTTCCTGTAAGAAAGTCATATTTTGGCAGACGGTAGTGGATATGTCCAGGGGTTGTAGGTTAGGACCTATATTTTAAGGTTTTTTTTTTTGGTTGAGTTCTGAATATTCTTTTTTAATAGATGGTTTTGACAATGTGGTTTTATGGATTTTTCTTTTTGTAGAACTTCCATTTTCGGGAGATTATTGGTTTTATTGATTAATTGAAATTTGAGAATTTTTTTCCAATTGTGGTTTGATGTATTATGTTATATGTTACATAGCTTTTATAACTGTTTACGATAGAAATGAAAGCACTACATAAACCACCAATCTTTCAATTATTGGCCTAACACCATTAAGCTAATTCCAAACCAGTAATAAGTGTTTTCTATGCAGGTTATCTAGTTAATCAAAGCCGAACATTAGAATTAAAGGGTGATTAGAGCCTACCTAGGTCTCTTTTTCGAATTGAACTCTAGTGTAAAGTTGAGATTGGTTAGATATAGGTTGTATAAAGAACTAAAACGTGTATTATAAGAACTTCTTAATAAGCCGTGCAACTTCTTACTTCATTGTAGATCAGTATCACAATGACTTCAGCTACCAAATCCGTAGTGATTGAACTATGTATAGACCTCAAACTAAATGGAGACAACTATGATGCATGGAGCGTCAAAATTGAGTACTTGCTAGAGGACAATTATGTTCTTAGTAACGACGGTCATGGCCAAACCTGAGGAAGGAACTACTGCTTAGCATATGAGGGATATAGATCTTTATGTGGCTTAGAAGAAGAAGAATACCCAAGCCAGACTCATTCTGCTTAGTGCAATGGATGATGATCTCTCGAAAGAGTATCGAACTAAAGAGACAGTAGAGGATCTATAGGATTCTTTGAAGCATAAGTTTGGAGGCACATCTCTAACTAAGCTCTGATCGCTTACAATTAAGTTTGATACCTACAAGAAGAAGGTTGATCACACCATGAGGAAACATTTAAGAGAAATGTCCAATATGACCAGTTCCCTCGATGCAGGAGGTCATAAGTTGACTGATGAGATGAAGGTTCAAGCTGTTATTCGCTCGGTGCCAAACAGTTGGGAGCATATGAAGATGCACCTAACTCATTCCACATTAGTTACAACCTTTGAGGATGTTAGTCGCCATCTTGAGTTGGAAGAGGATCGGTTAGCTACTGTCCGAGTTAACTCTGAAGCTAATTATGTCGGTTCTCATCCCAAAGGGAATGTTCTTAAAGCTCAAGGTCAGAAGCGTAAGTGTTTCTATGGCAAGGGAAAAGAGCAAGCCAAAAAACCCAGAGAAAAGATAAAGAACAAAAAGAACAAGCGGAAAGTGAACATTTCATGTGTGAAATGTTATACTGTCAGCAAAGAGGGCACTATACATCTAAATGCAAAGTCCCTAAGGTACATGTTTCTAAAACGCTTGTCAGTTAAGCTTATGTATCTTCTACTATTCTTTTGACTAAATTAGATCCTTTGTGGATAATTGATTTAGGTGCCATGGACCACGTAATGAAGGATTGTGAAGCCTTCATAGATTTACGGCATTTGCTAGAGGGATCAAAGTGGTTGTATGTAGGAAACAACTCAAAAGTTCAAGTTCGAGGGATTGGTACTTGTAGGTTGGTTCTACGATGAGGTCGAACTCTCTTCCTACATGATGTTCTTTATGCCCTTGAGATTCGTCGAAATCTCATTTCCGTTTCTCAATTGATGAACATGGGTTTTAATTTGTATTTTAACAATAACAGCTTGAAGTTGTGTCTGCTAGATACCTTTTATAGATCTGGTTATTTTACGAATGGTTTAATAGCCATAGATGTTAAATTGAGTACTTATAATAATTTTGTTTCCTTTAACATTGTTTCTTCTTCTTCTTCTGTTGATAAAGATACACTATTATGGCATGCTCGTTTGAATCACATAAGCCAAGATCGTATTCGATTAGCTAAACAAGGTCTGTTAGGTAGTTTGAACAAAGTTGAATTACCACTATGTGAGACTTGCCTCAAATGAAAGATGTCTAGAAAAACATTCGGAAAGGCTATTCGAGCCGACTACCCTTTATAGTTAATCCATTCAGATGTTTGTGGTCCAATGAATGTGAGGGCAAAGCATGTCGCCTACTATTTCATCACTTTTATTGACGACTATACTAGATATGGCCATGTCTATCTTATGTCTCATAAATCTGAAGCATTAAGTTGTTTCAAAAAGTTCATGAACTTAGCTGAGAATTAGTTAGATAGAAAAGTCAAAGCTTTGAGAACTGACCGAGATCGGGAATATCTTTCAGATGAATTCAATGCTTTATGTGATGAAAAAGGAATTGAACATCAGTTGACAATTCGATACACTCCTCAATAAAATGGTGTAGCCGAGAGGAGGAATAGAACTCTTCTCGATATGGTTAGGCCGATGATGGTTGAGGCCAACTTGTCCATATCATTTTGGGGAGATGCGTTGCTCACGGCAACTTACGTCCTAAACCGAGTGTCCTCCAAATCTGTAACTTCCACTCCATATAAGCTATGGAATGATTGTAAGCTTGTTTTAAACTATTTAAAACCTTGGGGCTGCACCACCTTCGCCCATGACACCTCGAGCAAGTTTGGGAAACTAGGCTTGTGGGGTAAGAAATGTATCTTTATAAGGTACCCAGAACTGTCAAAAGGATATGTTCTAGTAGGAGAAAACAAAGATGGAATAGTAACAGAATTTGAATCACGAGATTTTGTCTTTTTGGAAAACGAGTTTCCAAAATCAGGTGATGTTGACCAAGATAGCACTCTCTATGAGGAATTAGAGCCTAACAGACCTCTCGATTCAAGGGGTGAGGAACCTGATAATGTTCAAATCTCTTAGGAATTCAAGGAACAAGATCATGTCAATGTACCTCATAACGTTACAAATACTCTAGATCCGCAGGAAAATGGGAGCGCTATTCTTCCCCATTATTATGACAATATGGAACTTGGTCCTAGTGGGAGCATACTGAATTATGATGAATATATGAAATTCGTCTATCAGGATTCGGAACCGCATCGCACTAAAAGACAAAAAGTTGATCGCGCGACGATTCAGTGTTGAATGCTCAGCTCTTTTAGTAATTCATGGTGAGGATGCAGAATCGAAGAATATTCAACAGGCTCTCTCTTGTCCCGAAAAGGACAAATGGATTAAGGCAATGGAAGAAGAAATGACTTCCATGAAAGTCATATGTTTGGAAATTAGTTGACTTACACAAAGGTAGAAGGGCAATTGGGAACAAATGGGTTCTCAATATTAAGCGAAAGGCTGATGGCAGTATCGAAAGATACAAGGCTGGCTTAGTCGCTAAGGGATATACACAACATGAAGGAATAGACTTTGAGGAGACTTTTTCCCATGTTGTGAGATTTACTTCCATAAGGCTCATACTCGCAATAGTGGCAAGGTTAGACCTGGAGCTACATCAAATGGATGTTAATACTGCTTTTCTAAATGGAGAATTGGAAGAAGAATTTTACATGCAACAGCTTGTAGGTTTCGTTCAAAAATGATGCGACCAAAAGGTTTACAAATTTATCAAATTGATCTATGGCCTCAAACAGTCTTTTAGGCAATGGTACCTTCATTTTCATAATGAGATGGCATCGAATGGCTTCAATCAAATTGAAGAAGACCACTGTGTCTATACCAAACACTCCGGAAATAAGTTTATCATCTTATCATTATATGTTGATGATAATCTCATTGCAGGTAATGATAAGACTTATGTAAATCAAACCAAAGCTTGGTTAATTTCAACTTTTATAATGAAAGATATGGCAGACACAACATATATCATTGGAGTAAAGATCACAAGGGATCGCTCTAAGAAACTGTTGGGCTTGTCTTAAGAGACTTACATTAACAAAGTTCTTGAGCAATTCAATATACGAGATTGCAAACCTATAGATAGCCCAATGAGCAAAGATCATGTTTTGAGCTTAAACATGTTCCCTAAAGCACAACAAGGAATCTAGAAAATGGAAAATCTTCCTTATGCTAATGCGGTTGGTAGCCCTATGTATGTAACGTTATGCACTAGGCCTGATATCTGCCATGCTGTCAGGATGGTAAGCAGATATCAATCCAATCCAGGTCAAGTTCATTGGTCCGCTGTGAAGAAAATACTCAGGTATCTCAATGGAACGATAGACTATTCTATGTGTTATCAAGGAAAGAATCTTCTACTCAAAGGATACACAGATGCAGATTCGGCAGGAGATTTGGATGAACAAAAATCCACATCTGGCTATGCCTTTTTACTCGAAAATGGGGCAATTTCCTAGAGTAGCAAGAAACAGGCATGTATAGCCTTATCCACCATGGAACATGAGTACATGTCCTACTCATCTACAACCGAGGAGGCCGTTTGGTTGAATAGATTTATGAATCACCTAAACATTGTTACTACTAGATCTCCAGTAACAATTAGCAATGATAGTCAATCTGCTATTGCTTTTGCTAAGGATCAACTGTTTCATAGCAAAGCAAAGCACATTGAGATTGGTATCATTTTATTAGAGATTTAGTTACATGCAAAGAAGTCTATATGAAATATGTTTCAACTCATGACATGGTTGATTATCCTCTAATAAAACCTGTCAAGAGAGATGTTTTTGTGAAACATATTAGATCTCAGGGATTACTTAGGATCTAAACCTATTTCTATTACATGTAATTGATGTAATGATAGGGGCATTTTACCCCTATCTTTTAGCGTGATTTACGGGTTAATTTTAGAAGAAATAAATAAGTTTAATTACAAAAATAGAGTGTTTTAATAAAATAATGAAATAAAAATAAATTCCGTGCTTTCAGTTAATTTTCCTTGTTTTAGATTAATTTAGGAAATAAAAACGTCAAGTTAACTCGGCTCTCGAGATTTGTATTTCAGGTACGAGTAAGGAGTGAAAATCCACTCAATACGCGAGGTGCCTCATTCCTTACGCGGGGCGTGAAACATGGAGTCAGAAATAATTGCCCTATCCACAGGCACCATGTGGGATCTAGTCAGCACACGCGAGGCGTATGCCAACCTACGCGAGGCATATGACACATGTCAGAAATGATTAGCCTAATCCTGAAGTCAGACTGCATGGTCTCCCTGAGTCAACTATCCATACGCGGGGCGTACTACCTTACACGCGGGGCGTGTGAGGGAATTCTTCAACATAAAAGTTCAGAGACTCATTTACGCGGGGCTTGCCTCAAGCTACGCACGGCGTGAAAGGACCAAATCAAGCGATAAAAAGTCAGAGTCTCAAACACACGAGGCGCATCCCAGTCTACGCGGGGCGTGTTTGAGACAACAAGATCTAGGATTGGTCCACATGCAGGAGATTTCTGACGAAATGGGCACACACGCAGGGCGTATACCACCATACGCGGGGCGTATTATGGGATTTCTGCACAAAATTATGTTCCTCCATACTTGCACCTTGTGGAATTACAATCTTACCCCCAGCTTGATGTATAAATAAGAGTGATTAGCACTCATGTACACACCCTTTTGATATACAACTTTTTGTATAAATTAAGTTCTTGTTATATAGTTTGAGATTTCATTTTATTTTAGCAAAACTCTATCACCTTTCGGGCTTGTTCGTTGATTCCGGCATTCCGTCAAAGTTTCGTTCCTTCTCCGTTCACCAAGCTCGAAAGCTCCACCTCCAAGTCATAAGAGACGACCTTGAGTCCGGTTAGCTAGTTCCGAGGGTGGATTCTTCCCTTTTTACTTGCTAATTAGCTTGTACTCTTCCTATGTACTAGGCTTGGTTGTATTTCATATTTACATTCTACATATTTATAATTCATGATTCATAATCTTCTTCTCTATATATGTGTTGATGTTTGTTACTTGTTTTGATACTCGTAATTAATTATTGTGTAGGAGAACGCGATTTCCGACGCCATTCAGGCTATCTTTAGGGATTCATATAGGTGTTGCCTTACCGGAAGTGACGCTCCAGAAACCGTAGGAATTGACAAGCCACGGAACTTACGGGCCCTAATTTCTGGTCCCAAGCATTAGACACGCCTTGACTAGGAACCACGTAGTCTAAGTACTTCACGGGTCGGTCACACTACACGTAGTCGTCATTGCAAGAATAAATCATTAACCGTATATATACTAGGAGTCGTTGTTTATCATATTTATAACTTATCGCCATCCATATCATTTTGGAGAGTTTTGTTATATAAAATTGTCTCACCAATAGTTAGGAGTAGTTTGTAGTTGGTTCCCATATCAACCCCAAAGTATTCACCGCTTAAATAACGTATAAAACCGAGTCGTTTAATACTTGCAATTATAAATCTCGTGGATTCGATACCCGGTCTTAACCGGATTATTACTTGATACGACGGGGTACACTTGCCCCTAAGTAGTGACGTCTAGTAAAGATAGAGAATTTAGAAAGATCACATCCATAGTCGTAACGCACTTATCGTAATATACATTTTGTCGTAGAAAACACTACACTAGACGGCACGCATCATGTAACATGTATTTTGAATTCAATAAAGAGTTTTGAATTACTTATAATACACGTACGGATAAATGTTATTTGTTAATATTTATGATTGAGCATGTCGGACAGAGAAGTAGCTCACTCACACGAGCCTTTACCCTCATTTTGTTAATTATGGTGACAAAGATAAGGATGAGGTGAATTTTTGAGTAAACGAGAACTTGCTCAATAATTGACACCATCTTGTAGTAATAATGGATCAAGGTTCATTAGTTTGTAAGATAGAGTTATACATACAAGTGGATATGTATATATATATATATATATATATATATATATATAAGATAATTTATAATCTAAGATTTCAATAAGAAATGTTTGAATGAGATTTTCTATCTAAGATAACCGGAGGTAGTCCTATAATGAGAGAGACTAAGGTTAGATGGTATGGCACATCGAAACTGAAACCTTCGTATGGTGTTGTTTTAGGCACAGACATGCGCTTCCTTCAAATGGAAGGATTTAAACATCATGACGCATGTTTTTCATACCATGTGTGCTTCGTGACCAAGAGATGGAAAAAGGAGAATCTCACTTTTTTCCTAATGCGAGACTCTCTTCGTGAAAACAATGTTTTTCTCGAAACGTTATCCTTCATACCCTTAACTAGTTCAAAAAGTGTAATTCATTTTGGCTACTTTGGAAGGATGCCCTCAAGAGCTAGGTGCTAATTCAGCTCGGACAAAGACCAACTAGGCAAGTAAAATGAATTATATGGAAAGAACATAGTAAGAGGGAAAGACCTTATTAAGTTCACATTTTGTAGTTCTATGTTTCGTGAATCCGAATAGTTGTGCATGTGTGCACGCTTGTGAAAATAGATAAGACTGTTGAGATCATGATGTTTACAGTGGATGTGATATGAAGTGTAGGATAAAGCATACTATTTCTTAATCACACACGTAATTCGAGAGGTTATATATCTCCAACGAGTATACAACGTTTGTGTTCTCAATTGTATACCGGTCACACGAACTATTTACGAGTACGAACGAGACAGAGTAGTGGAATATGTTTCCATTATGTGCGAGTGCGAGATGTATGAATAAATGGGGTAAACGGGCCCTGACCCATTTACTGACCCATTTATAGCCTGCTCATAACCTGATTTGTTATGGTTAGGGTTAGGGTTCATGTTTAGCCTATCTATAAATAGACATGTATGGAGGCTAAACCTAAAGGCTAAGTGCTGAGATTTACACTATACACATAGAGGCAAAACATTAGAGACTACACAAGGTCGTTTCTAAACTCCATGTAGCTGCCGCCCCTCTGCTCCTCGGTGAGCTCTTAGTTCGTGAACAAACATAGATTGTTTATGTGGTGTAGCAATCTCCTAGATCGGTCATACAGAGAAAAAGGACGATCAATTCCGCTGTTGTTCAACGGATCTGCACTACAAGAGGTAAGCCTAATCTGTTGATTGATTTAATTGTTAAATCCGGGTTCATTACCTATCCCATAGAGGTTAGAGAAATCTTGTGGATATCATTTATATCCAACATTAAGAAAAGAGAATTACATTAAACAACGAAAACAATTACATCATTTACAAGTAGAAACTTATCAAAGAAATATCAGTGGGGCCAAAAAGACAATGTCGATCCTGAGATGTTGGAGATTTAAAAGTAAAGTAGCAAATAATGACCCTAACAAATAAAGTAGGAAAATAAATTATATAAAAAAAAAAATTATTTGAAAATGACATTTTTTATTACACGTAACAAGTGATGTAATAAAAACATTTTATTTCACTTTAAGTACCCAGATACTGATACAAAATATTGTCTACAAACATTTCTATATGCAAAAATCATTATACATCAATATGTTCTAGAAGTAATATTTCTGTATTATTATTTTTATAAAAATATTAAGTTTATGCCCTCTTTCTCTTGAGTCGTGAATGTGTGCTACAATTATTTGTTGGGCTTCTGTTTTTGTAGGCCAACCCCAAATTACAACATGGTTTCCTGCATGAATATCATAATTAACTATAAATTTACAATTAAATCAGATTATCAAACTTAATTTTGAATATGTTATTATTTTTCATCAAATAGACTCAATTTATCAATGTTGGGGATAAAATTGCTCTTGACTTCCAAGGTTAGGGGTAAAATTGCATCATTTTAGACTTTAGGGGTAAAATTGCTCCTGACCCAAAAAGTTAGGGATATTTTTGCACCTTAACCCTTAAATAAATAAATTGTATTATTATTAATATTAAAACATATAAAATTAATACCATAACTAAGCATACAACAGAAGAAGATGGTCCTTATTCATTCATAGTAAACATGCATTTGTACCCAAATATATTTGAAATGTTTCATTATCATACATAAGCTCATCTATTCTTATGACAAATAAAATAAGTAATGTCACTGACAAGCAACATACCAACCGCTTGCATAATCCTCTCCCACTAGTTTGCATTTTGAACATTGAAGCGCATGTCCACCTTGGTGTTCAGTGTCCTAGTTAGAAAACAAATGCATTGAGTATAAGTCCTCAAAGAGTGAGATCCCAATCAAATACTGAAGTCGTGAATGGAACAAACCTTTATTCACATTTTGGCCTCCAGACCCACCGCTCCTGGCAAAACTCACACTGACTAGATCTGCATGGTAACATTGATGAAATAGCATAAATATAATATTCAAGTGAACAAAGATATTACATGATAAATTCAAACCTATGATGGTAATCCAGGTTTCAGTAGAAGACACACTCTATTATTTCCAAATTGTGTAGAAGAAATTACCAGAACTTGAAATGGACATTATTGAGGGCCTCAAATTAGAAACAACAAAATGACTTCGAGTATATCACAGGTGAAAATAGACAAAAAAAAAATTGTATGTAACCAGAGAAACAAAGTCTGTACGAATCACAACAAGCACTTATACAGGATTCAGAAAGGTTAATTGTAGCCGATTGAGTTTCAGGTATAAGGTTAGGGCTGGCATAAATCATGATTGCACAACTCCAAGTTATAGAATTAAGGGAACTAAGGCTCGATCAAAGAAGAAGAAGAAGAAGTCGTTCTCGAGTAAGCCATCCTTGTGTTTCTCCTTCCACTCTTAAGCATTTGGATGCTGGCATAAAAACATGTAGAAGTGGTTCCATGAAGATGCACACAACTTTGATAACATGTTTTCCAACCTTATTAACCATATGTGATGATTCTACTACCTTCTGACTTTCGTAGAATTTGAAGATATGATTACACTATCGCTTTGAATTACTCTCTTTAAAGCCTCCTAAGGGTATTATTGTTGGTGTGACCTAGTTCATAAACATTGGTTCTTGTTTTTTGTATTATACTTTTATAGATACTCATTTTTATTAGGACCAATTCTTAAGTTTTCAATAAATTTTACTCAAAATTTGAACAATGCGTAAATTGTTCAGAATATGCGGTATTATCTCGAAAATAATTTATTAAGGAGAAAATTTGATATTAGAGCCAATTTTTTATATTTTTGTATAAACCGATAAAAAATACTGAATTATGTTCAAAATATGATTTAATATAATTAATGTATAATTTTAACATATTATGAATTTTATTCGAGAGCGGGGTTTACCCATAAGTTGGGGACGGGCTCCTCCTTTTCTGCGGAGCTCTGGGGTATCTTGTCAGGTATTAAACTCGCCATTCGCATGGGTGTTAAAAAGCTCTCGGTGGAATCTGATAATCTGGAGGCTATTAACAGGATTTCAGATAGCCAGACTGTTTGTCTGAAGAGCCAGAATCTCATCAAAGCTATTTTGAGGCTTCGTCCTGCCTTTGAGTATCTTAATTTCTCCCATATTTTTAGGGAGCAAAACCGCGTGGCGGATCGCTTAGCAGCTACTGGGCATGGGAGAATGTTAGGTGTTTCTACCCTATCTGTTCCTCCTTCTTTTCTTTTGCCTTCTCTCCTAGAGGATATGATTGGAGTCAGCCTTCCTAGACTGATTCCGGTGTAGGTTTTTTGTTGGTTTTGTTTTTTTCCTTTCATTTCTTACAAAAAAAAAAAAAATTATTCGAGATATGTCCCTCGTATTTTGAATAAAATTGAATTTGCTTGAATTTGAGTTATGATTTATTAATTAAAGTTCAAATATCAACCAATCAGATTAATATCTCAATGTTTATTTATTTGTCGTAAATTATATTTGAAAGCGGCTATAATTTAAATTGTGAATTATGATGTAATATCATATATTAAAGTTAAAATATATTAACTTTGGTTGTGATTTATATTATAATTAAACATTTAAAATATAGTTGATTTTTAAATAATAAATTATGACAAAGAAAATTCAAAAATTGAAATATAAATAAATTAACGACAATTGACTCTTAAAAATGGAATTTTATTAATAATACAAGTATTACATATTTTTGGATTTCAACGAAATAAAAAAGTATTGGTTATGCCCCGTGGACAAGCTGTTTACCATTGGAGGTTTGAGATCCCTCGCCAAACACAACCGAAAAATAACAAAGACAAACGAAGGGCAACCGAATATCAACCGAGGCAACAAAAACAACTGAGGGACGATCGAATATAACTGAGGCAACCGAATATGACCATGGCAACTGAATATAACCAAAAAGCAACAAAAAGGCAACCCAAAAGGAGGTGACAAAGCGATCAAAGATCAATGTTAAAGCGACATAACCGGTGTTTACTACTTCCAAAAAGCCGAGTCAAATCTCACAATCATTTCAGAAGTTTCAGCATATAGACAACCATTTTTATTTGGGTCAAAGCCCATTAACCGAAGCAAATTATTTTTGGACAAACCATTTTAGTTTGGGTTAGGGTCCACATAAAAAGATGGGCCAAGATCCACGCCAAATTCAGGTCAAATTTCAATCCAAAGGACCCATTCAGCAAGCAAATTAAGTTCACCAAAGAGGAATATTTATCCATTCAAGTAGAGCCATTCAACAAAAAAAAAATAACTCCAAGAACTAAAAGTGATATGTTACAAACTTAAGGATCAAGTTCACAAACGTGGCTGCTCTGACTTGGCTAGAAGAGGGGCTTCCAATTTTACACAGATTTGAAAAAGCTTTAGAAAAGTGGATTGCTATTCACCGCCCTCCATCTACTTATCACCGCCCCTAGTTGACACTTTTGCCCTTTCATTTTTTCAACAAAAAAAACTGAAATTCTCTCAAACTTCTTTGGAATTCAAAAACCCGAAGAACATTCATGGCCCTAAAACACGGCAAAAGAAAAGGAGCAATCATTAATTGGGTAAGTGTTATAATTGACAATCGCATTGAAATCACGAGTTCCGTCTCTGGATTCGGAGACGGAAGTCGATGAATTTGTACTAAACGGGTAGTTCACCAATTTTGGCCCTAGGACCAAACGGATGAACTACCTGTTTCGTACTTAGGGAAAAACGGGTGAACCACCCGTTTTTCTAGTGAAAATTCCTAAGGAAAAACGGGTGAACCACTCGTTTTGTTCAATTTTTAATTTTTTTTAAATTTAAATGTCGGGACATCCATAGGCGGACCCGAAATAGGAAAAAAAAATAGTGGTATTGAAGCGTGGAATTAATTTTTTTGATAGAAATTGGGACGAGACAGAACTTGGGCGGGGTGAGCACCCGTGGCCCAAGAACTGACAAACCCGCAATATATTAATAAACGAAAAATGAGTGTTTGAACAAGAGAAGAGGAAGGAGAACAAACAAAAAGAAGGGGGAGGAGAAAAGTTTAGGAAAGTCAAGAAAAACGCAAGTGAGAAATACTACAAATGTCATCATTGATAAACTTGTGGCAAAAAGCAGGAGCTAAAGGCTACCAATTGATCAATGAGGAAGAGACTCCAAACTTTGCCAGTGCATCAGCAACTCTATTTCCTTCCCTAAAGATGTGTGAAAAAAGAATGTTCATCCTAGAGCAAATGCTGAGACAATGCAACCATTCTTGACGAATACTCCAAGGAACATCCATGGAACGATGTCTAAGCAGATTAACAACGTACATTGAGTCTGACTCAACCCAAAGCTGATGCCAATTTTTCTCCCAAGCAAGTTCAATTGCAAAAATAGCGGCTCTTAGTTCAGCCATGTAAGCAAAAGAATGAGGGGTAGAAAAAGCAAAACAGCCTTTGGGAAATCCACGATAGTTGCAAAAAATACCTCCCGCTCCTGCCTTGCCTGGAGTGCCAAAAGCAGAGCCGTCCACATTGACTTTAACCCATCCTGGAGGAGGTTTAAGCCAATGGACCAGAATAATGTTGGGAGTCGGAGGCGGCCTAGGAGAAGCCAGAAGACGGGATAAGATAACATCATCTCTCTGTGAAGAGCAAAAACCATTAGAAGTGGCAAAGGACTCTCGAATCATTCGAAAGAGGGTGATCTTCGAGTGCTGAATAGAAGGAGAAACTTCCTTAAAGATTGCTTCATTCCTGCAATGCCAGATTAACCAGATGCAAGTAACAGCGGCAACACACTAGATCATCGACACCCGTGAGCCAAAATGAATGCTACGAAGAGAGCTGAAGAAGTGGTTGAATTGTGAATAACGAGGCAAAGAGCAGTCAAAGTGAAACTCAATGGCCCTCTAAAGAGAATCTGCAAAAGAACAGCTAATGAATAGGTGGTTAATGGACTCAGCATCCCTACCACATAGAACACAACGAGAGGCAAAGGAGAATCCAAGATGCTGCTGGAGGTCGTGAGTCAGAACCCGGCCATGCAAAACTCTCCAGAAAGTGAAGGAACGAGAAGGGGGAGTGTGATCATTCCAAACAAATTTATACCAGTCCACCGAAGAGGAAATAGGACTGATAATCGAATAGTACTCTTTGGCAGAGAAAATACCCTTCATAGAGGGCTGCCAAACGCAGAAATCAAGATCATCTCTACCCCTGTGAATAGATTGAATACTGTCTTGAACAACCAAATGAAGAGTGTCTAAGTAAAGCCACTCCGAATTAACCAAAAAATCATCAACAGAATTAAAGCGTGAATGCTTATCCTGATGATCAAGACTCAATTTGTCCGCCACCGATGGAATGATCCACTTATCTGTCCAGAAATTGAGCTTTGAAGACTGGCCAATCCACCAAAAGGTCTGGTCCCAAATGGATGAATAAACAAACTTACAAGAAGACCAAATCGAGGATGGAGCAATGGAAGCTTTAGGCAAACCAAAGACAGCCAGAAATCTAGACTTCATCAGAGAAATAGCAACACTGGTGCCTTGAATTAATTCCCAACAAATCTTACCCAAGAGAGCCTGGTTAAAGATCCTAAAGTCCTTAATGCCCAAACCTCCATCCTCCAAACTTTTGCGACAAGTTTGCCAGGGAACCGTGATTGACTTTCTCTAGTCAACACAACCCATCCAAAGGAAATTCCTAACACTTCTATTGAGTTTATTCAACAAACCCACTGGCCACTTATAGATCAAGAATGAGTGAACCAGAGAACTAGTAATAGAAGATTTAATTAGAGTTAAACGCCCTGTAAAGGAGAGAGAGCTACCTTTCCACTTGCTAAATTGAGAGAGAAATTTGTCTGCAAGGCTACTGAGATAACAAGCTCGTGGAGCTCCTTTAAATAGAGGGACTCCTAACTAAATGAAGGGGAGACACTCCAGATGGATGCCAAGACAGTGAGCAAGACGAACCCTCATCGAGGGACTCACCTGAGAACCAAAAAAGATAGCAGATTTGTCCCAACTAACCTGCTGACCGGAGATTTATCTATATAGCAGGAAGAAATTCTTGAGAGCATGCAAATTGCTTAAGGATGCCACTCCAAAAATGAGCATGTCATCAGCAAAAAGAAGGTGAGAGGGAAAAGAATTTCCACCAGAATAATACATAGGAGAATAAGTACCCTCCCTCACCATCTTAGCAAGCCAACGAGAGAAAAAGTCCTCAGCAATGTCAAACAGAAAAGGAGAGAGGGGGTCCCCTTGTCTAACCCCTCTAGAACAAGAAAAGTAACCCTTTGGAGAACCGTTAATCATCACAAAAATACGAGCAGATGCCAGAATGTTTAGGATCCAATCTCTGAAAGTGAGAGAAAACCCAAAAGAGTCCAATACAGCCAAGAGGAAGTTCCAATCTAAAGTATCAAAAGCCTTACGAATATCAATTTTTAAGGCCATGTGACCACCAAAACGTTTTCTGTCAAGCATATTAACTCCCTCAGAAGCTAAGGCAATGCACTGGTGAATGTTTCTACCTTTAAGGAAACCATACTGGTTGGGAAAGACAATCCTTGCTGCAATAACTGCAAGTCGATCTGCAATAATTTTTGAGATGATTTTGAAACCAAAGTTACTCATTACAATTGGACGAAAATTCTCTATTCTGTCAGCTTCAGCAACTTTAGGAATTAGAGCCATAATACTAGAGTTTAAGCCAGGCAGGATGCAACCATGATCAAAGAAAGCCTGAACCATATTGCAAACATCCTCTCCTACAATATCCCAAAAGAAACGATAAAAAGTTCCCCCAAGAACATCAGGACTAGGGGCACTGTCAGGATCCATGGAAAAGACCGTATCTTTAATAGCTTCAATGGAAGGTTTAGAAATGAATTCCTCATTCTCCAAGGAAGTTACTAAGTTAGGAATTACCTCATTAATTGGAGAAAGATCAATATGCTCCCTAGAACTACGAAACAGATTAGAGAAATACTCAATAACATGATCAGCTAATCTTATCGTGTCAAAAGTGGGACCCCCATCGCCGATTCTTAAATGATGAATGCCGGCCCAAGTCTTTCTAACTTTAGCAGCCTTTTGGAAAAAACTAGTGTTCCTATCCTCCTCTTTAAGCCACTTAACACAGATTTTCTCTCTGTACATCATCTCCTGCCGAAGAAGTTGTAAATCAAGGTTGGAGCAGGCGGCAGAAGCAGCACTACTTAACTCCGGAGAATCTCCTTGCTCTGAAATTTGCTTTTGAATATCGGCAAGATTAACTTCTGCCAGATGGATATTAGAATCAATTCGGCCAAACACGTTTTTATTCCAATCCCTGAGAATAGGCCTAAGAGTGTGAAGTTTATGACATAATAATTGTGCAAGAGGGAGAGAGATGTGGGATGTTGTCCAATGATTAGCAATTACCCCCTTTAAAGAATCATTAGTGGTCCACATGGCATGGAATCTGAACCTTAAAATCCTTAGTTCCCCAAATCTGCATTGAAGGAGCATCGGGCAATGATCAGAACTATACCTTGCCAAAGTCGTGCAAGAGATAGAGTCCCAAGAATCTAAAAAGCCATCGGACACCAAAGCTCTATCCAGACGACATTCAAAAAGAGTCGTCCCATGCCGACCATTGGACCAAGTAAACCTTTGACCCAAAGTATTAATATCATTCAGAGGATGACGGTGGTTCCGGATACCACCATACCACTAGTCGTGTTATCACTGCCTCCGCTCAGAGGCTTCAGATACAGCAGAGGATGATTGACGATGCCCGAAGGGCGTATAAGGATGATCAGCATGTTGGACTTCCGCAGGAGGAGGGTGGTGATGATGATCGGATAGACGTAGCTGGCTCACTACCTCCTCCACATGATGATATGCCCCCCTATGTATGTGATGAAGGGTCGAGACATGCGTTTTACTGCGATCGGGTCGTCCTCGTCGTCATTTGGTAAAAAATTTGAATTAGTGATTTATTCTTATTTATTTTTATTCAGTTATTCTTATAAGATTTCAATAGTTCAACTGTAAGACGTGTAATTTAATTTCAGCGAGAATCAAAAGCTCCAGGGATGCTATAGAGGACGACTGGGTAGTGAAGGAGCATGTCCCCGGGGATCCTGTTGATGGTTCAGTGATTCCCAGTTTCCTAGGACATATAGCAGCTGGTATATGGAGAGGGCATGAGAGGGCCGTCCTCAGGTGCTATACGAGATTCAGGTATTGCAGTAAGCCGGTGACATGGTTCAATAGGCCTTGTGAGCAGACCAAGACACTTATACAGTCATTTAGGTTGGCACATCTACCTTCTATCATGTACCCTCATATTGATGCGGCCCTGATATCTGCTTTTATGGAGCGTTGGTAGCCGGACATGTCATCATTTCACATGCCTTTCGTTGAGATGGCTATACTATTACATGACGTGTTGCAGATTTTGCATATTCTAGTTGATGGACCTATGGTGACGGTTGACCATGAGACTGAGGCGCTTCAGGCAGCTGTTATTAATCTGTTTGGGGTGACTAGTGAGGAGTTGATGGCATCTCACTACCGCTCTGGTGGTATACGTGCTAGTTCCGTCATTAATATATGTAAAGTAGGACAAATTCAAGATATTAAGGCGATAGGTTGGATGTGGCTTATGTTTGGTTCAACCTTGTTTATGGATAAGAGTGGTGATCGGATCCGGCCCTCCTGTTTGCTGGAGGTGCAGGGGGGCAGATGACGCGTGTGGATACTCATGAGGCTCACCTGCACTAGCATACCTATACCATCATTTAGGTATTGCTAGTAGAGGAGATTGCGGACAGATCACAGGTTGTTTGACTCTTCTTCAAATATGGATTTATAAGTACTTCCCGTGCTTCAGGCCTTAGCAGAAGGGATTAACAGTGGACCCTGATAGTCCTAGGGCTTCTATGTGGCCATCGATATCGATGGATAAGACAGAGGATAGGGTGAGAGCATTTTGACTCCGACTTGATAGGTTGACTGCTGATGAGGTACAATTCCCATTTAACTATTAACCACTTTGTAATTAAAATATATTAATTTACTTTTAAACTAATTTATTTTTATACATATGCAGGTGATGTGGCTGCCGTATGGTCGTAGTGCCATATCCCGCACTACGAGGACCTTGTATTCCGGATAGATACGATACCGGGATATGATCGAGCCTTACGTGCCCAGTAGATGCGCCCCCTAGCTGGGATATATGCAGACACTTCCGCAGCCGATTTTTAGGCCCTTGAAGGCCATGCGACCCTGATCTAGTATGAGGTATCGGGTTGAGATGCCAAATGTGTTAGCATTAGATTGTTGGGCAGCATTTCCTCATGGTTCCATGCTCACCATATCATTTTTTACTGTCGCACGGACTCTATCAGCATCTGGTGAGCAGTACATGATTTGGTATGTCCGTCATTCACATCCCCGTCTCATTAACAGTATTCATACACCCACAACGGCTGTTGAGACTCGTACGAACAGTGAGATGGTTAGTGATTTTGATTTTAATCATATTATTTAAAAAATATAAGTAAAATCAATTAATGACTGTTTGTTTTTTCTTTTGTGCAGTGGGTTAGTTGCCTTTCTATCCAATGCTACCGTGTGGTAGAAACATTATGACAGTTTAGTGAGGAGGATGCGAAGAGGCATGTAGACGAATTGGATCATATTATGAGTGCATGGCATTTGGCCAAATGATTTGGGATCGTATTTTGAGTTTATTTTATTATATTTGTAGGGATTGTAAAATACATTTCGGTATATTTATCTATTTTTTTCACCTGTATCAATAGCTTAAACTAAAGTTTTCAACTGATAGCTTTTCAACTGAAGCAGTAACACTACTAAAATGATAGCATTTCAGAAGAAACAATAAAGTTTTCAACCGATATCATTTAACCTGTAATTATAACACAAGTAAACTGATAGCATTTCAGTTGTAACGGTAACATTGTTAATCCTAAATATCATTTCACATGTAATTATAAAACTACCAAACTGATAGCATTTCAAATGTAACAGTAACATTACTGTACTGATATCCTTTGACCTGTAATTATAAAACTACCAAACTGATAGCATTTCAACTATAACAGTAACATGATTAAACTGGTAGCATTTCACTTGTAATTATAAAACTACCAAACTGATAGCATTTCAACTATAACAGTAACATTACTGTAATGATATCATTTCACTTGTAACTATAAAACTACCAAACTGATAGCATTTCAACTGTAACAGTAACATTACTGTAATAATATCCTTTCACCTGTAATTATAAAACTACCAAACTGATAGCATTTCAACTGTAACAGTAATTCGGAAACTGTACATCAATACATAGTGATATCGCTAAACTGTAACATGACTGAAACGCTAATAGGATCTTAAATGTGAATGAAGTCTACCCATTGGATGGATTTATCTGAGATATCACATTGATATGTCAATTATGGCCATCTTCACCTGTATTTAATATGTCAATATGATATCATAGTTAAAGTCATCCAATAGGTACACCTCCTTCACATTTAAGATCCTAATATCGTTATAGTCATCCAATTGGGCTTTGATAGCAAATGGGCCAGGCTGGTAATGCTTTGTATTTCCTCTGTGGAGTATATGATTCGAGTTAATGATCAGCTTGTAGGTCCAGTGGTACCTAAACATGGACTTAGACAGGGAGACCCGCTTTCGCCATATCTGTTTCTGATGTGTATGGAAGGGCTAACTGTTTTGCTTATAGAGGCAGAAAGTCGAGGGAATTTGCATGGTTGTCAGGTAACCAGGGGCACACCTTCCGTTTCTCACCTTATCTTTGTTGATGATGCTTTCTTGTTTTGTCAAGCAAATATCGAAGAAGCAAGAGTGGTCAAGGAGGTTTCTGAGGAAATATGAAAGAGCGTCAGGGCAAGCGATCAATTATGGTAAATCAGGGATTATATTTAGCAGAAATGTGGCTCCTGAGTTAGCGTAGGGGATTAGTAGTATTTTGGAAGTTTTCCATCCTCTCACAAATGGAAAATATCTCGGTCTACCTTCCCTAGTTGGCAGATCAAAGAAAGCTATATTTTCACACTTCAGGGACCAACTTTGGCAAAAACTTCAGCGCTGGAGAGGGAAAGGCATGTCCAAAGCTGGCAAAGCGACACTTATCAGAGCTACGGGGCAAGCTATCCCCACCTATTTTATGAGTGTATTCCTATTGCCCATGTCTACTGCCGACGAATTACAGAAGATGCTTAATTCCTTTTGGTGGGGAAATAAAAAATCAAGTGAGAGGGGATTGAATTGGATGTCTTGGGACAGACTCTGTATTCCAAAATTGAGAGGAGGACTCAGCTTTAGGAATTTCACGGCCTTTAATCTGGCTATATTGGGAAAACAAGGGTGCCGGCTTATTATCGAACCCACTTCGCTTGTCAGTCAAATCTTCAAAGCTAAATACTATCCTAAATGGGATTTTTTTGGTGCTTCATTGGGGCACTCTCTTAGTTTTATTTGGAAAATTATATAGAGCTCTCAACTTATTCTCAGAGAAGGGGTCAGGTGGAAGATTGGAGATGGGAATTCAATAAATGTATGGAAAGACAGATGGCTGAGAAATGAGGCAAACAGATTTTTTCAAACTCCTATGATAGCGGGACTTGAGCAATTAAAGGTATGTGATTTACTTATTCCTAATGCGTTAGAGTGGGATTTTGAGTTATTGGAAGAAGTATTCCATGCCAGAGATATTAGAGAAATCAGCAAACTCCCGACAAAGCTATCAGGTCTCAAAGATAAGATTATTTGGCAAGCTCAAACAAATGGCATGTTTTTAGTAAAAAGCGCATATAGAGTTGCTATGAATATGGAAGAAGAGGAATAGGGATATGGTGGAAGGTAACTGGAAGCGCTTATGCCAGGCTGAAATCCCGCACAAGGTTCATTACTTCAACTGGCAGCTGGCAAGGAATAGTTTACCCGTTCGAGTGAACTTACAAAGGCGTGGTATCCAATTACAGGTTAACTGCGTGTTGTGTAATGATTGTTGGGAAGACGAATGGCATTGCTTTACAGAATGTGTTGTTGTTGTTCGCCTTTGGCGTAAGGTTAGGTTGATATCTGTTGTACATGAACAAGTGAGGCGAGCCGACGGAATCGGAGATTGGTTCCACAAAGTTACGACGGTTTTGAATGAGGATGAAGGGAACGCACTTCTTATGAATAATTGGAGTTTGTGGAGGGCCAGGAATGATCGTCTCTGGAAGACGGAAGTTGCGGCAGTTGAAGATATCCTATTTAGAGCACAGATAACGCGTGATGACTGGGGTCGGGCGAAATCTTTGAAGCAGAAAGAGTTGGCATCTGTTAGCGGATACAGCTATGGCAGCATTTGCAGAAATTGGCACCCCCTGCCGTCGGAAATGTTATCGTGCTGTTCAGATGCGGCGTTCATGGAAGGAGAAGGTTTCGTCGGAATAGGAGCTGTTCTCCGGAATGCGCACGGGACGTTTCTGTAGGGCAGATCAGAGAAGGTTCAAAATGTGCTTACAGTGAAGGAGAGTGAGGCTGAGGCATTGTTCCGAGCTGTGGATTGGATGCGCAGGGAAGAAATTAACAACGTGGCCTTCGAATCGGATGCCAAGACGGTGGTCGACACTGTCCGGTCCACAGAACTGGATATATCAGCGTCCAAGGAAATTTTAGCCTTTGTTTAGGAGTTTGGAGGTTAATGGAGGTGAGAGTTAATGGAGGTAATGGAAAGGGAAGGGAAGTGATGGAATGGAAAGTTAAAAATTAACCTTGTTTGGGAGTTTATAGGATGTAAATGAGGTTAAATGTTTAACCTTGTTTGGGAGTTTAAATATGGAGGGGAATGAAGGTTAAGTTTACTCTCCAGAGACAAGAAATTTTAAAAAAGTTTACGTTACTCCCATTAACCCCCAATTTGGAGGTTAGAGTTTGGAGGTTAGAGGAAGTAAAGATTTAACCCCATTAACCTCCATTTACTCCCAAAAAATAACTCCCAAACAAGGTTAACTTAATACTTAACATTCCATTACTTCCATTTACTTCCATTAACCTCCTCCCAAACAAGGGCTTAAGCGGAAATGACTCTTAATCATTCAGATGGATCCAGCGATAAGCTAATGGCGCGACCCATGCTTTGGCTAAGGCGGCACGGTTAAATTCTTGTCCAATATTCTTTAATTCTTTACCGAGTTGTGTTTCACCAAGTATGTTGCCCAATTCGGGTTCATTAATTTTATTCATCGATTATTGATTCAAAAAAAACTATTTCTTTTTTTGGATTATGATTTACATTAATAAATGGAAAATTCAAAAAATATATATTTCAAAAGAAAATCTGGAATTTATTTCAATTGTTGATTTTGAATTCATTCATTTCAAGTTGGTGAAAGCATAATGATTTTTAGATAAAGCATATAGCTTAAAACTTGTCAATGTCGTTTTCTGCTTCAATCCTTCTTTTTACAATTCATTTTCCTTTTTATGGTTTCAAAATGTGCTTGTGTTTCGTACTACGGCGGAGAAGAAGGCGGGTTTAGCTATGGAATATCACTTCGTCAACACCGTGGGTTATATTTACTTGGCAATTGAACTGGTAAGCTAAATGCAGATGTTGATTGAATCAAAAGATTTCAATGAATTGATAAATCGGTGAAAAGGATTTGGGTTGATTGTGTTTTTATATACTGTTTAACTTTTCATATTCTGATTCCTAAATGTTGTCAATTTCAATTCGGGGATGCCAAAGAAAAATATAATGGAAATTGCATAAACCATATTTTGATAACATTGTTTTCAATCAAGTTCATAAGAAGGAAATTTATCTCCAACTATTTTTTTTTTTCTCTCCAAATGATCTGATTTTCTATGTAAAATCTTCTGTTGGAAAATTGCAGGAAATTAAGGTACCTAATTGCTTGCTTGGCTCGGAAATGCGAAGCTTGTAATTTTTGTAGAGAGCAGCATATGAAAGAGTAAGCATATCAGAACTCCAACCATCACTTACTCATACGTTGAACAAGCAGAACGGTAACAGTTCCAGTTTGATCATAAAAAGGATTCAATTCACAATAGAACTAAATAGTATATACATGCCACATAATATATGCATAAGATGAACAATAAATTACACCAGCAAATAAAAGTTTTTACATATTGATAATCATGAGATGAACAATAAGTTTTTACATCGGACCAATAAATATCCAATTCTCCAACACTGTCAGGATCGGAGATTCCTAAAGCTTTCCGGACAGCTTCGGAGGCATCAACGATGTTGTTAGGACAAGGTGGTTGATAATCATGTTCCTTATCACACCCCATTGTTGAATCACATTCATCTACTACTTTCGCCTTAGTACTCCTTCCATTTCCATATATATTTATATATTTCAAGCATCTACTCTCGTTATTGAACCATCCTGTTGAAAGTGCTACCACTAGCTCATTATCGGGATGGTATTTATTATCACATTCAGATGGACCACCGCCATCACCGCCGGCTGCGAAACTGTTGATCGTGAGAGTTGCTTTTGTGCGACCAGTCACCGGGGCGAACACTTGTAAGTAGTGTAGAGATTTCCCTCTACACAGCAGTCAGACTCGTGTTCTTGGTTGCATTGATTTGGTGGAGACTTTTTCCCTCTTATCTTGCCGCTTTGCTTGCAGGTTTGAGATTCTGCACTTGAAATTATGATAACGAAGAGACAGAAAATTACAAAGATGCTTGAACAAACTTGTTTCTTTATTTCTATTCTTGCTTTTTCTTTATGTGAATTTGTTGGATGTGAAGAAATGCTTGTCTGAAGTTGTTTTAAATAGGCAAAAATTGCCTCAGATTAGGACAAGTTTATGATCATTTCAAGTCATAAAAAATTGCTAGTTGACTATTATTGTTACTTATGATTAAAAAGTCGAGACAAAATAAGTTTATAACTTCAATAGATAATTGACTGTAAATTTGTAAGCTAAATTTGCCTCAGATTAGGACAAGTTTATGATCATTTCAAGGCATAAAAGATTGCTAGTTGACTCTTATTGTAACTTATGATCGAAGAGTGGATACAAAATAAGTTTATAACTTAAATAGATAACTGACTGTAAATTTGTAAGCTAAGAACCATTTTCTGTATTTTTGCTGTAATTTATTTTTCGTTCCGAAAAATTGGATGATGTTAACATAATCAGCTAAATGGAAAAAAGGAGAGCCTTTTGGACAACTAGTTAATTAAAAGTGCATATCGCAACCGGTTCGGCATAGCACGCTAGCTCTAGGTAATATAGAGTAAATTGTAGCAATGGTCACTGAAGTATGGGGTTAATTTCAAAAATATTACTAAATTTCATTTTGTTTCAGTAAAGTTATTGAACTTTCTTTCTTATTTCAATGAAGTCAGTTCAACCAATTCAGACGGAAAAATTCATTGGAATAGTGACATGACAACCAAGTTGGATAGAACTTACTTTTATGTATAACATGACATAAAAAAATATTTTTTAATTTGCTTAATTCAACTGCTTAGAAACTGTGACAGCTAAAAGAACTGTTACAGGTTTGCTTAGTCATGAGATTGTCATTGTCTGCCAAAACATGATACATTTAGAGGTGCAAAGTGGGAGCAGCTTAACTCCAAAAATATCCGATGGAATCCAAATTCAGGTCTGATAGTATTACATGTTCTTACTTTAGTTGATTCTTCTGAATAATTATTTAGTGATGCTTTATCATGATCTGCAATCTCCAATATGACCATATGTTCAATACAGTATCCCATGTTCAGAATCAAACCTCCAAATATTGAAATGAAATTGATTTGAATTATCTATTTGAGAAGCTTTAAGAGAAATATCATATGCAGAACAAAAATCAAATAATCGGCCTATTTCCTTTCCTTTTTGTCTTTGAAGAGATTCTATTTTCTAGTCATTGATATCTCTAGGACCGAGATGAGAAGGGTGAAAAGGACTCTATTTATTGATATCTCTAGGAGACTTGAGTGATGATGACTCCACAAAAAACTTAGGACTCTATGTCTTAGTAATTCATAAATGTTGCATAAGGAATTAAGAATGCCTCCACTCCTTCCCATTTTGGTCTCTCCAGGACAATGAATTCAGTTAAGGGAAGTTATCATACAAAATACTCTATTTACATTACACTCTTTTTTTTTTATAAACAAGAAATTTGAAGAGATTGGGTGTTGAACTGATGACCTTCCACTTCTACTTTGTGGAGATGTGCCAATTGAATTGGTTACAGTACACTCTTTAAGCCTCGACAGCATGAGATCTGTTGAATTGGTGAAAATGATTTTTGTAGACTTTTGCACATTGAATATTCTGATTCCTAAATGTTGTCAATTTCAATTCGGGGATGCCGAAGAAAAATATAATGGCAATTCCAGAAACCATATTTTGCTTGGTTTGACAACATTGCTTTCAAGTTCATAAGAGGGAAATTAATCTGTAACTGATATTATTTTTTATTTTTTCTATATGATGATGGAATTTTCTTTGTAAAATCTTCTTTTGGCAAATTACAGGAAATTAAGGTACCTGATTGCAAAGAAATGAAGGAAGAAAGGGCCTCGGAAATGTGAAGCTGCTTAGTCCCCCCCTTGTAATTTTGAAGAGAGCATATCAAAGAGTAAGCATGGAATCTTCTTGTTTTTTTTTTTTTTTTTTTAATTTCCCAGATATTAACTTATGATAGAAAAAATATAAACTTTCATGCTTCTCTTGAAAATTCAGAAGAAAATTATTTGAATTGAAATGCTTTCAGAACTCCAACCATCACTTACCCATAAGTTGAACAAGCAGAATGGTAACAATAGGACTAAATAGTATATATATGCCACATAATATATGCATAAGATGAACAATAAATTACATAAGCAAATAAAAGTTTTTACATACTGAATGCAAGCATCTCAAACATCGGACCAATAAATATCCAATTCTCCGACACTGTCAGGGTCGGAGATTCCTAAAGCTTTCCAGACAGCTTCAGAGGCATCAACGATGTTGTTAGGACAAGGTGGCTGATAATCGTGTTCCTTATCACACCCCATTGTTGAATCACATTCATCTACTACTTTTGCTTTAGTACTCCTTCCATTTCCATATATATTTATATACTTCAAACATCTACTCTCGTTATTGAACCATCCTGTTGAAAGTGCTACCACTGGCTCGTTATCAGGATGGTATTGGTTATCGCATTCCGATGGACCACCGCCATCACCGCCGGCTGCGAAACTGTTGATCGTGAGAGTTGCTTTTGTGCGACCGGTCACCCTTGGCGAACACTTGTAAGTAGTGTAGAGATGTCCCTCTACACAGCAGTCAGATTCGTGTTCTTGGTTGCATTGATTTGGTGGAGGTTTTATCCCTCTTATCTTGCCGCTTGGTTTGCAGGTTTGAGATTCTGCAATTGAAAGTATAATAAGAAAGAGAAAGATGCTTGAACAAAGTTGCTTCTTCATTTTTTTTTTACCTTTTCTTTATGTGAATTTGTTGGATGTGAAGAAGATGCTTGCCTGAAACTGTTTTAAATAGGCATATTGCCTCAGGTTAGGACAAGTTTATGATCTTTTGAAGTCATAAAAAATTGCTAGCTGACCACTATTTTAACTTATGATTGAAGAGTGTAGACAAAATAAGTTTCTCACTTCAATAGATAATTGACTGTAAATTTGTGAGTTAAGAACCATTTTCTGTATTTTTGCTGTAATTTGTTTTTTGTTCGGAGGAATAGGATGATGTTAACATAATCAAGTAAGCGGCAAATAAGTAGTGTGTTTTGGACAACCTCTTAATTGAAAGTGCAGATGGCAGCAGCTTCGGTAGTGTCCGCAAGCCCATTAAAAGGGATAGCAATGGTACGGGTTTCGTGGGTATCCAGCACTATCCGGCCTTAATGGGATTAGCTGAGCCCGATATAAAAGGATAATTTCAATTTTTTTTAGGTATCCAGCACTATCCGGCCCTAGGATGAATCATATCTAAGGCCTTAGTTGAGATATACATTAAAAATGACCATCAAAAGCTTTGGAGAACCTTATCTTGTTCATTATACTCCTGCTGCATCATTGGCTATTTTCTGCACTATTTAATTCAGCATGAAAAACCTCAATAGGAAAATCCTCAACTTTGCTCATGTTAAAATGAAAATAAATCAATAAATCTATATGATGGTATTTTAAAGCTTGCAATTTGAAATGTGTATATCCTGTTTTTTTTCAGTTCAGTCTTGTCTTTTCTGTACACTGATATATGTGTCATTGTTGCAATTACCTTCAATTATGTAGCTTAAGGTGTTATTATTTTTTTCTAAATTACTTTTTCCCTGACCATGACAATAGAGAGTCAGTGATTATCTGAAGCACTTAGCAATTTTGTTCTAAATAGCTTAATACATATTTTCCATGTTTCCTCTTTTATATTATATTCTATTTCAGAGTGGTGTTAAAGGAGACACCTTATGGTGTTATCCTCACTCAGGTGCAATGCCTTAACTCCAAAAATGTCTGTTGTGATCCAAATTCAGGTCTGATAGTATTACATGCCATGTTATTACTTTGGTTGGTTCTTCTGAATTATTATGAGGCTCGATTCGTAAACGAGCCGAGCTTGAGCGTCATGAAAGCTCACGAGCAGGTTCGGTTATAAGCTCGGTTCGATTATTTTTTAATAATAGTATTTCTTCTATAAAGGAGGAAATGTATAGCTACATAGTTTTGTGTGAAACTTTAGTTTTGTAGGTTTTAAAATTACGTAGTTTTGTGTTAAAGAAATCTCAAATGAGATTGAAACCCTATATTCGACTTCAATACTTCATTTTAAACAAAATTAATGAGTTGTTCGCGGCCTTTGCTTATGAACATAACTAATGAGATGTTCGCAAGCAAAGTTCATCAACAGAATAAACGAGCTGCTTGCGAGCAAATGAGTACTTGTGGGCAGCTCACGATCAGGTAATTTTCTTGATGAACCGAGCTTGAACAGGATGTTAAGCTCGAGCTACTGTCAAGCCAAGCATGAGCAGGCCAAAGCTCGGCTTGATCACAACCCAATTTATGCCACATGGGAGAAAGTATTTTGGTCTCCCTAGGACTGATTATTCAAAATGGCTTGTAATATCCTACAAGGACGATGAATTCAGTTAAGGGAAGTTTTTTTTTTCTATATAAAATGTTCTGTTGGCAAATTGCAGAAAATTATGGTACCTGATTGCTAAGCAATGAAGGAGGAAAGGGCCTCAGTTCTAGGAAATGCGAAGTTGCTTTAGTCTCCCATTGTAATTTTGAAGAAAGCATATCAAAGAGTAAGTATGGAATCTTCTTATGTGTTTTTTTTTTTTTTAATTTCCCATTTATTACCTTATGATAGAAAAAATATCAACTTTAATGCTTCTCTTGAGAACTAATCAGTCAAAATTTAGAAGAAAATTATTTTAGTTGAAATGCTTTCAGAAATCCAACCATCACTTACCCATCAAGTTCAACAAACAGAATGGTAACAGTTCCAATTTGATCGTAAACAAGGATTCGATTCACAATAGAACTACATAATATATACGTGCCACATAACATATTACATAAGAAAATATTTTTTTTTTACATATTGAATGCAAGCATCTCAAACATCGGACCAATAAATATCCAATTCCCCGACACTGTCAGGATCGGAAATTCCTAAAGCTTTCCAAACAGCTTCGGAGGCATCAACGATATTGTTAGGACAAGGTGGTTGATAATCATGATCCTTATCACATCCCATTGTTGAATCACATTCATCTACTACTTTCGCCTTAGTACTCCTTCCATTTCCATATATATTTATATACTTCAAGCATCGACTCTCATTATTGAACCATCCTGTTGAAAGTGCGACCACTGGCTCGTTATCCGGATGGTATTTATTATCACATTCTGATGGACCACCGCCGTCACCACCGGTTGCGAAACTGTTGATCGTGAGAGTTGCTTTTGTGCGGCCGGTCACCGGTGGCGAACACTTGTAAGTAGTGTAGAGATTTCCCTCTACACAGCAATCAGATTCGTGCTCTTGGTTGCATTGATTTGGTGGAGGCTTTATCCCTCTTATCTTGCCGCTTGGTTTGCAGGTTTGAGATTCTGCAGTTGAAATTATGATAAGGAAGAGAATGATGCTTGAATAAACTTGCTTCATTTTTTTTTCACTTTTTCTTTATGTGAATTTGTTGGATGTGAAGAAGATGCTTGTGAGGCTGTTTTAAATAGGCAAATTTCTCAAATTAGAACAAATTTATGATCTTTTGAAGTCATAAAAAATTGTAGCTGACTAGTATTGTGACTTTATGATTGAAGAGTGGAGACAAAATTAGTATATAAATTAAATAGATGATTGACTGCAAATATGCAAGTTAAGAACCATTTTTTGTTTTTGGTGTAATTTGTCTATTAAACAGAATCAAACCTCCAAATATTGAAATGAAATTGATTTGAATTATCTATTTGAGAAGCTTTAAGAGAAATATCATATGCAGAACAAAATCAAATAATCGGCCTATTTCCTTTCCTTTTTGGCTTTGGAAACTCATGAAACTTTTCATTTGTGTAGCTTGAATAGATTCTATTTTCTAGTTATTGATATCTCTAGGACCGAGATGAGAAGGGTGAGAAGGAAGGCGAAGAAAATGAGGGAGACTTGAGTGGTGATGACTCCACATAAAACTAAGGACTATGTGTCTTAGTAATTCATAAATGTGCATAAGAGTGCCTCCACTCCTTTCCATTTTGCAATAGCATGTCTTATTTATGTCCACCGCTGTAAATGTGATGGTTTGGTGTTGAACTCGATTTATAAACGAGTCAAGTTTGAGTATGATTTTTAGGCTCTATTTGTAAACAGGTTGAGCTTGAGCATGGCGAAAATCGCTCAAAAGCTTGCGACCAGACTCAGACTTAGTTATAAGCTCGTGAACAAGTAAGATTATAATGTTCATGAGTAGACTCGTGAGCGAGCTCAGTTGAAATTTTTTTTATATATATAATAATAGTGTTTCTTTTATAAAAGAGGAAATGTAAAACGACCTAGTTTTGTGTGAAACTTTAGTTTTGTAGGTTTTAAAATTATTTATGTTTGAGTTAAAAGAAATTTCAAATGAGATTGAAACCCTATATTCAGTTTCAATTCTTCATTTTAAACAAAAATTAATGAGTTGTTCGTGGTCCTTGTTTGTGAACATAATTAATAAGATGTTCGCGAACAAAGTTCATAAACAGAATTAACGAGCTACTCGCGAGCAAAACTCATGAACAAATAAACGAGCTGCACGTGAACAGATCAGATAGTTTTCTTAATTAATCGATCTTTAACAGGATGTTGAGCTCGAGTTTTCTACCGAGCCGAGACTGATCCTTCAAAATGGCTTGTATTATCAATTTAGGGAAGTTATCATACAAAGTACTGTTCTCTATAAACATGAAATTTGAAGAGGTTGGGTGTTGATCTCATGACTTCCTACTTCTACTTTGTGGAGTGGAGATGACTTCCTACAACCCTCAATTTGAGTTTGGGTCCATGAATAAAAATCTTGTGATACAAAAGATTTTGTTGGATATACAACCAAACATTTTTATAGAAAAATGAAGTCACTTAGATGGGCAAGATCCGGAAAGTATGCACCTTTTCTGTTGTGATGATCATAATGGGTTACATTTTTCATAATTTACTACCTACATTTTGTACCTTAAGGCAGACAAATTGAAGTGACCATATGCATAAATTCTGGTATATCACACATAGTGTCAAATATTCAATGTCACAATTATCTAATCTAGCTACCGCAACGCAACCATTGCCTAGGCTAGGCCTCCATCTTCAACTTCAACTTGCATAGTTGTTTTTTACTTTATCTTCAAAAAGTTGCTTCACGTCCACTATATACATATTTTCCAATTTTCGCTTTGTGGGTAAGTTTACTTCTTAATCACCTTATGTAACATCAACATCTATACATATTCAGCAGCCTCATAATTACTACTTTCTTGAGCAAACCATATCATAGAGGAAAAAGGGTAAGCTTAATCGTCCGTCTGTGTGTAAGAGAAAGCATGTAACGACCCGGTCAAAAGTGGGTGGCGCCGGGATAGAAGGTATGAGCAAGGAGCGGCCCTAAGGGATGGCGATGGGGGGCAGGAATGAACTGAATCCCACATCGAAAATGGAGAGAGAGTGATTGAGACTTATTAGTAAGTTGTGAATCCAATACATGCATACGCATTTTAAAGCCGTGAGATCCAATGTGCTGGATTTGGACCAGAACAGACAATATCTACATGGTATTGGACAGGGACTTACAAACCAAGTCAGGTCAGAGGAGGGCCGGTCACTGACATCCATACTATGATGTCTAAGTCAATGGGATACTTTCAAGGAAGTAGAGAAAGTAATCTATTAATGGAAAGAGAGAGAGAACCAAAGAGCTTCCCTAGGTGCATGCATTGCCTTTATATAGGAATAGATCTCCTTATTGTTAGGTGGCTCTTAGGGGATGGTGAATTGATCTATTAACTTGAGAAGGTGTGTATAGCGGAAAGAAAAACCAGAGTGCCTCGGGAGTAGTATACCGACGAATCAATTAATGTTAGATGTATATATTTTTCTCTTTACATTTATAGTAGTATGCAAAATGATTTTTATTAGTAGAGCATATTATTTTTGGAGTACTGTAAAATTTATCATGGCGCAGTCTAATGCTAGTGTGATTTACGTATATAAATGGGATGTTCCGAAAGGAGAATAGTTGATTGGTGCACGTGCAAAGGTGGAGACAAAGTGGGCCTGGAGCAAGCCCCCCATCCCCAGAACCGCCCCCTACTATGGGTTATTCTGGCTCCACCGTCTATGGTCAATTAAGATTGTGGTGGTTGCAATCCAGTGTGTTTAGCAAATTAAGGTTGAAGTGGTTAATTAGTCCATTGAATTTGTTTAATTATAAAATTCAATTTATTAATATACGATAATGGATAAATTTTTCTAAATTTGTTCAAAACGATCTAATTTTGTATTATAAATATAGCTCAATTTTAAGAGGTTTTACAGCGATTTAGAAAAATTAATCCTGGACCTCTCAGATAATAAACGAGTTTGATTTAGTAATTTATTTTTGCGCATACATTTATAAAATTGGCCCCAACAAAACGATGCTGTATTGGTCACTGTGCACGTTTCCATTATAAATTTGGCCTATAGTAATACCTAAGTGGAACTTTAGTCTGGTAGCTTTAAGTAATAGAGACTAGTCATGCGAGAATGAAACATACTATTAAAGGTAAGTCTAAAATCTGACATGTGTTTTGTGTTTCTATTTTTCATTTTCGATCAGGATATTCAGGACCATTATCAGCCCCGTGCTCATATTTTTTTTTTTGAATAAGGTACCAAAATAGGTCTAAGGTTTTTGAAAAAGTACCAATTTAGGCTCAACGTTCAAAATAGCACCAATATAGGTTTAACGTTTACAATATAATATCAATTTAGGCTTAACGTTTACAATATAGCATCAATTTAGGCCTCACGTACAAAATAGCACCAATATAGGCTTAACGTTTACAAAATAATACGAATTTAAGCTTAACGTTTACAAACTATATCCAATTTAAGCTAAACGTCACAATTAAATTAGGGCGGCCCGGTGCGCTACGCGTCCCCGTTGAGCGAGGGTCCGGAGAGGGGTCTCACCGCAAGGGTGTACCAGGGGCAAGCCTTCCCCTGCCAATTTATTTGGCAAGAGGCCACTCCTAAGACTCGAACCCGATATTTTTTTCCTATTAACACTATATGTTATCTTTTTATTTAGTAGTCATGGAATCATTTATGAAAAACGAATATAAGATTTTAAAGGACAAGAATACTAATTAATTGTATTATAATAAATAATAATATAGAACTAAATAAAAAGATAACATATAAAGTTAACAGGGAAAGAATATAATATGATTAATTTAATTATGACGTTTAACTTTTTTTTTTTTTGAATCAATTATGACGTTTAGCTTAAATTGTATATATTTTGTAAAATATTAAGCTTAAATTCGTATTATTTTGTAAACATTAAACCTATATTGGTGTTATTTTGTACGTGAGGCCTAAATTAATGCTATATTGTAAACGTTAAGTCTAAATTGATACTATTATGTTGTAAACGTTAAATCTATATTGGTGTTATTTTGAACGTTGAGCCTAAATTGATACTTTCCCAAAAACCTTAGACCTATTTTGATACTTTATTCCTATTTTTTTAACAAAATATATGCATATTCTAAAATTTTAAACACAAACTAATACAGAATAAATATCAATTTAAAGAATAAATTTTAGTCTGTTACTTTAAATCTCGAAAATTAAAATAGAGAGAGGAAGTGAAAGCAAAATTTTATTCGGCACTTTCAAAATCATTAATTGCTTTTAAATTTTTTAGATAAAATCTAAATTTGCCTATATTGTTTCAAGGAAAATGCACATTTACTTCAATTGTATGAAATGGAGAAATTTTGTCCTAATATTTTAAAGTAGGATAAATTTTATTTATACCTCATAGAAAATTTGAACAGACTAATTTAATCATTTTCTGGTTATTATATCGAATTTTCTAAATAAGTTTATAGATAAATTGAAGGATTTTTGTGCATTTTGTCGGGTCGTTTGTAAATGTGTTAATAACGTAAATATTTTGTGCAATTTTTTTTGTGTGATTGATCTATTCATTGCATATTTAATTTTGACAGCTTTTTAAACTGTTTGCAACACAATAAACATTTTTAACATAATTAATGTTTAGAAAGTTCGACATAATAATTAAGTAGTGAGTTAAATTACGGTAAGCCAGTCTGTTCAAATTTCCTATCTGCTATGGGTAAAAGTGATCATGCTTAGAAACGTTAAGGGTAAAAACACTTTTATCCATTAAAAGTAGATTTACACTTTTCCAAAAACGACATGAGCAAATTTAAACTTTATCCTTATTTTTTTTTAAGAATTTAGACTTCTTTAATTGAGGGGTCTTAACGGTCGCCCGGCATTTTACCCCTTAGGGTTAGCACTGCTAATGATTTTGTGTTTTTTTTTTAAATTTTGCAAAGAAGAGTCTAAAAGAATCATGAAGGGATTTTTTTTTTTTGAAGTTGAATCATGAAGGGATTTAAAAATGTACTTATCTTTCAAAAACTCTTTTAAACATGTATATGAAAGGTTTAATTTTTTAAGATAAAAATACTCAAAAATATTTTAATTAAAATATTGAAACACTTCCTTCAAGAATGAATTGTCATCCCTCACAGTTTTTATGGAATGGGTTCTGTCTCGTTAATGAACCATTTGAAATAAAAGGTTAAACTTAATAATTAAGACTGAAATAACTATTTTTTTTTATAATTTCTAACACGAATGCCCATTCAACTTGTTATGTTTAAAAAGTTCTTTTAATAAATAAAAATTGTAAAAATTGGAATATTCAACCATTTAAAAGGGTCTCATATATATATATATAGGAGAGGGCTCTTGTGAGAACCCTTTCCTAGGTGAGAACCACCCAAAACTACGTAGTTTTGGGTAAAAAAATTTAAAAAAACACTGCTTCATAGGGGAGATTTGAACCTGGCACTCCTCAACTACACTTCACATTGCTTACCACTGAGCCAATTACCTTCCTTGTGTATATTGTCGCGCGCTGTTTAATATACCAGTTCCTTTTAGCTTCTATTGTTTAATATTTGATTTCATGCACTTATTAATATCGATTAAATATGCATAATAATAAATTATTAATAGAAAAAAAAGAAATGTGCATAATAATGAATTATTAATAGAAAAAAAATCCAAGAACATACTCTAATTTCTTATTTATTTAATTCCTCTATATTTTTGTAATTTATATTTTAAAATATTAAGGACGATGTTCTAAATATTGTTACATATGTTTTAAACTTTATAATTTGTGTTCTAAAAATTAAATATAGTGTTTTAAAAAAATAATAAATATATGTACCATTTTTGCATTTGTTCTATAATATAATTTATAACACGTATTCTAAATAACATACCGTATGTTCTAAAAAACATAACGTATGTTCTAAAGTTTATATTTTGTGTTCCAAAAATTAAGTATAATGTTCCAAAAAATTAGTAGATATCTCGATCGTTTTTTCTTTGTTCTATAATATAATTTATAACTCATGTTCTAAAAAACATAACACATGTTCTAAAAAACATAACGTATGTTCTAAAAAATATGTCGTACGTTCTAAAATTCATAGTTCGTGTTTTAAAAGTTAACATATATGTTCTAAAGTTTGTTTTAAAAAAATATATAGTTTCTGTTCCAAAAATTAAGTATAATGTTCTAAAAAAAATCGGTAAATATCTGAATCGTTTTTTCATTTGTTCTATAATATAATTTATAACTCATGTTCGAAAAAACATAACGCATGTTCTAAAAAAACATAACGTATGTTCTAAAAAATATGTCGTACGTTCTAAACTTCATAGTTCGTGTTTTAAAAGTTAAAATATATGTTCTAACGTTTGTTTTAAAAAATATATAGTTTGTGTTCCAAAAATTAAATATAATGTTCTAAAAAAATCAGTAGATATCTGGATCGTTTTTTCATTTGTTCTATAATATAATTTATAACTCATGTTCGAAAAAACATAACGCATGTTCTAAAAAAACATAACGTATGTTCTAAAAAATATGATGTACGTTCTAAACTTCATAGTTCGTGTTTTAAAAGTTAAAATATATGTTCTAACGTATGTTTTAAAAAATATATTTTCTTATATAACATAAATTACAAAAATATAAAGGAATAAAATAAATAAGAAATTAGAGCATATTCTTGGATTTTTTTCTATTAGTAATTCATTATTATATGCATTATTTTTCTATTAATAATTCATATTATGCAAATTTATTTTTTTTCTATTAATAATTCATTATTTTGCATATTTAATCGATATTAATAAATGCATGCGTCAAATATTAAACAATAGAAGCTAAAAGGCACTGGTATATTAAACAGCGCGTGACAATATACATAAGAAAAGTAAATGGCTTAGTGGTAAGCAATGTGAAGTACAAATGAGAGATGCCAGGTTCGAATCCATATATATAACCGATAATAACTTTCATTACAGATTCTTTCAAAAATATAAAAGAAACTTTCATTATGGATAGGGCTGTAAATGAACAGAGCCGCTCATGAGCGGCTCGGTAATCGGTTCGATAAAAGCTCGGTTCGACTCGGCTCAATTTGTAAACGAGCCGCTCGTGAACAAGATTTACTGACTCGGTTTGTAAACGAGCCAAGCTTGAGCACACCAAAACTCGGCTCGAAAGCTCGATTAGAACATTTATGAATAAAGTTTAGTTTTGTAGAAAATTATATAGTTTTATGTTAGTTCATAAATATCTAAACTTAATATTATTTCATTTGCTATTAGATGAGTTCGTTCACAAACATAATAAATGAGTAATAGACGAACTATTTGTAAGCATTTTGTTTATTTATTCACGAACTTTCTTTGTGAGCTTGTTTATGTACATAATTAAAGAGTTATTTGCGAGCAAACTTGACAAATATAGTTAACAATTTACTCACAAACAATTCATGGTTAGATAATTTTCTTAATGAACCAAGTCCAAAAGAGGATTTTGGGCTCGAAACAAACTCGAAGCTCGGCTCAAGCTCGTTCAGCAAGCCAAAGCTCGGTTCGGGCTCGGCTCGTTAATTTTATAGCAAGCTCGGTTTGAGCTCGAGCTCGTTAATTTTATAACGAGCCGAGCTTGAACAGACCAAAGCTCGGCTCGGCTCGACTCGATTACAGCCCTAATTATGGATGAATTGGATCTTGACACTAGCCGCATAAAACATTAGTGGCCTGGTCAACGGTTTGTAAAGAAAAACATGAAGGGTGTTGGATATTTAAAGTATGATTCTTTGGTTTGGAATAAAAGCAACTCATGGGTAAAAGGCGTAGGTTTTGGTCCGCAAAAAAAAAAAAAAAAGAAAAAAAACCTACTTTGTGGGCTATTAGTGTAACCACCCAATTTTGGAGCCAACGAAGTAGAGTAATAGATATGAGTAAAAAGCTACTTCATGTGATAACAATTCTCATATCAGTTATGGAGAGAGATAGCGAGAGTAACTGAGACTTACTAATATAAGATGCATTTTTAATATATATTGACGTGTTTTAAAACTGTAAGCTTCAAAGTATTGGATAGGAGAGACATTGTACGGGTGGGAGTGATGATACATTCTTCGTTCCGCCATCAACACTTGTGAGGTGAATCCGAAAAATCCTCATTAAAAGTTTTGAGGATTTCTTTTTATCCCATCCGTCCGCGTGGGTCTCCACAGGTGAAGGGAAATTTCCACCTTAAAAACATAAATATGCAAACTTATTTTAGTTATAAATTTAATTGGGAATAAAACTTATGTGTACAAACTATTTTAACATGTATTCTTTGAAAGTAGGCTTAATATCTTTGTAGCTTCTCAACTGGTCAGTTTTTCAATTTGTTATCTTAACTTACGGAACAACTTATTAGCTCCATCAACTTAATAAATGTAATATTCCATGTCTTTTATGTGCCTACATGACATTGATCAACTCAGATTGTACATTCTATTAGCCCCTTCATTCACCACATATAACTCTTATATGTTCGTTTCAAAGCAATAAATGTATGGTTTTATATCAGTGTAGAAAGCGTAGTGAAATGGATGCAAAATGTGTTTTTGGAATGTGCACGTAACGTCATGTAAGCACATCAGGAGCATAAAGTAGGACTAATGAATTGTCCCCTAAATTGATGGGATAAAGTGGGAAAAAAAACAAGTTAAGGGGCTACAAAGGTGTTAAAACCTTTAAAGTATATAAAAGTTGTAAGCAATGAATCACTTTGGATGGATGATATATATGTAGGATAATAAACAGTGGCGAATACTGGATTATTTGGGGGGGGGGGGGGCGATTTTACACGTGCGTTTGTTTTTTTTTTTTTGTATATATGCGTGTTATAATTTGAATGGTCAAAATCAATTTTAAGTATTAATGTACAATTTCTCAAAATTAACCTAGATTTCGTTTAATAGTTCTAACATGTAAAAAATATAGATTTATGGAGGTCTGACCATGTAAAAAAAGTGATTTAAGGAGATCTAGGAGACCTAAAAAAATTAGAAATTTGGATCTAAAGAGACCTAACAGACCTAAAAAAATTAGAAATTTGGATTTAGAATTTTAAATTTTGGACAAGCCTAACGCGTAATGTGATATATTTAATTTTTTTTATTAGTTCAATGCAAGTTTCTAAAAAATTATAACATTTTTACATTTTTTTTATTTTTAGCTTTAAAATTTTACAATTTAATTTAGAAATTTGAGTCTCAAAAATAAGAAATTATTTTTTTAATGGAAAAGACATAATAAAAATGAGATCAAAAGTGTTATGAAAATAAATAAATTAATTAATAATGGTAACATAGTTTTATAATTATTGAAAAATAAAATTTAAATAAATAAACAATTTCTAAAATAAATTGAGGTTGTGGGAATTGAACTCGGTACACAGGGGAGTAGGAGAAGGGTATACAAGGAGCTCTCCCGCACAGGGTCTAAATTTAAGAGGCCAAATTTTTTTATTATACAAATCTAAATAAATAATTATTATTAATTATTATGTGAAAAATTAATTGAATGTTAATTTATCCAGAAAATTAACGCTCTAAGGGCTTGATTGGATGAAGTGTATGGAAGGGTTAATAAAGGAAATGTAGAAAAGGGTAGGGAAAGGTAAGGAAAGGGAAGGAAGGGTAATTTCCAACCCTTCTAAACCCACCAAATTGGAGAGTTGAAAATTAGATGGAATTTCTTAAAAAAAACTCTTCAAAACCTCTCCAAACCCTTACCTTTCTATTTTTTTTTGTGTTCCAAACATGAGTTTATAGAAACCTTACTAACTCTTCCCCCTCCCAAATAAGGATTTCTATCAATCCTTATTAACCCCTCTAAACCTTCCCAAATAAGAGTCTTAAGGAACCCAATTTTTTTTTATTGTTATTATACAATATCTAATTTAATTATTTTATTATATTTATAATGCTAAAATTCAAGGTAAAAGTATTTTAGTATTTCATTTTATAAAACATTATAAATTATATAAAAGTATTAATTTTTTTTTTTAATGATATCCATTTTTTTATTTAGCATAAGATCCCAAAAAAAAAATTTAAAACGGGGCTACCGGTACATATAGTTTTTTTTTTTTTTTTTTGATAAAACCGGTACATATAGTATAGGTAAAGTATGAATTGATAAATGAATTAAGGAGATTGTGGAATTGATCCTATTGATTGATAATGGTTGTCTGAATGGTGATTGGATAATGCACAATTGCACATAATGGGCTTAACTTCAGCTTACAGACGTAACGTGGATTCTGCATTTTTCCATATTGGAGGGGGCCCTCTCTGATTCTATCGCTACGGTATGTCAAATATTACAGGGTGCTGACTCATTTAATCCCAATTATTTCAAGGGATAATTACTAATCTAGTCCAATAAAGAACCACACTTTACATATCTAACCCACCTTCCTTTCATTTTACCAAATTAGACAAATAAACCCATTTTGGACAAAACTACCCTTATTCTCATATAACAACCATCTCCTCTTTTCCTTTCATTTACTTTCACATTCTCACAGAAAAATTTATCAACTCAACCCAAGATCTAAAGATATACATGCCCCATTCAAGTTCATGTAAGTACCATTCCCTCATTTTTCATACATATTACTAGAAATACACAGTTGGTTTTCGAATACATTTGTTTGAATCTTGACATTTTCCGATTCCGCTATTGTCTCCCGATCTGTCGCATTCGGTGGTCAAATGCGACACAGATAATAAAATGCGACAAGGACTAATATATAGCTTGTCGCATTCATATCCATGTCGCATTTGCGGTCGCATTTGGCGGTCGCATTTGATGTACCATGTCGCATTTGGCAGTCACATTTTGGTATAGCTTGTCGCATTTGAGTCGCATTTTGGTATATCATGTCGCATTTGAGCTTCATTTACATATGAATTGGCTTTATTATGTTTTGATCACGTGTCCATTTTACTAAATGTAGAAGTATGTCAACCAAAGAGAGGTGTACGTGTTTTTTTATCTTGGAACGGACAGTGGACTACAGAAGGAAAAGTGATGACATACGTGGGTGGTAAAGCGAAGTTGTTGGTTTTGCCAATAGATATTGACTTGCAAAAGTTGAAAGAAAAAGTTTATGGTGCACTCTGCGTTGACTCAACCTCGTATGATCTCCAAATGTCAATGCAGGCGACATATGGTCCAAATAAACTGCGTGGTGGGATAGCAGATATTGATGACGATGGAGATGTCATGGGATTCATAGAGTACTGCCGAATGAATCCGACCGATTTGATTCCATTGTATGCTACTCTAAACATGCGAACAATACAAGCTTCAACATTGCGACCTAACAAGGATGGACATGTTGGTCAAAGCAAACCAACGGAAGTAGTAAGTAATGATCCCACCATCGAACTGGATGCTCCTATACATGGTAAGGATGACAACGATTGTGGAAATGGCATCGATGATTATATGAATAATGATAATCACGATCATTATGATGAGCATTATGATAATGATTATTGTTACGATAATGGTGATAATGTGGAGAATGAAGATACCACTCAGAATGAAATTCCTGTTAAAAGTGTTCACGAAACAGTTAAGCAATCTAAATACGTCCAACGTATCCCATATGAGGATGGCGATGAAGATAGAATGAAAAGGATGACTGATCCATTTCGATGGTGTCCAAAGCCATGCGATGCGCCCGTGAATATGATTGCACCTAAACAATCAAACAGAGGTACTGCTTTGAGGGTCAATGATATATTTTCAAACAAAGTTGAATTGCAAGATTCACTTGGAAAATATGCAATTGAAAATAAGTTTGAATGGAAGGTTTACAAATCAAACAACTCTTTGTTTGAGGTGAAATGTAAGGATGTGGGCAAATGCAATTGGAGGGCTAGAGGGATCGTCATTCCAGGTTCCAATTTGTTCAGGCTTTCAAGAATAGATGGTATGGACATGCATGCTTGTGGGAGAGATCAGATATGTCCGCACCATAGGCAAGCGGGGAAACGTGTTGCAGGGATACTACTCCGAAGCAGGTTTGATTTGGAAAATCGGGTGCATCGACCAAAGGATATTGTTTTTGATTTTGAACGAGATTTTTCCGTCAATCTTTCTTATATGCAAGCTTGCAGAGCAAGACACTGGGCATTGGAAGCACAAAGTGGTTCCCCGGAGGAATCGTTCATGTTGTTGCCGGACTACTGTGAGATGTTGAAAAGTACAAATCCGGGTACCGTGACACATATCGAGACAGACGATGATGATCAATTTAGATTTTTCTTTATGGCTATGGGTGCATCATTGAGAGGTTTTAAACTACATATTCGACTTGTCATTGCCGTTGATGGAACGTTTCTAAAAGGTAAATATCCCGGCATATTATACATTGCAGTTGGTGTTGATGCGAACAAAATGATCTTTCCTGTTGCATTTGGAGTTGGACCGAAAGAAAGTAATGAATCATGGCTCTGGTTTTTCAACAAACTGAAAGAGTGTCTGAATGATGTTGAAGATCTAGCCATTATATCGTATCGGAACCAAAGCATTATACATGCAGTTAGTTTGGTTTTTCCTAATGCTGTTCACGGGGCGTGCGCACGTCATCTGCAACAAAATGTTAAGGCCAAATTTCGTGGAATTCGTAAGATAGATGAGGCATTTTGGAAATGTGCAAAATCCTATCGGGTATCTGATTTTGAGGAATCCTTTGCAACACTTCGTTCACTACATTCCGGTGCTGCCGAATATTTACTGCAAGCTGGAAAAGAGAAATGGTCTCGTGCATTCTTCTGTGGTCGTCGATATAACATTATCACGACGAATGTGGCAGAATCATTCAACGCGTTAATGGTGGAGGCTAGACGTCTACCAATCACAATGTTGGTTGAGTTCATACGCATGACACTACAAAAATGGTTTTACGAGAGACGTACAGAAGCAGGTTATAAACGTGTATTCTATTTTATTTTATTTTATTTAGACATACGTAATTATTTACGAGATTAATATGTTTCTGCAGAAGAACGTGTGGGCTATTTGGCAAGGAAGCCGGAAGAAAGGATGATAAAGCATGTAGAGACAGCGATACGTTGTTCATATTTCCCTGTGGATAATCACACCTTTCAAATCGGTGATCGGGTTAAGGGGGGACTTGTTGATTTAAATGCAGGAACATGTACGTGCAGGAAATGGCAACTAGCACAATTTCCATGTGAACACGTATGCAAAATTGCTTCCAAACATAGGATGGATAACGCCTATAGGTGGGTACATCGCTACTACACCAACGAGTCAGTTAAGTTGGCATGGGGTGAGTCGATATATCCACTTGGTCATCAATCAGAATGGAAAGTGAACGAGAATCCTATGAAAGTGCTTCCTCCTAAGAAGGAGGGACGGTCTGCTGGTCGACCAAAAGGTCAAAAAAGAAGGCCATCTGTGGGTGAAGATGTAATTCGCACAAGGTGTAGCAGATGCGGAAGCATCGGTCATAATCGTTTGAATTGTCCATCCATGCTTCCAAACACTAGTCGGCTTCCTAGTGTAATCTCAAGTTCAGCAAGTTGTTCTAACACTACTACCTCGAAGCATTTATGATCATTTGTCTTTATCATGTGCTTGTATGATTCTATTGGGGACAAACAAATTTATATTGTATAATACTTTATCTTGTTATCTTGTACAAATTGTGAATACTTCACGTCGCATTTGAGCGCATTCCACTCAAATGCGATAGGGTTTATAAGAATCCTAGTCGCATTTGTGCGTTGAATGCGCTCAAATGCGACTCAGGAAATTCATTGTGAATACTTCGCGTCGCATTTGAGCGCATTCCATTCAAATGCGACAGGGTTTAGAAGAATCCTAGTCGCATTTGTGCGTTGAATGCGCTCAAATGCGACTCAGGAAATTCATTGTGAATACTTGACGTCGCATTTGAGCGCATTCCTTTCAAATGCGACAGGGTTTATAACAAATTGTGCATAAATATTACATATATAACAACATCATGAATCAGAGTACAATATCATTTGAAGTCTAACAAACGTCCATAAAACAACTCAACCGTAAGTCGTAAACGAAAGAAAGCGCCATCCGTAGAATTGTATGGATATACATAAGAGTCGTCATGCGGGAGATCATGTAATCCACTTAAGAATTGTGCGTTTATGCAAGTCCAAACGCCACAGTCATTTGAGCCGGACATTTGTTGTGGCACCCCTGTAACTCTGCTCCAAGTGATCATCCGTCGCACATTTTCCCGTCCATCTACGAAATAGCCACTCAATTCCATTACTCTAACAATGACTTGCAAGGGTGTTTGGAGAACCGCATCCAAAGGTTGCTCCGACATGTTTGATACAAAACTGTCATATATATATAAGTGCATATTCCCCAACTCGAACACTCCTAGGATCCAGTGCTCTTGCTTGTAATTTATCGGAATAAACACTCTCTTCACTGTGTGCCAAGGGCGTACAAAATTATCTGCATCACCTTTTACTCTTCGTACGAAATAGTCTTCACTATCCCACCCCGGTTCATTGAACCCATTCACAAACATGGCTTGGCACATACATCCAACAAAGTCAGTATCAACAGTGGTCCATTCTGCAGCCACATCAGTTTGTACTGACTGTCGTCTAAGTAAATACAGCCAACCATTGATATGCTATAATAAGATTATGCAAACATTTAATACAGTAAAAGTCACATACTTACAAATGAATATGATATAAGATTAAGGTTACCTCATTCCAGATATACATCCCCACATCCCGAAGTGTATTGAAAATTTTTGCATCCAAACTGTATATTTCTAAACCTTTCAAACGTATTCCCTGAGTTGATTCAGGCCCGTTGATCCACGATTCTAGCTCTTCTATCAAACATGCATCTATTCGGTGGCGCTGATCATCAACATTACAAATGACTGGTCTTTCCTCAAATCCGGACTTGATATGGCCACCATATAATGCTACTGGATCGGTGTACTTTAATGGATCGGTCCACGGCGAATTCAAATACTTGCTAACCTTAGCAACCCGTTTACCTTTTCCACGTACTACTTTTGTTCCACGTCCTACTCCTTTTCCACGTCCTGCTCCTTTACCTCTAACTGTGCCTCCACCTCGGGTTGGAACTATACCTCCTCGAGTATTTTCCTTAACTTCATCTTTTCCGGTCCCTCGACCTTTATCTTCTTTTGGATCAACCACCTACAAAAACATGGTAATGAATAATTCATACGTGAAAGCTGTAATTCAACATCTTGTCGCATTGGAGATGAATGCGCTCTAATGCGACAAGCCATAGTGCAACATCTTGTCACATTGGAGATGAATGCGCTCTAATGCGACAAGCCATAGTGCAACATCTTGTCGCATTGGAGATGAATGCGCTCTAATGTGATAAGCCATAGTGCAACATCTTGTCGCATTGGAGATGAATGCGCTCTAATGCGACAAGCCATAGTGCAAAATCTTGTCGCATTCAAGCGCATTCCACTACAGAATGCGACACAGAGATACGATATGTATAAATTCAACCAACTTATACCTCTTACTGCAACTTTGGTGTCACTTCCTCAGGCACAGAATCATCAAGATGGACAACCTCATCTAATTGCGCAACTTCCTCCTGCACAGAATCGTCTGGTACCACAATAACATTCTGAACCTCCTCATCTTGAACCATATCTGCCTCTTGTTCCTTTCCATCTTTCATCGGCTCCTCTTGAACCATACCTGCCTCTTGTTCCTTTCCATCTTTCATCCGCCCCTCTTCGACCACTGGCTCCTCCCGAATTTTACTGGCCTCAGCCTCCTCATTCTCCACATTAGCATTGGGTCGACCCATCGCCTTTAATTCTTTTATATCTCCCTCAATCAATGATACCCGTTCATCTAGGTTGTCTAACCTACTGTCGATCTTACTAAATTGTCCCTTGCACCACGTATGATGCCTCTCAAGCACATCCGTTAGAACTTTTTGAAGTTGTTTTTATCTCGGTCGTTTGTGACCGTGATGCAATGATATATCTATCAACTTCATCCCCTTCCTCACCACCCTCTTCATCATCACCTCCATCACCTCCATCATCACCCTCCTCTTCATCACCTTCCTCCTCATCACCTTCCTCCTCATCACCTTCCTCCTCATCACTTTCCTCCTCCCCATCACCTTCCTCTTCCTCAGCTCCTCCCCATCACCTTCCTCTTCCTCAGCTTCAACCTTCTCCTTACCTTTCATTATTGGGGCAAATATAGCATTTATATCAACTTCCCGTCCTTCAACATGGTCCACCAAATACGTGTACCAATCGAACTCTTTCTCTCTATCCTCAACCACAAGACACGCGTCTGGAGGATCAGCAACCTTACATTGAAAAAAAAATAGCAATGTATTGGTAAACAAATACAAAGTAAAGAGAAACACACGAATCTCATTCCACTTACAGAAAACGTTTCTTTGATTGCTTTGTTTGAGGGGACTATTCTCTGGGACCATCTAAACAAGCGTGGAAGTGGGCTGCCACTTCTCATTGTGTAATATGCATGAGTCACATTCCACAACTCAATAATCCAAGTCTGCAAATAAGAGGTATTCATTGATAAGAATTATAACATTGTCGCATTCCATTTGAATGCGCTCGAATGCGACATGGTTATAACCTAATCATGTCGCATTCTAATTTCAATGCGCTCGAATGCGACACGGTTTATAACCTAATCATGTCGCATTCCATTTTCAATGCGCTCGACTGCGACACGGTTATAACTCAATCATGTCGCATTTGAGCGCATTCCATTATAAATGCTACACAGATGGAAATTGGGCGCATTCAAACACTAAACATATATAGACAAATCATACACAAATTATACACAAATCATACTTGGAATACGTGTGCAAATCCAATAAGTTGATATGGCACACGTTTCCTATTTTCCGCTGCATTTGCCTCTAATTGCTTCAGTCTTTTGCTAATGGCCCAGTCCAAGAACCTATACGTCTTCTCCCAAGCCAACGTCCCCCATGGAAACTTATTAAACAGGCTTGGATAATCTGCAAGATCCAAAACCCAATCCTTTGCATGTCTCTCGTTAGCATTATCCAATACATTGCCATGCACAAAGTACAACATGGCAATCATCACAACATCTTGGTTAAATCGGTCGGTCGCATCCTTCTTCTTCCATTGTACACTTTTCAAAACTTCAAAGAAGTGAATTGTCGTTATTGTCTCGTATTTCTTGAAGTACTTATTTCGCAACCTATGCGGCATCTCTAATTCATACATTCTTTCCATGAATTCCCCAATGTTTACCCCAAACCTTAAACCACTTATCAGGCCAAACTCCCAATCTCCAAACCGCATATCAACTCCCCTCACCCTGAACCACATCTCCCTGTGTTTACTTTCTTTATGTTTAATCTCCCGTGATAGGACATGATGCACTATTCCAGCAGAGAAACTAGCAACTTTCATATCCAAATATTGACCAAAACATGTTTTCCTATACATTTCTAGCTGCTTTTCACTCAAATACTTCTTTATCATGACCCCAGAATCCATATTAAACCTGACTGTTACTTGAGCATCCGAATTAACCGCCTTGGGATATTTGAAAATGGAACTATGTTTTCTCTTTTTAGATTCACTGGGATCATGCTGTAACAATTTTAAACATACACACATTAAATTCTCTAACAAAACTGACATATTCTATGTATAAGGCTTACAATCATGTCGCATTCGTCTGTGAATGCGCTCAAATGCGACAATGTTTCATGGTGTATAATGTCGCATTTGAGCGCATTTAGGTAATAAATGCGACAGTTTAATGGAATGGCTCGTCGCATGTGTCGCATTTAGGTAACAAATGCGACACTATGTTCGCCTATTATACCTTGTCGCATTTGAGTGCATTTAGGTAACAAATGCGACCATATCTACATACAGTTAACATACGAGCGCATTCGAGCGCATTTAATCCATTAATGGCGGTAACAGGGAAGAAGATGATGCATGCTTACCTTATGCTTTGTCCGTCCTTCCTCTTCGCTTGCCGTCGCCGCCGTCGCCGTCGCCTTCCGTTTTCTTGCCATCACAGTCGCGCTTCGCAGGGAAGAAAGAAACCAGAGATGAAAATGTCGAGGTAGGAGAAAATGAAAATGAAAATGTAGAGAAGAACAACCCGGATTATATATAGTGATGAGTTCAAAACGTAAAATGCAGTTGAAACGAACTGAAAATGAAGAAGATGAACCACAATGAAGTTGAATGGGAAAGGTCAGGTGAGAAAGTGGAAGTGGAAGGAGCGGGAGGTAGGAGATGAACCTTCAAACTAAAATAAGGGTAGTTTTGTCCAAAATGGGTTTATTTGTCTAATTTGGTAAAATGAAAGGAAGGTGAGTTAGATATGTAAAGTGGAGTTCTTCATTGGGCTAGATTAGTAATTATCCCTTATTTCAATTATGTAATCTTCACACTAGATCTTATTTAGGATAAAGAGGTGATAAATCTTAATTATAAACCATGCATCACCATTTATATAACTCACATTTTGGATTCTGATTTTTTATTTGCAAATAGTAATATTTAACTAATTATTTACAGCTTTCTAAACAATAAATTTATCAATAGAGGACTTCACTGCACTTTTAAGGGATGTAAAAGCAATGGATAGAAATTAATAAAACTGGACAAAGAGGGATTTCAGTGAACTTTTAATTTAACTAAAGAATTAGTGAGTTTTGGATTCGGGATTGATAATTGAATATAAAAGACTTGAAAACGAGTTGCTAATAAAAGACCGAATTTTGAACTACGGATTAATTAGTTGGGGTTTGGAATGATGTTTTGGGGTCTATTTATAGTTTTTTGGAATCTTTTGTTGGCTGAATATTGCCCTCTACCCTCATTTTTTTCGTAGCTTTCACTCACTGCTTGTATTCATCCGACTTTTTCTCAATTCATTCCCCATGTTTGACATTTGAGTCCACTCTTTCATATTTTATTGGGTTAATGGGTAGTGGGTTGTTGTACACATATGTAGATGAGGTTGCATACTTTCAAGTGTGAACCTTTGATTCGGTTCAGTTCTTATTGGTGCGTCTCGGTCGTGTTATACCGCCGAACCATGCATGAGTGGTTTGCTGGAATTCTAAACCACACGTCATGTGGCTTCTTTTTATGGCTGTTACACATCAAGTGAATTAGCTCATTTTGGATAGAAAGTTCAGGCCTTTCTCCACATGTCAGGTGGAGCGAAGTTAATTTGTTGCTCTTATTCGTGATATGGGTATCACGGTTCCTTGGGAATTACGTCAGGATTGGATCGAGTGTCAACGTATGTTTTTTGGAATGCATTTTGAGGTTTCGCATGTCTACCGCGAAGGGAATCGGGTTGCTGATGCCCTCGCAAACTTTGGTAGGACTTGCTCTGATGCTATGTGGTGGGACTCTTTTCCGATTTTTTTGTTCTAGCTTTCTGTGGGACAATTTTAACGGCCGAGCCTTGTATCGATTTGCTTAGTTTGTGGGTTGTTTCTTTCTCTCTATTAACTTTTTGTAACTTTTTCTATCTTTTAAAATATTCGGATTTGGGTTTGGATGCTTAGATGATACCAACCTTATTGGAATCTCTGGATCTTTTTTCTTTGTTCCCCACTTTTAATAAAAAAAAAAACTCACACAGGATGTGAGCAGTTTTCTATGAAACTTTATTTAAAATTTAATGTGATCTTTTTATTTATATAAACATAAAAATAAATTTTTTATTTTTGTACCAACACAATGAAAACATAAGTGTTTTTTCTTATTACTATTACTTTTCCCTAAAATCTATGATAGGCATAGGTCCAGCATCTCCTCTATGGAAAAAAGAAAATAAAAAATAAAGGCACACGAGTAATTTATAATGAAATATAAGGTCAGAAAAGAAGAATAAGGCCCTATAAAAAGCCTAGAAAATTAAGTTTGCATTCACAATGTAATTAACCATCATATATCATATCATATCTCATGGCATTGCTTCAACTCTTTTTCTTATCAACAATCATATTATTATCGACTTGCCATGGCACCCACCAAATCCACCTTCTCCGGCCACAATCAGGCGGAGCCGGCCACCCTGTTCCGGGCATATCTTGCCTGAGCTGGCGACTTGGCGTTGAAACCAACAATATTGTCAAATGGATAACAGTTCCTCAAACATGTGAAGCCTACGTAGGAAATTACATGTTAGGCCAACAGTACCGGAAAGACTCCAAAGCGGTCGCGGACGAAGCTCTGGCTTATGCTAAGACCCTCCAACTGGCCGGAGACGGCAAGGATATTTGGGTTTTTGATATTGATGAAACTTCACTCTCTAATTTACCTTACTTTGCTCACCATGGATTTGGGTACGTTTTTATTTTCATTTCTTTATCTACTTCTTTATTGTCTAAATTTAAACCATTGTTTGTGTGGATCGGTTCAAAATCGATCCCCTTAAAAAAAAAAAAAAAATACCAAAACTATCAAAATAGTTGGCATCATATTGAAATAATAAACAATATGAAGAAATATCTGGTTCGGTTTTAAATCGAATAAATCAAATTTAGTTAAAAAAAATAATATTTTCAAAATATATCTATATTGAATTATTATTTCTGAGAAAAATAAAAAATTAAATTTGTAAAATCAAATATGTATATGTATACATAAATATAGAATATGGGTAATTTGGTACGGTTAGATTATGTTTTTTAACCTTTTTTTTTTAACCAAACTGAATACCAAAATAAATCTAAAATTATAAATCGATACCGAACCGAAGTGTCAAAAAATCGAACCGGAAAATCAAATGAATTTTTCCGAAAAATGCACAACCCTAGCTAATACAATAAAAAAATGTTAGGTGTTTACACTATAATTATTATTTAGTAACATTTACCCCATTATCTATATGAAAATCAATATCAATGTAAATTAATTTGGATAAAACTATTCCATAGAGCAAAATTGAACTTTTGATTACGATAAAACTGAAAAAAAAAAACAAATTACTAATATATATCAAGTTAGAATGATTAAAAGTCTCAAACTGTTTATTATCAAAAAAAAAAAAAAAAAGTTTCAAACTGTTTAAGTTAGATATCAAGTTTGAGTCCCAGCGTGCATATAAAACTTCCATCTAAATTGGCTTTTGGCTCTGAGCCTCGAACAATACGGATGGCCTCAACCCTAGTTGATACATGTTATTCCATTTATTTTGTAATTTTTAATTTCAAGGTGGATTGCAATATCACATTTAACAATAATCTTTTTTTAAACACATTTCTAATCTAAATAAAAGTTTCCTCTGTGTTAAAAAAAAAAAAACATTTTTAGTAGCCTAGCTAATAATGGTTTAAACATATTATTTATTTGGATGAGTATTTGATTGCATTGGTATATCTTTATTTGGTTACTTGATGGGTTTATGTATTACATATATCTTACCACTTTAGGATTTGCGTTTTGACAAATACTAAGTTTTATCCAATTATTATCGTCCAAGTGTAAGTGTGTGTGTTTTTTTGTTTAATGAAAGTAGACATATTCCGGACAATATGGACCACTAACTTGACTTTTTTGTTCCATTCTCAATCAATGGTTCTGGACTACACTCATTTATACCCACTTAAATACTGACACTCCATTCCTACGTAATATGCTTACAATATCGTCTCCATTGAAATATTAAAGAATTTACAAGTCAAAACGCGGAGGTATATAACGCAAAAAATGATATCACAGGCTTTGGAATCAGAATAACAACTTCGTATGATAAAAAAACTTCTATGACAAGACAGACTTCTAATGGGGAAAAGGAAATCTTAAGTCAAATGAAATTCTAATTAACCAAGGATTTGAATACCATATATATATATATATATAGTCACGTTAACTATTATCACGTAATTAGTACATATTCTTCAATTCTTCATAAACACTCGACTCATTTAGATATCAAAACCGGTTCGTCATATTTCGGTTCCTCTCTAAACCTTATTTTATTTTACATGTCAATACGGAAAAGATTTAACAAAAATGTTCAGATACACAGTTATCATTTTGTATGATATCACTCTCTGAGAAAAAGTAACACATCATAGGATTGTGATGTTAACCACTAAATATATAGGCACCACATATTTCAATTCTAATATCATTTTTATCTTTGAATCTTATAAATTGACAAACATTTGCGATATCTTATGTATAGTCCTAATATTGAGGTTTCAATTGTGTACATTTGACAAATATTGTGATTGGAAGTGTGATATTTTGTACATTAATTGGTTTAAATTTACTCTTCCTCGAAAATCTTGAAACCATTTTAGGAGTAAATTACAGCCATAGTTGCTCTTAATTTTACTATGGCTTCAGAATTTCAAAATTGAACATTAGGAACTTTAAACTTTGCACTTTACTAATATTACTACGGATGCTTTTACCATTAAACAACATGATCGTTTAATAGCAGGTAACCTCCATAATATAATATAGCTGATAGAAATGATATTAAATGTAACGGCTAACAAACTAATGTATTTATTTACAGAGCAAAGCCGTACAACCCCAGATTGTTCAACCAATGGGTTGGGAAAGGGAAGGGTCCAGCATTGCCGGAATCCTTATACCTGTACAAGAAACTGGTGTCTCTCGGAATTAAGATAGTATTTTTAACAGGAAGAAGTGTAGATAAAAAATCGATTACTTCTACTAATCTCAAAAATGCTGGATACCGTAAATGGGAGAAGCTCATACTCAAGTAATTAATTACGATTACCAATTCCAATCATATAATATAAATATATTTCAATTCCTTAACCAAATAATGGATATGTGATCGCAATTGCAGGGCATCATCTTATACAGGAAAGACAGCAGTTATGTATAAATCAAATGAAAGAGCAAAGCTTGAGAAAAAGGGATATAGAATAATAGGCAACATTGGTGACCAATGGAGTGATCTTTTGGGGACTAATAATGGCAACCGAACCTTCAAGCTTCCTGATCCCATGTATTACATTAATTAATTAGTTTTTGTACTAATTTATGCAAATTAATATGATGTTGTTATATCCATATGGAAAGAAAGAAAAAACAATCCAAATGAATAATCTTAAAGAGAAAAGAAATGGAATTGCATAAAAGTCACTTCATATAACTATTCAAAGTATATCATTTCTTAAATAATAAGTAATTAAAATTTAAAGTATAATAGGATAGAAAATAAATTACTATAAAATTAAAGTTTAGCCCGTGATGGGCCACATGTCTCATGTTGATAGGAGGGAGTGAGCCTAAATACTCTTTTGAGAGTATGTTCAAGCTTCTGCGGTTCTACTTGGCAAAGTTATATTTGCATGATATCAAGTGTCCCCCTGAGTCTAATTTATCGTTCTTTATGAGAAAGCATTGGCTTCGAGAAGCGTTGAACTTGTTATTTCCTGATAAGTTGATGAAGGAGGATTTGAATGAACTTTCAAGAATGAATCTGCAACGTACATTTGTAATGAGTATCGATATTGACCCATCAATAGTGACACACGGTGCATATGAGCGTGGTTTTTGACAGTTTCATTACAAGGATCGTCATAATTGATGGTCATTAACAACGTGCATTACAAGAGGCGTCGCTATTGAGGCATCACTAACGAACATTTTTCCACTGGTGATTCATGCTCATTCCCCAGACTATTGAGTAGGGTTTAGCCAACGAGGTTACTTGGGTATTTATACCCAACATGTGGAGATATTCTGGTGGAATTCACCCTTTGTCCTTCCCAAATCTCCCCGAACTCCTAGGTGGAAGGCTGCTCATTCTTCAATGAAGGAGAAAGTCCAGAGGCGGGAGGAGGATTTGCATCATGAGAGTCACTCACATGAGTGTTGGATGAAGAGTTTTTTAATTCCCGATCTTTTCAGTAGTGGTTTCTCAATGCTGAGGAGTCTAAGAGGAAGTTATTAGAGGATCCGGCCTTTTTACTAGAGCAAGAGTGCAGCTTGCTGAAGAATAGGGCTATCACCGTTTAAACTATATCCATACTCTAGTTCTGGGTTAATCTTTACCCTCCTTTCGATAATGAGCTTGATGATGAGTTCTCTGAACCGGGTTAATTCCATTCCTCTGATTATGAGCATTTGCACAATGATGAGTCGGGTGATGATGATCCTCTCATAGAGTACCTTTGATTCTTTTTTATACTTGAATCAACTTAGATAAACAGCCACGAGTAAAATGTGTCCGATCCGCTGAAACTCAAAAGGTATTTTGGTCATGCACACTTTTTAAAAAATTGGACACGATATGGACACGGTGGGATATGGCTGTGTTCCGTGTTGAGTCTGCTCCGACTCCGGAAGAGTTGATGCTTCATAAATAGGATAATTACTATTATAATAAAAATATAATTAATATTTTCATATTATTATATTCATTTAATCTCAACTTAAATAAATAATTATAATCTATATTATAATTGATTATTCAGGATAAATAAAATCAAAAAACACCATAAATGTGTATTTGTTTTTCAATATTGTCAATCTTAAAAAAATCCAAAACTCCCTATAGAAAAGTAATCAAGCACATATTCTATACCAAGAAAACAGAACAGTTAGAATCCATTTCTTGAAATAAGAAACTACTAATAATTACATTAAGATATTAATCAGTAAATTAGCAGCAACAAATAAATGATTAGATTCTACTAATTACCTAGAATTAGGAGAACGAGACTAACAATACAAGAAATTAAAAGGAAGAACGAGTTTGAGGATAGCAATCGGTTCCGAGCAACATATGAATCTGATCAACTATAAAAGCATTCGATTGAATGGCCTTATCTTTAGCTATGGTGAGAAGTAACTCAGTAGGAACCAAACATTTCTTCTGAGAATACAAAATCTCCTCAACTCTGGGAGAAGCAACCATATTTTTCACTTCAATATTCGTGTCCCAAAACCGAAGAAGCTGAGCCTGCAAGAACTTGACATAATCAAAAGCAGAAGTAAGCATTTGAGCAGTGTTCATCTTATTCCCTCCGGGAATAAGTTTTCCGAGCTCCTGTGTTTTTTCAGTTATCTTCCTTCTCCTTTCTCTTGCTGCTATGCTCTGAGCAGACAAGCTTCCTCTACTTTGTTTCTTCGTCATCATCTCATTATTATCACGGCTCACTTTTGCTGAAACTTCAATTTTAGGGTGAGATGGAATTCCCGAATTGAAGTCGGAGTATGTGATCTTATGGCGTTTACTGGAGTCGAATTCTTGTGAAAACAAGGATTCTTCAAATTCAAACAATGTGTTCAAGTTGAAGTTGAAGTTGAAGTTGTGATCATGGAAGTAATTGAGAAGGTCGTGTTCGGTAGTTAAGTAGTCCGGCTGGAAACTGGATGCCATTGACGGAGAATCTGAAGAACATGTGAGAAAATTAGAGAAAAGACAAATAGGATGAACAATGATAGAAAAAGAGAGATGGATAGATACCTGCCTGGTGAAATAGAGAAGAAGATAGCTGTCTGCGTACAGTTAATATATAGTAGAAGTAAAAGAAAGTAACTGCTATTCTCAACTATGTGAGTGAATGAGAAAGAAGTGGAGAATTATGTGGGAAAACCGTTCTACTATTAACTGTATTTATATCTAACCTAAACTCAAATAGAATAACTGTTTTATTATTATTATTATTTCATGTAAAAAATACTCCAAATGTTATAGTAAGAAGCAATTTTACCCTAATGTCTAAAAATGATGTAATTTTATTCCTAACTTTGGCCGTTAAGAGCGATTTTATCTCTAACATTGATAAGTTTGGTCAATTTGAAAAATAATTTATCAAACTGTCTTCTTGCAATTAAATATTTAATAACGTGTTAGACCAGACACTAGCTCCAAAGCTAGAAATAGGTTTGCTGTCCTCCTCATCATTACTAACGAAAATTATGTTAAAATGATAAAAACTAATTCTACTACATATAAGTTTATCACAATTTTTTTTTGTCAAACTGTCTAAAAGTGTTATTAATATTATATAAAAATGCAGGGACTAAATATATATTCAATCACTATTCATATTAATTTATTAAAATAAAAAACAAATTTCTAATCTTTTAATATACTTATAATAAAAAAATAGGGAAAAGTACAAAAATAATGCTTGTGGTTTGCCTAATTTGTAAACAGGGACATGCAGTTTAAAAGTTTACAAATATAGGTCTGTGATATGATTTAATTTACAAAATAAGGTATTTCAGATTACACTGTTAAGTTCTTATTACAACCAATGACATTGTCATCTTGAAAAAAATTGTTCTTACATATCGAGAAAACACGGTCCCCCCCCTCCAAAAACCAGCTCCCTAAATCTAAACCATAAATTATATGGTAGAAATTTCACGTTTTTTATTAATTTCACGGTCTATGAATTGAAATTAATATTGAAGTTCATTTTACACAACTGCAGTTTAATTTTTGGTTATGTGTTTTGTTAATATGTAAATATAATTTAAAAAATGAAATAAAAATGTTGTTGATTGCATCAGAATATAATAATGTAGGCCCTGTTTGGGAATTAGCTGTTAGCTGTTAGCTGATTACATTAACTGTTAGTTGTTAGCTGATTACATTAGCTGATTTGACTAACTGTTTGTATAGACCTGTTTGGTAAAAATTAGCTGATTGATAATGGCCATGTTTGGGAATTAGCTGTTAGCTGTTACCTGATTACATTAGCTGTTAGCTGTTACCTGATTACATTAGCTGTTAGCTGTTAGCTGATTACATTAGCTGATTTGACTAGTTGTTTGTGTAGACCTGTTTGGTAAAAATTAGCTGATTGATAATAGCGGTTTGTGCAAAAAGACGAATAAGGGCATTAATTTGGCGCATGAGAAGATGGAGTCTATTTATTAGGGTTAAAGAAGTCCATTAATTTTAATATTGCAAAACGCTAATTGAAAAATCTCCTTTTAAGAGCTTTTTCTAAATTAGCGTTTTCATCCCAAAACTCTCTCCCAAACCTCTCTCCACCAAACACTCCAATTAGCGGTTTCAGTGGTCAAACCTCTAAAGTTGGTCAAAACCGCTCTTTTTATCCCAAAACGCTCTTTACCAAACAGGGCCAATAGCGGTTTATGCAAAAAGACGAATAAGGACATTAATTTTGGCGCAGGAGAAGGAGTCTATTTATTAGGGTTAAAGAAGTCCATTAATTTTAATATTGTAAAACGCTAATTGAAAAAGCTCATTTTAAGAGCTTTTTCTAAATTAGCGTTTTCATCCCAAAACTCTCTCCCAAACCTCTCTCCACCAAACACTTCAATTAGCGGTTTCAGTGGTCAAACCTCTAAAGTTGGTCAAAACCGCTCTTTTTATCCCAAAACATTCTTTACCAAACAGGGCCGTAATCTGAAATATCTTATTTTGTAAATTAAATCATATCACACACCTTTATTTGTAAATTTTTAAACCACAAACCTCTGTTTGTAAATAAGACAAACCACAAGCATTATTTTTGTATTTTACCCAAAAATATATATACATAAATATTTTTTAATTTATTTAATATACTACTATTTTCATATATATAAAAAAGTGTAATATTTTTTGTGGAGCTATTTTTAATCCTGGATAAAAAAACAGCTCCTTATAGAGAAATATTTGTTACCCCTTCCTAAATTTGGGGAATTATTTTCCAACTAATCCCATTTAGATGTTTAACCCTTTAATCTCCAATATTTCCAAAAGTAGTCCTCAAGAACAAATGTTAATTCATTAGTGAAAGTAAGAGAGGAGGATCCAATCATATTACATCAGGAACTGAACAATGAGTGTTCTACAGAATGACGATAAGGGCATAAATGAATTGAATCCTACATCGAAAATAGAAAGGGAGTGAAACTTATTAGTAAGGTGGGAATATAATACATACAAACGTGGTTTAAAATGATAAGACTCAAGGTGTTGAATTTAGAACAAAGCGGACAATATCTACATTTTATAGGATCAGGTGTTATAGAAACCGTTTCAAGAGAACATGAAAGCTATCCCCCAACAACCAACTATCATTCTACATAAATCTTGGAGACAGGGCCGGTCCTGACATTTTAGGGGTCCCAGACGAAATAAGAGATAATAGAGCCTTAATAAAAAAAATTATACTAAAAAATCTAAAAATAGATGTTTGGACCAATTTTAGACCTAAAGTATCATATTATTTGATCAATTTTTAGACATAAGGGATATTATAACAAAAAAAATAGTATATATTCAATAAAATTAAAAATTTTGGACCCTTTTTAACCTTGGTCCTGGGCGGCCGCACCCCAAGCCTATGCCCAGGGCCGGCCCTGCTTGAAGAACGATGGAACAACCTATTACCTTGAGGAGGTTAAAGATTAGTAGACATGCCAAGGAAATGGGAGCAGCTACCTCAGCCATACAAAAAGCCCAACATGTTAAATAATGAAGGAAAGAGGATATGGAGGCTATGTTGAGGTGATATATGAAAAAGAGCCCCCGGAAAGACTCATTGAATTATTGATAGAACACAAGAATTGCTTTTCTGGGAGTACATGAGATACTTGGATTGAAAAAAATTAATAATAATAAAATTTGCTGGATGCTTGGATTGGAAAACAAAAAAGAAAAAAATTAAAATTGGTGGAGCAACCTACCAATTAAATCAAAACTTAAACCTTTTAAGCAGTTCTAGAAAAATGTCTAAAGAGATGAATTGAAGAAATAAATGTTCATATCAACAAAGTTCAATAACCTGAAAAGAAAGAAAAAAAAATAAAACTCAATATTAGAAACTGAACATAGTCTCTCTCTTGCTTTTCTTCTTATTTTATTTTTCTTTCTTAGAAGATTGATAAATTTCTCATCCTTTCCAAATTCTTTTTATTTTATTTTATATTTTCTTCAAAAGTGGGGATATGAAAAATCTCTCCTTTTTGTCAATAATATATACTAAAACAGAGAATTTAAATGGGAGAATTACTAAACTGACACTTTTTAAGGGGTTAGTTTACATTTTTACCTCTTTTTAAATAAACGATCAAAACTAGCATATTTCAATATTCTTCCACATTTTCCCTTGTCATTTACACTACGCTCTCTAATACTCCGCTCTCTAACATATTTCATTGCGCGAATCCGATGATTTATTCGACGATTTCCTCTGGCGAACGCGAAGCTCAGACAACGCAAAGATCAGACATTGCTAGAACGCGAAGATCGGACAACGAATCGGATTCAGAAGAAATGATGAAAACGAGGGTAAATAACTTGATTTTACTTATGGGTTATTGTATTGTATGTACATTTGCTGGGTTCTTGTATTGTATGTACATTTCATGGGTTTGAGAATGAATTTTTCGAATACCAATTATCATTAGAGTTAAATGTTGGCTATTGAGATTCCCTATGAACATTTTGGTGTTTTCTCCTATAAATATACGATGTGTCTGTTCATAATTCTTCATTCTAGTAACTTTGATTTTACCCTCTAAAGTTTAAGATGGAGAGAGGATCATCTTTTGCGCCACCTTCTTCACCACCTCCACCACATGTTCATCTTTCCGAGTTTGAAAAACTCATTTTTGACTTTCAAGATTCCTTCCGTGATGGTGACACGGAAGAAATCATTAGATTCATGAGAGGCATGACAAAAAAACCATGTCTTTTGTATGTGAATCCATGACTGACTATCTTGACTTAGTCGAGGATGAAAAGAGAAGAATGAAGAAGGAGGTGAAGAATCTGAAAATGCAGTTGGAGAAAGCCTAAAAGAACTATGCTGATGTTCTTATGGGTCTCGGATATTTCTAGCTTTTTTTTTTTTTTAGTTTATGTATTTTGTTTGTGTTGTTTTTTTGTTGTTTTTTTTTCTTATGTGTTTATGTTTTTGTTCTTATGTGCTGTTTTTTTTATTATTAATATAAAAACTACAGGTATCAATTTGAATCTTATGGGCAACATATATTATTTGGAACTTCAGTCGATATATGTCGATATTGTAAATGTTATCGACAAATATCGACATATATCGACATTGAAGATTAAATTCGGTCGATATATGTCGATATTGTATTTGATATCGATATTAAAGACTATACCATCGGCCGATATACGTCAATATCAAATACAATATCGACATATATCGACCAATATCGATACGATGCAATATCATCATATCTGTCGATATTGATCAGAAATCGATAGATATCGACACTGTTGGAAAAAAAATATGAAACTGATGTTCCAACCAAAATGCATTTTCAAACGACAATGCCACTGTTTTTGAGGTTCGCAGGACTAGGAAAAGCAAGAAAAGGAAAGAGAAACAATATATATTGGGTTAGAGAGAAACAAAATGCTAGATCTTAACGATGAATGGACTAAGCTTTAAATCTTTTCAATGGAACTAAAAACCAATAAAAAAACTTAGATGATTGTAAAAAATCTTGTTGTATAAACTGTGGGTTGGATTGATTATCGTAGTATTCGTAATCGTTCTGTAGATTGTTTTGTTATTTAGAGAGAGCGCGCGAGAAAAAAAAAGCGGGGAAAAGACACAAAGTTATGTTTATAAAGAAAACGATGACAAATTTGAAAGTTATATGTTGAAATATGTTAGATTTAGTCATTCTTTTAAAAGGATTTAAAAATATAAACTAACCCTCTAAAAATGCTACAATTTAAATCTATAATCAGTTAATCATATCTCAAATAGCGGGGTTTAAGGTTTTCCATCAAAAATAAAACATTGATTGGACTATTAAAATAAAAAAATTATCATCCATACTTCTCTCCTAAAACTAGACAAAATTTCTCTTCTTAAATATCCCTAGAATTATTGGCATTTATACCCATCTCTCTCTCTCTCTTGCCATAAATAAGAGCAAATTTAATAAACAAAAAAGCATTGATACTATAAAATGTTATATATATAAAAAAAAAGAACATTAATAATCCTAAAACACAACATCGACATCTATCTCCGAAGGTTCAAAATGTGGTAACCAAAGGATAGTTTTGAAGGGTAGAATTTTCGAAAAAGTCAGTAAAGATATGTTAAAACCTAATTGCCTTTGTCATCTTCTGCGTGGCTAAATACATGTAATCTTAAAAAGTACTAGATTTTCTAGAGTTCAAAAACAAGCACGAAAATATATACACAAGAAAGAACAAGAGCATAACTTTAAAAATTAAAAACTAATACTTTTGAAATCAGATTGTAAAATGGGAAGCCAATTAACTCAGAGTTCTCCCCTAGCTAGTCTTTCTTCTTAATTGAGAACAGGGTGCCAGGCTTGTGTATGGCTCATGACCTACCAAAATGGTCACTATCTCTTTCTTCCCCTTTAGTTGAGACTACCACAACCTTTTCATCATCACCTCAAAGGACTAACAACCCAACCCGTGATTGGATTCTGCCGGCGCATTCTAACTTTTCTATGTGAACCACTTTGCAATCGTTCAAGCACAGAGTATGTTATTGAATCAGGAGTTAAACCTTGCTGCTTTAGTTTTGCATACAATTCCACAGCCTCTGCAGTTCTCCCATTCCTCTCCAGACAGTCCAGTAAGATATTGTATGTCACAATGTTCGGGTAGCAACCTTCCGCTATCATCTCATCGAACAACCTGCGAGCCATTTCCACTTTCTCTGTTTTACCGAAGCATTCTATGAGCGTACTGTATGTTACAACATCGGGATTCAACCCTTTCTCTTGCATTTCCCTGAACCTCATATGAGCTTCATCAAGATCACCATTCTTACCAAGGCAATTAATCAAGGAATTGTAAGAGATGGTATTAGGTTTACAATCACTGTTCTCAAGTTCTTCAAATATTTTGATAGCTTCGAAAACATTTCCCGCTCTTCCAAAGCTTGAAATCATAATATTGTACGTGATTACATCTGGTGGAAGGCCAGATTGTTTCATCTTCTCATAAAGATCATGAAGATGGGATATCTGCTTTACCTTGCCAAGAGCAGATAATACTATATTGTACATGTTTGTCTCTGCATTTATTCCTTTTTCGTGAATTTTACTCAACAAATCGATAGCTTCTGCAGTTTTTCCCGCACTGCATAATCTCTCTAACATTGTCAAGCATGCATCCCTGTCCCCTCTATCATGGTAATTCCACATGTTGCAGAACAATCTGTGAGCTTCACTTGCATGCCCCAATTTGTTTAGAGTACTCACGAGATATGCATATATAGACCTATTCATATACTTCTTTGATAATTCCACAACCTGATCTAGCTTCTGAAGTTGCCCTTCTGCAGCCAGAAGTGTGAGTATGACACTATACGTAAATTCATTGGGCCGGCAATCTCTTTCCACCATTTTTGAGAAAAGGAAAATGGTCTTGTCTACCAACCGGCTGCTAGCGAGTGCCTCCATCATAGTATTATAAGCAATTATATTGGGAGAGCAGCCATTGTCTAGCATTTTCTCAAATAATGCTAGTGATTCATCAATTTTACCACTCTTTCCCGTCATTCGAATCATAATTGTGTATGTATACTCATCAGGCTCACAATGTTTCTTTTTCATATCGTCAAATACCTTGTAAACCTGGTCAACCTGTCAAAATGCTGTAGATCAGACAATCAGGCTCTCTGATGATGACATGAGCAGTAAAAACAATAATTACTACACTGCATTCATCAACTACAGATACAATAACCCTACTTTAGTACTTCGTTAATTTATGTGCTTTACCGTTATTACTTTAGTGTTGCATAGCATTGGGTTTCAACTAAGCAACAACAAAAAATATCCAGAGTTTTCAATGCATCTAATATTTCCCAGTGAAGTTTCATACTTGAAAGAAAATTCTTGTTTAAGTATAGTAAAACTTATCAAGAAAGATCCCCCAGATATTTGGGAGCATCTTCACCAAAACTACTACTCAAATTCAATGTTCTCACTTGTTTCAGTGACTTTTATATATCATTTGGCAGTACACAATGAAACTTCGCAATGCCTTGTGAGGCCTCTCTGATCTGAATATGTCAAAGAATCCCAACCCCATCAAAAGGTAGAAAGGTGGGATAAATTTAAGCCACAAGTTGCTTACCATAACTCAAAACAATGTATATTATAATTTCAACTCACAATGTTTAAAAGTGAAAAACTTTACTTATTTTTAGTTTTTACCATCCGCAAGACTTTGGAAACAAGTTGGAAAGGACTGGCAAGCGGTAAGATATTGTGACTCAAGATTATAATATATGAATACATCTTTTAGAGTTAAGCTAAGCAAGTTCTCTTATTCACAGAACTCAAACCTAAGACCTTACTTAAGGAGAAGGAGCTCCTAACAACTCCAACCAACAGCTTTTTCATCGAAACTATTCACTAGTGAAAAGTGTTTTTACTTGAGGACTCAGATTTACACTGATCAAATAACATTAATATATAAGTGAATATTTGGCAAGATGCTGGAGATGGAATTTGCAAAACTTTGCCGCTCTATCATGGACATTCTTATTCGCCAATCTACTTGGCATAAAGACAACCTATCTATAATTCAATAATCAAACAACAGTTCCACATAATTCGCACCACTTGACTGTGTAAGAGAGCAACGAGTATACATGTAGGAATTTCGAATTATATATGAATCTACTCCAGAACCATAAGAACACTGAACACGCACGCACTAACCATTTTGTATGTATGCTAGTGTTAAGTATCATTCGCACATATCAGCTAAAGCACATTATTAAACTCGCCAAAATCAGAAAACCCAGAAATGAAAAGCAACGAGACAAACCTTGCTATCTTTGGCTAAAGCATCCAAGAGCATATTATAAGCAAAAATATCAAGCTTGTAACCCTTCCTCTTCATATCAATATAAACCTTAAACGCTTTTTCACTGTGACGTGACCTCAAATAAGCTTGAAGCAAACACTTGTAAGTATACCCATTCATTCTCAAGCCCCATTTCTGTATCAGCGCCATACAATTTTCCAAGTCTTCGCTATCCCCAAACAACCCGATTAATATGTTCACAATGGATATAGTGCCACGTACCCCATTCTTTTCCATATCGGAAATTATCGTTCGTACAAGCTCAAGTTTATCAGGAAGGGAAGAGTTGGAGAGAATGAGAATGAGGCGGGCGTAGGTGAAGGAATCATGGCGGAAATTTGGGGAAAACGAGGGGCAAAAGTAGAAGAATTTAATTGCCAAGGAAGGAGAGTTTAAAGATTTGAGAATTTCAGAGGATTCAGCAGGAGTGAGAGAGGGTTGAAGTTCGGAGAGATAGTCTTCGAGGGAAAGGAAAGGATCTGGTTCGATTCGAGGAGGAGGAGTAGAGAAGCGAGATTGCTTGGAGGTTTTCCGGTGAGACTGGAGGAGAATTTGAGTAACTGTACAGACAACATGATGGCGGGGGAGTAGGTAGCCGCGGACGTCGTAAGGGAGAGGTTGAGTAACTTCGACGGAGAGACTACGACCTGTGGCGGAGGTAGAGGTGATTTTGGCAGTATATTTGGTGGAGAAGTGGCGGCGCGCGGTGGCTATCTGAAAACAGTGGTAGTGTTTCAGGGGATGCCTCATTGCCTTCCACCGCTGCAAATTCAAGAGAAGAAGTGTTCTGAGGTAAGATGTTGTTGGCTTAAAATAAAAAGTGTCATGACAGTTCAAACGCGCAAAACGACGTCGTTTGTAAGTGTTGGACCTAAACGGATCAAAAATGGAATTCCCAATATCACATTACTATGGGCCTTGGCCTGCCGCCCTGCAACTATTTGCTTACTAGAATTGATATTAGTTTTTTTCTTTTTCCTGCTTCTTAATACAGTTACCTGTAATTTTCAAAATGTTCGTATAACTATCTTAAACTTGTTTATAGTGAGATGTGTTAATCTCATAAAAACGTTTTAACTTGTCGAACTATCTCATTATTCTACTTAAAAGGTAATAAAATATTTTAAACAAGTTTAAAGGTTAATAAAACATTTCTAAAATTAGTTGACTTATCTAAGTAATCTTGAAGTAGTGAGATGTGTTAATCTCATAATAGCCTTTGATGTCCTTCACGTACTAAGCTTTTTCTTAAAGCAGTTTGCTATAGGGTGTTGTTAAACTCAGCCCCAAATTCCCACCCCTAGTCCCGTGAAAGGACGAAAATGCCCTTTTATGGGTTTTGGGAGGGGAATTTCTATTTTTTTTTGCCAATCCGACACGCGGGTGTGTGGCCATCACGCCTCACCTCGCGGTCGGGCGTATAGATATCACGCCTCACCGTGTGGTGGGACGTGATAGCATCACGCCTCACCGCGAGGTCGGGCATGTGGCTGTCACGTCCGACCACGCGGTGAGGCGTGAGGCTATCACGTCCGACCACACGGTGAGGCGTGATAGCCACACGCCCGTGTGTCGGATTGGTAAAAAAATAGCTTTTTTATCCCGTAAATAGTCCGTTAAACCCGTAAATAGTCCGTTAAACCCGTAAATAGGCCGTTAAACCCGTAACTACAGAATTGTACTTAAAACCAAAAAATAATATAAGTTAATTAATAAATATTATTAATCACAACATATAAAACTAATATAATCTAGTCCAAGCCTCTCTCCTTTCAGCGTATAGATTCTCCAAGTGACGAACACTCTGATGACAAAATAATCGCCATTGGGTGGCAATGGGAGGCACTGGAAACGCAGAATGTAAATAAAGGCGTATGTAGTGACGATAACTCCCCAAATGAAAAATCACAATCTCTCGCTCTGGTGGTCTTCCATCGTCCGAACGCATCGGCAGTATAGTGCAACATCCTAATTGTTGTGTAGTAAAGAGGAAAATTACTGCGTTCAATACAGATGCAGCAGCAAATAAGTCATCCGGACTCACCATCCAGTGGGACTCACCACAACCCGCTCCTGCCCATTTAATACGTGTGAGGGCAGCATCAAATCTGTTCCCGTACACTGGCACATACAGATCACGGTTTGCCCGCATCTCATTCTCTATAAGAACTCTCATCAGCTTCCACTCCTCTTGGTTAAAAATGATGGCATCGGCTAAAACACGAAATCCACAGTTACCATCTGCTACAACATCATGGAATCCAGTAATACATGGTACGATGAGACCTTGAACCCGATGTAAATGGTGGTAACCGGCGATATCCGCATCAAATCCGACTGAAAATATTAATATATGAAATTTATCAATAAAAATATATTTACTTTAACTTCAACATATATATAAATGAAATCAAATATACCCGGCATCTGGCTGTCATGCACAGATGAGGATGAGGAACGGCTTCGACTACGACTACTCCTCGAACCTGAGGACCGTGCTCGACCTCGTGGTGACTGATTGTACTCCCATGCACTCGGATTTCGTTTTGTTGATGAATTTCCCTTTGGTCTACCCCTAACAGTGTCTTTGACCTCAGGTTCTTTAAAGCCACTTTGTTCCGGGTTTATCTGATCATGAATCATCATCGATATGCTACGCACCATTGAAGGATCTAATTTTTCAACCTTTTCCACAAGAGATTGAAAAAATCGGTGATCCTCAGACCCGTCAGCATATACTAAAGCAGTAACTGGTATGTCACTCAACCCTTCAAACGTAAGAGATCTCCAAAAAGGATGGATGCGGTCAACACGGACCGATTCATTTGTGTCAATATATGTTTTAAGCTCACATGCACACGGAATGCCATGAGTCATGGGCAACACGCATCCGCATTCACTTACCACATCCATACTCAATCCGTGCATACGCTTGAGCTCATCACTTAGTACAGCCAAGTAGTGATGTGAAACGTGTAAGTCGAGATACGCGAAAGGTTCTCCACAGTGATTCACCGCAGATCTTCTTCTCGAGTCCCCGAGTGAGTATCTGATTATATACAATGAAGGATTACAAAACTAATGTATTAAATTTTAAAAGATTAAAGCAAATAATAGAATAAATGTCTTACTTGATCGCCTCGATCTGAGCCTCAATGTCCTTGTGCACCTTCGCCCACACTGTATCGAGTGCACCAGTAGATGAATTCAACCACTGTTTCAACTGTGCATGTGAACTCTCCACTCGACAGGTTGTGGTGTTTCCTAAGTGCAACACCTTGTTCGTCCATGCTCGACAAAACTTCTCTTTATGCACTAGCCACGTGGTCTCCACGTACTGAATCACACCAGGCCAGTTGCCAGTAGTATTCTTCATGGCTACCACTGCCGCCTCATATTCGGCTTCTATCGGGGCTTCAATTATACGTTTCCATTTGGAATTCTTAAAAATTTCACCAAACTTCTTCATTCCACTCAACTTCCCAACTCTATCCTCCACATCTTTATTAATATGCCATGTGCACAATAAATGATGAGAATGAGGAAATACCTCACGAACCGGCCGCATCAGTCCTAACTCCCGGTCTGTAACAATGGCTGTCGGATGCACATCAGGTTGGAGCAAAAGCTTCAATTTTTGTAACACCCACATATAACTACCCTCAGTTTCATCCTTCATGATTGCATAGGCGATCAAGAAGTTTTTGTTTGAAGGCAACATTCCAATGATTTCAAAGAATGTCATCTTATACTTGTTTGTTTTATATGTTGAATCCATACCAACAAACAAGTAATAAGATCGAAACAGTGTGATCGATGTTGGATGTGCCATAAATAAGTGAGTCACGACATTGCTGCCCGGCACCGCTTGCATCCAATGTATGTAGTCCTTATCTATAGCAAGCCGATAAAACTGACCGATTACATCCCGACCCTCAAAGCTCTCAGTCCTGATTTTCTCCCTGTAATTATAGATATGTCTTTGTGTCGGGCAATCCTCCGGATGTTTTTCTTTGATTGCAGCAAAAATAGCACAAGGCTTAGCTTGAGCTGAACTCATTTCACGAACAAGTTTTTTGGAAGCTAGGATTAGTCCGCTCATCTGTCTGTAGCCCTGACGATATACAGCCAACTGATGACAATGATGTCCTCTATCTCTAGGAATCCCATTCACCACCCAACCGCCCAATTCAGCGATTTCCATAACCTTTATCTGGAATTTGCAACCACAGTACTTTGTTTTTGTATTCTTCCGTAGTATAACATCCATATCCATATTCTTTTTCCTTTTATAATTCTTAACACCACGAGCACATTTAACCAATATCCACTTTGACTTGCGTCCCGTCTTGTGCGACAATGTGGTTAACTCAAACCCGATCCCAATTGCCGTCTGTTTTGCCCAGTTAACAGCTTCATGATATGTTTGTTTGGGAAAAAACTGCGAGCTGTAATCTATGCCGTTTCCGTCAAATTCTTCCCACGAAACCTCCTGTAAATGATAAATAACGAACATTACATTCCAAAACGTGACATTTCTACAGCGTTTCGGTGTCTAAATCCGAAAAACATCCATAAATATGCTCGAGCGTGTGAGCATCACGCCCCACCTCATGGTGGGGCGTATGAGCATCATGCCCCACCTCATGGTGAGGCGTGTGGCTATCACGCCCCACCACATGGTGGGACGTGATACTCATACGCCCCACCATGAGGTGGGGGCGTGATGCTCACACGCCCGAGTGCCGAACCAGATTTTTTTTTTCCAATTCAAATTACAGAAATGCAAGGAAGTTAAATCGGAAAAATACCTCGAATTCGGACGTAGCATCACTCCCGTCTATTCTCGTGATAACGGATTGTCTTCCATCAAACGTGTTGTCTTTGATTCGGATGAAAATGACTTTGAGAGAGTTTGGGATGGATTCAAATTTTCAGTTTTTGTTCAAAGGGCGGTTAGGTCTTTTTTCGGGGCTGGAAGTGTGAATATGGGGCTGGGTTTAGTAACCCACTTGCTATATGGTACCTTTGTAATCGATCGAATGAATTTCTTATTAACCAAAATAATCTATTAATTCTTTAAATAAATGATCCATTGAAGTTTCTAAAATGACCTATTTATTTTGAATTTATTTTATATATTTTATTAATTTGATTCTCAATTCTAAAAAGAGACATTTTAAGGGAATTATTTCCCAACCTATCGGTGTAAGTCGCAGTAACGGGACTCTTTTTAACCATAAAGTTAAAAATAGTCTCTCTAAAGGAATTATTTCTCAATCATTACCAAATTGAAAATAATTCAGTTAAATGCCCCTTTTGGGTTTAACCCCTTCAAAAACGTGTAAATTTACTATTTATTTAATTGAGTTATTGTAATATTATGCTTCTTAAAGAACAAATTAAAACTTAATAAATCTTACTTTTGACGAGTGGTGCATTTTTGTCTCGCTTTTCACGAGCGGCGACTGCCTTTCTTCTTTGGTTGTTCTTCTTTGTTGAGATTTAGTTTGCAATAATGATTTTGGAATCTGCGTTTGATTTGAGTGTGACTTTGGCCGTGCAAAATGAATGTGGGTTAGTTATATAGGTAGAAGATGTGATTAGACAATGGTCCTGTTTGGGAATTAGCTGTTAGCTTATTACATTAGCTGTTAGCTGATTACATTAGCTGATTTGATTAGCTGTTTGTGTATACCTGTTTGGTAAAAATTAGTTGATTGATAATAGCGGTTTGTGCAAAAAGACGAATAAGGGCATTATTTTTGGCGCAGGAGAAGAGGGAGTCTATCTATTAAGGTTAAAGAAGTCCATTAATTTTAATATTGCAAAACGCTAATTGAAAAAGCTCTTAGCGTTTTCATCCCAAACCTCTCTCCACCAAACATTCCAATTAGCGGAGTAGTCAAACCTTTAAAGTTGGTCAAAACCGCTCTTTTTATCCCAAAACGCTCTTTACCAAACAGGGCGCCAATGATACCCACCTGCTTGGAATTTGACCGAATGTTTGCTTATTGATAAGAATTTTAGAGTTCCAATCATAAAGAACACTTTTGCAGAGCTTTGGAGGTTCGAATGGCATGTTTATTAAAGAGGTAAGGTTGAATCTCTTTCATTTTTATTTCTTTCACCCATTGGAAAGGGGGTGGGTTGTAAAGGGCGATCTGTGGACCTTTAAGCAGCATTTACTGATTCTTCTTAGCTTGGAAGGAGACCAAGCTCCTGATATAGTTTTCCTCGATGAAACTGAGTTTTGGGTAACTTTTACCTTCCTATTGGATTCATGTCAGAGAAGGTATGCATTATTGTGGGGAATTATCTAGATATTTTTATGGAATTCGATTCCAATAATTCTCTGTGTTCAGACGTACATATATACGTATTCGGGTCTCTCTTGATGTCGTTAAACCTTTAAACCGGAAGATGAAGATCAGGAAGGCCGGGGGAGAATATTTGTTTGATAAATTTTTAATATGAGCATGTTTCGACCTTTTGGTTCTATTGCAATAGAATTGGTCGTGTGGATAAATATTGCATATAGGTTTTTGAACTGACTAATCCTAAGAGTGTGATAATGGCGTGCGGGGTTTAGATGAGGGTTGAGTCGCGTCGGAACATGGATTCACCGCAATCAAAATTTATGCTTGATGCGCCCACCAATGGTGGTTGTTGCGCAATCATCTAGGGTTACTGATGTGAGTGTCAACCCAAACAAGCCACAAATTGCGGAAGTCGATGTTGGCATTAAGAAACCCAAGATTTAGCCTTTGTTTAGGAGTTTAGAGGTTAATAGGGTGAGAGTTAATGGATGTAATGGAAATGAAAGGGAAGTGATGGAAATAAAAGTTAAAAATTAACCTTGTTTCGGAGTTTATAGAATTTAAATGAGAGTTAAAAGTTTAACTTCATTTAGGAGTTCAAATATACAGGGGATGGAAGGTTAAATTTATTCTGCAGAGATAAAAAAAAAATTTAATGAACTTTGCATTACTCTCATTAACCCTCCGATTTGGAGGTTAAATGAACTAAACATTTAACTTCCATTAACTTTCATTTACTCTCCAAAAATAACTCTCAAACAAGATTAATGTGATATTTAATCTTCATTACTCTCATTTATCTCTATTAACTCCCTCCCAAACTAGTGCTTATGGAGCTGGTTCTGTTTAATAAATGGATAAAATCTATTGCTGATAACAACAAAGCAGATACAGTAAGACCTAATGCAACCACTAATGGGCTTGTTGTTGTTAAGGTGAAAAGAAGATGTCATGATGAAGTGGAGCAGACTGTGGGCTTTAAGGCAAATGGGCCAATAGAATGTGATTTTATGGAGGTAGGAGGTAACTCACCTAAGGATGCTTTAATAGTAGATCAAAAAAACTTGTGTTAGGTGGGCTCTAGTTGCTAGACCCGTCCATTATAATGAGTATCCTAAGCTGGAACCGTCGGGATGGGCAACCCCCAAATAGTTCAGATGTTGATGGATTTTATATATAAGTTCAGGCGTCAATTTTTATTTGATAAAAGTTAAATGTAACTGTAGTAAAATTGAAGTAATAAAACGAAAGTTTTGCTATGATGGTCTTTTTTACATTGATTCTGTTAATACTGGTGAGGGTTTGGCCCTTCTTCGAAAGTACATAAATTTTGTGCATCTTCTCGAATTTCATTGATACTGTAGTTGTTATTCAAGATTTGTCAAAGTATCGATTAACCGGTTTTTATGGTTTCTCTAAAAGTTTACATTGAAGATATGCATGCTTCTGATCATGTAACATTATTCTTATCTATCAAGCAGTGTTGTGTGAATGGTAACAAAGGTTTCGCTTTGAAAATTCATGGCTTCATGAGGAGGGATGTCGTGATAATGTTATTTCGTCTTGGAATAATGCTTCATCACCTAACCTCTTGGTGCGGCAGCAAGCTTGCGAGGAAGACCTATTTCATTGGAGAGAGGAAGTTTGTAATAATTTCATACTGAAATTGCAAAATGTGGAGAAACAATGAGGTTGCTAAAACGCAGAGCTGGTCCTAATTCTCAAGAGGAGTTTTTAGAAGCGTGTGATAAATTAGATACAATCTTTCTTCAACAAAAAGTCTTTTGGCACCAACGATGAAAACAACTTTGGTTGAGTGAATGGGACGTTAATTCAAAATTCGTTCATGCTTCGATAACCAATAGGTGCAAAAAAAAACCTTTGTCACAAGCTGGGAGATGGAGATGGAAATTGGCATGATTGGTCCACTAGTCTCGATACTCATCTTTCTCATTATTTTACTTCCCTTTTCACAACTAATGGTTCTAATGCAGTTAGTATAGTTGATGTGGAAAAACAAAAAAAAATCATAGGGTATTAATGATGAGATGATAAGCTCTTTTGTGGTGGAAGAGATTAAACATGTTGTTTTTATTATGCACCCTGACAAGAGTTCTTGCCTTGATGGCTTCAATCTGTGCTTCTACAAAAAAATATTGGGATGTTGTGGGAACTCATGTAACTTTTTCCTGTTTAGAGTGATTGAATTCGAGTGTTCTGCGTGATGTTATTCATGACATGAATTTGATTCTTATTCATTAAAAAAACAAAGCTTGAATCAGTTACTGATCTTCGCCTTATTGCTTTGTGTAATGTTATTTACAAAATTTTATCCAAATCGATAGCTAACTAGTTGAAGCGAGTTCTTGATTTAATTATCTCTCCATCCCAGAGTGCTTTTATTCTGGGCCAGTTTATCTCCAATTATGTGATTTTGGTTTTTGAGGTCAATCATTACATTAAAAAGGGCGGCCCGGTCGCATTACGCGTCCCCGCTGAGCGAGGGTCCGGGGAGGGGTCCCACCACAAGGGTGTATTGGGGGCAAGCCTTCCCTTGCCAATTTAATTGGCAAGAGGCCGCTCCTAAGACTCGAACCCGTGACCTCTGGTCACACGGAGGTCAATCATTACATTAATAAGATAAAATTGGCTTTGCTTTCGCTTAAATTGGATATGGCTAAAGCTTATGACCAAGTTGAGTGAGACTTTCTTAAACAAATTATGTGCAAATTATGTTTTTCTTATAAGTGGATTGATTTTGTCCTTCAGTGCGTGCATAGTCCAAGGTACCATATTATTAATGGGCATCACAAGATTGGAGCTATTATTCCTAAGAGGGGTCTCAAACAGTGAGATCTTATCTCCCCTTATTTAAATCCAATTTGTGCTAAGGGCCTTTCTGTGGCTCTTTATGACTTGGAAGATAAGGGTTTGATCCATGGGTGTCGTATTACTACTTCATCTCCTAGTATCATTCATTTATTTTTTTGCATATGGAAGGTATTTCTTCTTCATATACAACTCCTCTGAGTGTGCAACTATTAAAAACTCTCTCTCCAATTATGAAGCAGCTTTGGGACAGAAAGTTAATTTCTCAAAATCCTTTATCTCCTTCAGCAAGAACGGCTCTAACACAACCTACTTTTTTTAAGCAACTTCATTGGAATGTCTCTGATGGATATTCCTAGAAAATATATAGGTCCTCCTTCATTAATTGGATGGAAGAAAGCTAAGGTTTTTTCTTAACTATAAGATATAGTTTCTAAACTCACAAACAGTTGGAAGTCTCACTTCCTATCTAGAGTGGGCAAGAAGTTGCTCATTAAGTCTTTCCTTCAGGCTTTACCTTTTTATACTATGAGTTTATCCTTCTCCCGGAGCTCCTGTGTTCCAACTTGGAGAAGATGATGAAGTCGTTTTGGTGGGGAACAAAAGATAAGGAGAAAAAAAGAATTAGGTGGAAGACGTGGGACAAGTTATGTGTTCCGAAGAAATTTGGTTGCAAAAGATCTAGTTATATCTGGTTTTACAATGGTTATTGGGGATGGGAAAGATATTTCGTTATGGCCGGACCCCTAGTTATCAAATTGTGATAATCCTTTTGTGGAGCAAGTCCCTATCAATGCCAGCTCCAATGATACAGTGGTTATGCTTCACGATGAGGTGACTGACATCTAGAATCACGAGAGCCTTTTATTTCTCTTCAATGAGCGAGATAGAGCTATAATTAAGCAAATTCTTTTTTCCAAACGCAATATTAAAGACCAATGGTTCTAGGTTGATGAGAAGTTTGGGCAATATTCGGTTAAAAGTGGTTATAAATGCCTCACATCCGACCAGCGCCCTCAAATTAGTTGTCGTTCAATTTGGAATCCAGCATTCCCCCCAAAGTTAAGAAATTGTTATGGAGATCATTAATTGGGTGTCTGTCGACTAAAAAAGCTCTAGCTATCATCATGTTCCGATCGATGTTGGTTGCTAGTGGTGCTCTTATGGTGATGAAGATGTTTTCCATGCTCTTGTTGGGTGCATGAAAAGCAAGGCAAATGTGAAATTCCTAAGCTATTGGGGACATTAGTTCTCAATTTACTTGCTTCCCTTCCTTTTGGAATTTTGTTTTGAGTTCGTTCAGTCGCTCTGAAGTGGAATAGTCTCTATGTGAAAAATGTAACAACTAGCTTTGAAATAATCGATATGTGTCATCCCTTATTATGTTTAGTAATGGCGCAACATTTCTCTCCCAACGGAAGCAAACCTGAAGTGTGAATTGCTCTGCCTCTGTTCATTCGGCACAATTTGCGTCTCATTGGATTCCTCCTCTAGCAGATATTGATGCAAGGATTTTCCAAAACACAAATTCCATGTGCTACGAAATTGTTGCTTGTGACTCTGCGGATAATTCCGTTGCCTGTTGTAATGGTGACTTGAATGGTCCCCTTGATGCGCTGTTTGCAGAGGCTTTAATTCTAAGAGAAGCATTGAGTTGGGCGAAGCAAAATTGTGGTTGAATGTTCAATTCAAGTCTGATATCTCTAGTTCAGCTTTGTGCTAGCTAGCGACTCTTCTTCAAGTTCCATGTTGGGCTATGATAAGTTCCATGTTTTGCAAGTATAAAACAACATTTTTTCTACTCCCCAAGGGTATCCTCTTCCATCCTCCTCAAACCAAGCAGACATTGGAAAAAGTGAAGTGCTGAAATTAACATGTATTGTTGCTTGTTCTTATTTCTCCTTGCTGAGCAGCATAACATTAACATTGAAAAAACAAAAGAATTCAAAACTTTTTATCATGATGTAAAATCATTGACGGGATCAGACAAATCAAAAAGAATCTGATGGTTAACTCTGTTCAATGAGCCGAATTTCCCTTCATCTGTAGAAACAAAAAACTTCCCTCAGTTGTTCTTATTTCAACCTCTGCAAATGCAGCTTCATTGAAAGCTGCGGCTAACTGCCTCGTAGCTCGGAACGTTAATAACTGCCAACAAGTGAAATAATATGAACACAATTACCATATTACGATAATACTAGACAAAAAACAGAGATAGTACAAGTCTAGACATTACCATCTCCGTAAGACGCCATTGTTAGAGGTGACGAAATAATCTTCTCCGCAATCTTCATAATGTCATTTGGAGTGATTGCATCCACAACCTTCAAGAAATGCTCCACGGGCTTCCTGAAATGTAGAACAATTTTCATGTTATGCACACGCACGAAAGCAAGATGACAACATCGAGATTTAATTTAATAGGAATGGTGAACAAACTGGTAGAGCTGCGATCAAACACTCCAAAATCATTTAAAATTACAAGCATGTGAAATGTATACAATATCAGAATATCAAAGTTGCTGAATGTTTTAAGCATAGATATAGAACAAAGATGCATATGGCATATCAAACCTTTCTCCATAAGTTAAGAACTGTCTTCCCATATCTTCTGACACAATCATCTGAAAATACAATTGTAGAAAAATCTTAAGTGCCCCAACATACACAGAAATAATAAGATAAACAGTAGAAAATAGAAGTATACAATATCAATATTGCTCGGAAGTGGGAAGTTCAAATACTGTTTATCGGGAATTTTGAAATGTTACTACATCTTAGTTAGAAGTAGTGAATAGCTAAAATATGAGAAATTAACAAAAATGAGTATAGTATGGCCAGGGGAGAGACATACTCGGGATTCCAAGTTCATCAGGACTGCAGATTTTGTGGCCTCTTTTGCACGATTAATCTGTGTCTCGGAAACTGCCATCAGATTTTAAAGGAGAAGATATGAAAGAGAATTATAGAATTAATTGTTGCAGTATAATTATAAAGTAGCCTATCAAGCATAAGAACTTGAGACAGAAAAGTTAACCTTGTCCTGGTGCTGCAATTGTAAGTAATTCACTAACTGCTATCTCAACTGCTTTCGGTACGAAATCTGAGGTCTGTCACAATAAAGCATCCTCTAGCTTCATATGTTTACATATAATGACCATACTTAAACTCACAAGTTCAAGAAAATACTAGTCCAGTAATTAAATTGTAACAAAGAAAAAAATCTAAAGCAGATCAATTAGCCCTTGAATTTTCATGAATTTTGAAACCGAAGAATATATTAAAGAAAAAACACATTTTTTTTCAAGATGTGTAAAGAGATTAGCTAGGCTTGAATTTATGATCTTTAAAACTGAAGAATATATTAAAAAAGAAAAACATTATTTTTCTAGATGTGTATAGATTTCATGCCTATTCAAGGCAAAAACTCGCATCTCTTCCGTACCGTGTTAAGCCTACTAAACCAAACTCCAAGAATATAGGAATAGGAAACAATGCAGTTTTCGTAGCAAGACAAGTATTCAAGTGAATTGCAATTCCTAGCTAGAAAGCAATCAACCAAAAGCAAGTAAACAAAAGTATAGACCACACACTACAGTAATGGGACAGTTGGGCTTACAGTGCTAGCATAGACGCCAAATAATCCAGTATTATTGAAGATGCTGTTAAATGCAGAAAAAGCTTGCAGCTGTTGATACTCGTTCAAGACTCTGAGATCTGTGTTCAAGCGCATTCAAAAGAATTAACATAGGGGGAAAAGAGTGGCACATAAATTATACAACAAAACAATGCAGTTTGAGAAATCAAAGAGCAACAAACTGAAATATGGTTGCAACTTACAAAGTCGTGAGTGCATCCCTTTTCCAGGGCCTCCTGCAGAGAATGAGCCACCACCTCCCATAAGCATCTGCAGTATAATTTACCAAACTTGATTTACTCATAAAGTGAGAAAATCTAACCATTAAAGAGAAGTGCATGTAGAGAGAGGGGAAGGAGGAGAAAGAGATAAAGAGTCACAATCAATATAAACCTGAAGAACAGTAACAATTATAGCTTCTTTCTCGTTATGCCAGCCCCCGGGAATTTCAAAAGCAAGAGCAACATGCGTCATCTAGCCTCGCAACGTGCAACACATTGTAAGTAAAAATTATTTAAGTAGTCGATAACAAATATAGAAGGATAGCTTCAGTGAATAATAATAAATATGCACCGGTGAATCAGCTTGGCGGCGATAGTCCCCACCAACATACACAGATTTTGGCTCTTCAGCACGTTGCACACCTGGAAGATCAGAAAGCAGTGGCTCTGCAACTGATACAAGCTCATCCAATTCAACACCAGAAGCTGCAAGAACCATCCGAGGAGCAGTGTAATGTTCCTGTGGTTCAACAAAAATATCATTTAGCTAAATCAACAGCAAAGTAGAATTAAGAGAGAAAATAATAATAAGAATAAAAGTAATAAGAGATCTATGTTGCAAGAGAACGGAAACCAAATCAGACGCTAGGAAACGATAAAAAAAAAAAAAGGGCGGCCCGGTCGCACTACGCGTCCCCGCTGAGCAAGGGTCCGGGGAGGGGTCCCACCACAAGGGTGTACTTGGGGCAAGCCTTCACCTGCCAATTTATTTGGCAAGAGGCCGCTCCTAAGACTAGAACCCGTGACCTCTTGGTCACACGACAACAACGTTTACTGTTGAGACGCTAGGAACGATATTTGTATAAAAATATAGGAATAGGAAACATGTAAATAATAAAATATACAGAGTTATATTTATAAATTAAAACAATTATTTGTAATGTTTTTATACATATAAAGTAAGAAAAGTTATAAGTACTTTGATTTTGAAAGCTTCAAGAAAATGATCCATAAAAAAATCTTGATTTAATGCAACATGATTGGCACATGATGAACTGATTAGCAATGTGTCATCTCATTCTAAAAACACATTGTATTTTAAGAAGCGGGTTTCCATTTTCCTAAATTAGTGGAAAGTGACTTGAAAGTAAAGTTTCGGTTTCCAAGAGTTTCAAAAACCAAAACGTGAAAACTCTTTAAAACAAGGTTTCGTGCAACATAGTAATAGACAATAATATAGATCCAACAGTTTCTTCTTCTTACATGTACAAATTCCTCCAAAAGAGAGCCATCTAATCTGTTAAGGGATGATTCAGGGGCCAAAAGAGGATTTGCTAATGCACCACTATAACCAGCAGAATGGATCGCCTCCAGAAGTAGGCCCTGGGGATTATTAGAGAGTTGTGCAAGCTCATCTTTCAACTTTTTGAGCTGCACAAACGTAGAAATAACTATTAAAAAATAAAGAAATTACACAAACCATGAAAATATATATTAGAATCTAACAACCACCAGATGTACCCTATTAAGAACCTTAGAATTTCAAAAGGCCAGGAATGTTAAGATCACATATTTTACTTTCAGCAGAAAAAAATATAGGACAAACAAACAATACCTCTTCATTGACTTCCCAATCCAAGAAGACAGGATTTCTAACAGAGTCAATGAGCAATTCTACCATTTCAGGAACATGGGTTCTAAGAGCATCAAAGGTGTATGCCATTTGTTCCCGGGATGCTGTTGCTGCTACACTACCCCCAATTGCCTCTACTTCTCGAACTATGCGCAAATGGCTTCTGTTCCTAGTGCTCTTGAATGCCATTCTTTCAAGCAAGTGTGTGGCTCCACATGTCAAAGGTGTCTCATAGATAGAACCACAATCAACATACAAACCTATGGAGGCTGCAGGGCTCTAAAAGAACAACAAAGATATACTTTAATTAGGATAAGAAAAAAAAATATTATAACAAACTTAGAGTGAATGTTAATGCTTCAAATGAATACATAATAGAAATCTTGTAATATTTAAAAAAACATACCGGTGATGCTTCTGAGACAATCTTCACACCATTAGCAAGAGTTTTTGATTTGATTTTGCTTGGTTCAACATAATCTGGAAGTGAAGGTGGGAGGGAAACACCTCCTAATGGGGTGCTCAAGGGAGACAGAGAACTGGATTGCTCACCAGTCAGCCAGCTAAAGAACCCTGGTGATGATGTAGTAGAAGCAACTGCTGCGCTTGAGGTCGCATATCTGGTGGCCCCCAGATTGGCAGCATTTCTCTATAAAGGTATAGTTAATCCCATCAGAAAGGAGACACTTTTTGGTCAATCAAACTTATAAACCAAGAACTCTATTTATTCTGTAACAAAATTGAACCTAAAGAGCAAATTATTATCAAGGTGCAATCCTTTTTAACAAAATGAGAAGAAAACAAGAAATCAACAATGAATAAGCAATTGATCAGTTCTCCATTCAGACCTACTGGAAGATGGGAATAAGAAAACAGCAACCTTATGCAAAGAAAAAGATTCACAAATACAAAAGCAACCCCAACAAAATGAACCCTGAATATATCATCTATTTTCAGGATACCAAAAACACAAGCGAAAAACGGAGTCGGATCTAGCATATGCTCACAGAACACTCCATTGAGCTAATCAAATAAAAGAATTGATTTTGGCTTTGATTAGAGTAAGATAGATATTACTCGTCACAACAAATGCAAACAAATAAAAAGTTCTTCCATGATCCTAAATTTTCTCGCGAACCAAACAAAAATAATTAGGGTTCCAAGTACTGACCTTGAGACCTCGAAGTCGTGATGCTGCCGTTCTGTACATATTCACGTAAAATTTATTGTAAGATGCCTGAAAATTTGAATTTTTTGAAGGCTGCGGCTTCTTGTTGAATGAGGTAGATTAGAGAAGGAAGGAAGGTGACTGGGTACGCAGAAGAAGGCAAAAGCAGAACAAAACCAGTTTTCTGGGACGGGGGAAATGTTTCCTGTGGAATGCAGTGTAGACTAATCAAGTGAGATCTGACGCTTGATCTTGCCGTGTCAGCATGTAAAGGTATGGACATCTTGCAGCTGACAATTTTCGTTTGAATAAAGTCTCGAATTAACCCTTAGAGTTTGTATGAAGTGTCAATTTAGTACTAATCAAATTAGTCATATATTATAATATATTTTTAATATTCAAACTTTACCATTTTTAAATTTTTATATCTAAAATCTATTTTTATAATTAACCGTAGAATATTTTAGCATAGCATTACTTTATACACCAGTACAGAATATCAATGTACTAATACACTTTGTAATCATGAATATTTTACGAAGTTTATTCTCTATTTCTTTTAAATATTTTTTCAAATCATTATATGACAAAAATAAATTTCGAATATATTTCATTTATAAAGAGAACGTATCCAATTTTGGATAAGAATTAATTGAATTTAAAATTTTAATTCTACTAAATTATTATTTTAAAATTTTTTGCTAATGAAATAATTATATTAAGTGATAATATATGAAAAAAATAAATAGATGTCAAAACCGCACTAACAAATAAAATCTCTAAACATCTCTGGAAATAGGAGTATGGATCACGAACAATTTATTCTGGTAGAAACTCCTCGAAATAGAGACAAAAAAATCCCATTAAACCCTCCAAAATAATATTAGTGCATTGATATTCTGCACTGACACATAAAATAATGTGTCGACATCAAAACGTTTTGCGACTGCGCAGAATGTAATAGTTTTTAAGTATAAAAATAGAATTTAGGTATAAAAATATATAGATAATAAAGTTCGTGTATAAAAAATCATACTTCATGGTTAATTTAATTAATTTGATTGTGATGAATTTCTTAGCCTAGTGGTTGAGAGCTTACCTATGTCTTGGGAGGTCATGGGTTCGAATCACATCCGGATCTGGTGGAGATTTTTCTTTCTTCTTTAATTAATGTAAACGCATTGTGCATAAATTTTTTTAAGAAAAATTTTAATTAATTTGACAATTCTTGCCAATTTTAAATACTGTATTGATAATCAAAAATTAATTTAGCTAAATCCATCATTTATACCAATTTTAAAGGTGAATTTCAACTTTTATTCATTTTGGTTTATATTGAAGGAAAAAAGAAGACCACCATGAGTTGTTGTTTTTCTATTTTTAATATTGATTAATAATTATTGATTAAAGCCCTGTTTGTTTGGAGGAAAATATTCTGCAGGAAAATATTCTCCCAATTTTTCAGTGTTTGTTTGGGCAGGAAAATAAGTCAAAGAAAAATAAGTGGTAAGTCAATGGAAAAAGAATGAAGAAATAAGGAAAAATGTTTTAACATTTTCAAAAAGGTAAATCATTTTCCCCAAAACATAGCGTTGAGAGAAAAATGGGGAAAACATTAAAAAATATAAAAATATAAAAAATATGAAACACGAAAAACATGAATAACGTGGAAATGTTACAAAACACGATAATATGAAAAAACCCCGCAAAAAACAAGAAAAGGTGAACAAATGCGAAAAACACAAAAACGTAAAAAAAGAGTAAACACTTGAAAAGGCACAAAACATTAACAACGTGAAAAAGTGACAAAACACGAAATATACAAAAACGTGAAAAATACAAAAAACACGAAAACGTGAAAAAATACGAAAACGCAAAAAATGCTAAAACACAAAAACGTGACAATACATGAAAAACACAATAAACATGAAAAGAAGAAAAAGAAGAAAAATGCAAACAAAACACAAAAACGTGAAAAAAACATGAATAACACGAAAAAGTAACCAAATGCAAAAATAAAAAATGGGGAAAAAAGAAAACATGAAAAATGGAAAAACCGAAAAACTAAACGTGAAAACGCGAAAAAATGAAGAAAAAAATGCAAAAAAACACAATAACATTAATAACACGAGAAACGTAAAAAAAATGCCGAAAATGTGAAAGCTTTTTTCGTGTTTTTAACATTAATTTTTTTCACATTTTCGTGTTTTCCACTTTTTTTTCCATGTTTTCATGTTTTTAATATTTTTTTTACTTTTCGTGATTTTTGCATTTTTCCACTTTTGTGTTTCTAACAAATTTTCACTTTTTTTTTTGGCTTAATACATCATTTGCCCCCTGAACTTGTCCAAAAAACTTGATTGGCCCCTGAACTTTCAAAGTGTCCTGATAGCCCCCTGAACTTGCATAAAATGTTCAATTAGCCTCTTGAACTTGCGTAAAATGTAATCAATTGATCACTTGGTCGCAAAAAGGTAAGTTAAATGCGGAAGATGTACTCCACGCATCTTATAATGTTATTATATAATTAAAAAATAAATTAAAAATGAAGGTATTACTTGCTGAAATATACAACTTGTCTTCTCTAATATTAGAACTGCATACTCCGTTTTTTGTAGTTTTACTTTTTTTAAGACTCGTATAATACATCTTCCACATTTAACTTACTTTTTTGCGACCGAGTGATCAATTGATTACATTTTACGCAAGTTCAGGGGGCTAACTGAACATTTTATGCAAGTTTAGGGGAGCTATCGGGACACTTTGAAAGTTCAGGGGGCCAATCGAGCTTTTTAGATAAGTTCAGGGGGCAAATGATGTATTAAGCCTTTTTTTTGTGTGTTTTTTCACGTTTTTCTGTTTTCCATATTTTTTCAGGTTTTTGTGTTTTTAACATTTTCGTGTTTTCCACATCTTTTCACGTTTTTTGTGTTTTCGTGTTCTTTTACATTTTCTAGTTTTCATTGGTTTTTTTTTACATTTTTTCCTATTTTTGTGTTTTCACAGTTTTCCATGTCTCTACATATTTTTTATGTTTTATATAAATAATTGAAAATAAAAAAATACAGAAAATCTATATTTAGTGGTTGGAAAATATTTTCCAGTGTTAGCCAAACACCAGAAAATATTTTCCAGTGTTGGTTCCAAACACATGAAAATATTTTACTTTCCTGCACAATATTTTCTCTGCATAAAATTTTCCAAAACACAATATTTTCCCCCCAAACAAACGAGACCTAAGTCTTACTAATTTCAATTTGTGACATTAATTACTAATAATTTTACGGAAAAAGAATTATTGTCTCTTTTTATCTGTCTCCTTCTCTGTACCCCTATTCATTTTTTGACACGTGTAAATTTAATCCTAATTAATTTTAATAGACTTAAACTCTCCCAACTTTAGTTAACCTCTAAATAACTCTTCTGGTTAAACGATTCTTCTTCTTCCGATTATCATTTTCTAGTTAAATGATTCTTCTTCTTCTGATTATCGTTTTCTGGTTAAACAACGATTCTTCTTCCCATTATCGTTTTCTGGTTAAACCATATTTCTTCCCATTAGTGTTTTGTCTTTCTTTTACTATTAGCTTTCTCTTCCATTTCTCTTATGTCTCTGTTTGCTATCCACATCTATCTTATTCCATTTTTGGCAATGATTCATGTATCTTCCATCTGGTCAACCTCCTTCAGCAACAAAAATTAGTTGTTTCTCCAACAATTACTGACCCAAAAGCAAAGATATCGTCAAGTTTATATAGAGGATTCGTATCGGAAATGTTCGTGTCATATATGGACTTGAGCGACGATTGGTACTATAGGGCTTTTTCTGATGCCGGTGAATTTGGGTATGGTATGTGCGGTGTCGCATTGGAACCAAATAGGGACTGTCCAGAAAATGTTGTATTCCTCGACGCTTATCTTGCTGCAGAAAATGGGATGCATGTGTTGATGCCTAATACTTTTTGTGTTTTTGAAAAGTATGGCGAAGATATTATGTGGCGACATACTGAAACTTCATTTCCCGGGCAACTGGTAATTGAAATAAATTTGTTTATTTTTTATATTGTTGATGTAGTTGTGGGTAGCAACTGAATTGGCATTTATGAATTTGCAGATAAGGGAGGTTAGGCCATAAATCAAAAGCTTTCTAAGAACAAGATGATGCAATTGGTAATTGGATCTCGCTTGTGTCACTTTCATTCTTCAGGTAATCAACACATTTGGTAAAAAAAAATAGACACGGTTCTTATCTTTATAATTTGATCTTCTGTTTTGTCATCTTGAATTCATAGAATTTTTGTTGTTGTGTTTAAGTTCAATTTTTTTGTAGTCTGAGCTGTTTTTACTTTACAATTCTAGTTAATTATTTTAGAATCCTTGTTTTAACTAATAGTAAAAAGAGAATTTATATGAACAGATTCTAGAAGCTAATAAAATTGAGATTAAGATCATCAATTAAATGAAACTATGTTCTTGTAGGTGCATCAATCGATCTGGTTTATACAGATGAATACCAAAACTGGCCCGATTTATCATATTGAATAAAAGTTAATGATGAGAATTTGTGAGCAAGGTACTTAAATTCTCATAGGAAGATTGGACATAGTGTGATGCTTGATTAGAGATGGAGGAAGATCTGGTTTTTTTAACAGTGCTAAATATTATTTAGAGCAGATCAGAAATTGCACTATTATTTATCATATTTGATAATAATTATGAAAAATGCAATTGTTATATATTACTTGATATACAAGCCTCTCCATTCCATATGATCATAATTGAAAATTAAAAGTCAAATAGTGTTGAGAAAAGAAAAAATTGAGTAAAGGTATAAATTGAAATTCAAATTCAAATGCTTCAGAGAAATAGGTTTGGAAATATATGGCTTAAATATATATTCAAAATAGAAAAATGACTAACTTTTAATGCAACTAAAATATGCCTTATAAAATTGCATGGGATGGATTTTTTAGTCAAAATAGAAATGACTTTTTTGGTCAGATGGAAGAATAGATCAGAAATAGTGTGATGTTTGATTTATTGTATGTTCATTCTGCTCATCCTATGGGTAGACAAATATTCTCATACTATCAGTATTCGTATGCATTACCTTAAGGTCAAAGATTGCCCTGGCCTATAGATCCAAATGTTAGGTTGGTGGATTCCTAATTGTAACTGAGAAGAGTTAAATGATTCTAGTCAGGTTGGTGCTATTTTTGCTGGATCTATAATCTTATCAGTTACTCGTTACAGTGGTGGGATGAACATATTTCTTTGGTTATGCAAGAGGAATTTTTGGTTATGCAAGGATGATCTGTAATCTCCATATTCAGGGGATTGCTTTATTTATATCCCATATAATATTTGTTATTGTTGAAATTAAGTATATATGATGCGTAATTATATATCGTGACAACATGTTGAGCTAACGAGCGCGTATTTGATATATATCATATATGACTAGCAGACACTTGGAATATTTTATGTCGAAACCACATTGTGATTGGATATGAACTTGTTAAGATTTCAAGTATTCAGCTGTCTCAGGATGATCCTTCTTATGTGGATACCATAAATCAACTACTCAATATATCCGAGCGCTACTACAGATCACACGCCTTCTCCATCTTCCCATATCTACAAACTCTAAAACAGAAGCTCGCAGTTTAGCTCGGTAACGGCTGATTCAACAGCATTGTGCTTCTCACTCGGCATTTCTCACTATTTAATGTTAATTTCTCCAGATTTATCAAAATAGCTAAAACTACTATTCTTTCTTTACAACTAGCCTAGTATCCGAAGCTCGACATTAGCCTAGTATCCGCAGCTCGGTTTCTAATTTCTTAGAGTTGTTGCCAGCTATGTCTTTCCTTGTTGGCTGATATGTTGGTTTTTACTGTAAATTACACCCGATACGATACGTTTATCAGTTGTAAATTATTTTGTTTACTGAAGTTACTGAGAGGAAGATGTAATGAAGAACAAGAAAATGATCACTTCTGACTTAATATTCCAGTAACTTTTTACATTCTATAGTTTAGTTAGTCACGTTTTACCAATAACTAATATCAGTAAATTCATCTTGTGACTGCATGATTTGGTTTGTTGTAGTGTCAATTAAAATTGAAGCATCATCCCAAAGAGCATATCCAGGTGGAAGGGTATTCATTGAAGATGGGTAAGCTATGGACGCTGCAAGTGGCACTAAGACTACAAATATTGTTGCACCTAGTTCATTCCTTTTTACTTGTTGCTGGTTTTTTATTTATTAATTTGTGTTAAAATTCTTATGATGGTGGTTAGACTTAGGAACTTCATTGAATGAGTTCATTCAGAAAAGTTTGAATAAATTAGTCATATCTGATAAATTGTATCATTTTGTTTATTTTCTTCCCATTTTAGTGGTTATGTAATTAATTGAACTTCTCATGCTCTATATGTTGTAAAAATTGGTCAATTTGCACACTGCACTTACAGGCTATTGCAGAACAACCAGTTAATGGATTCTATCCCAGCAGAGATTGGAAAACTTTTAGAGTTTGAGAATCTTGACCTCTCACATAACCACTTACATGTCTTTTCAGAAGGCTTAGCAGAAAACTTTATCGAGATAGATTTCATCAAACATTTTAGCTGATTAAAATTATTATTTAGTTTAAGCATGTAGTATAAGTGAAACTTCACTTTGAAACTTAATCTAACAGATAAAAAGGAAAAAAGGAAAAGCATACTTAATATAAGAAGCACAAGAATCCCAGTAAGGGATTAAGTTCTTAAAACTTCCTTAAGAATGTCCTTAAAAAAACAATCTTAAAAATGCAAGAACTCTATCATATTCAACGCTCATTGTTAAAAAAATGCAAACATTCATAGGAAAGTTTAAATAGGCGTCCTATCGAGTATCTCTTCCTCACAATTCATCTTGCATTATGTTCATCAAATCATGTTCCTCAGTAGAAATTGTGCCTGAATTCAAATTCCTTGAGAGAACTTGAAAATGTTGATAGGGTGAAGCAAACTGCATGTTTGGGTGCAAAATAGGTGATGTAAATTGCGAATGTGGAGAGAAAACAACAAAATTTAATTGCGGGTGCAAAGGTAAATCATTTGGCATTTGAATTCCATTCTGCAAGGTATATCGAGGTATCTATTGAAATGGTGTAGCAAAACAAAAATAATTAAGCAAGTTAGATATAAACAAGAAAAGAAGAACATAAAACTGAAACACTTTAATTAAGCAAGTTAACAAAATACAAATAAAAAAACCTTCGGAACTAAAAAATGGTGTACATGTTCATTAATTGGATTTTGTGAAGCATAAATCTTTATGGAATCATCACTTTGAGATGTCACCTTAATATTTTCTTAGATCTTTTGCTCCTAGTAAGTTTCTCCAGTGCATTCTTTAGTCTTATAGAATCCTCTTTGTGAACAATTCTTTCTTTAACCTTGATTCCTCTCACTATGTGATCAACAATCTCATCAGTCACAACCTCATGTGTAGTATTATTAATCACTAAGATGTCTTCAGGAGGGTTTTGAAGGGTCCTTAAACATGTCTTTACATCAACTAATGTCTTGTGAAGAGCATTTGAAGCAATTTCATAAGCCTCGTCAGATTCAGCAGCAATTGTGGCCAGTTCTATGTGTAATCGGGCTAAGTCTCTATAACGCCTTGCTATTTTACCATTTCAATCATCATTATCATTTGATTTGGATAAGACATCTTCGGTCCTTGATCTCTAATATCTTTTCTCCATCTCTTTGAAATATACTAGCTAGGAATAGTCTTCACATCATTAGCTGAAAAAACCTTTAAAGCATGTGAACACAAAATTCCAGCAAATTCAAATTTCTTACAACTGCATTTGACAGTATTATCAATTGAATCAAATGTGACAATATGATGAAAACACTTTCCATGATCAGTCACTTCATATATCTGCATAGTTCCAATATCGATAAACAACTTAGAGGTGCAATCATGAGCTTTACATAACTCATTTTGGAACCATTTAAATATTGCTGGTGTATATACCTTCACTGCATCCTTTAATATCTGACAAGAAGGGAATGATAATGCAGGGGTAGTATGACTTGCTTTAAAATCAACTACTAACTCTTTATAACGACGATCATCTACTAACCGTTGAAAGTGACGAAAAAATCGCAATAAATCATACTTATAGCTCACATACTTCTTGATATCATTATTCATGCTTTCGCTATGTTGAGTAGTAGTAATATCTGCACTGAATGATTTACGCCCGTAGACTAAAGCCCATTTCTCCTTTACAGAAAATAATCGGCTCAACCATATGTTATCTTCGAGTTTGTACTTTTCAAGCATCTTTTGCCAAGCTATTAAGAAGTCTTCAACATCTTCATAATCATATATTATACTGCTAAAGTCTTTAGCAACAAAACCCCTTAAACTTCTCAAAGACACATTTAAGATGCTTAGCAACATTTTGATATATGTGCCAAATGCATAACCGATGATGTGAATCCGACCATTGAATGGCTAAAGCTTTAGCCATTGCAGGATCTTGGTCGGTCAATATGCTTTTTGGTTTCTTCCCTGACATTGTATTCACAAAAGTGTCAAACAACCACACAAAAGTTTCAGCAGCCTCGTCATATAACAATGCAGCTCCGAAAATAAGTGTTTGCTTGTGATTATTAGCACCAACAAACATTGTGAATGGTCTTCCTTGTTTTTTTCTATAAATGGTGTCAAAACACACTACATCACCAAAGTAATCATAATCTACCTTCATCTTTGCATCAGCCCAGAAAATATTAGTTATCAAATCATCTGCATCAACTTGTATAGCATAGGTAAAACTATGATCATTTGATTTCTTTTTTTTTTTTGTAGATATTCTAACACACCGCCTATATCACCTGACTTCATCTCTCTTGTTCTCTTTGAACGTAAATAGTTCATATAATCTTCTGCAATAAATTCAAGATTCTCACGTCCACCGGCTTGTCTACACAATAACTTAATAGTTTCTTTTGGATCTAGTCCTGAGTCATCAGCCATATCAGCCGTAACATTATGTGCTAGAGATATTTTTCTATGAGACCGAAACCGATGTGTCTTACTAGGAGTTGAAGTCAAATGAGTATGATTAGCAACAAATTCTGAAACAACATACTTTTTAGACAAAGAATCATACCTAATCTTCATTCTTGCTCCATAATCAAATCTTGTCTCTGCACGATGAATTCTTTACATAGATGCTTATTTTGTCTTTTCCACGTTTACCTTCAGATGAGCAAACAAATATTCTATCTCTCACAAAGCCAGCAGATGATTTATGTGCTTTACTTAATCTAGTACCGAAACCGAATTTATATGCATATCGATTATAAAAATCATGTGCATTTTTTTTAGTTTCAAACTTCATACCAACAACGGGGATCAATTCTTGAAGCATTCTTGAATGAATAGAATCAGTATCTTCTAGTCTGTCACCTTTATGTGATTCTTCTTCACTAGATATTGCATTGTAATTAGTATATGTAGCTTCAACTTCCTTTAAGAAATATAAAACTAACGTGTTAGGCACACAAAAAGTGTTAAAAAAATGGTCAATAAAGATTAGCACATATACTTTTTCCTCTTTAAATGATAAGCTATATATTCTATACAAGTGATCAATAAAATTTGTAGCACTACAATTTAGCAAATTATACAACAAAGTGGAATGAGGAGTGATAATTAGATAAACAACATAATGATCAATTTATATATTTAGTCATTTTTTACATAATGAAATTTAAAAGAATCTTCAAATTAATATATATGCAAAGTGGTGAAATATTATAATATAATATGTAGAAACAAGCAAGAATCAGAAAAAAAAACTAGCATTAATGATGATAATAATAACACATAAAGAGAGATAGCTTTGCATTAATAACTTCAAACATTGCCTGTAACATTTTCTCTAAATTTTGATTACTGTTTTTTCTTTTATAATTTACCTATCCAATTACCTACATTCACAAACCATAATATTCTACTAGTTTTTTTTAACAATGAAGGAATAGCCATAAGTTAACACGTTTTCTATGTGTAAAGGAAGCTAACAAGTTAACACCAATATTTAATGCAAATCCTTAAATGGGAAAATGCATGATTTGAACATGTAATATAGTCTATTAAAAACACCATTATTTAGTGTAAATTTTGATATAATGAAAATTTTGAAGCCATTTGTTTGCATGCTTAACCCAAAAATCTTTATATCTCCTTATTCCCTTTCACAGATTTAACCAATTTGAATTGCCAATATTATAATTACACAGTATCAGTTTACACTAGAACATATTTTCTATTGTTTTACATGTTGTCAATGATATAATTACATAGTGTCAATTTACACTAGAACATATTTTCTATTGTTTTACATGTTGTCAATGATATAATTACACAACATCATTTATACCAAACTATCTTTCTATTAAATCAAATGATGGGTCCATTTTCTTATGTAATGGTGAATTGAAGTTTTTAAATATTGTTTGTCAAATTATATTTTCAAGAGAGCAAGCTAAATCATCTTATCCTTGCTAATGGAAGATCATGTATTATGTTTTTTTTATTGTGGCAGGGGCCAAATTGATAATGGAAGATCATATTATTTACAAACCTCAAACGTGTTGTATGGATAATCTAAAGAAGATACTTTTACTTAATATAAAATACATAGGACTATTGTTTTACAAGTCAAATTGAGTTAACTTCTAATAAATTTGAAATTCAAGCTTAAGGTTCTAATAAATTTTTATCAAGGGACTGTTGTTTTACAAGTCAAATTTTATTGACAAAATAAATCAAAAAAATTGATATATTGTCTTCTTTATAAGTACAACTTAAATGATATTTGTGAAGCCAATAAATATATAATTATAGGATTAAGATATATGTACTGTTAAGATTTAATAGGAAATGACAGAGGAAAAAAATGATATAAAGCAAGTTAATAGAGTTTGGGCAAAGTTGCCTTGTAAATACCTCTATTGATATTGATTCATTGCTTGAATTTAATGACAGATAACTTTCACCTTCCATAAATTCTAAATTGTCTTTTTCAAACTGCTGGTTCGAAACAATCACCGCTTCCAACCTTGCTATTTCAGTAGAATTGTATTGGTCGGGTGAAATTAAAATAAAGGAAGAATGGAATTGGATTTGATGATTAGAAGAGAAAGAAAATTAGAATTAATACATCAATTATGGGAATAGATTTAGATTTTTTGATAAGATTGGATGAGAAAGAAATTGGATGAGGTTGAGGATTTGAAGAGAATCTCACTAATAGAGAAATGATGATTGAGAGAAACTTGGTAATTGAGGTTATGAACAAATCCCTAAACTTAGTAATTGAGATTGAAGAGAATTATTGAACTTATTAATAAAGAGATGATTAGAGACAGAAATAATCGTGAAACTTGCTACTTGAGGTTGAAATCGTGATTCTATCCGTTGTGGAAGAAATTGAGTTAACAAAAAAATAATCTCGTTAGCAGAGATTACGTTCTGTTGTACTTGACAATGATTAGTACGTTAACAAGAAGACATTGAAGTTAACTAGAGTTCTATTTAGTTAGAGTTAATTAAGGTTAGCAGTTTTAAGCTTATTAAAATTAATTAGGATTAAATTTACATGTGTCAAAAAATGAATGAGGGTACAGAGAAGGAGACAGATAAAAGGAGAGAACAGATTTTTTCCCCTAATTTCACCTCTAACATCATAAATGTTATAATTTTATTCTTAATATTGACAAATTGAGTCAATTTTATACATTCGAACCACTCTTCTCAAACTATAAATCTATATGTGCGTCGTATTATAATCTATCAGTAACATATCACAAATATATGAGTTTCAAAGTAGAAATCTTCAAATTTGTTCTGAGATTTAAAAAAAATACGAACCAACTGACATGCAATTGATCCAAAATACGAGAATAAAATACACATATTTTTTTAATAATATCTGAAATTGGTCCAACTTGTTAACATTATTGGTAAAATTGTACCATTTATAACCTTGTAAATAAAACTGCTCTTAATTGTTAACGTTAAAGGTATTTTTGCACTTTATCTTATTATAGATAAATTGTAGGATATAATATAAAAAAAAACATATCATTTGGCCTATTTGTAAACAGATTCCCGCGTTTTAAAGCTCCATAAATAGAGGGTATGTGTTTCATGGTGTTAGCAACATATGGTCTAAAATACTAACACCGTAAAAAAATACTAACGTGGCAGTCAAAGTCAAAAGTCAATCATAAATAATTTTGTCAATCCATTTATCTTGTTTAGTCCCCTCTCATTCCTCACACAAACACACTCCCTCTCGCCTTCCTCACCTCTCTCTCACGAGGCGTATTCTTCTTCTTACATGTTGCAATCTCAATAATTGGTCGTTGTTGGGTCCTCAGAAGTACAAGGTGAAATCAATTTTTTGAACGATGGAATGGCGGGATCTAATGAAGGAAGCACATTGCATCATTGGAAATTTCACCCACATTACATCTTCACTCGCATTCATTTGATATTACTAGGTTTTCTTCTTTACTCAATTTTCGATGAATTCGTTAAGGCAAACAACGGCGAAAATTGTTGCTCCAACAATAGTGTTGAAGCCTTATTTAATATCGAAACGACAACAATAAGGGATCAACCATCGAAATTAATTGGCAAATTCTTGAAGAAACGGAAACTGGTTAGCGGTAATATTTTTTCTAGGGAACTACTTTATTAGCTGCAATAGCTACACCGGTTAAGGATTTAACTTCTGAAAACGATCTTGGTCCATGGAGTCTCAAGAAGGTAACTCCAACCTGTCCGATGATGAAATTGATGGAGGATTTGCCATAAAAAATAATTTGTCAATTTTTTGTTGCAATTTGTGTTTTATTTATGTTGGACTTTTCTGTAGATTTCACTATTGCTTCAAGGATAGGACTTTTATATATTTTTCTTTGGGATTTAGTTTTTATATTAATGGGTTATGTTTAGTGGCTTAAGAGGGAACAATTATTGTAACAACATCTCAAGCAACATATCTTATATTTAGATATTTTTCTTGTAAAAAATGTTTCAATTAACACTCTATTTCTAGTTGATAATAAAGATCGTGGCGATAATGATGGTTTTGATCTTAAACCAACAAAGAACAATCTTTTCACTAGCTAAACTAGTAGAAAATAATCCTAAAGGTGTGTGTTTATATCAAATCATTACAAGAATGATTAAATGAATTATTATGCTCCATTATATGCATGCAAAGAGTATATGTGTGTGTGTTCCTTGGAGTACCTACAAGATAGAACAGACAGTCAAAGAGGGACCAGAATCCAGCGAACCTGCTTCGATGCCTAATTAAGCAAGGGTTTGTAGGATTGAAGGTGATGAATTGCTTGTGAGATATTGATGTTAATGTACCTTTTAGGTTTTGTCAATACTTGTCTATTTATAGTGTTTCTATCGAATCTCTCTTCTTCTAGGAGTTCTTCCTTTGTTACGAATCCTTCTTCTATACTTGTCTATTTATAGTGTTTCTATCGAATCTCTCTTCTTCTAGGAGTTCTTCCTTTGTTACGAATCCTTCTTCTATTATGAGAAGTATTCCCTTGAGAGCATTCTTCTAGGAGAAGTCTTCTGGTTGGTTTTCACTTAGTTGGCAAGGGGGTTTTCTTGAAGGATAATGGTTCCCAGAAGTTTGTCACATCCGAAGGCTCTCATTCTTCCACGTGTTTATTGGATCTGAAGGCTCTCAATACTCCATGTGTCACTCTTTATTTCATATTGTATATATATATACAGAGGAGGGCTCTTGTGAGAACACCTCCCTTATATGAGAATGATTTTCTTTTATGTGAGAACACTCTCATTAATGGCATTATTGTAATATCAATTTTTTTGCACATTCATCTCCTCCATCACCATCATCTTCCTCCTTACCCCATTTCCTCCATTTTTACTCTTCAAACTTCTTCATGCTCATTCTTCCTCATTTTTCACTCGTTTTCGCATTTTTTATACCGAATCAAAGCCCACAACATGAGTTACAAGTGCATGTAAATATAAGAGATTGCTTTTCCATTTTTTTTGTTGAGTTTTGTTTTAGTAGAAATTCATAATATGAGTTGTCCCTTCTATTTCTTTACCCTATTTTCATTTTTTTTACAATTCTAACACTACAAAATGGAACCAGAAGGCCGTTTTACCTATGGGTATGGTGGACTCGGGTTGCATGAAAGAGTTTTGAGTGGTGACCGGAGCTACAACGAAAAATGTATAATAGGCTTCTCAGATGTACTAGTAGAGTCGACCAGGCTATAGTGTTGAATGGTTGGTGATTTAGAACATAAGACATTAGTTGTAGAACATACGACATTAGTTTTAGAACATATGCCTAATATAACTATGTTGGAGTATGTGTTCTATATTCTATAGCATATGTTCTAAAAAGTTAAGTACAATGTTCTATATAATGTTACATATTTTCTAAATTTTATAGCATGTGTTCTAATAGTTAAGTACAATATTCTAAATAATGTTACATAAGACATTAGTTGTAGGACATAAGGTATTAGTTAGGGTATATCTTTTATATTTTATATCATGTGTTCTAAAAAGTTAAGTACACTATTATAAATAATGTTATATATGTTCTAAATTATACATCATGTGTTCTAAAAGTTAAGTACAATATTCTAAATAATGTTAAATGAGACATTAGTTGCAGAACTATGCTGGAGTATATATGTTCTATATTTTAGAGCGTGTGTTCTAAAAAGTTAAGTACAGTGTTCTAAATAATGGTACATATGTTCTACGTTTTTTATGGGAAGTTCTCACATGAAAAAGTGTTATCACATAGAGATATTTTCACTTGATCCCGATCGCTAGCTCAGTCTTCCGCAAGTGCATGGTTTTCTTGTAGTAATAAAAAGATATCGATCTCACGAGAAAAATTGTTATTACTCACTATTACTTTTATCTGTTTCTTTTGTTTATAGAAAACCTAATTTAAAAAGGTTGTTAATTATTTAACTAAAACTAATCTAATTACTTAAATATAAAAATCAAACTTAAAAATGCACTTGAATATAGATTAGAGTCAAATGATAAGGTTGTAAATATTTCTAACATTACTCTCTCGACATAAATTAGACTACTTAGCAATATGAAACGATGATATCAATTTTTAGTTCTCAATTGTTGAATCAATTAATCAATCATAAACCTTGCTAGTTAAATAATCAACACAGGACAACTATTTATTATCCCGATCTCTCTAGTGATAAAAAATAATCAATTCTTCATAAATTTTGTTAAGAAATTGTTTCTCGATCATATTCCTAACTACAAAGAATAATTAATAACTTAATTGAAACATGTATTATGAAAAGAATAATGTAAGTTGGATTAAACCAAGTTAAATAAACAAATTAAAATATAGTAGTTATTATCCATAAGCATGAAAACATATAAAATATAATTGTAAATACAAGAAGTAAAGAAGAAGGAGAATAGTGAAGGATGATCTCTATATCTTTTTACATAAATGTCTTCTTTCTTCTTGTTCTCCAACTTTTCTTCAAAATGCCATAGACATATGTTTGATCGTCAAATTCATCATTTCTCTCTTATTTTTGTGCTTTTTTCTCAAAGTAATTATGATCATAAATTCCAGAATTGATGTCATTTTAAATGTGGAGATACCCTCTAGGGAGATATGACTTTTGGGGTGGAAGGATGTGACTTTTGGTGAAGAGATATAATTTTTAGCTTTCTTCATAAGCTTGGTTCCTTGCATTTTTAGAGGCAAGTTTATCCTAAATCCTTCTTAAGTACCTAAAAAGTAAAATAAAACATGTAATGAAAATATAATACCTGAATTACTTAATAAAACAAGACATTAAGGTACGTAAAATATGAACTTTTTAGGTTCATATCATATGGTACGAATTATGTGGTACTTTATATGTTTACATGATTTTAAATGGTGAAATTTGCAAGTTTTTGTGTACCCAGGGGCCGAATCTAAGATCGGATCAACATTTAAGAGTTAGGGAGCGTTCTATTTCACTCTCGGGCTTATTTCGGGCCTATATCATGTGATTCTAATAACTTATTTATACTATGGACCTTATTCCGTATCCTGGATCAGACAATGTTGAAAATATATTTTCACTTTGGATCTTCATCTGAGGACTACATCATGCAACTAAGAAGGTCATTCTTACTCTGGGCCTTATTCCGAAGGTCAGATTATCTGTTTTCTTATAAGGGGATGTATGTGATTCTTGTAAGACTTGTCTTTATTCTATTCTTATTAGGCCGAGTCACCTAGGTCGAGTCACCTATCATGAGTCATGAAGAAGTTTGTGTGATTGATTAAACATATGTTATATGGTTGCAATATGATATTTATATGTGGTTATAAATATGAGACGACATGTTAAATATGTGTACGATATTGTTATAAAGACGTTAACTTTGCATTGATATGAATCATGATGGGATTTTAAGGCTTAAGACCCGAGATAGATGAATGATCTTTGATGTGTTATAGAACGAGAGTGATGAAACTATGATGAGATTAAACTAAGTTCTTTATGAGATATGAGAGCATATGAGCATATGTAGCTTAAGTATGTAAGAGAAATGGTCTTAAAGTAGTTGCATCTGTGATCATAATACTTTATTCGATATGGAGTACCTCGATATGAGTGTTTTATAGGGTGAGTCATTATTGTACCGATATGGGGATAAAAAATGTGGATATTTAATATACGTTATGAATGATCGTGTATCTCGATATGGACGTGAAAACGCAGGTTCAGTTGGATGACTCTTGCGGCTGGGTTGAGCAAATGATGCAAGGGTTGGGTACTGATATTGCTAAGGAGAAATTATGCACAGTCCTATGGATTATTTGGAACCAACAGAACAATAAATATTGGTCGGCTGCTCTCATGCCTCCGGCATTAGCTATTCAGACGGGGTTTGCCTGGCTGAAGGATTATTAGAGGGCGAATGTAAGGCTAAGTGGTCTAGAGACTCGGGGTCATAGGCAGCAGGTGGAGTGGCAGAAACCGAAATTTAGGTGGCTTACAGTTAATATCGATGATGCGTTGAACACATAAAACATGATGGTAGGCTTCAGGGGAGTCTGTAGGGACGATTGTGGGTGGATATTGGCGTGTTGGAAGCGAGTGGTAAAAGGAAATTGGTCGGCTGTCATGGTTGAAGCTGTGGGATTACAATACGCGTTATAATGGATAAAGGATTCCGAGTTCCGATTGTTGAATGTCGAATCGGACGCAAAAGAAGTGGTAGACCTATTTCACAGTAGCAGACATGACCGATCAGAACTGGGCCTAATCATGGACAATTGTCGGGTGCTGGCTAGTGAATACAGGAACATTAGAGTGTCTTACGTTAGTCGCCTAGCGAACAAGGTAACAGATCATGAGCATCACCTTATATTTGGAACTCAGCTCCTCATTTTGCGAGGAGTGGCTTAGTTGGATGTAATCGACTAATCATTCTTTCTTAATATAGTAACTCTTTTCATAAAAAAAAAATTGTATGCTCAAAATAAATATTTAATACAAACAAATAATTTAATTTTTTTTTGGTAGGAAAGGAAAGGAAAAACAAAAAACAAAAAACCTCAACCCGGGATCAGCCTAGGGAAACTGACTCCCACCATATCCTCCAAAATCAAAGAAGAAATGAAGCCCGGAGGGGAAGAAAAGGTAGAAAGACCTAACAACACAGAGTGCCCTTCCAGCGCCAGACGATCCGCAACGCGGTTTTGCTCTCTAAAGATATGAGCAAACTCAATAAACTCAAAAGAGGATCTGATCCTTATAATACTTTTAATGATGTTCAGATTATTTCGGCAAACAGCGTTGCCTTCTGAAATCATTCTAACCGCTTCTTAGTTGTCCGATTCAACAAGAATCTTTTTCACCCCTAGATTCTTGGCAAGCTTAAGACCTGAAAAAATACCCCAAAGTTCTGCCGAAAAGGAAGAACCAATGCCCAGGTTTTGGGAGAAGCCAGAAACCCATCTACCGCCATCATCCCTAAGGATACCTCCTGCAGCAATTCTCCCATCACTAAGACAAGACCCATCTGTGTTGAGCTTAACCACCCATTCCCTTGGCCTACACCAGCCTAAAAGACTAACCTCCTTCCTCTGAACAGCTCTAGCCAAAGGGTCATCAGCAAAACTATCAACCATGGAATTAAGTCTCTTAGAGAAGAAATCAAGGACATTAGGCAGAAAAGACACTCCACCTCCAAAGATCTTCTCATTCCGCCATTTCCAAAGCTGATGGAAGACCACCACAAACAGAAGAACCCCCTTCTCCCCAGGCAAAAGAACCCCTTTTACACCATCAACAAACCAATCATTCTCAGAATGGGTAAGAAAGGAAGAAAGCACATCCCTCGGGAGAATTTTCCTTCACACCTCTTTACTATCCTCACAATCCCTGAGGGCATGGCACAGGGTTTCCTCAGAACCTCTACATCTCCCACAGGCTCCAGAATCCACTAGATGTCTTCTTTTTCTCTCCGTATTAGTAAGCAACCTATTCCTAGCCCCCAGCCACAGGAAACTTCTCATGCGGTACGGAACTTTTAAGGCCCAAATCGTCTTCCACACTCACGGGGAAGAAGACTCCAAACCCTGATAAAACGACTGAAAGGCAGATTTACACGAATAGGTCCCATTGTTTATCAGGGCCCAACAGTAGCTATCTTTGTCCTCCAAATGAGTACTGATCTGAATCCCTCTAATAGAAAGGAGCGTTTCCAGATTGAGGAAAGACTCAAATTTATCCCACATCCACTCTCCCTCAGAGTTCACAACGTCAGCAATCTTCCACTCATGGGTGTCCAAAGGAGGCAAGGAAGTACAAACTTCCAACAAAGGTTTCTTCCCTAACCAAATATCCTTCCAGAAACTGATAGACCTACCATTACCCACATTCCACCCAATACCCTGACAAAATTCAGCAAAAATAGCATTGATACCTTTCCAAAGAAAGGAGCAATTAAGCACTCTATCCTTTGGACCCCCAAAAACTTTATCCTTTCGATACTTCCCACAGAGAAGCTGGACCCATAAGGCCGAAGGGGATTGCCACATCCGCCACAGGAGTTTCATCAATAAGACTTTATTATTGTCTTCAGCTCTCCTAATGCCCAGACTTCCCATAGCTTTAGGCTGACAAACCTCTCTCCAAGGAACAAGATGAATTTTCCTTCCCTCCTTAGCTTCGCCCCACAGGAATCTACGATTAATTTTATCAAGATCTTTAAGCACAGGGCCAGGAAGATGACAAGCCTGCATAATATGGTTGGGAGCCGCACAATTAACAGATTGGATCAGCGTAAGGCGGCCAGTGAGAGAGAGAGTCTTGGCTTTCCACGTGGCACATTTCATATTAGCCTTATCCAAAGTATCTTTAAAGGACATTTTAGAAACTCTAGCACTATGAAGGGGGATACCCAGATACTTCCCCAGAGAGTTGGTCAGAGGAATACCCGAGATATCACTCAACCTCTTACAGACTTTTTTATCCATATTGTTAGAGCACATCATCCTAGATTTTTGGATATTGAGCTTCTGACCCGAGGCCGAACAGAAACACTCAAGGATGTCCATAATCAACCTCAACTGCTCTTCATTGCCTTCTAGAAAAATAAGAACATCATCTGCAAAGAAAAGGTGAGTAACCTGGGGGCAGAAACGATTGATAGCCACCGGGTGGAAATTCCCACTATCAACAGCATCTTGGATCAGATGAGACAACCTTTCCATTGCGATAACAAAAAGGAAGGGACTCATAGGATCACCTTGACGGATACCTCTGTCCGGAGAGAATTCCTCTGACATATTCCCATTAATCATAACTTGAAAAACAGGAGAAGAGATGCAAACCTTAATAAGGCTCCTCCAATTTTCAGGGATCCTAGCTCTCTCCAGACTCTCCATCAGGAAACTCCAGTTGATGCGATCATAGGCTTTCTCCAGGTCCAACTTAAGAGCCACAATGCCCTTCTTCCCCTTCCTAATCTTCATAGTGTGGACCATCTCTTGGGCAATAACCACATTATCCATCATTTGTCTACCAGGCACAAAACTATCCTGGTTCTGACAAATGATATCCGGGAGAATGCAACGAATTCTGTTAGCCACAATCTTTGTAACAGTCTTATAGAGAACATTACAAAGACTAATAGGCCTCATATGCAAAAAGGAGGATGGCTTCTCAATTTTAGGAATCAGAACCAGAAGGGTTTTGTTCACCAGCCCAATATCTTGAGAACCATTAAAAATACCTATGATAAAGTTATAGATACCCTCCTTCACCACCTCCCAATGCTTATGGTAAAAGCCAGCAGGCAGGCCATCAATCACATGAGCTTTAGTAGCCCCAATACTCAAAATAGCTTGATCAATTTCCTTCACGGAAATAGGTCGGAAAGCATCCCGAATAGCCTCCTCCCCCACCATAGGGAAGGTAGCCACAGAATGAGCCCTCTCCAGCTGAACAGGTTCCTCTTTAAACATATCCTTATAGAAATCCAGGGCCAAATTCCGAATAGCATCATTCTCATAGACCCAATCACCATTGGGGTTCTTAATAGCATCAATCCTATTCCTCTGCCTCCTAATGATAGTAGAGAGATGAAAATACCTGGTATTACGATCCCCATCTTTGATCCAGGATTTCCTAGACTTCTGAAACCAAAGAAGCTCCTCTTGCCTGAGCACCGCTTCAAGCTCCTTCTGAAGGGTACGAAGAAGGCCATTCAAACCATGCTCAAACCTAACCTCCAATCTACGCTGAATGCCCTCAATTCTATTTAGTAACTTCTGTTTCCTCCTGATGATATGCCCAAAGACATTCTTATTCCACCCCAACACATTAGTCCTGAAGACATCAGCAGCTTGAAGGACATCCGAATGAGGTTTCCAGTTATCATGTACGAACTCCTTAAAATTAGGATGAGATTCCCAAGCCAACTGATAACGGAAAGGCCTCTCACCCTTAGGACGATTGCCTCTCAACAGTCTAAACAAAATAGGGCAGTGGTCCGAGTGGCAGAACGGCAGGTTCAACATAGAGCACTCAGGGAAGGTAGTATGTGCTAAAATATTAGCATAAACCTTATCCAAACGAACAAAGGTACTATTGCGCTTCCAAGTGAACTTATGCTCAAAAGCCCCAAGGTCCGAAAGACCACATAAATCCATACTATTCTTGTGATGAAGGCAATGATTGACATAGTGATGCGAACCCCCTCTCTGATCACCCATAACAGCAATATCATTGAAGTCCCCAGCAACAAACCAAGGCTCAGATATGCTAACACTCATAGAATAGAGGACTTCCCAAAGACGTTTTCGGTTAGTCAAAATAGGGTCGGCATAAACCAGGGTAACAAAAAATGATTTATTCCCTGAAACACACACTTTGCAATGAATAAACTGCTTATCCATGCCAATAATATCAAAATGTATCCGATCTGGCTTCCAGAAAAGCCAAATCCCACCAGCACGGCCAGTCGCCTCCGATCTAACACATTTCCAGCTCCTAAACTTGTTAACCACCTCATCAGCTTTGACTCCACTAATCTTAGTTTCCAACAAAACAAAACAAGAAGGATTAAACTGACTAATGAGATCATTAACATGGACACGGGTAGCCTTACTAGCCGCACCTCTAACATTCCAACACAGCAAATCCATAGAAAGGAGGACAGACCGACCGTACCCACAACCCTAAGATAGGTATTTATTAGGGGCTCCTAAGAGCCTTGCCGAGGTACCCGCAGTCCCTCTCTTATCAGGTAACCCCAAAGAATTCAGGCTACCTTTCTGTTTGCCTTTAAGCTTCTTCATATTAGATTTATTAACACCCATACTTTTCCCGATTCCAGGATCCCCATCCTGACTAGGAATACTAACCTCCACCAATTTTTTCTTCCTTTGATAAGCCAAAGTCTGAGAACTTCCCTGGGAAACACCTTTGGATACAAAGAGGGGGTTAACATTCTCAGTCACCTTAGTTGAAGGCTCTATAGATTCTAATCCTGGCATGCTTTGATCAATCTGTTCGTCAACCATACCAGAATCTCGATCTTCCTCAATCGCCAGGGCCCCAAACCTGGAACCTGAAATGATCTCAGCCCCAGCCCTGGTAGCCTCAATGACTTTGGGGTTAGGTTTTTCTTTGAAACTAGGCTTGTCATTAGGATTTTGAATGATAGCCTTTGTCTTGGGGTTTAAATCAGAGGGACGATTCTGAGCAACAGAAGGCTGAGTCCTACGTCTAGCAGGCCTCTTCGCGACCATCCAGGGGCCAAAATTCCCCCCCTCACCTTGGATCCCTTCAGTTCTTTCAGCATTACCCTCAGCTTCCATTTCCACCACCCTCTCCCTCTTCGGGCATCCCTCCCTAGTATGTCCATACATCCCACAATCATAACAGATGTTATGTAACCCTTCATATTCAATAAGGAACACCTTATCACGAACAAAAAATTTTGATAACAGGGGATTAGCAAGATCAACATCGATACAAACCCTAGCAAATTTACCTCTGATAGCCCCCACCGTAGTTTTATCCACATGATGCACCTTTCCAACCATACTTCCTATCTTGTTGAGGAAACTTTCACTATAATACTCAATAGGCAGGCCCGGAAACCTAACCCAAGTCAAAATTCTGCTTACCGAGCAATCATGAGGGTTAAAATTAGGAACCCAAGGCCTCAAAGCCAGAACCTGGTTGGAAATGATATATGGCCCTCCTTTGACCACAGCATTATAATCTTCCACACGAGTAAATTTAACAACATAGTAATCATTCTCTAAGTCGGTAATCGTAACTTTACCTTTCTTAGCCCACTGTGCTTGTATCCTCTGGGCGAAATAGTGAAAACTAATTCTCTTCCCAAGAAGAGTAACTATAAGGGATATCTTCCACTTTTGTCTGAGATCGCGCTTTTCAGCAGACGAGAGTCTAATCACCGGACAAAGCGGGTCATCATGTTCACCATCCTCAACATCTAAGTCAGAGAACACCTCTTCATAATCCTCTTCCATCCTAACCTCCTCCATACAAGGCTCCTCCTCCACTACCCCCATAACAGTATCTTTCCACGAGAGTTGCCCTATACCATTATTCCCCACCCTTGATTTGGGAGAAACCGAGTTACCCTGACTTTGAATCCCACACTCCTCACCAACCATGTCCGACAATCCATTTATTTCCTTGATATGACCTAAGGCAGCCTGCACAAGAGTCGCCGCCCCAAATTGACCAACCCCTATCCTGCTTGACCTCGCGCCAGCCCCCTCCCTAGACTGCCTAGCAGGATTGCCGGCAGCCCCTATGCTCGGCCCTGCAGAACCGCCAATAATCCCAGCGCCTAGCCTAGCCTTCTCGCCGGCATCCCCTGCACACAGCCCAGCAGGAGCGCCGGCACTCCCCACGCCTACCCTAACTCCACTGCTGGCAAAGACGCCGGTACTCTCACCAAGCCGCCCCGCCCTATCCGCATCAGCTCCCGCCTGCCCGCTGCTCGAGATAAAGTCGGCCCCCTCACACGCCCGCCCCACCTCATCCGCAGCGGAATCGGCCTGCCCAAGAGGCGCCTTTCCTCCCGCATTGGAAATAGCCCCTGCCCCAGCCGCACGCCCGCGCACGGACTCCAGTCTATCAGATCCCATCGATACTGCCACGCTGCCTATGCCATCCTCCGATCCCCTTTCCTCCACGCGGCTCCGCATGTCCTTGCCCCCATCCAGCGCACCGCCCCAACCATCTCGCCTTCCTACCCTATCCCCGGTGGCCTCCTCCACCAGATCCGCCCAAGCCAAAGCCGGCACCACCCCTAAACCTTCACCCGGCTCCCCCCTCTCCCTAGATCTTTCCCTAATCCTTTTCACCATAAACCCTAGAAGAGAGGCAAGAGAGAGAGAAAAATAAAATTGCTTCTATAAACAAATAATTTAATAATTAACATTATTATCACATCCGGTTCCGTTTTATTTTGTTTTATTTCTATAAATCCATAAATCCCAACCCACCGTAGAGATAGGTGGGCCAAAGTTGGGCTAAACCTCATCTCAACTTTTCTTGTCCAAGCCTAATCACTAGACACAGGATTCCTGTGAACATGTAGAGCTGCTTGTGTCTAAGAGAATTGGAGAGCAAGAAATTTGTTTATTTTTCAGAATTGCTCTATTGCCTTGGAAACAAATTGTAATTAGAATTTCTTTTGCTGTGAAGTTGAAACTGCTATATAGTACAAAGGTAGAGGTAAAAAAGGATAGAATATTGTGGAGTAATTGGTCCTAAATAAATAGGACTCTTTGTTCTTTTGGTTGTATTTGGTATTCTGTTAATAAAAGTTCCTTTAATTTTTTTCTGATAAAAGAAAATGAGTAACTTTGAGAATCTACTGATGCAGATTTCTGTTCACATTTTGATCCTCTTCAATTTCATTCATGAATCTCATAACTTCCCTTTAACTGACTCATCTTGAACATCACACTCCGCTGCTGCACCTTGAACAGCATCTTCCAGTTTAAGATCTTCACTTTCTTACTTGGAGCTAGATTTGGATCAATCATGAGTTTTCCTGAGAAAAGATTTGCTTCCTAAGGTCTCATCTCCTCATGAACAACAGGTTGAGATCTGAAAATCAAGTAGTAGAGAATAGCATACAAAATTCCATTTTATACATAATGAATTATTTAGCGAGCAGATAAGCAGGAATTGGACATGATACGGCTATGTCTCCTTCAAATAGGACAAATGAGTTTTGAACTAACATGCAGAACAAATGCGAAAAACAAAGACCAAATGACAAGCCAATGGTTTTCTAACTCAGATCAAATGACAATGAAACCTTAATCGAACAATTTTCTTTTTTCTTGAACCAAAGGCATCCAGGAAATGTAAGTCAGCAATCATCTCTTATTAAAAATGCATCCATAAGAGATAGTGGCACAAGTTCTCAGCAGAGAGAGAAGCAATATCCAAGGATAAAACCTTCAATCACTTTTACAATCAAGTATCGAGTCTTTCTCCCAAACCATTATTTTCACCTAAAAGAATTGTTACTAATTGTTGCCCGCAACAAGTCAATTGCCACATGGCTATAACCAATCTAAAACCAAATGATTTGACCGATTTGAGAATATGCTTTGTTGGTTTATATGTAAACTTAGTGGTGTATAACCATTATCATTCACCTTCTCCTTATTTGCTAATAAAACAAGCCAGAGCATGATAAACTGCATGATTAGAAAGCTAGCATGCACTAGCATTTAACTTTTAAAGGGAAGAACAAGCTTACTCACCATCTTCAGAGAAAACCAAGCATGTTCCTATTGTTTCTTTGTATTCTCCAACCTGTCACCCCAAAAAAAGGAAAAGAAAAGAAAAATCATCAACCAAGAGAATTTATATTCACAATTGTAGCATCAACCTCAGTAGCCATCATGAACGTAGGTTTGTTATGAAATTTCTATTTCAGTTGAAGAAGACTCCTTTGTTAATCCGTAACTGAAACAAGAAAAATCGAACATGCATCGAGTCGGAGGGAATATCACATTGTAGTAAGCAAACTCACCAGCTTCAACTTGTCATCGATAATCAGTATTGGGTTCAACGTGTCAAGACCCTGAAATCCAAAAGGCAATATAACAAAAAAAAAAAAAAGATCATGTCAAGAAAATGGACCCAATAAAGCCAAAGAAGGAGTAACAAATGTAACAGAAAGGCACATGCAGTTGATAAAAAAAAAAAAGAACGCCAAAGAAGTGCAGATACCATCATTGACTCTATTTCGTCAACAAAAAAGCAAATTTGCAGAAAAGTATGGAATATGGAACACAGAGAAGATAAAGTTGTCTTGTGGTTTGTATCAAATCACTAAACAATGAGCACAAATGCCTGTAACAACGCTAAAGAAGGTTAAACCTGCTGACATGTCAATCCTAAGCAGCAAATATGGAGGAATATCAACTTGTCCAAAAACGGCATCAAGAATCAAGATCAAGCACAACATGTTCTTCTTCATCCTCCAGATGATGTTGCCGACTCAAGTTGACTTCATTGCCTGCACAAAAATATAAGGCCAAATTAATAGACTGATATTCCAATAAGTTTAACTTCAGAAATATACATCGGAACATATCATATGGTTTCTCAATGATGTGCAAATAAAAAAAATGGAAAACTCAAAAGAGGAGAAATGCCTCAAACTGTAATTCATTTGGAGATTAGTGAAAATCAAATACCCTTTTGCTTACAGGGCTGATAGCAAGTTAAAAGTTTCTAACTTTGAATTAACGACTAATAAGTTTTTAGCCCTCAATTGCATGCAAAGTAATATCACATGCGAATCATACTCTAACTACGTCCAATTTATAGGTATGAGCATGAATAGTAGCATAGATGAGAGGAACTGAAGCTATTTACAAACACACACAAAAAGAGAAAAAAAGTTCTGCATTGATGAGAGATTACCTGATTTTTCCTACTTTTCTTCTATAATCAGTAACAATGTCTACCCGTCTATTCTTATGTTATATTGATCTCAGCAATGAATATGCGATAATGAATTTGGGTTTCGAGAAAGGAGATGATAATCAGCTGAGGTAAAAGGATGGATTTGAATGAATTTGGAGCCTTACTGAAGACGAGACTAAAGCACTAAACCTTTTCATAGGCTTAAGCTAGTGGCACGGGAAGGGAGAAGAGAATAAACTTTTAGACCAGAAAGGAGACACCCCTTTTAGGACCGGGTCAAAACAGCCACTATAATTTTTTTTAAAATTTCCCGGGAATTCTACCCTTCCTTTAGAGTTGTAGCAAGCAAGTCAAAAAATGGGCATTCTGCGAGTTGTTATTCTCCTCTAGGAACGCATTCCAAAATCTTGACTTGCTTTCCTAAGATTGAATGTGGCCAAACAACAAGCTCCAATCCAAAAAAAAAGCTTCTCAATAGTATGCAAGAGAGAAGACAGCACACTTTCATCAGCTCTTGCTCACGAATCTTGTACAAAAAGGATAAGAGCAAATGAACCCCCTCTCCCTATTGAAAGATGTTTGCCACAATCTTAAATACTATGGCAGATAATTCATGAACTTAAGCTTGAATAACATGGCTGCTCTAACTCAATAAAGAACCGCAAAAAGTGAGCATACTCTACTATGAAAGAAATAAAGAATTCACAAACCAGTTAAGGAAGCATATAACTTTCATCCGGGTAATCCATATTTGTATATAGGTTTAGATCTGAAAGCTGCATTAATAATGAAGGTCTCATTGAATATTGATTACAAATAGACACAGTGATGTCATAAGCATATAGCAAAATCATATTGCAACTTCAATTCCTTATTGTTAAAACGAATTGCAAGAAAGTTCAATGTAGGGCTCAAATTATACACATTGTGGGTATCTTTTCTTGTCCATTGTAGCACTAGCACACACACATTAACTAAAAACTTTTTGTAAGGTTAAATCCAGTATAATTTGATGTTAATTCATGCTGAAATGGCCCATATGGAAACCAGTAAATAGAAAGAAAAGAAGGCTTTTCTCAATTATGGGGACTACTTAGCAGAATCTGAAGCAAACATCTAAGTATAGATGTTTACAATTTCGAATATACTACCTACTTATCTGTTCTAAATGCCCAAAAATATCATGTTTGAGGTTTTCATTAACTTTTAAGTATCAAATCCACAACACCTAGCATATGAAATAAATGGTTTGGAAGATAATTAAAGCCAAAACATACCCGAGAAAAGCCTCACTCTCTCCCTTCTCTGAGCTGATTCTACTATGAATTCAACGATTAATTCTTCAATTTCGTACTTACTTTAGCTTAGACTCTTCGTATGAGGCACATTATCAGAATAATCTGCATTCTACCGCAATTCCATTTCAATCAATTGAACTGATCGGCAACCAACTGATATGACTCTGGAATAAGAAGACTGGAAGCTTTACCCAGGGCCGAAAATACAAACACACACTCTCTATATGGATGCGTTTTGATAGTCTCTTTCTCCGACCTTGATCTTAGAAATTGCAGTTACTGGTTTCTTGTACTTCACTTGCGGGACTCAAGTCAAGTCTGGTGGATGAATCATGACCGTGCGATTTGGAATAAGATTGTGCCAGAATCCCACATCGGTAACAAATGAAGAAAGTATATGCTTTATAATTCCACAAGAAGCCATAAGCTGGCACGACCTTACTTGAACAGGATCTGTTCTATAGGATCGTACCTCTGTATCCTTGATCACTAAGGAGACAGGAACTCAAATTCGGTGGATGAATCATGACCGTGTGATCTGAGCGTGATTAACGGCGGGATGTTCTCTCGAGATCATCTGGGCTTGTAGAGGATCGTTTCTAGTCAGACTTGTCTGGTCTAGATTGGTCACACGGTTGTCTGACGGATTTCAACTTTTTTTTCTTCAACATTTTCTAAAATTGTCCTTCATGTTTTTTATAATTAATATTTTTCCCAATTTTGACCTTCACTTATTTATTTATTTGGTGTAATATATGCTATTTATGTTATAAATATTCGAATAACAAAAAAGTAGTAATTTTGTATATTTTCATTATCATTTCAAATAAAAAAATCATGAGTTAATTAAATGCCACTCATTTATTTTTCTTCAACAATTTTTAAAATAAGTCCTTCACTTTTTTTTTTTTGAAATAAGTCCTTCACTTATTACAATATATTTTTTTTTTCCTTCAACAATTTTCAAAATTGTCCTTCACTTATTACCATGATACTTGTAGATACTCATTTTGCGTTCCGGAGTTTTTAACGTTTTCATTTCTATTCAGTATCAAACAAATCGTAAATATTTTATTTTAAACTCAAAAGAGCTTATTAATAAATGAAAACACGTCTTTTTTTCTAATATCAATTTCTGAATCCCGATGAAACATCAAAATTATATTCGAAACTTGAACAATTAGGATTAAAAGGCATGAAGCCGGTTTAATAAGAATTTTTCTCAAGCGTGTTTTATTTTAAAAAATAAAACCGAGTTCGTCCGGATTTGAATTATCGTTTATTAGTGGATTTAATTATTGATTAATTTAGAATTAGTTTCAATTCATTAAATCGCGTCTTATTATTCATTTTAAATTACGAAACATGTATATTTCAGCTCCTAAATTGTAAATGTTAAAAAATTAAGATTAAAACATTAATTTTGATTGAGCCGTCTTTTTGGAATTTATAATCGAAATATAATGCATTTCTAAAAACTATGATTTACGATAAGGAACATGTAAAATAATTAAAGTACGCGAATAATGAATAAAAATAGAAAAATTTATTAATTAATCAATAAACATTATATTTCACAAATGGTCCTATCTACCTCTACCTCTATTTTTATTTTCAGTAAATTTTGCCGGACCGTGAGTCCCGCTCGTCAATGATGGAGATATCCAAAGGTTCTCATTTTAAAACCGAAGGCATCTGTTGTATTTCTGAAAAAAAGGCTCAAAGCCCACATTCAATTCGAGAATATTTTCAAGTGACCGAATTATTTTAAGCGACCGAGTTATTTCATTTCAGTTTAAGTCCAACAAATTCCAAAGCTCGAGGTATTGTCCATACACATTCAACAAATTTCACAGCTCGGGGTATTGTCCATACAAATCCAATGAAGTCCGTTCGGATCCAAAATTGTTCGAGAATCCAATCTGGGTTTAAGTTTAGGCCAGAAAGCATAAGCAAGCCCAAATATTTAAAATTCTGGAAATCAACTTATTGGGTAGCAAGAAGCCCAAAATGCATCTTCATCGACAACATTCAAAATGCTAGGCGCATAACAGTCTCAAGATTTTGTAATTTCAGTGTAAATAGAAAGGTCCCACAATTTACAACATTTGTAGGAATTTAGAATTACAGTAAATATTTCATCAAAAAAAAAAAAAAGAATTACAGTAAATATCCACTTAAAAAGCAAGATTGTTGTAACAGAAGCAAGCAATAGAGTCTGTAATAAGTTCTTCCAATAGAGTATAAAGATAGTCATTTACATCGGAAACATTTCTTTTTACATTTTATGTATATAGCTTACACAGTGAAACTCCCAATTGACCGTCTGAAAGTCACTGAAACTCGAAATCCTGCGCTTGAAAGCCACTAAAACTGAGTGAACTCACGAACAACAGTTGCAGATTCTGAAAATCAATGTTGTATAACTACTAGAGAATAAAATACAAAATTCTATTTTATACAGAATGAGTTATTTAGCAACAATAGCAGATAGCAGGAATAGGATATGATATGGTTACACAGGCAACTATACCAACAAATGCAGAAAACAAAGACCAAATGACAACCCAATGGTTTTCTAACTCAGACCAAATGACAGTGAAACCTTAACCGAACAATTTTTTTTCTTGAACCAAAGGCATCCAGAAAATGAAAGTTATCGGCCATCTCTTATTAAAAATGCATCCATTGGAGAAAGTTGCACAAGTGCTCAGCAGAGAGAGAGAAGCAATATCCACGGATAAATACCTTTCAGCACTTTTACGATCAAGTACCAGGTCTTACTCCCAAACCTTTGGGTTTTCTTGCAAAATTTTACCTAAAAGAATTGTTACTAATTGTTGCTGGCAAAAGTCCATTGCCACATGGCACGAACCAACCTAAATCCAAATAATTTGACCGATTTAAGATTATCCCCTGTTGGTGTATATTATTGATAGAGAATGGCTTAGCCATTTGTCAGTGAGGCCTAGAAACCCTCTAACGCCCTTGAGAGTCATTGGAAGTGGCCAATTGAGCATAGCAGCCACCTTTTCAGGGTCAGTAGCCACACGATCTGCTGAAATAATGTCCTAAGTAGGAGATATGGTTAACCCCAAACTCACATTTAGAGGCCTTAAGAAACAATTGGCAATGAGTGAGTAGGTCACAAACAATTTGTAGGTGGTGTAGATGGGTATCAATGCCAGGGCTATAAATTAGAATGTCATCAAACAATACTAGGATGAACTTGCATAGGTAGGGCTTACAGATTGAGTTCATGAGGGACTGGAAGGCAGGGGCATTGGTGAGCCCAAAGGGCATGACCAGGAACTCATAGCAGCCAGAATGAGTCCTGAATGCTATCTTGTAAATGTCTTCCTCTGTCATTTGAATTTGGTGGTAACCTGCTCTTAGGTCTAGCTTAGAAAATTTCGTGCCACCATGTAGTTCATCAATGAGCTCTTGAATAATGGGTACGAGAAATTTGTCTTCAATGGTGACCTTGTTGAGCTCCCTGAAGTCCACACAGAATCGCTGCCTGGGCATCTTGAAACTGTGCTTGCAGTTTTTCTAAACGCTCAGCAGTTGCCTCAGATCTAGAGTGAAACTGCATGGTAAGTTATTGAAGCTGTTGTTCTAATGCATCCATGGCTGCCTTGGCTCGATGTTTGGCTGCTCTCGTTTTCCTATAGAAACTATTTACCATTCACAGAATGGCCAGAGGACGGTGTCTCTGATACCAACGTCAGGTACATATGCTGAGAGAGAATTTAGAAGGGTTAGATAGAGTAGATAGGCAGAAAATAGAGAGAAGATTAGAAAGAGAGAAAGAGATAAAGAAGATTGATAATTCTCATTGATAATGAACCTTGAACAAAAGCATGACATAAATAGGAAGAAGGATAGTACAGAGTTTTCAAAAAAAAAAAAAAAAAGTACAGCTGATGTAGCAGCCAGTATTATTCTACCGTTATCATTCCCTAGCTGATCATTCTCTAGCTGGAACTCTCCAACAAACTGGAAATGGCAAGGATAGCAGAATAATAAAATAGCAAGGGTAACAAATAACAGAGTCACCCTAACAGAATTAACTAACTTCTAGGATAATTTCTCTTTTATTCCTTCTACTTCTTACTTCTACGCTGATACGTGACACCATTGGTAGCAATGTTCTAGAATAGGGAATGAGCTGGCAGTAGAAGTTGGTTATTTGGGAAGATGAGCTTGAGGGTAGTTTGGGTAATAGGCTGATTATAAGTAGAAATTGGTAGTATGTTTTGGGTTATTTCGGTTTGGCTGCTTTGCGCAGAGGCTCTGCCTTTGGTAGAGAAGGGGATTGGGTTTTAGCTCAATTCATTTATCTTGTATGTATGTTCTTCCTTTCCTAGTTTCTGTATTTCATCTTCTACTTCATCTTCAATGAATATCAGTATTTCTCAATTCCGTGTGTTAGTGTGAGTAGCGTTGCTAATCTGATTTGGGAGATCTATATTTCGATTCTCTATTATATATGTAAATGAACAAATAGAAAATTTATAAACATGATGAAACTCAAAGTTTATCTCATGCAACAATATCATTCACCTTATCCTGATTTGCTAATAATACAAAATTTAAGTTACTGCTAATCTTAGCAGCCGGAGCATGATAAAATGCATAATTAGAAAGCTAGAGTTTAACTTTTAACGGAAAGAACAAGCTTACTCACCATCTTCAGTGAAAACCAAGCATGTTCCTATTGTTTCTTCAGATTCTCCAATCTGTCACCCAAAAAGAAGAAAAGAAAAGAAAAATCATCAACCAAGAGATTTATATTCACAAATGTTGCATCATCCTTATTAGTCATCGACTGAAACAAGAAAAATCGAATATGCATCAAGTCGGGGGGAATATCACATGGTAGTAAGCAAACCCACCGGCTTCAACTTGTCTTCAATGTGTGAAGACCCTCAAATCCAAAAGGCAATAGAACCAAAAAAAAGAATCGTGTCAAGAAAACACCTAGTAAAACTAACGAGGGAGCAATAAATGTAAGAGAAAAGGCACATGCAGTTGATAAAAAAAGAAAAGAACTCCAAAAAAGTGCAGATACCGCTATTTCGCCAACAAGAAAGCAATTTTCAGATAAGTATGGAACACAGAGAACATAAAGATGTGTTGAGGTTTGTACCAAATATACTACTATATACTTATCTGTCCTATATGCCCAGAAATATCATCTTTAAGATTTTTCAGTAACTTTCATATTGCGAAGTATTAATGATCCAACAAATCCACAACAGCTAGCATACGAAATAAATGGCTTGGAAGATGATTAAAAGCCAAAACATACCCGAGAAAAGCATCTCTCTCCCTTCTCTGAGCTGATTCCACTATTAATTCAACAATTAATTCTTCAATTTCGTACTTAGTTTTGCTTAGACTCTTCATATCCAGAATAATCTGCATTCTCCCGCAATTCCATTTCAATAGATTGAAACTGATATGAAATCAATTAATTTGGAGATTAGTGAATTAATGGCTAATGGTTTGCAGCCCTCAATTGCATGCAAAGTAATATCACATGGGAATCATACGCTAATCACCATTTCATAGGTATCGGTATGAATAGTAGCATAGATGAGATTGAGAGGAATTGAAGCTATATACAAACACACACAAATAAAGAAAAAAGGTTTTGAATTCATGAGATTACCAGATTTTCCTACTTTTCTTTCTATAATCAGTAACAATGCCTACCCATCTATTCTCATGTTATATTGGTCTTCTTCAGCAATGGATATGTGCGTATTGGCCTAAGTAGGAACTTTTGGTTTTGTGAAAGGAACTGAGGTAAAAGGATGGATTTGAACAAATTTGGAGCCTTACTGAAGACAAGACTAAAGCACTAAACTTTTTCATAGGCTTAGGCTAGTGGCACGGGAAGGGATAAGAGAATAAACTTTTAGCCCAGAAAGGAGACACCCCTTTTGGGACCGGGTCAAAACAGCCACGACAAAAATGATGAAATTTCCCAGGAATTCTACCCTTTCTTCAGAGTTGTAGCAAGCACTTCAAAGACCGGGCATTCTGCGATGGTCTTTTCTAGGAAGGCATTCCAGAATCTTGACTTGCTTTCCTATGATTGAATGTGGCCAAACAACAAGCACCAATCCAAAAAAAGCTTCTCAATAGTATGGCAGACAGAGAAGGCAGTGCTCTTTCACCAGCTATTGCTCACGAATCTTGTAGAAAAAGGATTAGAAGCAAGAATCTTGACACAATCTTAAATAATATGGCTGATGATTCATGAACTTATCCTTGAATAACATGGCTGTTCTAATCCGGGGAGTAGGAGAAGGGTGTGTAAAGTGTGCTACTGCACAGCATAGGCCCCCAAATTTAAAGGACCTAAGCTTTTTATTATTCAACATTTAAGTAATTTTATTATTATTTATTATGTTTAAAATTAAGTGAAAATTACTTATTCAGAAAATATCTAAAGCCTAATAGTTTAAGAGTTTTAAGAAGATCTAATTTTTTTTGTTATTATTATTATATAATATCTAATTAAATTATTTTTGTTATATTTATTATGTCAAACCATAAAGTTAAAGTATTGTTGTGTTTTATTTTGTAGAAACAGTATTGTTATGTGTGAATGTATTAATTTTTTCTAATGAATAAGGTCCAATTTTTTCATTTAGCACAGGGCCCCGTAAATGTTTAAGACGGCCCTGGTTCTAACTCAATAACGAACCGCAAAAAGTGAGCATACTCTACTATGAAAGAAATAAAGAATTCACAATCCAGTGAAGGAAGCAAATAACTTTTATTCGGGTCATCTATATGCGTATATATGTTTAGATCTGAAAGCTGCATTCATAATAAAGGTCTCTTTGAATATTGATTACAAACAGACACGTTGCTGTCATAAGCATATCAGCAAAATAATATTGCAACTTCTTATTGATAAAATTAATTGCAAGAAAGTAGGGTTCAAATTTACACACATTATCTATATATTTTCTTATCCAATATAGCACACATAGGGTAAATTTCATTAATGGTGTACAACCTTTGACCCATTTCACACTTTGGTGTACAAACTTCATTTTGTCTCACTAATATATACGACCTTATGGGTGACCTCCCGATATGGTGTACAGCAGGTAAAAATGACCGGTCAACGCAAAGTCAACGCGACACGTCAGCAGTTTGACCGGTCAAAAAGTCAAAGTTAACCCACCATATTTGCAATTACTAAAATACCCTCATTCATGTTTTCTTCCTAAAATTACCCCCCCTCTCTCTCTCTAAAAAAAGCTTAACTGAATCATGGTACTGGATTTCGAGATTCTTATAAATCCAGCATATCCATTAAAATCCAGAATTCAGTCTTAGATTCAAGTACTGTAAATGAAATTTAGCAAAAGATAGAAAAATAGTTGTAGATAGAAAGAATTTTTTGTGTGTACAACAAAATTGCCATGGTCTTCTGATTAATTACATCACCTTCTTCATTCTTATCTAAATTAATTTATGCCTCCAATAGATCTCCAATAATCCTTATAAAACCCCAAGTTCATTAGTGTATCAATTATCAAAATTCACCAAATCAATTCAACAATTATTTATAGAAATGAAGACGGTGCCCTAAGAAGAAGCTCTTTAGGGATTCAAGGTAAAGTCAACAGTTCCGTTAACGAGAGGCACTTCTTTATCTCCAAAGCATACCTCAAAGCGGTTGTTAGTGTTCCGGCAGGTGGATAGTAGTGGATTAGAACAAAGGAAAGAGCGGCGATGACATTGAAGATTCGCTGCTTATTGTCGCCGCCGTTAACATAAACGCGAAGGTTACCTAACATCGTTGTGAATCGAAAGACGATGGATCTGCAATTTGTTCAAAGGTGGAGGCTGCAAAGTGATAAAGCCAACAACCAATTATTGGAATTTAATACTTAAAATCTGAAAGTGAGGACTTCGCAAACCGACAATGGAACCAAAGGGGAATGGAGTTTGAGTGACGTAACCGATTTGAAATATCTCCTGTAGAAGCGGTTTTTGGAAAGAACGAAGGATAAAGGTTATCAGAACAGAAAATTGATGGAATCCGAAAGCTTTTTAGAGAGAGAAGGGAGAGAGAGGACTTAGAGAGAGAGAAAGATGGACATAGGAGTTGTAAGGAAGGGGATGAGGTATTTTAGTAATTATATAAGGAGTAGGGGTATTTTAGTAATTGCATTAGGAGTGGGTCCCACTTTTAAAATGAGTAAAATGAAAAACACTGATGTGGCACGTTGACCAAGCGTTGACCGGTCATTTTTACCTGCTGTACATCAAAGTGGGAGGTCATCTATAAGGTTGTACATATTAGTGAGACAAAATGAAGGTTGTACACCAAAGTGTGAAATAACACAAAGGTTGTACACCATCGATGAAATTTACCCAGCACACATACATAAGCTATAAACTTTTTGTAACAGAGTTAAATCCAGTCTGTGTTGATGTTAATTCATGCTGAAATGGTCCATATGGAAACCAGTAAATAGAAAGAAAAGAAGGCTTTTCTCAATTATAGGGACTACTTAACAGAATCTTAAGAAAACATATAAATTTAGATGTTTACAATTTCTAATATATGATATACTTATTATCTGTCCTAAGTGCCCAGAGATTTTACGAACTAACTAATGATCCATCAAATCCACAACAGCTAGCTTATGAAATAAATGGTTTGAAAGATGATTAAAGCCAAAACCTACTGGAGAAAAGCATCTCTATTCAACGATTAATTCTTCAATTTCCTACTTAGGTTTGCTTAGACCCTTCTTACTAGACACGTTATAAGAACAATCTGCATTCCCCCTAATTCCAGTATAAGAATAATCTGCATTCCCCCTAATTCCATTTCAAACGGATATGGCTCAATAAGAAGATTGAAAGCTTTACCCCGACGATATACTCTCTCTCCATGGATGCGTTCTGATAGTCTCTTTCTCCGACCTTGATCTTAGAAATTACAGTTACTGGTTTGTTGTACTTCATTTGCGGAACTCAAAGTCTGGTGGATGAATCATGACCGTGCGATTTGGAATAAGATTGTGCCGGAATCCCACATCGGTAACAAATAAAGAAAGTATATGCTTTATAGTTCCACAAGAAGCATTAAGCTGGCACGACCTTACTTGAACAGGATCTGTTCTATAGGATCGTACCTCTGTATCCTTGATCACTAAGGAGACCAGAACTCAAATCTGGTGGATGAATCATGACCGTGTGATCTGAGCGTGATTAACGGCTGGATGAACTCTCGAGCTCATCTGTGCTGTAGAGGATCGTTTCTAGCCAGACTAGTCTGCCTAGAGTGGTCATGCGGTTGTCTGACGGATTACATATTTTTTCCTTCTAACAATAAAGTTGTCTTTTTTTTTTGAGAATTTTTTTTTAAAAGACAAACATTTCATATTTTTTTTATATTTGTTGGTGCACTACAGCTTTTAAAATTGTCCTTTTTTTTTTAGAATTTCTTTTTCAAAATACAAACATTTCATATTTTCTATATTTGTTGGTGCACTAGTTTTAAAATGTCTACTTTTATTTAAATAGTTTATTGTCAAATGAAAAAAAACTTAAATTTAAATGGTTTAATATCTCCTCAGCCCCCTCAACTTATCTCAATACTGCAACTGACCCCTCGAACTTAGATTTGTGACAACTAACCCTCTCAAATTGTTCAATTGGAATAAATAACTCATCAAGTTGCTTATTTAGAACAAATAACTCCTAAATCCCCAAAACAATTCAACATAATATTACATCAGAAATAAAAGATATCAAAATATCGGTTGCTAAATCTAACTAATCTACTGATATATTAACTAAAGGGGAAAAAAAATCTCAAAATAACCCATTTAAGAGGTTATTTGTTTCAAATAAGAAAATTGAAGGGTTAGTTGTCACAAGTCTAAGTTCGAGGGGTCAGTTGCAGTATTGGGACAACTTGCGGGGACTTGAAAGATATTAAGCCAATTTAAATTATTATACTCTTTTAATAATTTTGTAGAAAATAATAAATAATTAACATTATCATTTCAAACAAAAAATAATATGAGTTAATTAAGTGCCAGTCAATTTAGAATAAAAATCAAAATTGTTGAGGATAAGTGAAAAAAAGAAAAGTATTTTCTAAAAAAAAAAAAGGAAATTACACCATGGTGGTCATTGTTATACGCCAAAATAACTTAGCATTGCCTCATCAAAGAATTGAAAATTCAAGGTGAAAAAAAACAATCTTCAATGAGAAAAGGAGAAAATAATAAATTTCACAAAAGAAATTCTCACCAAACTACTTGTAATACTTGTGTGGACCTGATATTGCTAAACTATTGCAAACCCAATACACCTTTCTCCGATTAAACTTTCTTCGACGGCTATTATCACCATTTTATATAATGTTTTAGATCAATGTTTTATTTTGTGTTATTTTGAGTTTTTTTTTTTTTTTTTGTGAGTATTCTCTCTAGGTTTAAGTGTATTCTGCCTTATTTTAGTCTTGATTAGAGTTTTAAGTAATTTCAGATGTTTCCATACTTGAAACGAAGTAATTGGAGAAATATATTTAGAGCTGCTCGATGAGCTAATTGACACTGCTCGACGTGTTATGATTCAAAGTCAATAGAGGAATTAAAAAGCCAAAGTGTTGGATATTGATCTTAAGTGATTGCTCGACAAGTTACTTGTAATTCCAAAATTAAAAGAAAAGTTGTTAATACTGTCTGACTTCTCAATCAGAAGAGTCGACCTCCGGAGTTATGAGGATTTGCTTTTTAAACTCTAATAGCGGAAATCGTCATTCTTCTCCCTTAACAGATCTCCAAAATTGATGGCAGATGACACAATAAAGTCGGAAAGATGGAAAGTCATCCTACAAGACATGTCGGGTGTAAACGCCGATGAAATCTTCATCATCGATTCTTTCGGAGGTCGTTGTTGATATTTTGTCTAGGACCAAGAAGATATTTAGTCATAGCTTCAAGAAACAGATACTCAACTGATAAACTGGTGTGGGTTGGCGTCGGACTTGAGCCATGATCCCGGGCTTTAGGATTTTGCTTCTTTTTTACTTTAGCTTTCTTCCCCTTGTTGGCTTCTACACCTGATGGGTAATCTCGGTTCGCTAGAAGGAGACGAGGCGGATTCCTCCAAGGACGAAGGTTAACGAGAATTCTTCTGTTTCAACGCTTCCAAAATAGAAGAGAAAAAGAACTTACGCTTATTGAAGATGGTCAAAACTCTTTACTCAGAAGAAAATGGAAGAAATCTTGAAAATTAAAACTAACACTCATAAAACCCTTTTTATAAGCGTTTAAGTCACCATCAATGAATGTGACTGTTATCATCAACGCGTCTTGAGAATTCCAAATCCTTCCGCCTACTCCTACTTAGTCTAGAGCGCTGCAATAACATGTGTCAAGCTTCAAATGGAATCTAAAGAGCGAGCATAATGATGCCTACTAGGAAGGTGGCCGCACACCTACCTGCAACTAGACCTGGCAATTTTGTGTTCGAGTCGTTTTCATGTCGTGTCATTTTCGTGTTCATGTTAAAAATAAATAAACCTAAATCCAACCCAAAAACTTTCGTATTACAATCGTGTTAACTTGTTCGGGTTAGTATCAGTTTCGTGTTGTGTTTCCAGATTATATGTAATTTTGTTATGCATATATATTAATGATAACTTTTAAAATTATAAGAAATATGATACTATTTTTAAATAGTTTATGTCATTTTTAGATTAGTATCTTAACACTAACCATCGAAAAGTCCGTTAATATCATGTTAGATGTCTTGTAATGTGTTTATAACAATTTAGAAGGTTCAAATCATATTTGCACGTAATAATTATAATTTTATTATTTTTATTAATGAAATGACAAATAAAAATATGGATAATATAATAATAATTTTAAATATTCGTATTATTTCGTGTCATTTCGGAATAGCACAACAACCCTAACTCAACCCAAAAATTTGCATGTCAGTTTCGTGTCAACCCAAAAATAACACATTACCTACTAAGCTAAACTCAAACATTAAATTTGTGTGTCGATTTCGTGTCATGTAATCAGGTCGTGTGTACTTTTGTCACCTCTACCTGCAACTATGATGTCCCCTCGTGTGACGATCCACCATTGGAAATTTACGGATCACACACACCCAAATATCTTTCTCCAAACGAAATGATTGAATGGGCCCTGTGAACGCTTCCAAACGGACGAAATCCTAAAAGAGCTTCTAGAGTGTATGGGGACATTTGATAACATGTGAATTAGTATCAGTACATATGTTTCCATCCTAGGCAGTTAGGAGCGTTTGGAGCACTAAGAGCCGTCAGATTCAACTAAATAGGAATATCACCACTCCTCTAACATATGGACCAACATGAGAATCTCCAAGTCGCACTCAGACACCAGCAAGACCACTTTAATTATCGGAGTATTACTTCGCAGAATCTCGAGTTTAAATAACTTTAAAGATAAAAATTACTCTTGACTGATAACATTAAATATATTTTTGTACTTTATCCCTTGTTTTGGGGTTAGAGGAGATTCATTAAACGGAATTTATTTATCTAACCTTGTCTGGGAAGGAATTTAAATTGAGATGAGAGTTAACCTCAATTTTTAATCTCACTAAATTGGAGGAATTTGAAGATTCACTAAATAACCGGTCTTCCCCTTACCTCTCGTTCCTTTAATGAACCTTTTCAAACTTTCGTCTAATGATAGCCTTAGAAAATAGACCTGGCAATTATCGTGTTTCGTGTCAAAATCGTGTTATCTCATATTTATGTTCCATATGGTTTTATATGTTATAAATGCTAGAAAAATGATTTTCGTGTCAATCGTATCGTGTCAGTCGGGTTGGCTCTGTAATCGTATTTTCGTGTCAGAAATTGCCACCTCTATTAGAAAATATAGGGAAAGGATTATAACTTGTTTTTTCTAAAAATCTTATGTACGAAAATTATAAATTAAGTATTACATAAGCAAATACTATAATTTATATTTTTCTTTCGGCAGAACACATATAATTTATATAAATATATGTATTAATTTCTTTGGAAAAGGTAAGGGGTCCCTTAACTACGTCATTACCCGTGGCATTAAAAATAAAACGCATATTATATCATGCCAAGGCGCAGCTAAATAACATGCTGCCAATGTAATTATTCATTAAAGTATATAATTAATTAACAAACGCATGAACCATTACGTAATTCCATTTGTAATCAATGTATAAATTATTGGTTTTTTAGACTTAATTAGTATTGCACATATAACCTAACTTACAACTTCTATGACGTACTAATACTGATTAATTAATATTTACTATTAATATTATCGATTAAGGTTGATTTGGATGGTTAAAGATCTCAATTCACTTAAGATAGAGATATCGAGTTTCAGTCATAACATACACGAAAAGCTTTAATTGGAAGATGATTCATTCAGACAGTGTCCGTATATGAACAATATATTTGTATTATATATGTGCATATTTATCATAAATTTTTTTGAAAGAAAACGATGTAGATTAAAGATCCGCAAATAAAGCATTACAAGCAAAAGGAGGAAGGGCCGAAACTCATTCTCCACAGTCACACACGACAGCCACTATCCTTAAGTAAGGATTTAGAGGCACTGATAAACTAATAACTAAGAATTCGATTCGAGAAGGATATTGTTCCAACTCGATGCTTTTCGACAACAGAGGCTTCATCTATCAGGATGTCTTGCATTGCAGGTAAACCTGCCATTGTCAGCCGCCACAAACCCAGTTGGGTCCTGCATGACGAAGCCATACTTAGCATAACCAGTGTTCGGAAACATTGCTGCATCGAAGTTGACCTTATGCTTCGCTACGGAATAACCCTCTATTTCTCAATAGAATTGGTTGAATGCAGAAAATGAGAGACATAGTCCGTCACGTGATAAAAAGAAAATGTTAAAAAATAAATAATTAGAAACTTTTGAAAATTTTACTAGACATTTCAAGTTTTTGGATTATTGGATGGAAATGGACAAAAAATAGAGGATTATTATTGAATACAATAGAAATTAATTTTTAAATAATTTTGCACACTATATTCAGCCAAAGCCCTAGCAAAAAAAAAACTAGGGGGGTAATAGTACATTGTAGCTAGTAAACAATTGCCCTATTTAAGTAAAAGAAAACAAAAAAAGCTTAGATGACTTTAAGAAAAAAAAAACTACTCTAATTCTAGACAATGTCAAAGAAGGTATCATACACCATGGATGACATTCTAGTTTTCGTATTAAAATGTTCCTTTTATAATTCTTAGATCTTGCTCTTGCTATTGTTCGTAATAATTAGTTATGTTCTACCTATATGATAAGTTTTTCTATGAACTAGACGCGATCCTTCCCTCGTTATTATTATCTATGTGCCTTGCAGTCAAAGCTTCAATCGAGAACCCCACAAAGGGATTATCTTTGGGTTGTTTTACATTACTTGTCAAAGTTTGAGTCTGTCCACCCTGAAATTTATGTTTGTTTTCTATGAGGAACGATCATCCAAAGCCTATATTCAATATCCGGTGTCTTAAGTGCGTCTGTCAGAATAGGGCTAGATTCCAACTAATTACCCTGACCCACCTGATTCACAATTTGATCCCTAAGTTCCCCATTAGAATCCACAGATGTAGTAATCATGTTTACAATATTAGTTTGTTTTGATTGAATGATACTTGGTAGGCCACAGGAAGCCTTCAAGTGTCCATAATGCCCACAATTCGTGTAGGCAACTTATAGTCCCTCATGTTCCACACGTTGTTCTACTCCATCCAATTAAAATTTCACTCTCAGTGGTTTATGTAAGTCCACCTCTAGACAAACTCGTGCAAACTTACCCCTTGAGGCTTTTGCCATATTTTCATCCACTCTTAATGGTTTGCCTACTGCAACAATGATGGTAAAAGTATGTCTTCATTATAGTATAGAGGAAATTCCAGAAAACGTATCCATACCATGGTTGTGTCTATGAGAGCTTCAGAAGGGTTAAACTCTGGTATCCACCTGCTAACAGTCTGGTAATGTCCTTGAACAAGCAATGGCCCATCATTTATCATATGGTTCATGTCTAGTTCGTTATCAAATTTCACCAGGTGGAATCCTTGTCCCAAATCCATAATCTCAAAGCCAGCAATTGGTTTCCACAATTCAACAGCTCTTCTTTCTAAAGCAATAAAACCTAGTTCTCTACCAAGCAGCTTAATTATTAAAGACTTTTCCCAAGAAGTAATTAAAGCCTTTTTAAGTTCTGGATCAATGGTGACTCGAGGTTTGAGGGTGTCATTGTTCGCAAGCTCAATTTGCACCTTATCGTGATGATCTCTTGGCGTAGACGGCAAACCTCTTTCAAACGCAATATCGCGCCATGACTTCCATGGAACAAAATATTAACCTAAGCTTAAATGAAATATATAATAATAATAATAATAATAATAAAATCTATTTTTCTTTATTTTACTATATTGAGTGTATATGTGATTTAAATATATTTAACTATTCAAAACTGATCTCTTTTAAAAAAATATTCAAAATTGACACATTTTCAATTCATTCATGATTATGTTTTCTTAATATAAAATTCTATTAAATATTAATAGTTTGATAAAAAAAATTAATATAAAACCCCTCAAAAGTTTAAAACTGGCCTTAGCATAACTAATACTCCTAAAAATGTATTGCAATTTATAATTAAGAAATATATTACAAAGACTAGAAATATGTGTAAATATATTTTTGTTGATTTCTATAACAAGAATTGTCTATTTAGAAGGGATCGAAATTTAGCAATTTAAAATGAAAAGAACACATAGGTAATATAAAATCGTTTTTTACAATAATAATAAAATTGTCTTCTTCACTAAATTTAAACTCAAACTTGCTCCATTAATCGTTTTTTTCTGGCTTAATGTTTGAGATGAAGTATATAAAATACTCTATATTGTCATAATTTCATTGGCTTAATATATCATTTGCCCTTCAAATTGTTTAAAAAGTTTAATTGTCCCTTTAAACTTTTAAAGTGTATCAATAGCTCCCTTAATATGCTTAAATTGTCTCGATAACCCTTTCAACTTACTTAAAATGTAATTAATTAACCATTTGTTTATAAAAAAAAACAAGTAAACTGCATGTGTAAAGTGTGTCTCATGCACCTTAAAATATTATTATATAATTTATCTAATAGATTAAAATATATTAAAAAGGAAGTTATTACTTACTCAACTCCAAAAATTTCCTTCTTTGATGTTAGAACCTCACATTCCGATTTTTATCGTTTTAGTTTTCTAAAGTGCATGCAATATAATTTCTGTATGCAACTTACTTTTTTGCCACAAAGTGATCATTTGACTGTATTTTAAACAAGTTGAAGAGACTATCGAGACACTTTAAAATTTCAGGACGGACAATATATTAAAGGTACGTTTGGTAAGACGTAATGGACTTCGTAATGGAATGTCCATTACATCAAAAGCTCATTACTATGTTTGGATGCAATTTTTTAATTTTATTGGAATGTAATGAGAAAACCATAGGTTACATTTTGTTCAATAAAGCTTGTAATCTCTTACATAGAAAAATGAGTTGAATTCTCATTACATCCAAAACATGTAATCCTAATTGTTACTCTTAAAGCTTCTTTAACCTCTCATTTATCAAATCTCACACCTCAATCTAACATCTTATTATTCTCAAAAACGCAAAAATTAGAAAAACATGAAAATTTAAAAACGAGAAAAAAGTAATTTTTTATATATATATATACACTAATTAAATTAATTTCAGCTAATCCAATTTTGTATTTGATTTTGATTCAAATTTTTTTTTGGCATTTTTTGTATTTTCCGTGTTTTTCGTTTTTCGCTTAATCTCATTTTTCATACTATGTTTTTCGTTAATTTTAATTATGCAAATAAAATTTTATGATTATATTTATTTAGACAAACATAAATATTATAATGGTAGTTACATTTCTTCCTTTTCTATTTATTTAACAATCAAACATGGTAATGGAATCATTTTATATTACAAGTTTGATTACATTACATTGCATTACGGCATACCAAACCGACTCTCAATCATTTTATTGCTAACATCATCATAGTTGATGGGCTACAAATAGGGTCTCCACTCCTTGAAAGTTTCTCTAGAATTCACAAAATGGACACCATTTCTAGCTCAGCTTCGCTCACATCGCCGCGGATCCGGTGCTTCGATCCTACCAACGGTTATCATACAACCGATAATCACAGGCCTTACTTTAGAACCTTCTCTTCAACCTCTTCATCTTCTTCTCCCAGTCCCAGAGATACGAGCACGCCAAATTCTACGAAATTCGACCCCAAAATCGTCGCCGGCGACTCTGGCTACGTTCTTGAAGATGTTCCTCACTTGACTGATTATATCTCCGATCTCCCTGTACTTTTTCTATTTTACCTTTTTTTCATTTTACTTTGCTATAAGCCTGAAATTTACCACATAGTCATCAGAGAAAAACAGTCCAATGTTAAGTCAAATATTTCAAGCCAAGATGACGTGGTCTGAAATATTAGACTTAATATTGCATTAGATTAATTATTATTGTTTCAAAGCTCAAATTCAATTTTTCTTGATAAAATCACTCAACTTTGAATTTTGTAAAGGACATAGAAATGATGCCATGACTGACAAATCAACGTAATTCAATTGAGATCCCTTATCAAAACGACACGTGGTAGCTATCACGTGTAAGTTTTTTTTATGGAAAAAATAAAATTTAATTTTTTTATAAAAGTAATCAACACATAGCTGCCACATGTTACTTCGATGGGAGATCTTAGTTGAGTGACATGTCAATTATGGTATTATTTTGATCTATTTTAACTATTTTAACTACTAAAATTGGCAAAGTAATGTAATTGAGACAAATTTTATTGAGATAAATAGGTTTAGGACCAATGGTACATTTAACCCTATTTTTGTCCTTTATTCCTTAAAAAGCATTTTTGGCCCTTTGACTTGTTAATATTTTTATTTTTAGCCCATAACTTTAATTTAATGATTTTTAACTCTTAATTTTCTTTTGATAAGGTTTACCCTTTAATAGATAAAATTAGTATACTTCAATTACGCACCATGAATTCTAAATGCAATTTGAAAAAAAAAAAAAAGTTTCCTTTTAATATCAAGTTTGATAAGATTAAATCTCATAAAAAAAAAAAAAAAAAGAGCCAATTAGTGAATTAAAAAATATCGTTTTGCAAAGTTAAAACGTTAAAAGATTTGGAAGTTGATTAGTTCATTGCTTCTTCTTTTTTTTTTCCTTTTCCAGCACATGAGAAGAAAATATATTTTTATTTTTATTCTTATTTCATTAATTTTAATTTATCTTTTTTACGGATTCAGACATATCCCAATCCCTTGCAAGACAATCCTGCATATTCAGTTGTAAAGTAAGTTGAATATTTTTGTTTTTTAGTTAAAAATGATGAGAGACATGACATCAGTTTATTCATATCTGATATCATGAAAAACTACTATGTTTTAAATCAGGCAGTATTTCGTGAATGCAGATGATACTGTTGCTCAGAAGGTAATTTATTTTATTAACTTATTTTCTGATTTTGATTATAGTTAACCAAAGTACCCACTAATTCTGATTAATCAACGCAGATTGTTGTACAGAAGGAGAGTCCAAGAGGATTACATTTTAGACGTGCTGGTCCCCGTCAAAAGGTTGGAACGATTATCCTTAATTAATTTCGTGATTACTATTTATTTAATACCGTTGACCTGTTACTAAGAAACAGTGTTGATCTCCGGACTCCGAGGAAAAAAAAATTAGAATAACCGAAATTTCCATCATAAAATATATAATTTCCATCTGTAATGTTGCTTATTCAGAATTTGTAACGGATATGACATCAATGATGGAATCGGAGACGGAAATATCCAACACCGATACTTAGTCCCAAAAGAATCTGCAATTTTTAAGATATTTTTTACCCTCTAAATATTTGTTTCTGACTCCGCCATTGGTTAAATAGGTATATTTCAAATCCGACGAAGTGCACGCATGTATTGTGACATGTGGTGGTTTATGCCCTGGTTTAAACACAGTGATTAGGGAGTTAGTATGTGGATTACATTACATGTATGGTGTCAACAAGATTCTTGGGATAGAGGTAATTCATAAACCACACTAATTTATTGTTTCTAATCAATTAGTTCCTATTAGATTCAGGTAAATTTGACAGTTGCTTTTAAAATACAGGGAGGATACAAAGGTTTTTATGCTAGGAATACAATTGCTTTGTCGCCAAAGGCGGTAAATGATATTCATAAACGAGGTGGCACCATTCTCGGGACCTCTAGAGGAGGCTATGATACCTCCAAGATCGTCGATAGCATCCAGGATCGCGGTATAAATCAGGTAAATGCATTCTTCAGCTCCTTGTCTTCAGCTTTCCGGTTTTGAGTACAGGTGAAGTATTTTTAAATACGTTTCAGGTTTATATCATTGGAGGTGATGGAACTCAAAGGGGGGCTTCTGTGATTTTTGAGGTGAATTTTAATTAGTCTGCAGGCAAATGAAGTATATTCGTGTGTATTGACTGTTCTTAGTATTTTTGATCAAGCAGGAAATTAGAAGACGAGGGCTCAAAGTTGCTGTGGTTGGGATTCCAAAGACTATTGACAATGACATTCCGGTAATTTTCTTGATCGTTACAACTTGTTGGCTACAGCTCTGATTCAGCTTCTGATGCAACATTGTAATGAAGATTGATGAATTCATTGTGCACGTTTTGGTTCAGGTTATAGACAAATCTTTTGGTTTTGATTCTGCTGTCGAGGAAGCTCAGCGAGCTATCAACGCTGCTCATGTTGAAGCGGAAAGCTTTGAGAATGGTGTTGGAGTCGTCAAGTTAATGGGGCGATATAGTGGTAAGCTCCGAATTGATGTACTATAATACTTACAAGTGTTATTAAAAAAGTAAGATTATCTGCAAGATTTGCTGGTAAGCTGTCTGATCTTATACATGAATATTCTGGACCTGCATCTTAAGCTTTTAAATGATGTTAAAGAGAAGGTAACTACGTCTCCAAAATAGCCAGTCTATATTAAGGAATCGACGACCAGATGCCCTTTTATATACTTGAAGATACGAATCTAAAAGAAGTTTATGATGCAGGATTCATAGCAATGTATGCTACTCTGGCTAGCCGGGATGTGGACTGCTGCCTGATTCCAGAATCGCCCTTTTACCTTGAAGGCCATGGCGGACTGTTTGAATACATAAGAAGAAGACTAAAAGAACATGGACATATGGTGCTTGTAATTGCTGAAGGTGCAGGACAAGAACTTCTTTCTGAAAGTCTGCGCGCCACCAATCAGCAGGATGCTTCAGGAAACAAGCTACTCCAAGATGTTGGTCTGTGGATATCCCAAGAGATTAAGGTCTGATCTACATCCACATTTGCAGGATCACTTATATTGCAGCTTTTCATGTTTCATCGGCATTAGAGTGAGCAAATTTCTAAAAGTTGTTGTTCGATTTTTGCAGGATCACTTTTCAAAACACGAAAAGATGAATATTACTCTCAAATACATTGGTAATCAATCAGCTGAAACTTTTTACTTTCCATCCTATACGCTGTACTGTACATGTTTAACCAGAACAGCGATTATGTATCGATGCAGATCCGACTTACATGATCCGTGCAATTCCAAGCAACGCGTCTGATAACGTTTACTGCACTCTGCTAGCTCACAGCGCCATTCATGGTGCAATGGCAGGATATACAGGGTTCACAGTTGCACCTGTTAATGGAAGACATGCTTATATACCATTTTATGTAAGTCCTTCTCATTGGTTTTAAAGCTGCAAACAAGATAGGCGGGGATTATCATATCCTAAACTAATAGATCTTCATGAGTTTGCATCTGTCCTAATTACACAATGTTCTAGGTTTTGGTCTCGTGAGTTTCTTATTTTGGTTAAACTGTGATCATGCAGAGGATTACGGAGAGACCGAATAAGGTTGTGATAACTGATAGGATGTGGGCGAGGCTTCTATCTTCTACACATCAACCAAGCTTTCTGGAACCTAAACATGTAATGGAAGAAGAATTAGATGAAGAACCACACAGCTTGCTACTAAATGGGGAGATTGATAAGCTAACACTAAAAGCTGAGTAGAAGCACCACAAAACTACGTGCCAACTTGAGAAAATCAACATCTAATGAGTTTCAAGTCGCTTAGACGAAAAAGATCGATATTATAATACAACATATATTTACCTTTACATACATCAAAGTTTATCTTGAGAGCACAATGCAAAATCATTTATCAAAGTTTTTGCTAAGACCTTCAAAATTTCTCGCATGCTGGACTAATGATATACAAAATGATACATATACCAAGTGCGCGGTAGTGTCCTCTTCTTTTCTCCAACTGTCCGATGTGCAAATAGAGATTTCCTCCTTCATTTGCGCCCGTTGAAAACAATTTCAATCATTTCTCTCAAATTTACACAGCCAATGATTTTTATCTCCTCTAAAGCTAGATTTGACAGATATTTTTCAGCTGACTTGGGAACAATACACATCTTATATCCAATTTTTGCCACAGTATTGATTCTCTTTTCCATTAAAGGTACCTGTAGTTCCATTGATAAAAATAGATCAAAATAAACCACTAACATTTCAAAAGAATACATGATTACATTTACAGTTAATGCTAAAAACTGTTCTTGCACTGTCAGATCATTCAAGTAACTCCAGTAAGAAAGCAAACCAACTAAAAGAAGCACGATTCTCATTAACTGACTCGAGCTTTTCAGATAAACTTGGTCAGGCCTACTGATTAGGCCCCTTCAAGACCAACAAGAGATGTATGTATATCTTTAAGTTCTCTGTGTCATGTCAATGGCAAAAATTATACTTCGTATATAATTTCCGAACTATAGTTTATAATAATGTAATTTTAGATATTAAATTTTAGGGTAAATAATTTATTAGTCCCCTACTTTTTACCTAACACACTGTTTAGTCCCCCTATTTTGGAAAACACATTATAAGATCCCTAACTTTTGTCAATATTAACCATTTGATCCTTTTGTCTAGTTTTTTTAGATTTGTAATCGTTATATTTTAGCATAAACAGATATATATAAACTAACAGAGTAACATGGTCAACTTGTACAGTACTGTGGTTGTCCTAAAAGCTAAGATATGTTGAGTTAAAAATCTAAAAAAATAGATAAAAGGACCACAAGGTTAATATTGGCAAAAGATAGGGACCTTAAAATGTGTTTTTCAAAATAGGGGGACTAAACAGTGTGTTAGGTAAAAACTGGGGGACTAATAAATTATTTACCCTGAATTTTAAGTGTAATCCATCAAACTATTATCTGTTGGAACACAACAAAAAGTTTTGTTTGTTTCCCATGGAGAGGGAATCTCGTCATGGGGAATAGGGGAAAATGGCTGATTTCCCGGAGAAAAGGGATATCATTCTTATTCCAGGCCTAGTTTATTACAACCAAGCAGTTTCAGTTCTTGCCTTGATTTTAGGTAAATTAAATAACAGTTAGAGAGGGGGGGAGAAAAAAAAAATCAATGTCATGTGTATTTTATTTAAAGTGAAGAAATGGCATCAAATGCTAAATATATAAATAATATAAAGAAGCATGCTTTTATCCTTGAAAGTGTTTACGAGAGTTAAATATCAAAACAAGGTATTATATACTTACAGTACGAAGCTCGCCACCAAGGCCAATTTCTCCGATGAAAGCAACATCTTTGGGAATGGGAATCTCCAAGAAACTGAGATGTCAAGGAAACATGGAAATATCAATTCCAACTAATCCTTGCAGTAAACGTATGAGAACTTAAAGTTTTCAGGATGGTAAAAGAAAATCTCGGAATCGTAAGACTGTGTAAGGGTCCTTACATTTGCATAAGTGCAGTTAATGTGTACCAAAAATACGTACACGAACTCATGAATTATTTTGCATTTAGCTCGTTAATTAACCTAAGTGGTAGCCTTTTCCGAATATGGAGCAAGACACTATGTAACTCCTAACATAATTTACAATGGTAAATATAATTGATAACCTAAGAAAAAACTGCCTAAGGGTTCATAAACAATAAAGTTTCGATACTTGAATGAACTTTAGTATCCTTTTTGGTTATGTTTCAACTCAAAATATACTGGAGAGCAGTCGTCCAGAAGGCAAGAAGAGCAGGAAAGAAACTGGATATGAAAACGCTTACCTACTGCAAATTGCAGCTGCTATTGCCACATCCCCTGCTGTCTCTGTTAGTGTCACCCCACTAACCACATTTAAAAAGATAGCCTGATGCCCAGAAACAAAAGAAGCATATTATCACAGTAAACAACTTCCACAATAACCATTTTAAACTAAATTAGTTCACAGGGCTATTCTGTTGCATACGACAATTTCAAGACCAACGACCAGAAAAGCATTGACCTTATATGCATTTTTCCAATCATTTTTGTCACTGTACGATTTGTCACTGTAAATTTTGGTTGTACCATGGCTCACCTGAGATAGATTGTGGGCCATATACGACTAGGAGCCCATGTGCTCAATTAACAAAAAAATAGTTTTCAAGTTTTTGGCATGTTAAGCTGGAAAACTTAAAAATCTTTTTGTTCTGCGTCCAAAATAGTGTAATCGTCATTTTTAGCTTTGCGAAAAATTAGTCTCTGTACATATCAGTATCTACTAACCACTTAAACAAGTGATGCTTATATTTTCTCTGGAGCAGAAATAGATACTTACTGTCAGCATTGCAAACTGAGCTTGCCTAGGCTTCCAGTCAAAATCGTTCTCTTTGTTAAAATTTGAAACTAAAATTTTAAGAATCAAGCAGATTTTAAATTCACACAAATGTTTTCTTGCCCCAGTCTGCAGTACTACTAGATTAATGATCCAAACACACACAAAAAGTAAAAAAAATAAAAAAATTCTACCATGCTTGAAAAAGAAAAAAGAAAAACAAGATTTTGTTCATAAGGGAAAAAATAGAGTACTAGACTTTGCAGAGGGATTTAGTCATAACTTCTTGATGTTCAAACCACGTGTACAGTATAAAATTTAAAATGAAGGTAAAGTTCAAGTATTTATTCACATTGTTCACTTCCCTAGCAGATATCCCACTCAACATCTTTAACAGTCTTCAATCTGAGCAGCATAAACTTGAAAAGGAAATAAAAGAAAAATGCACTAGACAACAGCTAGTACACATTCAACATATTGCATTTCCAAAAAGCTTGATCGAAATTGAACATGGAAAAGACAAGTAAACGCTACGGAAACATAAACTGAAAACCAGAGCAAAGAGAAGTACTTTAGTCAAATTCATAGAATGTAGATAGTAACTTACATTTTCCTGAAGCATTAGACCAGCTTGCTTTTTTACAACCTATTATTTAAGACATGAAATTGTCAATTCCAAATCAGAAAATATGCTACAGTTAAGGAATTAATTATTTATCATCCAATCCTTTAGCCCCTAAAGCTAGAATGTGAACCATAACAAACATAAGTGAGATCAGAAACAATTGTTGGGCTAATACTATCTTTGATTCATAATAAATGGGGGAGTCATGAAAGCATATTTTGTCTGTTGCTCCTAAGCAAAAAGATTACGCTTATCAATGCACACATATTTGCCTGAGTGCAAGTGATACACAAGAGAACTTGCTAAAATTCCCTTATTTAATTTAAATTCACCCGCTTAGACTTGTCTTTTATTTTCCAATATTATTCAAACTCTGCAACAGGGAAACCTTGTCACATAGTAGTGGGAGCTTGATATTCGAACAATTATAGATTCGTAGGTACAATTAGCTAATTTTATGTGTATACACAACTCAAAATATCTGATCAAAATGATAAATCCTTAGCCTCTTAAGTACATATTAAAAAAGACCTTGTGTCTTGAAATCATTATTTAGCTTTCTAGGGAAAGGAAAAGAGAACAGAAAACAGCTGTAAAGATACAAGTGGATTAGATACAGTGCTTTAGATGAGATGCAACATTTAATATAATGCATGGTAATAAGTATTATTTCATAGTTAAACTGATAAGGACTGTGAAATGCATATAAAAAAGTATTTAACATAAATTACAAATTGTGTCAAAGAAAATAAACATAAATTACAAATGAATCCTTCAGAAAGCTTAATGTTGAAAATCTTGAATGGTTTTGGCATTTAACCAATAGTTTATTTATCAATCATGCTTAAATCAAGTTAGAAAGGATAATTTGATTGATTACTGAACAGTTAAATTTTATATGCAGAAATACCACTCACTTTCTAAATTTGAAGAATTTCTCAACCTAGGGATAAAGACAACAAATATCGCCACTTTAAAATATAAAAAGTCCACCTGTGCACAGATATAAGGAAGATATCTCCGTAAACTACTCAATTTGCCATCACAATCAAGAATTTTTAGTCTAACAAGAAGTGTAAATAACACCACAGCAGCAATGGCACAACATGCAACAAAATCTTATCATAACTTCAGGGCACTTACTGAAATAATCATGTCAGCTCTGCTTGTCTGGATCCCATTAACTTGCCTTGAAACTGATGAACCAGTTGTACATAGCGCCTATAAAAAAGTCAGCAAGCAAAATGGATGACTCAGAGGTCATAGTTCATCAACACAACACAAATGATTGACAAAAAGAAGTAAGAAGAACTATCATGTGAAGAATATTCACATACCTGAATTTCAATGAGGAAACTTCGAGATCCATCCATTATAACTGCAATGGCTAGTCCAACTAAAATCTCTGAATCTGCATACTGTTCACTTAAAAATATCTCACTTGGATTTGCAACAGCTTGCAGGCCAGATTGGGACATTTCAAATACTCCAAGCTGAAGGCAAGAACATTCTATTATCAAAAGAACCCAAAAGAAACATTTATGTGAATAAGCACATTCATCAAGGATTAAGCAAACTGCAGCCAAATAATAATAATCAACCATCCTCTCCAACGTTTTAGGAAGACTTTTCAAAAAGATTTAGTAACATGCAAACTATAGTCCAGGTTCGGAAAAAAAGGGAAACATTATACATAAAAAATAACTGCTTGGACATAGTTGGAGCAAAATAAACTCAACCTAAACTGCGAAATACACATAAACTAAAAGTTAAAAAAAAAAACTTGCATCAATTTGGACAATAATCAAAAGGGGTTAACCCCTTACTTAGAAATGATCCAAGCGAGTTTCATGTTGGGATTACATACATTAATATAGAAGCAGACATGAACTTACATTCATTTATAGATTCCCATGCAAAAAGCATCTAATTACTGGAATGAACTAAAAGGCTACACTACAATGCCCAGGTGTTTAGCGAGATTAGAACTACATTGTAAAGGAAGCTATCAACAAGCTGCTACACTGATCGGCAAAATGCCCAATCCCAAATTGACTGGCTATAGATTAGAAAGAAAGACAAACTGCATGAACAACAGTGTCCACACCTCATCAGTGGATCCAAAGCGATTCTTCACTGGTCGAAGTAAGCGATGAGTTGAGTGCTTCTCTCCCTGGTATGAAATAACATAACTAGGGTCAGCAAACTTCACTATCCAACAGGCAACAACAAACTAAGTTTAATTGCTAATGTTAAAAGGCCGCATCTACAAAGAGTTGGACTCCATTAACTAGATGATATATGTGCAAGCAAATTGCAGGCAATAAAAGACTATGTGCCAAATGGAAAATATTTTTATAAGTAGCCTACATCATAACAAAGGTATCCTCACAACTATCAAGAAAGAAAATGTATAACGGGTACCAACTTCTAAATATAAAACAACATCAACAATGTGCTCCAAGACCCGAGGCCCTGCTATATCTCCAGATTTGTTCACATGTCCACTCTGCAAATCATAAAAAAAGAAGAAAGATGATACGATATAAGAGACGAATTAATTTTAGCAAGTTAAAGCATTTTTTATAGCAGTCAACAATCATAAGAGACCACAATACAGACAAAAAGTTCGAGGTCAGATACCAAACTAGAAAAAAGGTAATGACTATAGGTACATTATCTGAGAGCTGAAAATGTGAATCCACAGAGTTCAAAAGAACTGAACAAACTACACAAAAGAAACACATCCACTAAAAAAAAGAGCAAATGCAAATTCAAAATTTAAATATCAACTCTCTGGAATGTGAAAGAAGAGAGTCCTGAAGACATTGTTGTCAAAGATTAAGAGGGAGCAGGGATTTAAATCATGGTCAGTGGACAAAGTTGTGATATGACCATTACAAGGTATTATAATGATTAGAAAAAGCATTACTTGACTCATTGAAAATTTGCATGCCAGAAAGGTTCTGATGGCTACAACAGACAGCTTCACCAATGATTCTCAAATACTAGTCAAGATAGACTAGCAAAATAGCTATATATAATGGTCATTTATTTGAAAGCTCAGTAGAGTGATCATGTCTTGCGAGTAATGAATGAATCACTTTCTTCCTTTGTACCTTAATGAACATATCAAACTCAAAAGAACAGAAAAACCAAATGCACATTATATGCATCAAACAATTAACGCTCACCAAAAGAACTGGTATGTTTGTTTTCTTTGCATAACGCAGCAAAACTGATGTACATTCCTTAACCTGTCAAGGATGCACACAATATCAAAAATCAGAATTGCTAACTTGAACTTGCTGCATAGCATGTCCATTTGCCACAGAAAATATAAGATGCAAAAAGTAAAATGAGAGAGAGAGAGACCACTATGCAATGCTACTGACACATAGTAATATACAAATACTCTTATGAACTACTTTTAAATTGCTCCTCTTATACTTGCAACCAGAAGAACATTACATCATGTAAAAGGGGTAAATTTCATCAACGGTGTACGACCTTTACTCCATTTCACACTTTGGTGTACAACCTTCATTTTGTCACACTAAAGTGTACGACTTTATAGATGACCTCCCACTATAGTGTATAGCAGGTAAAAATGACCGGTCAACGCCTGGTCAACGCGCCACCTCAGCTCCCCACATGTACAATGACTAAAATACCCTTAGCTCTAAAAAAATAAAAAAATAAAAACACTCTCCTTCTTCTTAGTTCACCTCTCTCTCTCTCCATCTTTCCCAGGACTCCTTTCTGTCTCCAACTCTTCTCTATCCAACTCAGTAGCCATTTTTACTATTATTTCCATCAGATTAGATAGATATATTTTATTTTATTTACATTTCAGATACTTCATCTCTCTCTTACTTTTCTCTCTCTTAAACCTTCTTCATCAATCCACCACCAACTCTTCAACTCTGCTGAAAACGCGAACTATCAGGAGCTCTAAACTGCAATAACAGCTTTGAATTGCTGTTCACAAGCACGAAGGTTCTTTGGCTCGATCACTGAATTTAGAAATCATTACAGTCCCTTCGACTACCGAAGCTTCTGAACAGGATAACGATTATTTAGGAGAGCCTTAGCTTCCTTATTTTCGTTCACACTGAACTAGTGTAGAAGAAGCAAGAATCTTCTTCAGACCAGTTGCAACATCAAAGTCGAATTCGCTGCTAATCCATCAATCTTAGAGTTGGGACAAAAGGATTTCAAGAAATTTACTCAAAATGTGGCGGTGCTATAGGGGCTTTAATTGGGAAAAAAAATAATGGAGGCTTTAATTGGGAAAAAAATAGTGAAGGCTTTAAATGGGTGTTCAAGAAAAAAGCAGCATTAGTGGAGCTTTGGTTTGAAAAAGAAAATTCCCAGAAATTACAGTGCTTTGGTTTTCAATTTTCTTCAATTTTTTCCATGCTTGGTCATAGTTGTGTGCTGCTTTGGTTTTCAATTTTCTACGAAAAATTTGAATTTCAGGTCTTATGTAAAGTATAAATCTGTGTTTTTGAAATTGAGATCTTAACTAGACTTGGATTTTCAAGTTTTGATAACTGAAGTTTTTGTTGAGTCATGATTTAATGATTTAACAGGTGGTTCTTTTGTTTGAGAGAGAGAGAAAGAAAGGACAGAGACTGTTCCTTAAATAAGAATATATAAAGTAATTTATCAAATTTTTTTACTTTTTGACCGGTCAAAGCTGAGGTGGCGTGTTGACTGAGCGTTGACCGGTCATTTTTACCTGCTATAGACCATAGTGGGAGGTCATTTATAAGGTGGTATACTTTAGTGTGACAAAATGAAGGTTGTACACCAAAGTGTGAAATTGAGTAAAGGTTGTACGCCATTGATGAAATTTACCCCCATGTAAAAGATACCAAGTAGGGTGGTCCATTACTTAAGTTAAAACCTGGTTGGAGTTTAAATGTAAGACTTTCTTCAAATGAGGAGTTAACTAAACCACACTACCTTTGAGAAATATTTATTCTCAGCAGTAAGTAATACTTTCTATCTAGGAAGCACCAAAACTTCTAGGAGGTTAACATATGAGTGTCGGACACTCCGGACACTCTGACACTCCGGGGACACTCGGGGACTCCAAAATAAGTGTCCCCTCTTTTTCATTTTCTTTTTTTATGGGGACACTTCGGGCACAAGGTTTCTGATTTTCTCCGATTAGTCCCTCTAGGCGTTTTATTGACTCCTAGGCGATTTGTAGCCGCCTGGCCTCCGCCTAGACCGCCTAGGTAGCGCCTAAGCGACAATTAACAAAAGCATTTTTTATTGTGAATTTATTTTTTTGGTTTATTATAATTCACTTTTAAATTGTTTCAATGATATTATTGTTGAAATGTTGATGTTTGCACATTTTTAAAGATATATGTTACAAATATACATGTTTTTCTATATTAAATAATTTTATATTATTGTTTTTAGATAATATAATACATATTTTAATTGAATTTATATAACAATTTGTTGATTAAAAAATAAAAAATACAAATCCGATTAATCCCCGAGGGCCATGTCTGCCCGACTAGCGCATAGCGTTTTTGACAACCTTGAGTAGAATATAGAGATTTCTTTTAAAATTTTACAAAAAAGAGGGGTTGACAAAAAAAAACCTAATAAATAAATAAAAAAAGAAATCAAAATCTAAAGAAAATAACATAGCAGCCGTTCATTTTTTGGTAGGTTAAATAGTTTGAACTTTGAAGTATTAAATGTTTCTTTTTTATGAATTAATGACTTATTATGGATGTTATTTATGGTTTATAATGACTTATGAATTTTATTTATGATACATTATATATATACTTGGTGTGTCCCCGCCTAACCCGTGTCTCATATTTTTTAAAATGTCGTTTGCCGCACCCGTACGAGTACCCATGTCGGTGCTTCCTAGCTTTCTATCTATGCATCATAATGAAAGAGTTGGAAGTAAAGCATGCCTTAAAGGGCAAAGAGATTTGATAAAAACATCAACTTTGCTTGAATAGGGTATTCAAAACCATTCTAACCTGAGATAATCCTCCAGCACTTCCAGTAACTCCTTGTATATAAGCTGTTTGAATTGAATCGACAATTAACGCACAAGGGGATAGAAGCTGAACTTTTGCTATAACGTCCTATAAAAAGATGAGTAAACAGTAGCTATTATTATAAACATTTCACAGAAGTTCTCATTAATTTATGATATGACTAATAGTATCAACTATCAAGTGACGGTTTAATCTGATGACACCAATGACATGATTTAGTTCAAAGTGAACTTGCAGTAACACAGAATCATTAATGCCATGGAAGGCCAAAGCTAATTAGTAGATATCAAATCGAGTAAGCATGATAAGGGAACTATCACCTCAACATCGGTGCTAGGATACAAGAAAAGTTCCTCTGCTCCAATGCATAATCGGTCAGCCCTGTTTACAATTTGGTCAACACTCTGCCAAAAGGAAAAAAAAAAAGAGAAAAATGAGATAATGGTCACAAACCGCTAATAATACTGTGGCTCCTAAAGTACAGGAGGAACTGAGGAAGGCAAAAAAAAAAAAGTTATTCGAAAATAGCACCAAATCTGTGCCTTCTAAAAACAGCACAAGAATGGCATAACAGAATTACTGAAGTTGAAGCCTTCTACACTTTATCCAAAAAGAAATGAAGTTAATCTCCATTCATTTAGGGGGAAAAAGCAGGAAAACTTTATAAGAGAAGAAATGGATAAAATTATCATGAAAATCATGAGAAATTGAAATTCCATCACTAGTTGGATAGACAAAGAAAAAAAAATGGTGTGTTTCTTCTTTTTTCTTTTTCTCATTGGCGGCTGAGGAAAGAGAAAGTGAGAGGGAAAAGAAACAACATATGGCATATGAAAACCAGAAAACAAAATAGACTAACCTCTTCCCCTGAGACATACACAACTGGAGATCGTTTATCGACATCCTTTCCTTCAACTATTAACGCAGCAATCTTCAAATTTGAAAGCCATCAGAACATAACAGCAAAAATAGGGATGAGAGGTGGAAAAAGACAATATTAGATCAGACTGAGAGGGGAAGAAAACATTCTGATAATGTGAAAAGGAATAAAATCACCAGATTTCACAAAGAGAAGAACATCAGTTCAAATTTATCACAGGCAACTTATACCTGCAATAGTAGTGTACTCTTGCCGACCCCAGGATCACCACCAACCAAAATCAGAGAACCTTATTCCAAAAGATATGAAATTAAAATAAATATAGCTTGTATAAAATAATAGGGGAACCAAAAAAAACAAAACGTGAATGCTGATTAAGAAAATGATTGTAAGGTTGTCACAATTTGGAATTTTAAGTTTCAACATTGTTTGCTTGCTGCATAGCTGGAACGTTGGATTAATTAAAATGGAAATTAAGATATTTCTGAGATCTTTAACAAGAGAGAAACCAATAACTTAGCAGGAACTAAATCATGTGATTATGATTTAAGTAGTATATTGTCTTGCTCATAACTACTTCAAGCTGACAACAGTCAGGGTTAGGAAAGCAATATCTTCATACTCCAAACGCAACAATTAATGTAAAGACAGTAACAAGTAAATCTGCTCAAACCTGGAACAATACCACCACCAAGCACCCTACAAACTTCACTTCCAAACAGCCCAGGCCTGAACATAATCACACAATATATGAGATGATAAAGAACGCCAGACCACATCCCTCTAAACAATGCAAGTCATCACTCTAATTCATCTATCTAGGAAAATAATTCAGTCATATGAGATGTCTCTAATGGGTCACGTCTTATTTGCAGATACCCAAAAGTAGTACATGCACAATTTCAGAGGCATTTCTATAGGATGCACAGAACAGAAGTTAAAGACAATAGTTTTACGTTCTTCACAAGTGGTAATATATGTACCTCACAATAATAGGTTCACTTGGAGTCAATAAAATGATTTTTTTATACCAATATAAATCTGTTCACAATAAATTATATCCAATATATCTTCCTTGAAAGAAAAAAATTTATGGTATTCTTATGTATCTTTAATGACCAAATTCAATGCGCCAGGACTTTTAGAAGCTAAAAGAAACAGATACAAAAATCACTACGAAAAGAAATAAAATAAAATGGGGCATTGGCCCAAAGAGGAACAATATACAATTAAATTTTTTTTGCCAAACAGATCCCTACCAATTATTTAAAGCAACAGTGTTCTAAAACAAAGCCTAATATGATCATTTGTTTAAGTTAAAACGTGACTTTATATTTCATCAAAAACTAGAGCAGAAAGGTTTATTAACAGTGGTGTTTATGGGTATTTTTTTAGGAGAAGGAAGGTTTGAGGCAAGGAGATCCCATGTCTCCTTTGCTCTTTGTGCTTGCAATGGATTATGTGTCAAGGATGTTTCATTCTCAGCTTTCTCCTGGGTTTCAGTATCATTGGGGTTGTAAAAGATTTGAAGCTTACCCATTTATGTTTCCCTGATGACTTGTTTTTATTCTGTAAGGGACATCTTGGGTCTATTATGGAGCTTATTAACTTGTTTAAACTCTGAGATGCTTCTGGTTTGCAAGTTAACTTCCAGAAAGATGCAATCTTTTTTAGTGGTATTTCAGAGGTGATTAAAAGTGATATCTTGGTTCATATTCCTTTTGCTGAAGGTCAATTACCTTTCATTGTGTTTGGGGTAGCCTTTAATCTCATCTAGCTGACTGAAGCTCAATGTCTCTCTTAGGTTACTAAGATCACTGATCACATTGATGATTGGTGTTCAGTTTTTCTTCTTAAATTTGTTCTGAAGCTTATTGATGATAAATGCAGAAAACTTTAATGGAAACTAGGAGTAAATTGCATTCAGGGGCTCTTGTTTCCTGGTCTGATATATGTACTGCTAAGAAGAGTGGGGTGAGGGGGTGTTTGGTATTAGAGATTTGAATTTGTGAATTTTGCAGCTACCGGAAAGCATATTTGGGATTTAATTTCTCATAAGGTTTCTCTTTGGGCTACTTGAGTTCACGCCAATAAGCTTAAGAAGTTTAGCTTTTTTGGGGTATCTAAGTATCTTAAAACCCTTTGATGCTAGTTGGAGCTGGGTTGGGATTCACAATGTCAAAAACTATTTCAAGCAGCATTTTAACTATATTCTTGGGAATGGGAAGCGGTTTAGCTCCTGAGATGATCTGTGGGTCAATGGGAATGGGCTTAGGGATCATTTCCTGGTATTACTGTTTCTGATATAGATGTTCCTCCTGATAGGAAGGTAGCTGATCTTTGGGCCTTTGGGGTTGAGACTTCCTGATCCAAGAGATGAACTTACTGTTCAAGCTTGGGCTGCAGTGTCTCTATACAATATCAGAGAAGATGTTGAGGATCGGGTTGTGTGGAAAGGAAATTCTAAAGGGGTTTATACAATCTATAGTGCTTATAATTTAAATGCTCCTAGGGGTGAGGATGTGTCTTGCTGGAGAGTTGTTTAGGGCTATAAATCATCTCCTAGGCATACCTTTATTCTTTGGTTGGCTCTTAAATATAAGTTGAACACTAAGAGTAGAATTTCTGTATGGGCAAATCTTGCAGACAGTAAATGTGCTTTTTGTGCTCAAGAGGATGAAACAATTGATCATTTGTTTTGTGTTTGTCCCCTCACTAAAGATATTTGGGATGAGATTAATTGGAGATGTAATATTCCAAAGGAGTTAGGATGGAGAAGATTGGTAAGTTGGCTGTCTAGAAGGGCAAAAGGAAAAGCTCTTCTTTCTACTATTCGTAGAGCAGCATTTTCTGCTTCTGTTTATCAGATCCGGTTGCCCAGAAATCGTGTCATTTTTATGGTGTGCAGATAAATAAGGCAGATACTGTGAGGAAAATTAGGGGTAGTGTTAAAATGAGATTGTATAGTTCTCATTCTTGCAATCTTTGCGAAAATTGGGCTTAATTGCCTTTGTTGTATGTTTGTTCTTCTGTAAGTTTTTGTAGCACAATAAAATTTTGAAATTCTAAAAAAAAAAAAAAAAAAACTAGTGCAGAACAGATCGTTCGTCTCTCAACTTTCTAAATTCAAACAAGCAAACAAACCGTGATGAACTATTCCTAATAATTAGAAAGTCTTGCTAAGATGATTATCAAACCATATTACATATATTCTAGTATTCTTAATTTTCCAAGCAACAAAATGTAACTGCATGGAGAAAGCAATTACTTACAAAGAAAACCTCCAATCCAGCTGATTCATCCTCTGGTTCACATCTATCAACCTCACTGGTTGCGTGTCACCAGCCTTGGATGGTAACCAAGCCCGCACCATGTTTTCAGAAACTTCACTCCCACCCAAATTACTACCATTCGAACCATCCCTTTCTGAAAATTGCTTCATTGACCCTGCCGTCTTACATTCTCGACAATATCCCCACCATTGCCCATCTGTATACCCACAACTGTTGCAAACATAAACAATTTTACTCTTTATCTTCTTCCTATTAATCATTATATCCTTAGGGATATCGGTCTTCTTTGTACCTCCATATCTCCTTCCACTCCAAGAATCGTCAGTGTCATTGCTATAACGAGCTAATCCCAGTTTACTTTTTTCTCTATCACCTAGATTCTCCCTTTTCAAATCACTGTAACCATTTTTCTCTATTGAATTGTTAATTTCTGTATCCAAACTGGAAAAATTTTCCTTCCGTGCACTGTCAGAAGCGCTTTCTCTATCTGAATCCCCATTTTCCTTTTCGATACCTGGCAATAGCGGCGAAACCGATTCTTGTTCATCGCTCTTCTTTAAGCTCCTCCTCGTTACAGATTTAGACGAGTCTGGAAGATAAATGCTCCAACTTGACCGAGCATTTCCGCCAATTTTACCATCCTGGGTGTCCCCAGAATCAGTCTGTGTTATGGAGGATTCCACTGCAAGACCAGACTCACCTGTGAAACGAAGGTTAGTGGAGCGAAATCTTCGTGGGTGCAGGAAGGAAACGCTAGAGGCTGCGAGTCGATGTAAGAAGAAACTATGTTTTTGGGTGCAGAATCTCATGGCTTTCATTTCTGCTATTTGCATCATTCATAGAAAGAGACTGTAAAATCCTGATTTCAAAAATGGAGACTTGAAGGGTTTAGGGTTTTAAGGGAAACCCGCCAATTTCAAACCATCTGACGAAGTTAGAATTAAGGGTCAAATTGGTCCCTACAGTTGTGGGGTCAACACCAATTTAGTCCAAATTAAAATTTAGGTTTCAATTTAGACCATGTTCTTTATCACTTAATTTCAGTAACAATAAGTTCAGTTCAGTTCAATTCAATTTAATTCAGTTCAGCATTCAATTTCAGCATACAGTTTCAACATTCAGTTTCAGTATTCAGTAATTTATCATTATTTATTATATTATCATTATTTATTATATTATAATTATATTATAATTATTTATATATAATTATTATTATTATTTATCTATAATTTATCATTATTTATTATTATTATTATTTATAGTTTATCATTATCTATAAATTAGATAAAAGTCAAGAAATTGTAGTTTATTAAAATATATATCGTTTAATAAAAAAATTAAAACTAAAGTATGCATTCATATTTAAAAATTAGGAATTGCATCCATATTATGAATTATTTCTTAAATTTACCGAATTTATCAATGTTAGGGATAAAATTGCACCATTTTAGACGTTAGAGGTAAAATTACTCCTGACCCAAAACGTTATTTTTTCACTTTAACCCTTAATTAAAATAAAAAGTTAAGAGTTTGTATTCATATGAAGATTTGTATTTAATTTCATAGGCTTTAAATTATATATAAATTTGTGTTTGTATGTAATTTGTATTTTTAATTTAAATTAGACTCATTTTTATTTAATTTTATAGGCTTTTATCGAGCCAAGATTTTATCAATCCGGGCTTTTATTTGATATTCAATTTAGTTTTATCTTTAATAATATATTTATGTATTATTGATATTATTAAATTTATTAGAACCATTATTATTATTATAAGTTCATTAATGTCCAATATTATCATGAAAATTATTTTAAAGTCTAATATCATCGTTATTGTTAAGTTCGGTTAAGTTCAGTAGCATTCAGTTAAATTCAGTTCAGTTCAGTATTCTGTAGCATTCAGTTCAGTTCAATTCAGTTCAGTTCAGTTCAATTCAGTTCAATTCAATTCAGTTCAGTTCAGCTCAGTTTTTTTCAGCGATAAAGAACACAGCCTTAGTCCTAAATTAATTAATTTTGATAAAGTTATATATATTTTTGGTACAAGGCACAATTCAGTCCTTAAACTATATATCCATAATCAATTGGATCCCCATACTCATAAAATTAGCAAATCAGTCTCTATTCTTTGCTAAAGCCGCCAATTGGACACGGCGTTTCATTCCATAAAAAAAACTTGTGCATGTATGCGACTATGAGCAAAATACGTTCATGCCTTTTTCATTTGCAGGCATGTTTTGTCAGTTATATCTAGTAAGTAGCTGTTCGTCCAATTTTTGGGTGTTGATGTATTTTTTACTTATATGTATGCTTCCTTTTGGATTGAGAAAATTATGGTAGTGAATAGGACAGAGTGGAGAGAGAATTTGTATTGCTGATACGACTTGATTTCACGGTTTTATATGATGGTTCATGTTAGTCGACCCCAAATCATTTCGGGACTATGGCTTTGTTATTGTTGTTTGTTGTACGCTTCTTTTTGGACAATGGAGAGTCCGTCACACTCCAAAAACCATCAATGCATGTCTGACTTTTTGGGTTATGTTTGCCCTTTACATTTGCAAAAATTCTTGTATGGTAACGAAGGCTTTGGCTTTTTTGTGATAATTCTAGTTAGAGTTCTTTGACTTTGTATTCTTGATTTATTTTTGAAATGCCATTTTCTAGGTTGATGTTTCAGTTGCAAGAGCTTCCATTCTTTGAATTTTTAATTTGTTATTATGATATTGTTGAAATAATAACCTTTTAATTAATAGAGTGTTTAATTTGGTTTATTGTATTATCCAAGAGTCATTTGTATTTATTAAGAGTTATATTGTTTCTTAAAGGGTCATCTATATTTACAGAGAGTTGTGTTGTTTACCAATAGTCATGTATGTAATCTATAAATACTTATCAATAGAAGTATTAAGGCAAGAGAATTTTCTTTCAGCAATTATATTCTTCCTCTCTACCTCTGAAAGTTTATTTATTTGATCCAACAAATTGGTATCAGAGCCAGTAAAAATTCTCTTACAATGATGAATGGAATGATCTCATACAAATATCCACAACTCTCAAAAAAGAACTATGATAATTGGTGTTATTAGAATGAAGGCTCTGTTGGGTTCCCAAGAAGTATGAGATAGGGTAGGAACCGGATATGATCAGCCAGCGAATGAGGAGGAATTGACGGCTGACCAAACAAGAAATTTGAAGAAATCAAAGAAGAAGGACAACAAGCACTCTCTCCAATCCATATGTGTCTAGATGAGAATTATGTTCGTGAAAATTTCTACTGCAACAACAACGAATGAAGCATGGGAAATTCTTGAAAATTCCTTTAAAGGGAAAGGTAAAGTAATCAAGGTGCATTTGCAAACCTTGAGAAGTGAGTATGAGAAACTCAAGATGAAAGAGTCAGAGACAATTGATGAGTTCTTTAATAGAACCTTGGTAATTGTGAACCAGCTGAAGAGACATAGAGAAAAGATGGAGGATGTTCTTGTGATAGAAAAAATCCTTCGTTCTTTGACTCAGAAATTTGATTACGTAGTGACTGCTATTGCAGAATCAAATGATCTAGAGACTATGTCTGTAGATCAACTCTTGGGTTTGTTACAATCCCATGAGGATAGATTAAAGAACAGAGAAGAACATGTCGCTTAGGTGTTGCAGGCGAAACTGGATTTGAATGATAAAGAAGAAGAAAAAAATTTGTAGGTGGATATGGAATAGGAGGAGGAAGATCACGAGGTAGAGGTCATAGCTGGAATCGTGGATATAATGGAAGAAGTAGAGGTGGCAACCATTTCCACAATAATGAAGCAACAAATAATCAACAATGGAATGCAAGAGGACATGAAGAGGCAACAATTTGCAAGGCCATGGCAATAATTGGCATAGCCGTGAAATGTTACAATTGTCAAGGATTTGGGCATTATGCTACAGAGTGTAAATCTGATTCTTATAAAAGATGAACATGCCAATTTTGTTAAGGTCGACGATGAAGAATCAACTTTGTTGCTGATATGTAGTGAAGATGAAGAAAGGAGCAAGAAGTCTTGGTATCTCGACTCGGGAGCAAGCAATCATATGACTGGAAATAAAGAACTTTTTTATAAGGTTGATGAATGTAAGAAAGGAAGTATTTCTTTAGGTGACAAAGCAAAAGTTCCAGTTATGGGCAGCGGTGACATTCTTATCAAACTGAAGACTGGAGATCATCAATTTATTTCTCATGTTTATTATGTTCCAACTTTGAAATCCAATATTTTGAGTATTGGACAACTTTTGTATAAAGGTTATGAGGTGGATATGAGTAAGAATGGGTTGGTTATAAGAGATGGAAAGAGAAAAATGATTGTAAAAGTTCATATGTCTTCAAACAAGATGTTCAAATTGAAAATCAGCAGTGATCGTCCTATGTGTTTAAAAGTTTCATTAGATTCTACATGGTTGTGGCATCTCAGGATGGGTCACTTGAATTTTGGTGGATTGAAGCAAACGTGCAAGCAACAAATGGTGCACAGATTACCTTCTATAAACCATCCTAATCAGATTTGTGAAGGGTGTATGTACGGGAAGCAATCCAAAAGGAGTTTTCCAAAGGAGTCTTTGTCAAGCATATCAAAGCCACTTGAATTGGTGCATGCAGATATTTATGGTCCTATTAATCCGAGTTCACATGGAGGGAGCCGGTATTTCTTATTATTTATTGATGATTATACTCGCATAAGATGGGTTTATTTCTTGAAGGAAAAATCTGAAGCATTTGAAGTATTTAAGAAGTTCAAAGCACTAGTTAAGAATGAAAGCGGCTTGAAAATTCAATCATTGTGAACTGATCGAGGAGGAGAATTCACATCCAAGAAGTTCAATCGGTTTTATGATTGTTTTAGTGTTCATCGATTTCTTATTGTTCCAAGATCTCCTCAACAAAATGGTATCGTGGAACGGAAAAATAGAACCATTCTGAACATGACTCGAAGCATGATGAAGTGCATAGGTATGCCAAAAGAATTATGGGCAGAAGCAGTAACGTGTGCAGTTTATTTAAATAATAGAAGTCCTTCAAAGAAGCTTTTGCAAAAGGCCCTTAATGAAGCATGGTGTGGAAAGAAACCAAATATTTCTCATGTAAAAGTATTTGGTTGTCTTGGTTATGTTCATGTAGCTGACGAACTGAGAAACAAATTAGATGATAAAAGTGAGAAGATGGTGTTTATTGGCTATGAGAAAAATTTCAAAGGTTATAAATTTTATAATCCTTGGAATGGAAATGTTGTGATAAGCAGAGATGCAGAATTTCAAGAAGAAAGCTCTTGGAATTGGGAGGTTCCACAAGATGAAAATTATGATTTCCTTCCTGTATATGATGATGATTTTGCAGGTCAAAATGAAGATGTAATTATCACACCACTGAATTCACCTTTCGCATCTCAAACAAATGTAACTGACTCATCCCCATAAATTTCATCAGAAAGCCAGCCTCGAATGAGAAGCTTGAGCAAGATTTATGAAGAAACTGAAGAAGTAGATAACACTACTTTATTCTGTTTGTTTGCTGATACAAAACCTATACAATTTGAAGATGATGTTCAGGAAAAGAAATGGAGACAAGCAATGGATGAAGAGATAAATTCCATAAAAAAGAACGACACTTGGGAATTGACAACATTGTTAAGGGGAAAAAGTGTTGGAAATTAGGCTAAGGTATAGCAGCGGAAATATAAAAATTTTAGCCTACTTCCTTTTAACCATAGGATCCGTTAATCGTTATTTCATATAAAGAGGGATAAGAAGGAATACCTTTTTGAAGAACAATCTACCGTTGTTAAAGAAGTGCCCACAATTCTTCTCCGAGATCCCAAGCACGAAGTATAACACGGTGAGGTTAAGATGGAATCAACCCTTATGAGATGCAACCAAAATAGATTGCCTCTAATTAACCAACACAAGATCAAAGAGAAAAGGAGATGAATGAAATTAATCAATCGACGGAAGCCGTATGAATTCTTATCCACGAACTAGGGGATGCGAATTCTTTTTCTCTCTCTAGATGTAGGTTTCGAAAATCACATAGAGGGGAAGGTTAGGGCTTAGTCGAAATTCACACATTAGGGGGGTATATATAATAACTTGTATCTAAACCCTAGTTAGATAGGAATAGGTTACTTAATAGGAATTCAATTCGGAATAGGATTCCTAATTATTATCTTATAATATATCTAATATATTTAGGATAATAATAAATAACCTAATTGGATAATAATAGGAGTATATTAATCTAATTAAATCTCCTAATTTAATTATCTCTCTTAATTAATTTAATTTACAAACCTAATCAAATTAGAATTAAGGGAATTAAAATAATTCCTAACTTATTATATACAAATTTCGGCCTCCCCTAATTAAATGGGCCTTACTGGGCTCATTTGGGCTTCCATCTATTAATGACATTCATCTCTCTTTTGGTTCCAAGTCTTATGTGTGATCCATTAGGTTCTTACTACTTCTGGCCGTATGCAACTATTAAATTAATTTCTTCAAGAATTATATTTAATCCTTGCATAACGGAATGATGTACTGAGTATGTTATTGGCAAGTCTGTAATCATTCCTCCAGACTCCGTTAAGAAGACAGGTTGATTCTGTCGTTAACCCTTCCGTATTAGTTACAGTATAATTCGATCCTTTATCAACTATATCCTTGAACTGAATCTTATGACTATGGATGATGTCAAGTCACATATAGCGAGACGTTCGTTTTACTTGTTCAGGCCGAGTCAACTCAAAAAGATAGGTTAAGTGAAATCTGTATTTCAAGTCTTAAGCTATCACCTTGCAAGGATTTAGAGTCGAGTCTTCCACAAGCGATCCTTGGATATATCTCCCATTAATTGGGAGTGATAAATGCTCAATCCAATGTATAACTACCCTGACATTACTTCCTGTGACACCCAACCTTTGCAGTTCACACCCCAGAGTCATCTCTGTTAAGGATCGTGGGACCGCAGGATCAAAGTCTCACATTCAGTAATTCAGGATGACCAATTAACATTCCTTTGAGTCTGAGGATTACTTATACCTATTAATAACAATGAGATGAACAGGTGACAAGGATGAATCTATCCATCCTGTTATCTCAAATCGGATCCCCAATCCTAATGAACGACGTTTCATCGGATCTATGTAACTGTCCAGATATCTATATATATGAAGCTTGTGAGATCAGCTTTCTGTCGGACAGAAGACATTGTTACATACAAGTCTCAACAGTGATATATCAATCCTAAACATATCACTTGACTTGGGGTGGTTTTAAGTTTATTAGTTTATTATAAAGTTTTGTCTCACTTCATGCTTGTATGAACACTTTATAATCACTTTAAACAAACTTACGGATTTCCTTTTATTAGACTTTATTTGGTGCTTAAAAGGGATTGCTTTTATATAGTTATAAAACATATATCTCATTAAAACAAATGATATAAAGAACAATTCATTTACATTAAGTTTGTATCCTGCAACAATTGTCTATAGGACACTAAACCCCAACATACTCCCACTTGGACTAAAGCCAATTGTTTCTAAAACTTATCCCAGTAGAAGTTAAATGATGATCATGTACTTTCTGGGTTAAAGGCTTTGTCAACGGATCTGCAACGTTGTCCTCTGTAGGTACTCTTTCTATTCTCACATCTCCTCTAGCCACAATCTCTCTAATGATGTGGTATCGCTTTAGGTAGTGCTTGGATGCATTATGAGACCGTGGTTCCTTTGCTTGCGCAATGGCTCCATTGTTATCACAGTACAGAGTAATGGGATTGACAATGTCAGGCACCACACCTAGTTCTGTAATGAACTTTCTAATCCAAACTGCTTCCTTTGCTGCTTCCGCAGCAGCGATGTACTCTGACTCGGTCGTAGAGAAAGCTACGCTTTCCTGCTTGGAACTTTTCCAACTGACCGCGCCCCCATTCAAGATAAACAGGTATCATGATTGGGATTTAAAATCATTCTCATCTGTGAGATGACTAGCGTCTGAAAATCCTTCAATTTTCAGATCTCCTTCTCCGTACACTAGGAACATATCTTTAGTCCTTCTCAAGTACTTAAGAATGTTCTTGACGGCAATCCAATGCTCGTCTTCCGGATTCCCTTGGTAACGACTCATTACAGATAACGCGAACGCTACGTCGGGTCTAGTGCATAGCATAGCATACATAATCGAATCGATCGCGCTGGCGTACGGGACTATAGCCATGCGTCGTTTGTCATCATCAGTTTTAAGACATTGATGATTGTTTAACTTCACTCCATGTACCATGGGTAAGTTACCTCGTTTCGATTCAAGCATGCTAAACCGATTTAACACCTTTTCAATGTATGTAGCCTGTGAAAGACCAAGCAGTCTTCGGGATCTATCTCTATAGATCTTTATACCAAGTATATAAGCTGCTTCACCAAGGTCTTTCATTGAGAAGTTACCGGATAACCATACCTTCACCGACTGTAATAGAGCAATGTCATTTCCCATTAACAGTATATCGTCCACATATAGTATGAGAAATGCTATAGAGCTCCCACTTGCTTTCTTGTAAATGCAAGCTTCTTCGCAATTTTGTTCGAAACCAAATTGTTTTATGGTTTCGTCAAAACGCTTATTCCAGCTTCTCGATGCTTGCTTGAGTCCATAAATGGATCTCTGAAGTTTGCAAACTTTGTTTGCATCCTTCGATATGAAACCTTCAGGCTGCATCATGTATACATCCTCAAGCAGGTTTCCATTTAGGAAAGCTGTTTTCACATCCATTTGCCAAATCTCATAATCAAAATGAGCGGCAATTGCAAGCATGATTCTGATTGATTTGGACATAGCAACAGGAGAGAAGGTTTCGTCATAATCAACACCTTGTTTCTGACGATATCCTTTCGCTACCAACCTAGCCTTGTAGGTGCTAACCTTTCCATCCATGTCAGTCTTCTTTTTGAAGATCCACCTGCACCCAATGGGAATTATCCCTTCGGGTGGATCAACCAAAGTCCACACTTGGTTAGTATACATGGAATCCATTTCAGAATCCATGGCTTCGAGCCATGCTTTAGAATCTGGACTAGTAAGAGCCTCTTCGTAGTTTTCGGGTTCGTCGTCTAACACGGGAACCTCGTTATCATCTCCCACTAGAAAACCATATCTAACTGGGAGTTCACGAACTCTTCGTGATCTACGAATAGGTGCCACTGGAGTCTCATCTAATGGGACTTCTTCGGGTACCTCAACCGCTTCTGTTGTTTCAGTCGGTGTTTCTTCCTTTTGAACTTCGTCGATTTCAATCATGTTTCCCTTTTGTGTTTCTTCGAGAAACTCTTTCTCTAAGAAGGTTGCGTATCTGGATACTATTACTTTCTGATCATCTGGATGATAGAAGTAATACCCCATGGTTTCTTTGGGATATCCAATGAAGAAACATTTATCAGATTTAGAATCTAATTTGTCGGACGCTATGCGTTTGACATACGCTGAACAACCCCATACTCTCATAAATGAGAACACAGGTTTCCTACCAACGAACAATTCATATGGTGTGGAACTAGCGGATTTAGTTGGTACTCGGTTTAGGGTGAAGAGGGCAGTTTCTAAGGCATAGCCCCAGAACGTCTTTGGAAGTAAGGCCATGCTCATCATGGATCATATCATATCTAATAGGGTACGGTTTCTCCTCTCGGATACACCATTGTGTTGTGGTGTATAGGGAGGTGTCCACTGTGAGCATATCCCACATTCAGTTAGATAATTCAGAAAATCATCAGAAAGATATTCGCCACCTCGATCGGATCGAAGCGTCTTTATTTTCTTTCCTAATTGATTTTCCACTTCATTCTTGAAGCATTTGAACTTGACAAAAGCTTCTGATTTGTGCCTCATCAAGTAGATGTAACCATATCGAGTATGGTCATCTATGAAGCTTATGAAGTATCTGAATCCTCCTCTTGCTTGGACCGACATAGGACCGCAATCATCTGAATGAATGAGTCCTAGAGTGTCTGATACACGCTCACCTTTATTGCTAAAGGGTGTCTTTGTCATTTTACCTTTTAAACATGATTCGCATGTTTCCAATGATTCGGAATCGATTGGATCTATAAGCCCATCTGAATGTAGCTTTAGCATGCGTCTCTTGTTTATATGGCCTAAACGACAATGCCACAAGTAAGTTGAATTATCTATCTTATGTCTTTTGGTATCAATTGCAAAAACATGAGTTTTATCATCTAACACATAAATCCCATTTTGTGATATTCCTGAAAAATAAAAGATCGAATCTTTATAAAAATTGCAACTATTGTTCTTTATTGAAATATGAAAACCGTCGTCAACAAGACGGCTAATAGAAATAATGTTACGAGACATCTCAGGAACCTATAAACAATTCCTTAATTCTATTACAAGCCCAGAGGGCAAAGGTAAAACATAATCTCCAATTGCGAGGGCGGCAACTCTTGCTCCATTTCCAACTCGCAAGTTTATGCTTCCTTTCTTAAGTTCCTTAGTCTGTTTTAGCTCCTGCATATTTGTACAAATATGAGATCCACATCCGGTATCAAGTACCCAAGATTCAGACAGTGAAACTGTATTTATTTCAATATAAAACATACCAGATGCTGAAGCACCGTTATTTTCCTTCTCGTGGAAGATTAGGTACTCCATGCAATCCCTCTTCCAATGCCCTAAGTCACCACAATAGTAGCACTTTCCTTTGGGCTTCTTTGGTTCCTTTCCCTTCGTTTCGGTGAGCACATCCCCCTTGCATTTATCAAGATGGTTTGGATTGGGAGCGACCCCTTTCCTTTTTCTCGATCCTTCAATAGCAAGGGCCAACATTTCCTCGTTTTCTTTTATAATAGGCTCGACTGACTCGAGCATATGTGCAAGCTCTACAAGAGAGGTTTGCAAGCCACTCATCTGATAGTTCATGATGAACTGTGAGTAGCTCTCAGGGAGGGACTGTAGAAGTAAGTTTTCACTTAGTTCATGGTCCATCGCATCTCCAATACTAGAAAACTTGGTCATGAGGCTGATCATCTTGGCACAATGTACCATCACAGATGTGCCCTCCTGCATCTTGCTTTTATATAACTCCTTGGTTATTTCGAAGCGCTCGCACCGAGTTTCTATCACAAATAGCTCTTTAAGGTGCTTGACCATGGAAGAGGCATCCATATCTGAATGTAGTTGCCTTTTAACCTCCGGTGTCAATGATGCAAGTATGATGTCCCCTACTTGATCGTCATCAGCTTCATGCTTCAAGTAAGCATAAACCTCTTGGTAGGGAGCATCATCCATTGGGTAAGGGGGTATCGGTGTATCAAGTACATACCCTTTCCTTTCGAACTTCAAAACAATTTTGAGGTTACGAAACCAGTTGGTGAAGTTTGAACCATTCAATTTGTTATCGGTAAGGATGTAACGCAGATTGGTGTTAGTCATGATTTTAAGAGTGCGTTTATTTAAACCTGAGAGTGAGAAAGAGTAAACGTATGTCATTCATTTGATTAAAGTATATCAATCTAAAATTATAGGTCTTTTAATTTATTTCAGATTGCTCCCACTATTTTGCCAAATTAATAACCCTCCATATTAATTCGAAGAATTTCACAAATCCTTTAGTGAGCTAGGATCCTAACTCCTGAGATATCGCCTTGACTTTAGCCAACAAGCTAGTCCCATTTGTTAGGTAGATTCATGCAATCAATCACATCTCGAATGTGATTCCCAGGTTATTGGGTTACTAACCACATTAGTAACTAATATGTCATTCATATTAATCCCAACCATCTTACCCATTAGTTTATGACAACATGAGTTTGCCCATCCAATTATCATACTCTAATTTAAGTATTACCCCATATTCATGAAAGAACGATTTTCGATAATCCAAGTGTTACCATAAGACCCCGAGCTTGAGTTTACCCAACAACCCAAAAGCCCCCAGTACTGCCGGCTGAATTATAATATTAGGGAGGGGCAACCGATTTTAATAACTTGCTTATTTACTTAACTTTTTAATGAGGGATTTTTTTATTTAAGTCTCATAATCTAACTTAGTCTTGATTTGCTTTAGCATACATCAGACACACATACATACATACATTGGCGTTATGGACATATCATCTAAATTATTCCGTCGAGCCAGAGACGGAATAAAAGGCCAAACCTAAGGAAATACTAACTATTACATATTTCTCTTTAGGTCCTCCGTCTTCTCCATGGCGCCTTGAAATTACATATTAATTTCTATACTACTCTAAGAAAACTTCAACTGAATTGAAGGGAATTAGATGAGAGGAGAAATTACAATAGATAGTAGAAAGGCAGGACGCGCAGGCCCTATTTCAAAAATACCAAAAGACTAAAAGAGGGTCCAAATATGTCCATAACTCCAAACATGCAAAGACTCAATTAAATAAATTTAATTGGTTGATTACATAACCGTCTTATGTAATATTTAGGTTAATCACATTAACTCGTCAAATTAACTTTCATCCAATTTTACATCTTATCGTTTCGTATCTTTATATTAATCCTTAGATTAATATAACCATATAAAACGTCGATTATGTATGTCCCAATTATTTTGATTTCAATTCATTTAACATTTTGATTTACAACTTGGTAAAAACAAACTTTTAAACGAATTTTTCATTCGATAATCAAAACAGAAAACTATTGATTTCCGAAATATATATATATATATATATATATATAAATTATTTACAAGCCAATTTTAACAATTAAAATCAAGTGGGATTCGGGCCGGGGGCCCGAAACTGGGCTGTTGTGGTTTGGCAGCAGCCCCACGGCTGCGCACGCAGCTGGTCGCGCCGTGAGGCGCGACCCGAGCCGCTGTATTTATTTATTTTTTTTAAAATATAAATATATATATATATATATATCAGATTTTAAAACGATTTTAAAAACGATTTTTAGAAATAGGAAAAACTACAATAGATTTCCGTTTTATCTTTTAGAATTAATAAAACTAATTTTATTAACCTAACTATAAAACAAATAGATTTTGTTATAATGATTATCAACCGAAATAATTAGGAACATACGCATAATCAATTTTAATTAACAATTAACTAAAATTTATTTATCTTTAGAATTAATTAATCAAACAATTTGTTAATTAATCCTAACCATAAATATTTATTCAATCCTATTGAAAAACTTCTAAATTTTCATATATGAAATAACGGATTTAACGATGGCTCTGATACCACTGTTGGAAATTAGGCTAAGGTATAGCAGCGGAAATATAAAAATTTTAACCTACTTCCTTTTAACCATAGGATCCGTTAATCGTTATTTCATATAAAGAGGGATAAGAAGGAATACCTGGAATACCTTTTTGAAGAACAATCTACCGTTGTTAAAGAAGTGCCCACAATTCTTCTCCGAGATCCCAAGCACGAAGTATAACACGGTGAGGTTAAGATGGAATCAACCCTTATGAGATGCAACCAAAATAGATTGCCTCTAATTAACCAACACAAGATCAAAGAGAAAAGGAGATGAATGAAATTAATCAATCGACGGAAGCCGTATGAATTCTTGTCCACGAACTAGGGGATGCGAATTCTTTTTCTCTCTCTAGATGTAGGTTTCGAAAATCACATAGAGGGGAGGGTTAGGGCTTAGTCGAAATTCACACATTAGGGGGGTATATATAATAACTTGTATCTAAACCCTAGTTAGATAGGAATAGGTTACTTAATAGGAATTCAATTCGGAATAGGATTCCTAATTATTATCTTATAATATATCTAATATATTTATGATAATAATAAATAACCTAATTGGATAATAATAGGAGTATATTAATCTAATTAAAACTCCTAATTTAATTATCTCTCTTAATTAATTTAATTCACAAACCTAATCAAATTAGGATTAAGGGAATTAAAATAATTCCTAACTTATTATATACAAATTTCGGCCTCCCCTAATTAAATGGGCCTTACTGGGCTCATTTGGGCTTCCATCTATTAATGACATCCATCTCTCTTTTGGTTTCAAGTCTTATGTGTGATCCATTAGGTTCTTACTACTTCTGGCCGTATGCAACTATTAAATTAATTTCTTCAAGAATTATATTTAATCCTTGCATAACGGAATGATGTACTGAGTATGTTATTGGCAAGTCTGTAATCATTCCCCCAGAGTCCGTTAAGAAGACAGGTTGATTCTGTCGTTAACCCTTCCGTATTAGTTACAGTATAATTCGATCATTTATCAACTATATCCTTGAACTGAATCTTATGACTATGGATGATGTCAAGTCACATATAGCGAGATGTTCGTTTTACTTGTTCAGGCCGAGTCAACTCAAAAAGATAGGTTAAGTGAAATCTGTATTTCAAGTCTTAAGCTATCACCTTGCAAGGATTTAGAGTCGAGTCTTCCACAAGCGATCCTTGGATATATCTCCCATTAATCGGGAGTGATAAATGCTCAATCCAATGTATAACTACCCTGACATTACTTCCTGTGACACCCAACCTTTGCAGTTCACACCCCAGAGTCATCTCTGTTAAGGATCGTGGGACCGCAGGATCAAAGTCTCACATTCAGTAATTCAGGATGACCAATTAACATTCCTTTGAGTCTGAGGATTACTTATACCTATTAATAACAATGAGATGAACAGGTGACAAGGATGAATCTATCCATCCTGTTATCTCAAATCGGATCCCCAATCCTAATGAACGACGTTTCATCGGATCTATGTAACTGTCCAGATATCTATATATATGAAGCTTCTGAGATCAGCTTTCTGTCGGACAGAAGACATTGTTACATATAAGTCTCAACAGTGGTATATCAATCCTAAACATATCACTTGACTTGGGGTGGTTTTAAGTTTATTAGTTTATTATAAAGTTTTGTCTCACTTCATGCTTGTATGAACACTTTATAATCACTTTAAACAAACTTACGGATTTCCTTTTATTAGACTTTATTTGGTGCTTAAAAAGGATTGCCTTTATATAGTTATAAAACATATATCTCATTAAAACAAATGATATAAAGAACAATTCATTCACATTAAGTTTGTATCCTGCAACAATTGTCTATAGGACACTAAACCCCAACAAAAAGGTCGTAGCAGTAAAGTGGATTTTCAAAATAAAGAAAAATGCCAAAGGAAAAGTGGAGAAGTATAAAACTCGCCTTGTTGTAAAAGGTTTTTCTCAAAATGCTGGAATTGATTATGAAGAAGTTTTTTCTCCGGTGGCTCGAATTAAGACACTTCGATTAGTTATTTTCTTGGCAGCTCAACAAGGATGGAAAATTCACAAAATGGATGTCAAATCAACATTCTTAAATGGAACTATTGAAAAAGAAGTGTAAGTGAATCAACCATTGGGTTACACTGTCAAATGTCAAGAAGAAAAGGTGCTCTAATTAAAAAAGACTTTGTATGGCCTTAAGTAAGCTCCAAAGGTTTGGTATTCTTGCTAACAGATTATTGATAAGATATAAGATTGTGACGAGGATTATTGCGAGTCGTTTGAAGGATATCCTCCCCCTTATTATTGATTCTGTTGGAGTTTAGTGTCCTAAAGACAATTGTTTTAGGATATAAATATTAATGAATAAATTGTTTATTTAGTCATTTGTTTAATCAGATATATAGCATTAAAATGTAACTATATATAAAAGAACAAATCTTTCATAAAGAAAGTAATCCCAAGTTTATTTAAGTAGTTATAAAGTGTTCATACAAGCATGAAGTGAGACTATACTTTATAATAGACTAATAGACTTAAAATCAACCCAAGTCAAGTAATATGTTATAGGGGTTGGCATATTACTGTTGAGACTTGCATGTAACAGTGTTTTCTGTCGAGACAGAAAGCTGATCTCACAAGCTTTAGATATTTAGATATCTAGACAGTTACATGGATCCGGTGAAGGAGTTCATTCGGATTGGGACCCGACTTGAGATAATAGCATGGATTAATTTATCTAAAAGTGTCAACTGTTCATCTCATTGGTATTAGTAGGTATAACTAATCCTCAGACTCAAACATTCATTAATTAGTGATTCTGGATTATGAAGTCTGGTACTTTGATTCTGTGCGAGCACGATCCAACAGGTGAGAGCCTGGGGTGTGTGAGAGCAGGGTTGGGTATCACACAAAGTAATTGCGGAATAGTTAATGTCAGATTGAGCATTCGTCACTCCTGATAAATGGGAGATATATCCAAATGGCCGCTTGTGGCGAATTAACTGAAATCCTTGCAAGGTGATAGAGTTAAGAGTAGAAATAGATATTTCACTTAACTTATCTTTCAGAGTGAATTCAACCTGTACAAGTAAAACAAACTCTTCGTTATATGTAACCTTGACACGTACCATGGTTATAAGGAATTGACCAACAGGATATAGTTGATGAAGGATCGTATTATAATGTACCTAATGCAGAAAGGTTAACGTCAGTTATCAACCTGACTTATTAATTGCTCTGGGGGAATATCATAGGTTCTGCTAGTAATAGCTCGCGACGGTATTCCGTTATATATATGTTGGAATTAATCGTGATGAATTAATTTCAAAGGATATATACGACTAGTGGCAATAAAGAACCTAATGGGTCGCATATGGGACTTGGAACCAGAGGACGAAAGCGTAATTAGTGAGACACTAACATAGGGGCCGAAATTTGTAATTATATTAGGAATAATTAATTTGATTTAATAATTGTAATTAGATTATGATTATAAATTAAATTAAAGGATTATCTGATAATATTAATTAGAAGTTTTATGTGATTGGAACTCTAATTAATTATCCCTAATAATAATTAAATTATTAATTTGATTAATAATAATTATCTAAATATAATTAGTTATTGTTTAGATAATAGTAAAGTGTTTATTTAATTATCTAATTAGTAATCCTATTCCGAATAAGATTCTAATTAATTAATTACCTAACACAACTAGGACTAGGGTTTTGAGAAGTCTATAAATAGACTCCCTAGCCTAGAAATTTCAACTAACCCAGGAAGGAGGCAAGAGGAACCCTTCTGAAACCGTCTCAGCTAATTACAATCTTTCTTACTCTCTCTTTGATCTCGTATCGATTTCTGTTAGAGGTAATCATTGCGATTGCTATTCTTAAGGTTGATTACTAATTAGTTATTCTTTTATGTGTTGTTTCTTTTGTTGTTCGTGATACACGGATTAAGAGTTGTGGGCACTTCGTTTGCAACTGTAGATAGTTCTTCAAAAAAGGTATTTCATTCTATCCCTCTTTATATGAAATAACAATTAATAGATCTTGGAAAAGGGAAATAGATAAAATAGATAAAATTTTATTATTCCGCTGCGCCTAGGCTTGTCTATTTTCCTTCAGATTCAACTCATTGTAGTTTTATTTCTGGGAGACATATTTTTGATAATGTGGTTATTGCTCAGGAGGTGGTCCATTCGATGCGTGTAAAGAAGGAAGAAGGGGCTTGTGGCGCTTAAAATTGATATAAAGAAAGCTTACGATAGGATCGACTATCAGTTTTTGTCTGAAACCACTCGGCTTGCTGGGATTCCAGAGTTTTGGTGTCAGATTATTGACAGGTGTGTGCAATCAAGCTCGATGCATGTAGCTATTAATAGGGAGACGACTTTGGTTTTCTATCCTTCTCGCAGAATCAGACAGGGAGATCCGATGTCCCCTTATCTTTTTGTCCTATGTATGGCTAGACTGGACCATATGATAAAGCAGGCGATTACTTTAAAGAAAATTAATCCTATCAAGCTTGTCCACGGGGGTCCAGAGATTAGTCATCTTTTCTTCGCTAACGATGTTTTGATTTTCCTTGAAGCTGATTTGGAGCAGGTTAGTGGCTTTATGGAGGTCCCAAATGAGTTTTGTTCTTTATCTGGTCAGAAGGTTAATATCCAAAAGTCTAGAATGATGGTGTCTAAAAACGTCTCTAATAACCTTGCACTTAGGTTGAGTTTGTCGTGTTCTATCCTATTAACTAATTGCTTGGGAAAGTACATTGGTGTTCCTCTTTTAGGAGGATGTTAAGCCCAAAATATACCTAAAATATCATTAATATTTACATTAGTTTTGCTATGAAATCGTGATGTTTATATCTATTTAGAGTACTTTTACGTTCGAATATGTTTCTTTCATGCAAGGTACCTAAATATTTGGTAAAATCCAAATAGGAGCGAAAACGGATCAAAAACGAAGGAAAAACCCTAAGTTACGAGCCAAAAGACGAAGAATTCAGCACACCAATATGAGGAGACAAGAACGAAGTCAGAACCGGGAGAAAAATCCTAAATCTCGGCAGAGATTCTAGGTCGCGACCGAGATTCCATAATCTCGGTCGTGACACGCCTTTTCTTGGCGTCTTCTTCTTGCGTTCTGAAGGATAAAAATTGCTCCCTAATCTCGGTAGAGATTTAATTAATCTCGGTAAGATCAGCAGCCTTTGCAGCACTACATTCACATGTTTAAATTCCAAGAAATGCGTTCGTTCGGGTGGATAAAAATGTCTCTTCGCAGCGGATACGACTATTCACAATGGACACGACCTTTCAAACACGACTCTTCAACATCTATAAATAAACTATTGATTTCAGAGTTGAGAGAGAGTTAAGATTTGTAAGATTAGAGTGCAGAAGTTATGTAGAAACTCTGACTCAGAAAAGAGTCAGAGTTTAGATTTCAATTTTGTAAAAAGCAATCTGATGTACACAAATTGTTCTTAGATTACTTACAAACACAGTAGCATTTAGATTTAGATTAAGATCTGTTTATATTAGTTTACATTTTGGTAGTAGAAGAACCATCTCTATTCCGAAGATTCAGCGAGAAGATCAAGTAGCGGATTCGACCCACGAGCCTGACAAACTCTAACGAGGTTTGAGGAAAGAATTGACGACCCGGAACTCTCATGTCGTTAGAATGCTTCCATGCTTTTTATTCTCTGTAAACTTGTATCAAATTCATACTTCATCTAATAAAGTTCATGCAATTCAATATAATTTTATGTAGCACTTCTGTAATTGATCCGAAGTGAGTTCTGGTGTTTTTATTAAAACGTAGTTAAATTCAATATCTTTACAAGGAAACTTTGTTGAACACTTAGGCAAATTCATTCTTCGAGAATTAATTTGGTTAAGGTAGCGATCTATCCCGACCGTAGGAAGATTGTCTGCGGTTCAAAGCCTTTTAATTGGAGGAGTTTATGTTATTACACTTTTATAGTTTATACAAAGTTTAAAGTTGTTTTCTTTGCTTAATGCAAACGAATACAATAAAAGTCTTATTTTAAACACTAAATGTTTCTGTTTTGTAATTCATATTCAAAACAGAATTGATTTATAACATTCTACATATTCTAGCCTAATTCTTATTCTATCAATCTCAAAACCAATTTCAAATAACGATGATCTATTTCTATAAACCTTAAGTCGTATTTAAACTACACATAAATAAGTTTTTGTTGAAAAATGTTCCCTGTGGGATCGATATCTTTTTATTACTACAAGCGAAACCGTGCACTTGCGGAAATCGCTTAACAAGTTTTTGGCGCCGTTGCCGGGGAATGCCAAATTTTTAACAAAAATTTATATTTTTCGTGTTTTATTCCGAACCTTGGTTTATAATATATTTATTTATTTATTTTCTAGTTTTATTTTAATTATTGAGGATGGTCACTAGGACTAAATCCTCGTTGTTATTTAACGTTTGCATTTAGATGTTTGCAGATTAAAAAAAAATCCAAGTTTTCTCAAGAAGATAAACTGGAGATTTGATCATTTATAAAATTCACAGAAGGAGTCTACAGAAAAGAAATTCAGCATGCAGATACATCAAGAGGGAAAGGAAATTTTTGAAACAGGATGTCAGACGTGACATGAAACTTCTCGAGAAAAATTTACCTCTTCCCAAACACCTTTAAATCTTTTCTATACACTCAACCCTTCACCAAAACGTCATATCTCTTTGTAAAAACAAAATTATTCAATTCCTACATTACACCCAAATAATTTCTTCTTTTATCCTATCATTTCCTTAAACACCTACATATATCTCTCTAAGAAACAGCCGATCAACTTTTCTCAGACAGATATATCAGAAAGTAGGAATAGGGAATACAGTCCTTGAAATTATCTTATCCGCCAGGAAGGAATTGTCGACTTTTACCATAGTTTCAACAGTTTCAGTTCATGCGCGTAGTTCTTGTTCGTGCACAAAACTAGAAGTTCGGGCATTCAACCGAAATCAGTAGATCCTTAAATTGAGAAAACGTAAAAAAAATATATTCTTTTTCCAGGTAAGTAAAACTGGACAGGACCATATTTAAATTTAGTCCACATAATTGATTTGTCCAAAATTTAGATTCTCCTTGAAAATTCTTAAGGATTATCACATTTTTAGTTTTTAGTTTTTCGTATTTTAATCTTTACATTTCATTTTAGTATTAATCTTTAGTTTAGAATATAATAGCCAGATTAAAAATAAAAAATTTCATTGAAAGAGATTCAAAATATGCTATGTATCTTAAATATTTGTAATTAATGAAGAAAATGTCTTTAGATTTAAAAAAAATCTCAATTGAATTAAAATCACACATAATTTAAGTTTATGTTTGCATAAAGATTTTTAAAATCTTTACAGAGATTTTTGTTTGAAATTTTATAAAATTCTGCTCATGCAGAGATTAATAAATCTTAAACTGAGATTCTTGTTTTAAATGCCTTATAAAATTTATGAACTTACTGAGATTTTTAAATCTCAACTGAGATCTTTACTTTCAATGTCTTATAAAATTTCTGAACTTACTGAGATTTTTAAATCTCAACTGAGATTTTAAAAATCTCTATAGAATTAGGGAGGACCAATGCAAAGCATTCCTTGCCAAGGGGCAAGACGTGTCACGATCGATATTCCAATTTCTCGGCCATGACACACATATTCTGAAAAAAAAAATTAAATTAAAAAAAGTATAAATAATTTTCCTCTCTATGTATTTAATTTCTAATTTTAGATTTTATTCACCGAGAGGCACAAAAGACACTTTTTCATTTTTCATAAGTCATGATTTTTGGTTTGAAACCAATAAATTATTAACTTGACATATTTTCAACATTACAATTTTTTATTCTTAAAATTTTTAGTTTTTAGGTTAGTGTATATCAAGTTGAAAATCAATAAAAATTTATTTAAGTCATGTTTTTAATCAATTTTCAGGAAATTAATATGTATATATGAAATTTCAGGAATCTCAGTTGAGATTTCAGGAATCTCAGTTGAGATTCCAAGGGTCAAATTATTCAAGGAAAGGGAAGCGATTTTTCTGAACTTACCGAGATTGATAATTCTCGGCCGAGATCATCAAAATTTGGGTTTCGACGCACATTTCCCAAGGGGGAAATGACGTGTCGCGACTGAGATTCCCCAATCTCGGTCGCGACACGGGTCTTTTCCAGACGTGTCTCCTTCTTTCTCCTTCAGTTCATGCACTTATGCTATATATTTCGAAAAAACAAGTTTTTTTCATGTTCAAATGGTGTGAATTTGCACATTTTTAATCCCAATAGACACCTTGATTTGACCTGGATTGATTATAAATAATTGAAAAAGATCAAATTTCTGTTACTTACATTTTCATCTCTATCAGAATTCTGATTTCTTCTCAAATCTTTAAGAAAGTTACAGAACATCTTTTTCAAAACATGACTACCTCTCTTAAATGTTCCAAGAAAAATGTTTTTGCACGCACCAAGTGTACTGATATGTCAGAACGCTACATAGCACCATTCCCTATTTATAATCATGATGAAGGAAGACGATACTATCGATTTCGGTACGATATGTTCGTCAGAATGATGTATATGGAAGAGTTCTTGAATGATGAACTCAGAATCAACAATGATATGGATTGCTATCTGAGGTCCAAGATACAGATTTGTATGTGTTGGGGGACATATTCCAAGGTAGCACTATTAATTCCTCACAAGATTTTTAGGGAGGGGTTAGTTGCCGCATCACATTCAAAGGAATACAAGATTGGATTCGGGAACATTATTTGTTGAAACAATAGTTTCAGTTCCATGGATTGATAAGGAACCATTTCCCGTTCTTGACTATGATTTCCTTGAAAGTGAGGGATTTTTCAAAAGAATTTTCCGAGTTGGCCCATGATTTCTTTCTTTTGAAGAAAGACAGATCTTCATTCAAGCCAAGATCGATCGAGCCCGTGCTATGCGTATTCTAATTCAAAGGGATGAGAATTTAGTTTAATTTGTTTTGTTATGTTTGATTTTAAATTGAGTGTATATAGTTTGTACATAGGTTTGTTTTTAATTTTCCTTGTATATATGTTCTAGTCAATGTTTGTAAATATATGTTCATGCAATAAAACTTTAATTTCATTTCATAAGTTCATCTTTTGTTATGGTTTATGTATAAACCATTATCAATGAATCTGTACATATATTTTAAATGCTAATAAGTTATAATCATTAATAACTATTGAACAAGTTCATGAACATTCATTTTATATGATAATTCTAAGTTTTGTTCTGTACATATGTTTTTCAATTTTGATAACATATCAACTTTGATTCTTTGGTTATTTTTGATTAGTATATGTTAACTATGCAAATTATTTGAATGAATATATATATATATGTTAATATGGAACAATATAACCTTCACCATGAATCTGTCTATAATAATAAAATGAATCTGTCAATAATTTAATTAATCTGTATCAATTTCAATGCTTAAGTTTTAATATGAATATGTGATTGATAATACTTAAAGAGTTAATATACATTCAATGTTTATTCATTTCACTCTTCGAAGGTTCATATATATTAAATACTTATTCATTTCACTTACACATGTTAATGTATATTAATTTTAACATTTAATTCACTTACATGAATTAATGCACATTCATTATACATTAAACTCTAATTAGGCGTCTAATGTTTCATTACTCAAAATTTAATAAGGATAAACCTTTGGTTTTCATTGTATTTAATGTTTTGATTTATGTTTTTAAGTTTCAGGTTTACATTTATTTAATTATAGGACATATTTACACAGAAATTACATCAAACGAAGTTTTTTCGACGTGTTTTTGAAGCAACCAGGTCCGAATCTCGGTAGGGATTATGGAATCCCTACAAGTTCAACGAAAACATGAGTTTTCAGGAGAGATTTTTCTCTCTGAAAACACCGTGTCGCGACCTGTAGGGCGGAGTTTATTCCGAATTTTGCACAAAAATTGGTCTTCCTATTCCTACACTAATTCCTACCATCTATTTTCATACCTATATATACCTATCTCTTACACAAACTTACGTCACCTCTAATTTTTGCCAATTACAGAACTCTATTTAAAACACATTTTCTTCTTCCACACTCAATTCCACACCTTATCGCCTTTACTTTTTACCAAATTTTTACCTATCCAACATACTTCTTTCCCAAACACAAACTCGATAACCTAAACCTCTATTTTTCTATCTTTCTCACAATTTTTTTATTTTTCTCTCATAAATCCGACAATTAAACACCATGCCTAGACATAAGAAGGTTACTCATAAGGTTTCCTGTACATCTAATAATTGTTTGCTTATTGAGTATGGATCCATTCAGCATTATTTCAGATGAGGACGGATAGCGGTACAAGCACTTTTATGGACATAGCGCATAGTGACACATACATTATTGACTTTTTGGTTACTCTTTCCTATGCTAAAAAGAATGAGAGGATTACATTTAGGGATTTAAGTTCAATTTATGAAGTTAGATTAGATGAATTTAATTCCAAGCACACTTATAGCAAGCTCATTAAGGATAATATTAATTTCTATTTTATTAAATTTTTATCCTATTTTCTTTTTAGGCATGTTAAAAAGGTAAAGGATTCGAAGTCAGGATTTATTTGTTCATTTTGGATTACATCTTCAAGGGTTTCGTGGTAGATTAACATTGGAATGTTTTTTTTCCAATTAAGTCCATGTTTCTGTTTCAACCAAATAAGCAAGTTACTTTGTGTACTTTGATTACGAGTCTTGTTTTGGATGCTGCGGGTATCATGGAGTCATTTTCAATCACTTACTCCTGACTTATTTTCCGATGTTGGATTATGCCGCATATTTTACACATTCATTTAGTGGTTAGACAATGTTGGTTAGTTTTGCAAGTTCGATGTTGATACTTCAAGTTCCCATGGTAATGGTATTAAAGGGATTGTAATAAGCAGACGCATTTTGGTGGGGATGACGATATACATGAAGATACGGAGGATGAAGAATGTGCAAAGGAGGGGCTTGTTGAAGCCCAAACACAAGCACAAGAGCGTGTTGAAGAAGAGCACAATGTTGATGATCATGTTAATTTGAAACAAATTTTGAACCAAATGCATGCACACCACCGTCAAAAGATTTTGCGGTTAGATGATATTATGGAGAATAATCAAGAGATGAGTTCACGATTAAACACGGTGGATGCAAATATCCATACTTTGAGGAGAGATCATACGTCAACCCGATGCCAGTTGTTTTCATTTTTCAGTCGTCAAGGCGTAGTGACCACACTATCTCCACTGGGTTCACCTTCACAAGAATAGGTTTTATCTTATCTTTTCTCAAACACATTTATCTTTTTGTGTTGTTTTTACTTAAGTTTGGTACAATGTTTTTTCTTATTACGTTTGGTACTATTCTAATTTTAATATCTTATGTTGGATGATTTAATTTCATATTTTTCTATCTTATTTCGTATGCCTTCTTTCGTACAATTTTTCGTGTTTTATCCATTTTTGCACCAATGAGGACATGGTCCAAATTAAGTGTGGGAGGAGATATTACATATATCATTTTATTTTTAGTACGAATAAATGCAACGAATAAATGACATCCATATTAACATAAATTTTAAGCAACATTTTCAAAATGCAACAATTGTTTTATGCAAATGCAACACATTTTGCAACAATTTTTCAAACAATGACATATTTTTAATACAAACATTATTTTCATATGTTTAAAAAATATTTAACTTATGATTATTTGAAGGTTATCATTATCGTTAGAAATGAAATTTCTATACAGGCAATATTTTTCAAATTATTCATAAATCTCCGAAACGATTCTAAGTAAAACGTCTCGAGTGAATGTATTTAAGTAAAAATTCTTTATTCTTATCTCTATCTTATATCATGCAATTCATGATACAATAAATCTTATTTTAAATTTTCAATTAGGTTTATAGGCATTAAATTGAACTAACAATTTTTAGCTCGATTTGATTTTCGTCTTACATTAACACCAATTAAAGTTTTTAAGGAAACTTTAGCCATAATACATGTTGAATTTTAAGTCAATATAGGATGAATGTGCTATTTTTCTTTTTCCCAATTTACAATTTTAATTTTATAATTCATGTAATTAAATCAAGTAGTCGTATTCTTAACTTTTGGCCACGATTGAGACCAACTTTATCACAATCGAGGTATGAAATGGAAGAAAAATTAAGTAAACGGTACTTTTGGCCACGATTGCGACCACCCTTATCACAATCGAGGTATGGAAGGAACGTTTAAAAGCAAAGAAAATTAAGCGTGTTTTAAGTTTAAAGTAACGATTGCGTCCACTCATGGCATGGTCGGTACCTCTTAAGCAAACACAAAGCAAATAAATGCATATAAAGTTACGATCGAGACCACCCTTATCTTGGGCGTAACTAAGCAAATAAATTAATCCAAGTACTTATTCATTTAATGTAATTCATATAATAGTTTAGGGTTGGGAAAGGAAATTTTGTGCTTTGAAATGCCTTGAGACGAAAGACTCAATAACATGCGTGCTTATATCATCCCGAATACTTCAATTTAAAATTGAAAATACAAGACGAATGATATATCGCCTTTATACTAGTTAGTTTGACATTTTGCGTATAAATTTGCCACGCGAAGTTAATCTTTTTGGCTTAACTAATTTAAAAAGGAATACAAAGATATATGTTTTATTTTCATAAAGAGATAAGTTAAAGAATAAATTCAGTGAAATTTTGCTCGGGACTAGCAAAAGATTAAGTGTGGAGATTTGTTAAGCCCAAAATATACATAAAATATCATTAATATTTACATTAGTTTTGCTATGAAATCGTGCTGTTTATATCTATTTAGAGTACTTTTACATCCGAATATGTTTCTTTCATGCAAGGTACCTAAATATTTGGTAAAATCCAAATAGGAGCGAAAACGGATCAAAAACGAAGGAAAAACCCTAAGTTACGAGCCAAAAGACGAAGAATTCAGCACACCAATACGAGGAGACAAGAACGAAGTCAGAAACAGGAGAAAAATCCTGAATCTCATCAGAGATTCTGGGTCGCGACCGAGATTCCATAATCTCGGTCGCAACACGCCTTTTCCTGGCGTCTTCTTCTTGCGTTCCGAAGGATAAAAATTGCTCCCTAATCTCGGTAAGATCAGCAGCCTTTGCAGCACTACATTCACATGTTTAAATTCTAAGAAACGCGTTCATTCGGGTGGATAGAAACGTCTCTTCGCAGCGGATACGACTCTTCACAACGGACACGACCTTTCAAACACGACTCTTCAACATCTATAAATAAAGTATTGATTTCAGAGTTGAGAGAGAGTTAGATTTGTAAGATTAGAATGCAAAAGTTATGTAGAAACTCTAACTCAGAAAAGAGTCAGAGTTTAGATTTTAATCTTGTAAAAAGCAATCTGATGTACACAAATTGTTCTTAGATTACTTACAAACACAGTAGCATTTAGATTTAGATTAAGATCTGTTTATATTAGTTTACATTTTGGTAGTAGAAGAACCATCTCTATTCTGAAGATTCAACGAGAAGATCAAGTAGCGGATTCGACCCACGAGCCTGACAAAATCTAATGAGGTTTGAGGAAAGGATTGACAACCCGGAACTCTCATGTCGTTCGAATGCTTCCATGCTTTTTATTCTCTGTAAACTTGTATCAAATTCATGCTTCATCTAATAAAGTTCATGCAATTCAATATAATTTTATGTAGCACTTCTGTAATTGATCTGAAGTGAGTTGTGGTGTTTTCATTAAAACGTAGTTAAATTCAATATCTTTACAAGGAAACTTTGTTGAACACTTAGGCAAATTCATTCTTCGAGAATTAATTTGGTTAAGGTAGCTGTTGTCTCTTGAATGGACTCTAGCAAGTGTACTAGATACAAGTAATAAAGTGATAAGTCAAGTATCGTATCCACAGGGATTGAGGACCAAAGTTTACAAGAAATACTTTGTAGAACAGGGTGTTCGTGTGCGTAACTTCTTTAGATTGAGAGACGTTGTTTAAAACAGTAGCAAAGTCAATGATTTAGGAGATTAAAAAGGAGTATTTAATGATGATAAAAGGCAGAACAGGTTAAGCGCAGTGGAACAGGTTACTTTCAGTCTATAAACATCCTATTTATTCATGAATGACGTAAAGTGAAGTCAAGGTCTCTGCTTTAATGCCCTCTTAAGTCAACTCTCGTATGTTCTTAAGATTCTAAGACGTACTACAACCTTAAGCGTCCATAAAGTTGGTTCTTTCTCGCATTATGATCGAAACAGCATTTCAATGAAGAAAACCCTTGATATAACCTCCTGACATCTCTGTTTCGGGGTTGAATGCTTGACAAATAGTTCCGTGAAGATGAAAGCAGTTTCCTATCATGCATCTAACACTATCATACATGCATTTAGCAATGGAGTTAAAGATTTGTCAAGCACATCATAATATATCAACATTCATTCATAAATAAGATAATAAACGACTTACATAACCGGCCCTAACTGGACAAACCCATTCAAAATGACTACTCAATCATACTGTAGAGTGAACAGCCTGAGTTAACTCCACAAACCTCCATTGATGGAGTCATCTTCCTTAGAGAGCTTTTCCTCTCTCAAAGGAGCCAAAATTCTAGTTAAACGATTATCCGAAGTTAAAAAGGTACTGCTCTCCTTCCCTCCACTACGTCTTTATAAAGGAAGAAATACGAGCCGACCACTGCTCATGCTGTCTCCTCAAGCATGGTGCTGACTCCCCATCCTTCTACCGTCAGCACAGACAGTGTTCGAGTTAACACCTCTACAACCAATCTCTCTGCCGATCATACAACAATTCCTCCATCTCAAGTGCAGATTGAGCAAACTCATCCTGTCACTGACCAGGGTACTCCTCTCACACCCTTCTCTTCTGGTCATACGGATGTACATAGGGATGCCACTGAGTCCGGCAAGAAGCTCATCGACTCAGTGCAAGCTCTCATCCAAGATCTTCAACAGTCTGCTTCACCTGCTGCTGGATCCTTATTCCCAGAGACAACTCAGCTCTCCCAAGTCACTCTACCTCTCAACGAAGTCAATGGACTCAAGGACCTGCTGAATGTCGTCTTATCATTTCAAGCCCAGCAAGCAAAGCAAGACTCACTTGCCAAGTTGGCAGAGATTCAACTGTCCATAATTCAACATCTAAACTCGCTACATCAGCAAGTCCAGAGGTTATCTGCTATGAACACTGACTACGCCACTTCCTCAGAATTGAAGATGCTTTTTGCTCAGCTGCATACTGAGCAACTCAAGACAAATGAGCAAATGGTGTCCTATAGTCAGTGCTCAGTTGAGAAAATCAGTGAGGTTGTCAGGCTACTTAACCTGAACAAGCAAGAAATGGATACTGACGCGTTGAAGCAGAATGAATTGATGTCCCTCGCACAACAATCCTTCAACCATATCCGTCATAATAATATTCAACGACATCACTATGACTCAGCACTTCTGAAGACATTCCACCAAGTCTTCGCTGGCCTCTCTGAAGCTCTCATCTGGCAAGCCAAAGCTCAAGCCTTCAGTGTAAATATGCTCAGTGCTGCTGATCTTCATATACCAGTAGAAGTCTCAGCTGATGGGGTTGCCATTTTTGATGGCGTGAACGAAAGTGCTGACAAACTAAAAGAGCTTTCACAAGAACTTTCTCGTGCTGTCTTAACCGATGCGTTCAAGCTCCCTGAAGTTGACAAAACGGGGGAGAAAGCGCAAGCTGCCAAAGCTCAGCATGAGTGACATCAGTACGAGCGAAGTCAGTCACAGGGCAAGAAAAAGAAATAGATAGACTAGCATGCTTAAGCCACATCTGTGTAACCCATTTTGTCTAGTTTACTTCTTTTGTCTATGTACTTGCTGACTTCTCTCAATATATATATCATACTTTATTTCCTGATTTCAATACTGAGTTATGATATATGCTTTTATAGTACTGAGTTACTTTGTATCTTCATCAGCCATACTTAACACTTATAATATTTATTGACTAAATGATATGCTGATAACATGTTTGACATCATACTATGATCTTATGAAACATTCTGATAAAGAACTCATTGAACAATAATTTGCTCAGCGCGCTCTGTATATCTAAAACTTCCGCTTAATACTGAGTAAATAGAATATGTAATATAGCTGACCTACACCTAAAAACTGACCTTAGACTCACTCATTTAAATTCTTAAATGATGCAATTAAAACTAAGTCAGTAGTGCAACCCTTACGGGGGAGTTTGCTGAATGATATAAGGTCAACTATCATGGGGGAGCTCATACTGAATGCCTTGCTGAATAGTTTTGCCAACATCAAAATGGGGGAGTTTGTTGAAATACCTTTCCACATAATTTTGATTTGACAAAATTGTTTAAATACAAATTATAACACATATCCTAAACACACTAAGTTTAAATGCTTTGATTTATTCTACTAATGTGTTTGTTCAATGTTGAGTATAAATGTTATAAGTCATAAGGATTGGAAGGCCCAAGCCCAATACGGAAACCAAGGCCCAAGTCAAACAACTCAGTACACTCGGCCCGCGTATGTCAAGACGCTGCCGTTTTTGTTCAAAACGCAACTCAGCAATCAGAAGGATCTAGAAGACCTTCTGGAACAACTTCAAGATGAAGCTGCTGAGTAGTCTCGACAAAGCGTACAAGACAGCAGCTGGCAAAGGAAAACTTCCAGACAAAGTGTTTCCTCTTTTGGCAAAGTTCAGACGACACAGTATGCTGTCCAGTTGACTTTACCATAAAAGGAGAGACCATCTGCTGTGCTGACCGAGGACAGAAGATACACGATTATGATTGGCCGAGAGCTCTGTGCAAGTCAGGATGACAACGACATATAGCCGTTTCCCTCCAACGGTTATTTCGAAATTCGAAATGACCGAATGACCAGACGTCTCTATAAATAGTGCCATCACAAGCTTCACAATACACAGAACTTGATCAAGCCATTACGCTGACCAAATCTCTACAAGTTCTGCAAGCAAGAAGCAAAGCAAATTTCTTACACTACATTTTCATATTTGTGTAAAAGTCTAGAGTGATTGTAAATCGTCTAAAGTGTCTTAGCACATCTTTGTATTAGGACAAAAACACTTATCATTTCTAGAAATAGAAAGGAGAGGCTGAGTACTCGGTTTTAAGTACTCAGCGGAGAGATTAGGATTGAGTAGAAGTATAGAGGAAGGTACTCTTGTCATACTCAATTGCTGATATTGTAAAAGGTTTGAGGCTCTACCTTTAAAGAGCTCAGTAGAGGATTCGAAATCTCGGAAGTGTTCCGGGGACAGGACGTAGGCTTAGAAGAAGCCGAACCTGGATAAATCTGCTGAGTGAAGTATTTCTAAACCTTAACTCCTAATTTATATTGCTTGCTTTAAATAATCAAAACTGACCAAGTAAAGAGGTCAAGTTGAGTTGTGCGCGTTGAACGTCTGAGTTTAGGAATAGACTCCAAGTGCTATCTCCTGACTCAAGCTGAGGAACTGACCTAGTCACCTGTTGACTAAGCCAGTATCTTGCTGTTTACTCAGTGCCGCTGTTCAAACCTTTTTCTTTAGAAAAAGAAGTCTGCCTAAATTGCAAAAAAAGTTTAAATAGTTCCTAACCCCCCCTTGGAACTATACTTGCAACTAAACAAGGGACCAACAAGTGGTATCAGAGCTTAAAAGCTCACTTTAAAAGGTCTAACAACCTTGAGCTGATCCCTACCATGGGCGAAAACAGCACTCGGTTTCTCCCTGGAAACCAAACAACTCAAATACTGCCTGAGGGGCTGTCCATTACTAGGCCTCCCCTATTCTTCGGGTCAAACTATACCTTCTAGAAGAATAGGATGAAAAACTTCATTCAGGCTACAAACATGAGTGCCTGGCTATCTATAGTCCAAGGGCCGTTTGTACCTGTTGAGGTTGTGGCTGGCCAAACAGTTATAAAAGCTGAGGCCAAATGGACAGAGGATGATCTTAAGAAGCTTCAAAACCATGCTTCGGCTATCAATATGCTTCACTGTGCGCTCGATGCTGCAGAATATAACAAAATCTCAGGTTGTGAGTCGGCACAAGAGATCTGGAAGAAGCTGGAAGTCACCTACGAGGGAACAAACAAAGTAAAAGAATCCAAGGTGAATCAGCAGATGAGACTGTACGAGCTGTTCGAGATGAACAATGATGAGGGCATTTCAGACATGAACGCAAGGTTCACCAACATCATTAATGAGCTCAAGAGACTTGGGAAAATCTTCACTGAGGAAGAACAAGTCAAAAAGATACTCAGGAGTCTTCCAAAAGACTGGCAAGCAAAGAAGACAGCAGTTGAGGAAGCTCAGGATTTAACCACCTACAAATATGACGAACTCATCGGTTCATTGCTGACCCATGAGATATCCATGAAAAACTTTGAGGTGAAGGAAAAATCTGATGACAAGAAGCAGAAGTCACTTGTCATGAAGGCTGACTCCACTGACGGGAGTTCAACTGATGATGAGGAGATGGCCATGTTCACAAGAAAGATGAAGAGGCTGTTCAGGAAGAACGACAAATATTCTAAAAAGCCTTACAAAAAGTTTGATAAGTATAAGGCTGACTCAAGCGACAGCAAATACAGAAAGGACAGCTCAAAGCCCATTACATGCTTTGAGTGCCATCAAGCTGGCCATATTAAGTCAAACTGCCCCACGCTGAGGAAAGACAAGAAGAGTGGGAAGAAGGCAATGGTGGCTACTTGGAGTGACAGTGATGAATCTTCATCAACAGAAACTGAGGCCACCGAGTCAGCGAAGATATGCTTTATGGCTGACGAACTTGCTGAGCCATGCGTCTCTATGCATGCTGACCCATCCATCGCATCAGATGATGAAGAGCAATCAAATGAGGTAATTTCTCTTCCCCAGCTCAGAAACGATATGGTTAATGCCCTGAGTGATCTCTATACACTTGTTAAGAAGTGTAATAAAAAGGTTAGAGCACTCAGCAGGCGCTGTGACGAAGTGGAAGAGGTCAAACTGAGTGACCTCAGATACCTTCTTCAGGACAACTCGACTCTGCATGATAACATGAAGATCATGCATGAGTATGTGTCTGAAGTCCAGACAGTTTCAAAGAAACTGAGGAAGGACGTCACAACCATCCAGAACCAACTAAAGGTTCCTAAGAAAAATAACATTCCTCTAAGAACTCAGTACCAAGGTACTCAGCAGAGATGGAATCCCCAGCGAAAAGTCCAGTGTGACTTTTGTGGGAAGTTAGGACACACTACTAAAGTGTGCTGGCACGCTCAGCACTGGGGTGCTGACAAGTCAGTAAAAAACCCTAAACAGAAGGTCAGCTGTGGCTTCTGTGGAAAGAATGGCCATACTGTCCATGTATGTCGCCATAAAATAAAATATGATGCTATACCTGTTGCACCTAACAAGTCAGGACCCAAAAAGAATTGGGTACCTAAAAGTAACTAGTTACAATGCAGGTAAGCCTGAGATGTGCCGAGAAGTCAAAGATGTGGTATATTGACAGCGCATGCTCAAGGCATATGACGGGTGATGAAACTCAGTTCATCACGTTTGAACGTAAACGAGGAGGGAGTGTAAGTTTTGGAGACAACAAGAAGGGTAAGATAGTAGGCTCAGGAACCATCGGAGGTAATCCTACTATTGAATCTGCCTCCCTAGTCAGCGGACTCAAATATAACTTACTCAGCGTAGCTCAGCTATGTGACAATGGGAGAAAAGTTATATTTGATGCTACTGGATGTAAAATATACGAGGGTAAAACTAATGAGTTAATTTTAACTGCCCCTCGGATAGATAATGTCTTTATGCTAGACTTAGAGAAAAAGTTTTCAAAAACTGTGTGCTTAGTAACAAAGGAAGAAAATTCCTGGCTATGGCACAGGAGACTTGGTCATGTAAGCATGGACCTCCTGGCCAAACTAGCAAGAAAGCAATTGGTTGAGGGACTGCCTAAACTTAAATTCCAAAAAGATCAATTATGCCACGCTTGCCAAGCTGGAAAACAAACCAAACAATCTTTTCACAGTAAAAACATTGTCTCAACTAAACGTCCGTTAGAATTACTACACTTGGATCTCTTTGGTCCAGTCCAGCCGCTGAGTCTGGGTGGAAGAAGATTTTCCTTGGTCATTGTAGATGATTTCTCTCGGTATACGTGAGTTATCTTGCTGACCAGCAAGGATGAGACCTTTGAGACATTTTCAAATTTGGTTAGAAAAATTGAAAATGAAAAAGACCTAAAATTAGCTCATATCCGTAGTGATAACGGTGGAGAATTCAAAAACCAAAAGTTTGTTGAATTCTGTGAAGCCAGCGGCATTGACCATAATTTTTCTGCTCCTAGAACACCTCAGCAAAATGGGGTTGTAGAAAGGAAGAACAGAACTCTGGTTGAAATAGCCAGGACAATGCTGGATGAGCATAGGCTTCCAAAGTATTTTTGGGGAGAGGCTGTTAACAGCATGCTACATTCTTAATAGGGCTCTAGTTAGACCTATACTCAAGAAAACCCCCTATGAACTTTGGAAAGGACGAAAACCCAATATTGGATACTTTCGTGCCTTTGGCTATAGATGTTTTATTTTAAATACCAAAGATAGCTTAGCAAAGTTTGATTCAAAAGCTGATGAAGCTATCTTTCTGGGCTACTCAACAAACAGCAAAGCATACAGAGTTTTTAATAAGCGAACTCAAGTTTTAGAAGAGTCAATACATGTAGAGTTCGATGAAACTGACCCTGCAGGTAGATACCAGCCGCTGACCGAAGATGATCCAAACTCAGTAACCATCGCTGACTCAGAACCAGCTACTGAGTCATTCACGAAAAGGCTGACCAAGAGTAAGAGTGAACCTAAGATTACTTTTACTGACCCATCTACTTGTGCAGAGATTGTTGAAACAGGAACAGCACAAGACATGAATCTACCCAAAGAAATAAGGATTCCTAGAGGGCACTCCGAAAGTGTAATCCTTGATTCTGCTGGGAATACCCTGATGATGAGGAATCAACTCAGGAAGTACCTCAGCAATGTTGCTTTTGTCTCAGTACAAGAACCGAAGAATTTCGCTGAAGCTGAGTACGATGAATTCTAGATGAACGCAATGCAAGAGGAGCTCGATCAATTTCGAAGAAATGATGTATGGGAGTTAGTGCCTCATCCAAAGAGTCAAAAGACCATCGGAACAAGATGGGTCTTCAGGAACAAGATGGACGAACAAGGAAACGTAGTTAGGAACAAAGCAAGGCTTGTAGCTCAGGGCTACAGGCAGCAAGAAGGTATAGACTACGGTGAGACCTTTGCCCCAGTGGCAAGGCTGGAGGCAATTAGAATATTATGTGCATATGCATCTTACATGAATTTTAAATTATTCCAAATGGATGTCAAAAGTGCATTTCTTAATGGAGTTATAAACGAGGAGGTTTATGTAAATCAACCTCCAGGTTTTGAGGACCCTAAGTTCCCAAACCATGTTTACAAACTCAAAAAGGCTCTGTACGGCCTCAAGCAAGCACCACGTGCTTGGTACGAGAGGCTGACCAGTTTCCTGCTGACTAGAAATTACGTCAGGGGCAAAGCTGATACAACCTTATTCATTAAGAAAAAGGGTAAAGATACCCTGCTGGCCCAAATTTATGTTGATGATATAATATTTGGTGCAACTAACGAATCAATGTGCAAGGAGTTTAGCAAACAAATGCAGACTGAGTTTGAAATGTCTATGATGGGAGAACTCAACTTCTTCCTCGGTCTTCAAATTAAACAAGGAAACAATGGCATCTTCATCAGTCAAGCAAAATATGCCAAGGAGATCTTAAAGAAATATGACTTGGAAAATTGCAAGCCAATATCCACTCCTATGGGCACTGACACTGTCCTCTGCGCTGATGAGAATGGTAAGTCAGTAGACAGCAAGTTATATCGAGGTATGATAGGCTCTCTACTTTACTTAACAGCCAGTAGACCGGACATTCAGTTTTCAGTAGGTTCACTCTTTCTCTTTCGGCTTTCGACTCTCCTTACTTCAACAAAGTTTGCGATCCAGACCCACTTCCCATTCACCAGTTTCCCAAACAACATGCTTTGTAGGCTCCTTAAATCAATCTGGTCAGGGTGGTTCACAACAATGAACCGAGTGTGGTCCTCTGGCTTAAAAACTCCAATTTCTGCTGCAATCCGAGTCACGATGCTCCCACAGTAAATGACCGAGGAATTCTTCTTTCCAAAGTTGGCAATGTACTCCCCAAACCAATAGCCTAAATTCATTCTGGACCCAGTTTGTTGGTCCCGTATAACGTGACAAGGTTAGTTCCAATGGGGGGGATAGGAACTATTTAAAATTTTGTCCGTTAAGGCTGACTTCTTTTCTTTGAGAAAAGGTTTACACAGCGGCGCTAAGTAGATTTAAGACACAAGTTTAGTCAACTGGTGACTAAGTCTGCTTCTTTCCTTGAGTCAGGAGGTAGCACTTAAGTCTATTCCTGAACTCAGCTTCTTAGTGCACTCAACTCAGCGTGAGTTCGTTACTTAATCAGTTTTAATAGCAAGCAATATATAAAGGAGTTTAAAGGTTAGAAATATGTTACTCAGCAGACATATCCTGGTTCGGCCTCTCCGCCTATGTCCAGTCCCCGGAACTCGTTTCGAGCTTTTTGAATCCTCTACTGAGCTCTTTAAAGGTAGAGCACGAAACCTTTTACAATAGAAGCTAAGTATACAAGAGTACCTTCCTCTATTCCTCTACTCACTCCTATACCTACCGCTGAGTACTATAACCGAGTACTCAGCTTCTCCTTTCTATTCTTCTAGAAATGATAAGTGTTTGTCCTAAACAACAATTGCTAAGACACTTTGGATGAATGAATTCACTCTAGACTTTTACACAAAGATTGGAATTGGTGTAAGGTTTGCTTTGCTTTTTTTCACAGAACTTCAAGTATGAATTTGGTCAGCGTTTCGACTTGATTGAAGATCTGCATCGAATGAAACATTTGAAAGGCCTATTTATAGTGACACTTCAAGCATCGGTGATTTCGAATTTCGAAATAACCGTTGGAGGCAAACGACTTCCTGTCGCTTTCATTATGGACGTGCTCAGTGTCGTTGACCAATGAGATTCTTGTATCTTCTGTCTATGGCAGTGCTCAGCAGCTTTTCGTCAGATGAACAGAATGTTTCGCCATTTATAATAAAGTCTTCCAAACAGCTTACTGCGATTTCTGAGCTTTACCCAAAGTAGAAATACTTTGTCTCTAAGTTAGTTCTGTTCTTCCGCTGACCTGACTACCTTGTCGTTCAACTCAGCAGCTTCGTCTTGAAGCTTTTGTTGGAAGGCTTCTCGATCCTTCTTCATGTTGAGCTATCGTTTTACTTGATACGACTGCGTTTTGTCTTCCTGGACCGTGAGGTCTTGATCTGTTGACTTGGGCTTGACTTCCTCTTATGGGCCTTTGGGCCATTTATCTTAATGTCTTATAAATTAAATAACTCAACATTGAACAAACACATTAGTATGAATAAATCAAAGCATTTAAATTTAATGTGTTGGAATATTTTTATCATTCATAAATAATTTTGTCAAATCAAAATCATGTGGAAAGGTGTTTCAACAAACTCCCCCATTTTGATGTTGGCAAAAATATTCAACAAGGAACTCAGTGTTGAGCTCCCCCATGATAGTTGACCTTGTTTTACTCAAGATACTCCCCCGTAAGGGTTGAGCTACTGACTTAGTTTTACTTTAAACATTTCAAGGTTTAATCAAGTAAGTCTAAGGTCAGTTTTCAGAAATAGGTCAGCTCATGGAACATATTTTATTTAACTCAGTTAAGATGAGCGGAAGATTTAGATAACAGAGTACGCTGAGTATATCTTTGTTCAATGAGTTTTAGTTAAGAAGACATATAAAAGAGGTCAACTTATAGATCAACACAGCAGACAATCATGAAGCAATGTAAGCACATAACATAGTTGATTCAATGAAGATACGTTAACTATTCAGCACAAAACATAAGTAAGCATCACATAAGTTTAGTCAATTTGAAAAAGGTAGATGCATTGCATAGTTTTGGATTAATGGTCAGCACAACAAAATACATAAGGAAAAGACTACAAGTTTTTAAAGAGCTAAATCTAGCAATCCTAGCCAAGCTATTTTTTCTTGTAGTTAATTTGGACATCATGCTCTTTAGCTTTTCCCTTTCCCTTGGATTTCTGCTGACTTCCTGATGCTTCCCCTGTATGTTGAGTTCTTCCAGCTTGTTCTTTCTCCCCCGCTTTGCCAGCATCGGGTGGAGGAGGAATGAAGGTATCATTGAGAGCAGCACGAGTTAACCGAACAAAGAATGCCTTAAGCTTGCGCGTGCTTTCATTTATACCATCAAAAACAGCAATACCATCATCCAAGATTTCACGGGGAACCCTGATAGCCGAGGCACTGAGCATACTCAGGATGTATTCTTGAGACTTCCCAACCCAGGTTATAGAATCAGTCAGCATGGCATAGGCTTGATGAAACATCTTTAGCAAAGCCGAGTCATAATACTGACGTTGAACATTTGAGTGGCGCACATGGTTGAAAGTGACTTGAGAATACTTCAGAATTTCATCCGTCTTGAGTTGGTCAGTTTCCATCTCCTCCTTACTCAAGTTGAGTAGACGGACAGCCTCACTAATTTGCTCAATAGAACATTAGGAGGAGGAAGAGAGTTGCTCGTTGGTTCTTGCTTGCTCAGATTGAAGCTGGTTGAAGAGTTGATGAACTTCAGCAGAAGTTGCATATAAGGAGTTCGCAGCTGACAGGTTTTGAAGTTGACCCTGAAGAGAGTTCATGTGATTGACCATTGTCAGCTGGAGTTCGGCCAGCTTTGTTATTGATTCCTGCTTGGGCTGTTGAGACTGGAGTGAAGTCATGACACTCAGAAGATCTTTAAGACCTTTAATTTTTGTGAGAAGCTGAGTGACAGACGAAAGTTGAGTTGGCTCAACAGGAACTGACCCAGCGGCGTCGACATTGGTTTGATGGAGGTCCTAGAGTAGAGCTTGAGCTGAGTCAATGATTCTTCGACCAGACTCAGTAGCATTTAGATAAGCATAGAAGCCATCATTGTTTGACCCAGTTGCCGGAATATGAATAAAACCGGATGGAGGAGGTGTTTGGTTCAATTCATTATTTGAAGTACCAGCATAATCAGCGGCTGGACTTGAGTTTAGATTGCCAGCAGGAGCTGACTGGTTGATATTCTGCACTTATGGTTGTGGAAGAGGATGATCGGCAGAATTATCTACTTGCTTAGAGTCAGGCTGAAGCTGACTGGTTTGAGGAGGTTGAGGTGTTTCAACACTGACCTGAGCAGGTATTTCCTTAGCTAGCTCAACATGTTGAGGAGCAGGAACTTAGAGCACTTGCTCGGTATCACCTTGGCTTAGAGGAGCAATTGATTCGGCATGTTCCTTAGGCTGAGAAACAAAGGCTTGCTTTTCCTGTTGCTCTGGTGGAGACTCAGTGGGATTTGAGAAGAATTTGAACTGCATATCTGAGAGGTCAGCGATCGGATCCCGCAGTGGGGAGTCACCCATAAGATCAATGACAGGGGATTTATGTGCCTTCTTCTTAAGTCTCCTTAATCTCTTAGTCTTTTGAGGAGAGGGGTCAGCAGGAATGGACTCAATTGAGTCAGTAGGTGAAGGTGCCCCTTGATCAGCATGATCATTTGCTGTTGGCTCAGCTTCTTCTTCAACCTGCTCAGTGTTGGTTGGTTCATGCTGCTCAACATCCGCTATCTTATGTTGCTCAGCATCCACTGTCTCCTCAGCATCAAACTGACCACCCAGTTCATCTTCATCTTGGTCAGTGGGGTTTTTCTCAAGAACAATGCCCTGACTTCTCACAAAATGAGAGTCTTCAGAGATAACAACTCCAAGTGGGGGTACGTCGATGGGACTTAACCCAGAAAAGACCTTCTTCTTCTTTCTCAGTGGTTGCTCAGGAGTGTCCTCTTGTTCTTCTTCCTCAGGCTCAACTTGCCTTTTGAGGTTTTCTGCTGACTTAGGCTCAGCTTGACCTTGTGCAACTTGAGGCTTTGTTCCTCTAGACACAAACCGAACCTTCTTCGGTGGAGAAGCAACATCTTTTGAAGAGGTCTGGACAGCTTTTCTCTTTCTGTCCTATTTGTCAGCTTGAACTTGCTTTCCCTTCTTCCCTTTTCTGGTCAGCATTCCCTCTGTTTCCTTAACAGCGGCTCCTTTTCCTTTCTTGGGAATAATAGGTTGATCATAGACCAGTCCAAACAGTGCAGCTGCAGTAATCTCAGTTCCCCAGACATTAATTTCTTCAACTAGGCTCACCTGATAATCTTTGAGGATCCTAGTGATTAGGGAGCCTAATCTAAGAGTTCTAGTACTACGTTGAAAGGCACCTATAAGGAAGACTGGCATGTTGAGCGGCTAGTAGGTCAGCATATGCCAAATGAAGCATTGCTCAAAATTCGATACTGAGGAAGTAGCGTTGATTTTGGGGAAGAGAAAGTTTGTCAGGATATAATGGGCCATCTTTTGATTCTGACCCATGGATGTGCTGGATATCTCTCCTACGTGACCGGCGGGTTTACAGAACTCAACGATGTAGTTAGTTTTATCTTGGTCACCTGATTTTCTAAGTTGAGCTCCTTCATTTTTCAGTTTCAGCAGTTTGGCAAGGTAAGAAGGGTTGATGAGGATATCCTTCCCTTGAACCTTGGTGACCATGCAGTCCCGGTCATCATCAGCGGCTCTGAGGTTAGCGTAGAACTCCTTCACTAACTCAGGATAGGTGGCTTCTCGAGTCGAGAACAGCTCAGTCCAGCCGTTCTTTAAGATCCACTCACAGAAGGGTTGCTCAGCTTCCACAAATCCCTTCGAAAACCAGCGAGAGTGGTCAACCTTATACCCCCTCACACTCTCGTAAACCAGAGAGTAGGTACGTTCCCTCGGTTTCTTTTCCTTATCCTGCTTCTGTTTCCCTTTCGAAGAGGTAGCTTGGTCAGCCTGGGTTTTCTTTCTCGGGGTAGTGACCTTAGAGTGGTCACACTGACTGGTTTCTTGAGACTTGGTGGGAGTCTCGCTATATTCCTGCTGAGCAGGAGATGGAGGATTTTCATCGGAGCGGTTGTCATCGTAACCGACACCGGAGACATTCTGAGAATCGTTAGACATGATCCTTAGAGAAATTTGAGAAGTTTGGGATTTTAGAGAAGAGAGAATTTGAATACCAGAAATTTCTAATTGTAAAGAGGTACAAGTGGGAATTCGTCCACAATTTATAGAGGTGTCGAGTTGATCTGAAGCGTTGAGGTGGCCGTTTGACCTCGAGATACTCAACCGACAAGGATTCTGGCATTTATGACACAATCGGCGCATGTATTTTCTAATTATTGCGCTTACGTCATCCTAGGTGGCTATTTAATTCGCGTGTTTTGCATTAAATTTTGCAACGGATCTTTACTCAGTGTTAAGGATTCCAAACGTTTAAAGTTCTGAGTAGTCAGTGTTACGCAAAGGAATTATTTGTGTGCTTAGTAGCCCAGCTTAAGATAACCACTCAGCGTGTATATCTACTCAGCATGTAATAATTATTGATTTAGCACAAATCATTTAGCATGGTAATTCACTCAGCATGCATATATCACATATTATACTTGGAATTTATTGAAGAGGATTAAACATACCAATGGCTTCTCTAAGTATGTTGAATTGCTCACGAGCCAGTGGCTCTGTGAAGATATCAGCAAGCTGCTCATTCGTTGGGACATAGGTCAGCTTGATCTCTCCCTTGAGTACATGATCTCTGATGAAGTGATGTCTTATGCTGACGTGCTTCATCCTGCTGTGCTGGATTGGGTTCTTTGATAGGTCAATGGCACTCTTGTTGTCACATTTGACTTCAATTGTTTTAGTCTGAATGCCATAATCTTCTAGCTATTGCTTAATCCATAGGACTTGAGCAACACAGCTTCCAGCAGCAATGTACTCAGCTTCAGTGGTTGACAGGGCTACTGACGCCTACTTCTTACTGAACCAGGACACAAGACAGCTTCCAAGGAAGTGGCATCCTCCTGAGGTGCTTTTTCGTTCAAGCTTGTCTCGTCCGTAGTCAGCGTCAGTGTATCCAATGAGTGTGAAATCATGAGTATTGGGATACCATAAACCTGCATTCACTGAGCCTTGCAAATATCTAAGGATTCTTTTTACAGCTATGTAATGAGATTCCTTAGGGTTAGATTGATATCTAGCACAATAACATACCGAGAACTGAATATCCGACCTACTAGCAGTTAAGTAGAGTAGAGAGCCAATCATACCTCGATACAATTTGTTGTCTACTGACTTACCATTTTCGTCAGCACAGAGGACAGTGTCAGTGCCCATAGGGGTAGATATTGACTTGCAATTCTCAAGTTCATATTTCTTCAATATCTCCTTAGCATACTTAGTTTGACTGATGAAGATGCCATTTTTCCCTTGTTTGATTTGAAGTCCAAGGAAGAAGTTGAGTTCTCCCATCATTGACATTTCAAACTCAGTCTGCATCTGCTTGCTAAATTCCTTGCACATGGACTCATTAGTGGCACCAAAAATAATATCATCAACATATATCTGAGCCAGTAGGGTATCTTTACCCTTCCTCTTAATGAATAAGGTTGTATCAGCTTTTCCTCTGACATAATTTCTAGTCAGCAGGAAACTGGTCAGCCTCTCATACCAAGCACATAGTGCTTGCTTGAGACCATACAGAGCCTTTTTGAGTTTATAAACGTGGTTTGGGAACTTGGGATCCTCAAACCCTGGAGGCTGATTAACATAGACTTCCTCGTTTATAACTCCATTAAGGAATGCACTCTTAACATCCATTTGAAACAATTTAAAGTTCATATAACTTGCATATGCACATAAGATTCTTATAGCCTCTAGCCTTTCCACTGGGGCAAAGGTCTCACCGTAGTCAATACCTTCTTGCTGACTGTAGCCCTGAGCCACAAGTCTTGCTTTGTTCCTGACCACGTTCCCTTGTTCATCTAGTTTGTTGCGGAAGACCCATCTTGTTCCTATGGTCTTCTGGCTTCTTGGATTTGGCACTAAGTCCCATATTTCATTTCTTCTGAACTGATCAAGTTCTTCTTGCATTGCACTCATCTAGAACTCATCGTGCTCAGCTTCAGCGAAGTTCTTTGGTTCCTGAACTGAGACGAATGCTACGTTGCTGAGGTATCTCCTGAGTTGATTTCTTGTCATCAGCGTGTTTTTAGCAGCATCAAGAATGGCACTCTCTGAGTGTCCTCTTGGTATTCTGATCTCTTTTGGTAGAGTGATGTCTTGAGCTGGTTGTGTTTCAACAATCTCTGCAGGTATAGATTGGTCAGTGAAAACAATTTGAGTTTCGCTTTTACCTTTGGTCAGCCCTTGAGGTAGTGACTCAGCGGTTGTTTCTTGGTCAGCGGGTGCTGAGTATGGATCATCCTCAGTCAGCTGCTTGTCTTTTCCTGCAGGGTTAGTTTCATCGAACTCAACGTGTACTGACTCTTCTAAGACCTGAGTTCGTTTATTAAAAACTCTGTATGCTTTGCTGTTTGTTGAGTAGCCTAAAAAGATAGCTTCATCAGCTTTTGAATCAAACTTAGCAAGGATGTCTTTAGTATTTAGAATAAAACATTTACAGTCGAAGGCACGAAAGTAGCCAATGTTGGGCTTTCGTCCTTTCCAAAGTTCGTAGGGAGTCTTCTTTAATATGGGTCTGACTAGAGCCCTATTAAGTATGTAGCAAACTGTGTTGACAGCTTCTCCCCAAAAGTACTTTGGAAGCCTATGCTCACTCAGCATTGTCCTGGCTATTTCAACCAAGGTTCTATTTTTCCTTTCAACAACCCTATTCTGTTGAGGCGTTATAGGAGCAGAGAAATTATGGTCAATGCCGCTGGCTTCACAGAATTCAACAAACTGTTGGTTTTTTAATTCTCCACCATTATCACTTCGGATGTGAGCTAACTTTAGGTCTTTATCATTTTCAAGTTTTCTTACTAAAGTTGAAAATGTTGGGGTTTAGTGTCCTATAGACAATTGTTCTAGGATACAAACTTAATGTAAATGAATTGTTCTTTATATCATTTGTTTTAATGAGATATATGTTTTATAACTATATAAAGGCAATCCCTTTTAAGCACTAAATAAAGTCTAATAAAAGGAAATCCGTAAGTTTGTTTAAAGTGATTATAAAGTGTTCATACAAGCATGAAGTGAGACAAAACTTTATAACAAACTAATAAACTTAAAACCACCCCAAGTCAAGTGATATGTTTAGGATTGATATATCACTGTTGAGACTTGTATGTAACAATGTCTTCTGTCCGACAGAAAGCTGATCTCACAAGCTTCATATATACAGATATCTGGACAGTTACATAGATCCGGTGAAAAGTTGTTCATTAGGATTGGGGATCCGATTTGAGATAACAGGATGGGTAGATTTGTCCTTGTCACCTGTTCATCTCATTGGTATTAATAGGTATAACTAATCCTCAGACTCAAAGAAATATTAATTGGTATTCTGGATTACGGAATGTGATGCTTTGACGCTGGTGTAACACGATCCTTAACAGAGATGACTCTAGGGTGTGAACAGTAGACGTTGGGTATCACAAGAAGTGATTACGGGATCGTTATATATTGGATTGAGCATTTATCACTCCCGATGAATGGGAGATACATCCATGGATCGCTTGTGGAAGACTCGACTCTAAATCCTTGCAAGGTGATAGCTTAAGACTTGAAATACAGATTTCACTTAACCTATCTATTTGAGTTGACTCGGCCTGTACAAGTAAAACGAACGTCTCGCTATATGTGACTTGACATCATCCATAGTCATAAGATTCAGTTCAAGGATGTAGTTGATAAAGGATCGAATTATACTGTAACTAATACGGAAAGGTTAACGACAGAATCAACCTGTCTTCTTATAGCTCTGGGGGAATGATTACGGACTTGCTAATCACATACTCTGTACATCATTCCGTTATGTAAAGATTAAATATAATTCTTTAAAAATTTATTTAATAACGTTGCATACGGCTAGAAGCAATAAGAACCTAATGGGTCACACATAAGACTTGGAACCTAAAAGAGAGATAGATGTTAATTAATGGGTTAGTTACATAAGTATTAAGTATTAGCCAAAGTATTACAAGTGTCTCTTGCATAGAAAAAAAATTCCAACTTTATCAAATTCATCAATTTATTGGCGTAAAATAGTATTAATTACAAATGATAAAATCCATAGTTTTTCCCATTGGTTTTAAAATCGGTAACTGCTACTTGACAAAATTAAAATAAAAAGATGAATTTCTGATACATTATTAAAAAACTTCAAGTAATGATAAAATAAAAATAGAGAGATGAGTTAACTGTAGAATTAAATTGAAACTTGATTTTTAATGTAATTTCCTCTTAATTAATTGATAGAAACCCAATTGAGCCCAATAAGGCTCATGTACCAAGAGGGGTCGAAATTCATGTAGTTAAATACATGAATAATTAATTTGATTTTGTTAATCCTAATTAGATTAGGATTATGAATTAAATTAATTAAGAGATAAATAAGTTAGGAGTTTTAATTAGATTATTATACTCCTATTATTATCCAATAAGGTTATTATTATTATCCTTAATATATTAGATATATAGTGAGATAATAATTAGGAATTCTATTCCGAATTGAATTCCTATTCAGTAACCTAATTCTATCTAACTAGGGATTAGATACAAGAGATTATAAATACTCCTCCCCCTTGAGATTTTCGAAATCTAAGAGCTATTCCCCTATTTGAGATTTTCGAAATCCACATAGTGAGAGAGAGAGAAAATTCGACACCCGTAGTTCGAGGACGAGATTTCTCTACGGCTTCCTTCCGATCAATTGATTTCATCTATTTCTTTTATCCTTGATCTTGTGTTGATTAGTTAGAGGCAATCTACTTTGGTTGCTATTCAACGGTTGATTCTAAATTAATCTTCCCGTGTTTGATTCCGTGTTTGGGAACTCGGAGAAGAGTTGTGGGCACTTCATTAACAACGGTAGATTGATCATCAAAAGGTAATTCTTCTTATCCCTCTTTATATGAAATAACGGTTAACGGATCTTGTGGTTTATGGAAATAGGTTAAATTTTTTATATTTCCGCTGCTTTACCTTAGCCTAATTTCCAATAGAAAACGTCTCAAAGGTTTCATCCTTGCTACTCAGCAAGATGGTCCAAGTGTACCGAGAAAAGTCATCTACAATGACTAAGGAAAATCTTCTACCACCCAAGCTCATCGGCTGGACTAGACCGAAGAGATCCAAGTGTAGCAACTCTAGTGGATGCTTGGTTGAGACAATGTTTTTACTATGAAAAGACGTTTTAGTTTGTTTTCCAGCCTGACAAGCGTAGCATAATTGATCCTTTTCGAACTTAAGTTCTGGCAGTCCCTCAACTAATTGCTTTCTTGCTAATTTGGCCAGGAGGTCCATGCTTACATGACCAAGTCTCCTGTGCCATAGCCAGGAATTTTCTTCCTTTGACACTATACGAGGGGCAGTTAAAATCAATTCATTTGTTTTTCCCTCGAGTATTTTACATCAAGTGTCATCAAATATAACTTTTCTCCCATTATCACATAGCTGAGCTACGCTGAGTAAGTTATATTTAAGTCCGCTGACTAAGGAGACTGACTCAATAGTAGGATTACCACCAACGGTTCCTGACCCTACTATCTTACCCTTTTTATTGTCTCCGAAACTTACGCTTCCACCTCGTTTACGCACAAGTGTGATGAACTGAGTTTCATCACCAGTCATATGCCTCGAGCATGCGCTGTCAATGTACCACATCTTTGACTTCTCAGCACATCTCAGGCTTACCTCAGTTGAGTGTGCCTCATCCTCAGATGCAATGGAAGGGTCAGCATGCTCAAAAACACAAGGCTCAGCAAGCTCATCTGCCATGAAGCAGATCTTTGCTGACTCAGTGGCATCAGCTCCTGATGATGATGACTCATCACTATCACTCCAGGTTGCCACCATTGCCTTCTTGCTGTTCTTCTTTTCCTTCCTCAAGGTAGGACAGCTTGATTTGATATGGCCAGTTTGATGACATTCAAAGCATGTGATGGGATTTGAGCTGTCCTTCTTGTACTTGCTGTCGCTAGACTCAGCTTTGTACTTGTCAAACTTCTTTTAAGGCTTCTTGGAATATTTATCATTCTTTCTGAATAGCCTTTTCATTTTTCTAGTGAACATGGCCATCTCTTCATCGTCTGTTGAGCTCCCATCAGTGGAGTCAGCTTTCATGACAAGAGATTTTTGCTTCTTGTCCTCAGACTTCTCCTTAACTTCAAAATTCTTCATTGAGATCTCATGGGTCAGCAGAGATCCAATGAGTTCATCATACTTGTAGGTGGTCAAGTCTTGAGCTTCCTCAACAGCAGTTTTCTTGGCTTGCCAGCTTTTGGGAAGGCTCCTCAGTATCTTCTTGACTTGCTCTTCCTTAGTAAAGATCTTGCCAAGTCTTTTGAGCTCGTTGATAATGTTTGTGAATCTTGAGTTCATTTCAGAGATTCCTTCATCATCATTCATTTCAAACAGCTCGTACAACCTCATGTGCTGGTTCACCTTGGACTCCTTAACTTTGTTGGTTCCTTCATATGTGACCTCCAATTTCTTCCAGATCTCCTGCGCTGACTCACAACCTGAAATCTTATTGTACTCTGCAGCATCTAATGCACAGTGAAACATGTTTATAGCCAAAGTATGATTTTGTAGCTTCTTGAGGTCATCTTCTGACCACTTAGCCTCAGCTTTGACAACCGTTTGGCCGTCAATAGTTTCAACAGGAACAAATGGGCCTTGGACTATAGAAAGCCATGCACTCATATTTGTTGCCTGAATGAAATTTTTCATTCTGTTCTTCCAAAAGGTGTAGTTAGACCCGAAGAATAGAGGAGGCCGAGTAATGGACAGTCCCTCAGGAAGAATCTGAGTTGTCTGATTTCCTGGAAGGAAACGAGTGCTATTCTCAGCCATTGTGGGGATCAGCTCAAGATAGTTATATCTTGCTCAGTGAGCTTTTAAGCTCTGATACCACTTGTTGGTCCCGTATAACGTGACAAGGTTAGTTCCAAGGGGGGGGATATGAACTATTTAAAATTTTGTCCGTTAAGGCTGACTTCTTTTTTTTGAGAAAAGGTTTACACAGCGGCGCTAAGTAGATTTAAGACACAAGCTTAGTCAACTGGTGACTAAGTCTGTTTCTTTCCTTGAGTCAAGAGATAGCACTTAAGTCTATTCCTAAACTCAGCTTCTTAGTGCACTCAACTCAGCGTGAGTTCATTACTTAGTCAGTTTTAATAACAAGCAATATATAAAGGAGTTTAAAGGTTAGAAATATGTTACTCAGCAGGCATATCCTAGTTCGGCATCTCCGCCTATGTCCAGTCCTCGGAACTCGTTCCGAGCTTTTTGAATCCTCTACTGAGCTCTTTAAAGGTAGAGCACGAAACCTTTTACAATAGAAGCTGAGTATACAAGAGTACCTTCCTCTATTCCTCTACTCACTCCTATACCTACCGCTAAGTACTATAACCGAGTACTCAGCTTCTCCTTTCTATTCTTCTAGAAATGATAAGTGTTTGTCCTAAACAACAATTGCTAAGACACTTTAGATGAATGAATTCACTCTAGATTTTTACACAAAGATTGGAATTGGTGTAAAGTTTGCTTTGCTTTTTTTCACAGAACTTCAAGTATGAATTTGGTCAGCGTTTCGACTTGATTAAAGATCTGCATCGAATGAAGCATTTGAAAGGCCTATTTATAGTGACACTTCAAGCACCGGTGATTTCAAATTTCGAAATAACCGTTGGAGGCAAACGGCTTCCTGTCGCTTTCATTATGGACGTGCTCAGTGTCGTTGGCCAATGAGATTCTTGTATCTTCTATCTATGGCAGTGCTCAGCAGCTTTTCGTCAGATGAACAGAATGTTTCGCCATTTATAGTAAAGTCTTCCAGACAGCTTACTGCGATTTCTGAGCTTTACCCAAAGTAGAAATACTTTGTCTCTAAGTTAGTTCTGTTCTGCCGCTGACCTGACTACCTTGTCGTTTAACTCAGCAGCTTCGTCTTGAAGCTTTTATTGGAAGGCTTCTCGATCCTTCTTCATGCTGAGCTGTCGTTTTACTTGATACGACTGCGTTTTGTCTTCCTGGGCCGTGAGGTCTTGATCTGTTGACTTGGGCTTGACTTCCTCTTATGGGCCTTTGGGCCATTTATCTTAATGTCTTATAAATTAAATAACTCAACATTGAACAAACACATTAGTATGAATAAATCAAAGCATTTAAATTTAATGTGTTGGAATATTTTTATCATTCATAAATAATTTTGTCAAATCAAAATCATGTGGAAAGGTGTTTCAACACGGTTGTCATACTCCACAGAGCCGTAAGGTCGGCATGGGGAATAGTGGCCTAGTTTTCGCGGGCAAAGATTATTCAAGAGACCAGTTTATGTAGGTAACGGATGGCATAGTCATCAATATTCGAAGCTTTGGAAGCACTATCGTCATACCTTGGCTGGTCCGAAATAGATTGCCAGAATGCTTGTGGGTCAAACACATCAGGGGTTCGAGTGAACGCCTCCTTGTAACTTTCCGACTCTAGGTCATCGTCATCCGTGGCACCCAATAAACTGTTGAACATGTTCAATGAAGGCCGCTGGGTGTGAGTCATTAGCCTGAAACTAAACTTTCCTTCCTCGTCCGGGTCTGTGATCTCGGGATGGTGCTTAAACGTAGCCAGGAATTCCAATGTGAGTTCTTTGTAGGCCGGCTCCGTCATTTCAAAGAAACAGCCGAAATGGCCTGCCTCCATGAGTTTTCACACACGCACGTCAAGTTTGAGCTTCTTCAAGGTCTCCCAGAAAACTGTTCTCACAGGCCCGAATTCTAGTTGCGCAAGTTCCTCGTAGTATGTCTGCACTACTGCATCTTTGAATTGAGACAGCTTTTTCACCAATTTTTTTGTCAAGGATGAAAGCAACTGTGCTTGTTCCCGTCATTTTGCCCTTAACTTTTTCTTTCTTCGTTGATCCTTCGATTTTTACCTGCTTGCCAGATCCACGAGTTCTCATCCCGTGCTCAAGTCTAAATAGGGTTTCCCAATGATAAAGAGCATGGAGCATGTGGTGAACCGTGAAACAAAAGTGTGAAAATAATGCAAGTCGAATGAGGGGCCGTATTTTGGTTGGTCTCCTTAAGTAGGGAGAGGAAAGAAACGTCCTGTTGCCAACCCGCCTTTATGAGAGCGGTCCAAAGGACGTCACCTGGACAAGTGGTTGGCAAAAGGCGCGTTTCTCCGAAGAGACCCTAGGGCGACGAACGGTCACGCTTTAAAATTTGAATTTATGACTCCCCTATTCGTTGGATTTTATCGAGGAAATGAGAGCATGTGAAAGAAGTACCTAGTGACATATGATGAGACATTTTACTTTTTCAGACTTTTAGTTCGCCTCCCAATTTCCAAGGACAGTCCGTCCATGGAAAGGTAAATCAACTCCCTATTTGAGCAAGTAAAAATGTAAAACTCGACCCTTGTGGAAAAGGTGTAAGTTTTACATCTTTGCTTGCGCCGGAAGTACATATTATGGACCATTGCACGACACAAAATGGATCTAAACTACCTTTAACAAAATTTAACAAAATTTGAAATGCAAACTAATTAAATGCAGAGTTACTTGTGCTACAATTGGTGTTTGTAGCAAACACCCTGTTTGTGCTTCTACTGGCGTGGGGGGTCTTGGAAGTGAACTGTATCGATCTTCCTTGTGTGATCATTCTCTAGATAGGGTTTCAGTCTTTGCCCATTCACCTTAAAAGGTTCCTGACCCTCCTTGCCAATTTCAACTGCACCATGACCAAACACCTTGTTCACTCGATAAGGTCCTGTCCATCTTGATTTCAGTTTCCCAGGAAACAACTTGAGTCTCGAATTGTACAAGAGAACTCTTTGTCCTTCGTGAAACGTCTTCATTTGGATTTTTCTATCGTGCCACATCTTGGTCTTGTCTTTGTAATTCACTGCATTTTCATACGAAAACAGCCTGAACTCTTCCATGTCACAGAGTTGAAGTCTTCTTTGATCTCCCACAGCCTGTTGCTCAAAATTTAAGAAAGTTAACGCCCAAAAAGCCCTATATTCCATTTCAACTGGTAAGTGACAAGACTTGCCGTATAGTAATCTAAACGGGGACATCCCAATGGGTGTTTTATAAGCTGTTCTATACGTCCAAAGTGCATCGTCAAGCTTGTTTTCCCAGTCCTTCCTAGAATTGCCAACAGTTTTCTCTAAAATTCTTTTGATTTCACGATTCAAAATCTCAACATGTCCACTTGTTTGTGGATGGTAAGGTGTGGCAATTCTATGAGAGACCCCAAGCTTGCCCATCAGCTTTTCAAATTTTGCATTGCAAAAATGGGTCCCTTGATCACTAATGACCGCTCATGGGACACCGAATCTGGCAAACAGCCTTTTCAGGAATTTCACGACCACACGAGCGTCATTGGTGGGGCTAGCCATTGCTTCAACCCACTTGCTCACATAATCAACATCTACTAAGATATATTTATGCCCAAAGGATGTAGGGAATGGTCCCATAAAATCTATGCCCCATATATCAAAAATTTCACAAACAACTATGTTATTGAGGGGCATGGCATTTCTAGCTGAGATATTGCCTGTTCGTTGGCACTCATTGCAAGTGCGAACGAACAGATTGGCATCTTTAAAAAGTGTTGGCCAGAAAAAACCTGATTGAAGTACTTTGGCTGTAGTTCTACTGGCGCTATGATGCCTTCCAACTTCCCGGTCATGACAATGGCTTAGAACAGCCTGTCCCTCCTCTTGAGATATACATCTGCGAATAATTTGGTCTGCGCACAACCTAAAAAGATAGGGTTCTTCCAAAAAATAATATTTAATTTCAGCATAAAACTTCCTCCTCTGATTAGTGGACAGGTTGTGAGGTTTAAGCGAACTTGCTAGATAGTTAGTAATGTCGGCAAACCATGGCGCAGGCTGCACGGTGTATAAACGCTCGTCTGGAAAACTCTCCAAAATTTCTGGTTGTTCTTGGCTGCTTTGGTGAGAAATTCTTGACAAATGATCAGCTGCTACATTTTCCGTTCCCTTCTTATCCTTAATTTCGAGATCGAATTCTTGAAGTAAAAGCAACCACCGTATCAGCCTTGGTTTTGCATCCTTCTTGGTGAACAGGTAGCGTAGTGCAGCATGGTCTGTGTGAACAATAACTTTTGATAGCACCAAGTAGGGGCGAAATTTGTCAAAAGCATACACAACTGCGAGGAGCTCCTTCTCTATCGTGGTGTAATTTTTCTAGGTCTCGGTTAATGTTTTACTTGCATAATAGATAGGTTTGAATTTCTTCTCAACCCTTTGCCCGAGAACAGCTCCCAGACACGTATCGCTTGCATCACACATCATCTTAAAAGGCTGTTTGCAGTCGGGTCCTGCCAGTATAGGCGAGTTGATCAGCTTGCCTTTCAACAGTTCGAAAGCCTTTAGACAGCTTGCATCAAAAGAAAATTCCACATCCTTATGAAGTAATGCTGACAAGGGCAGCGCAATCTTTGAAAAATCTTTGATAAACCGGCGGTAAAATCCTGCGTGCCCCGGAAAACTTCGCACATCTTTTACATTGGTTGGAACAGCCATCTTCTCTATCACTTCCACTTTAGCCTTATCCACTTCCATCCCCTTTTCTGAAATTTTATGCCCGAGAACAACTCCACCTGTAACCATGAAGTGGCATTTCTCCCAATTCAAGACCAAGTGGGTCTCCTTGCATCGCACAAGCACGGCCTCGAGGTTGTTTAGACAGCTCTCAAAAGAGTTTCCATAAACAGAGAAGTCATCCATGAATATTTCTACAGTTCGCTCCACCATATCATAAAATATAGACATCATGCATCTTTGAAACGTGGCTGGAGCGTTGCATAGTCCGAACGGCATGCGCCTGTAGGCATAGGTCCCGTATGGACATGTGAACGTTGTCTTCTCCTGATCCTCATAGTGAATTGCAATCTGATTGTACCCCGAGTAACCGTCAAGGAAACAATAGAATGCATACCCCGCTAACCGTTCTAACATCTGGTCAATGAAGGGCAAAGGAAAGTGATCCTTCCTTGTGGCTTCGTTGAGCTTTCTGTAATCCACAAAAACTCGCCATCCTATTATGGTTCTCGTGGGAACCATCTCGTCTTTCTCATTGAGTACTACAGTTGTTCCTCCCTTCTTTGGTACAACGTGAACAGGGCTGGTCCACACACTATCAGAAATTGGGTAAATAATGCCATCATCCAGCAGCTTGATCACCTCCTTTCGCACAACCTCCTTCATGTGGGGGTTCAATCTGCGCTGTGGCTGGACAGATGGCTTGTGCTCCTTCTCCATCAAGATTCTATGGACACAAAATGCCGGACTGATACCTTTGATATCATCAATTTTCCATGCGATTGCATCCTTGTTCCTTCGCAGAACTTCCATGAGTCGAGCTTTCTGATCAGGAGTTAACTTTGAGGATATAATAACTGGACTCCCGCTGGATGGTTCCAGGAATGCATACTCGAGGTGTGAAGGCAACGGTTTCAATTCTGGTTTAGATAATGGCACAGTTGGTATCTCCGGTGGTTCTTGATGAGTGGGCACAGTAGGATCAAAAGGGGGTGTAGGTAAGTTGGATTCAATGGAATAGCATGTTCCTTCACATATGTTCACCTCTTCTCCCAATAGACTCTCCAGAGTGTCCTGTTCCTACAAAGGGGTTAGACTTTGGAACTCATCTAAGAAACAACATGTGTCATCACTAGTGTTAGCTCGTCTCATTGCCTCATTCATTTTGAAAATGATCTCCTCCCCATTAATTCTCAAGAAAAGTTGTCCCTCCCCCACATCTATCAATGCCTTACCTGTAGCTAAAAACGGTCTACCTAGGATAATAGGAACATGCAGGTCTTCATCTATGTCTATTATGATGAAATCAACAGGCAATATGAATTTTCCTACTTTGACCAACACATCTTCCACAACTCCCCTAGGATAACATATTGAGCGATCGGCCAATTGAATAGACATTCTGGTTGGTTATGGCTCTCCTAATCCTAGTTTAGCATATACAGAATATGGCATTAGGTTTATGCTAGCTCCTAGGTCACATAGTGCATTTTCAATATTTAACCTTCCAATTGAACAAGGGATAGAAAAACTCCCTGGATCTTTTAGCTTTTTCGGAAGCTGCTGCTTGTTCTAGAGTATTGACGAACAATCTCTGTTGAGTTGGATCATGGATATGTTTTCCAACTTTTTCTTGTTTGACAGGAGATCTTTCAAGAATTTTGCATATGACGGCATCTGTGCAAGTGCTTTGACGAACGGAATGTTGATGTGCAACTTCCTTAAGGTGTCTAACACCTTAGAATTCTGTTCTTCCAGCTTTTTGTTGATCAACCGCGTTGGATATGGCACAGGAGGAACATACAGCGGAGGTGGCTTGTACATCTTTCCACTTTCCCCCTGATCCTGCTCACCGGTAGATTTTGTCTTCCTGGTTTCTTCTTGACTAGGAACAGTCTGTTCTTGCTCTCCTTCAGTTTCTTCAGATTTTTCTGCGCATTTAGCATTTTCATTAGTAGATATAATGGGTTGAGTTTGCTTACCAGATCTCAGGGTGATTGCCATGACATCGCCTTTTGGGGTTGGCTCTGTGTTGCTTGGCATTATTCCCTTCCCTTTTGACGTAGATGCAGCTAATTGATGGACTTGTGTTTCCAGATTTTTAATTGATTCTTGTGTCTGTTTCATGAAATGCATCATCATCGTCTTCATATCTGGCTCTATATCTTCCTTTGGTGGAACAGGTTGTTTATAATGCTGTTGGGGTTGCCTCTGGTAGTGTCCTCCTTGCTGTTGTTGATATCTCGGTTGTTCCTGCTGGTTGGGTTGGCATGTCCATCCGAAATTCGGATGATTTCTTGTGGCAGGGTTATATGTGTTAGAATATGGGTTCAATGGATTCCTCTGATTATACCCTGCATAATCACATTCTACCTGTGCACCATTTCCCTGCTTAACTCCGGGACAATTGATGCTGAAATGAAGGCCTCCACAAAAATCACAAATGTCATTGAATGGTGGTTCGTTGTGGATTGAGGACACATTTATCTTGCCGAGCTGTCGGGCAAGCTGTTCTACCTGGCTTGTCAATTTTGACACAACATCTTCATTTCCTGCTCTTTTTCCTTCACTTCTGGTGGAGTGCCAGTTATAACTTGTGCTTACTACTCTCTCAATAAGGTCATACAAGGCTTGTGGTTCCAGATCTTCGGGGTTTCCATTGGCAATGGACTCGATCTGGATTTTATAAATGTTGGTTACCCCATTGTAAAAGTTCTGCATCTGCATCCACATAGGGATGCCATGATTGGGTACTCTCTTGAGTAGTTCCTTGTACCTTTCCCATACCTCGGCTAAGGATTCATCCTCTTCTTGTATGAAATGGGAAACCTCGTTTCTGAGCTTAATGGCTTGTCTTGGTGGAAAGTATTTCATTAAGAAAGCGCTAGCCATTTCTTCCCAAGTAGTGATCGTTCCTGGTTGCAAGTTTTTCAACCAGTTCTTCGCTTTATCTCTTAGAGAAAAAGGAAACAGCTTTAGTCGGATTATGTCGTCAGCAACACCTCTGTTTGATCTGAAAGTGTTGCACAGCGTGATAAATTCAAGGATATGCCCATTTGGATCTTCCGACTGGTATCCATTGAACTGTACTGCTGCCTGCAACATTTGTATCATAGATGCTTTCACCTCGAACATGTTGTTCCCTTCGTTGGGCAACACGATGCATGATGAATGTCCTTAGTGGTTGGTCTTGAATAATCTCTGATTTGTATGACAGGAGGATTGTTATTCTCTCCCTCTTCTTCCTGGTTTGGTTGAACTGGTTGTTCGGGTGGTACCCTTCCAGCCATTCTTCTCTCTCTTTGTCCTTCTCTTTGTCTTATACGTCGAGCGCCCGCTCTGTTTCGTCTACACGTTCTCTCCAATTCGAGATCTATAGGGAAAACAGGAGGTCCAGCTCTGCACATAAACCGATAAATATTCCTTCTGGATGCACTATTTAGCAAACAGATTAAAAACACCTTGTTTTAAAGAAAAGTTCATATAAACTTTGTTGCTTTCAATCCCCGGCAACGGCGCCAAAAACTTGTTGTCTCCTGAATGGACTCTAGCAAGTGTACTAGATACAAGTAATAAAGTGATAAGTCAAGTATCGTATCCACAGGGATTGAGGACCAAAGTTTACAAGAAATACTTTGTAGAACAGGGTGTTCGTGTGCGTAACTTCTTTAGATTGAGAGACGTTGTTTAAAACAGTAGCAAAGTCAATGATTTAGGAGATTAAAAAGGAGTATTTAATGATGATAAAAGGCAGAACAGGTTAAGCGCAGAAGAACATGTTACTTTCAGTCTATAAACATCCTATTTATTCATGAATGACGTAAAGTGAAGTCAAGGTCTCTGCTTTAATGCCCTCTTAAGTCAACTCTCGTGTGTTCTTAAGATTCTAAGACGTACTACAACCTTAAGCGTCCCTAAAGTTGGTTCTTTCTCGCATTATGATCGAAACAACATTTCAATGAAGAAAACCCTTGATACAACCTCCTGATATCTCTGTTTCGGGGTTGAATGCTTGACAAATAGTTCCGTGAAGATGAAAGCAGTTTCCTATCATGCATCTAACACTATCATACATGCATTTAGCAATGGAGTTAAAGATTTGTCAAGCACATCATAATATATCAACATTCATTCATAAATAAGATGATAAACGACTTACATAACCGGCCCTAACTGGCCAAACCCATTCAAAATGACTACTCACTCATAGTGTAGAGTGAACAGCCTGAGTTAACACCACAAACCTCCATTGATGGAGTCATCTTCCTTAGAGAGATTTTCCTCTCTCAAAGGAGCCAAAATTCTAGTTAAACGATTATCCGAAGTCAAAAAGGTACTTCTCTCCTTCCCTCCACTACGTCTTTATAAAGGAAGAAATACGAGCCGTACCATAAAATATTACAAAAAGATTGTTTTTCCTACAGCTATGTTACTAGGAAATGATTAATTCTAGTTTGACCCTTGAACACTCAAGGGGATGATCCATCTTGTCATCATGTTGCTTTTATGCCTTTCAAACGTCTGTAGTCACTGCCACGCTGTAGGTGCCGCGGCCTCGCCCGGGCGGACCGGGGGGTGGACACCATTGACGACAGATGATGTGATTGGCACCGAAAGCAACCAATCGCGGAATCAAGCTGCTCGGCAGGGCCGGAGCTCGGAGTATGGAAGAGTCGCCACCCACGAATGGGAAATGAACACCGATCCCTTGCGGGAGACCGGTGAGGGTTCGGGAAACTTAGTTACGAGCCGAGAAGGCTAGCTCCTTTCCAGAGAAAGGCTACTAGGCACCCCGACATCGCCCGGTTATGAACCACCGGCCTCCTACTTAGCATGTTAGGCGCTAACGGACTAATCGCATATTTCTTTAAGTTTAAAATTCATTTGAAACCTTTTCTTTCTCGTTTTGAAAACCATTTTGAGCATATATTATTGAAAGCCATATTAGTAAAGAATCACCCATTTACATGAATTTAGAGTATATGGAAGAAAGAGGGAGATAGAAGAAAGAATTAGTTTATTTACCACGTGAGTTATGCTTTGTATCATACATTAAATCTACACTAATCTCACTCCCAAAAAACGATACATGGTTCGTACCTTAATCGTCGTTGGAACGATTTAAGTACGTTTCAAAACCCCGTTAATTTACATGATGTTCACTCGAATCGCCGTTGGAACGACCCGAGCATGTGAAAACGTTGAACAAAAAGTTTTAACCAAAAACGTGATTAAGCATACAAGTCCATTTATTTTTGTACAAAACCGTTTAGTTAGGAAAATGATTCAAAACTCTATTATTTACAATGAAAACGATTTTAATCACAAGGTTCGCTTAATCCGCCATTGGAACGAATTAAGGTTTTAAAACGTGACGTTTAGAAAATGGTTTGAAATGGTAAAAAGCCTTTTATTTACACTTTAAAAATATCTAGAAAAACTTTACTTTAAATAAACAAGTTAAACTCTCTTTTTGTGATTTATTTCCCTTTTTTCACTCAATTAACCTTCATTTGCATAAGAATACAACAATTAATCAATTTAAATCCAAATTCACCCAACCAAAATACTTTTTAAAACATATATATATATATATATATATATATATATATATATATATAGGACGTTCAAAAGGAGAATAAATGTACATATTTATATCAATATACATTATGGTAAAAATAATAAAAATACTTATAGATCAAAAATAAGATAAGAATAATAATAATAATATATATACAAGTTATTAATAAGTAAAAATGGTAATATATATAATATTAGATATGATACACTTTTATTCCGATTTAAAAACATGTAAAAATAATGGATAAAATTTATAAATAAGAAAACTATACTTAAGCCAAAATAGTTTTTATACATAATAAATATATAGAGAGTGACCCACCCAAAACAATAAAAGAAAAACATATATATATATACATATAGTTTTACAAAACCAAATTAATGTAAATTATACCCAAATGTACAAAATACATAAATAATCATTAGTTAGATACCCCAAAAATAATTTCAATAAATATACTACATAGTTATATACATATATATACAAGTCCAAATGTCAAAAAAGATAAGAAAGGTTGAAAAAGGGATTTTTAATTTCCAGCAGCTTTACCGATGAAAAATCCGTCGGTAAACAGCCTTTAGTGACAGAAAATGGAGAATTACAGAATCAGTTCAATAGTTTTCAGATTTATTCAAACACTTTAAATCTACTCTATTCTATCATTTTGGGCCTCCGAACTACCCAAATTGGAACATAGTCTATAACGGAGACTCCTAAAACGATGTTTTATTTCAAAACGTTATTTAAAAATATTTTTAAAATCTATATTTACAACGTTTTAATCCCGAACTCCCCTTAAATCGGGTCACGGTTCGTGTTGGGACTTTAAAACGAGGTTTTTTATTTCAAAACCAAACAAAACATTTATTTAATACGAGACGGGAATTAAATAAATACGGAAAAAATAAGTGTGATAAATAAATAACTTAAAGCAATAAAAACTATAAACTAAATAAATAAAGGAAATAAATAAATAAATAAAACGAGTCTAGTTCTCGGATAATACCTCAAGATCGGAATTGACGGCTTGATGTCGGTTGATTCCCCGAGTTATGATTTTTCGGTGTTTTTTCGTGTTTAGTAAAATATTCAACTTTTAGGAATTTTCAAATTTTTTAGGAAAAAAAATGTTTTTTTGCCAAAAAATCACTTTCTCTCTCTAAAAAATGTTTTAGAGTGAGAAGCTCTAAAAAATTCTTCCTCCTCCAAATGCATGGGGATCCGTGCCTTTTATAGGCACGGATCCCAAGGTTGGGCGTGCGCCCAACGAGGGGTTGGGCGGACGCCCAACATGAAGTTGGGCGACGCCCAATGCCGGCTGGGCGACGCCCAACGCCGGCTGGGCGCGCGCGCCCAACTGCCATTAGGCGTGCGTCCGGCGCTGTTGGCCGCGTGCCCAACTGCCGTCGGGCGCGCGCCTGTCGCCGCTGGGCACTCGCGAGCCGTCTATTTGACGACACGCAATCCCTCCGGACCCTTTCGTGGTTTTTTTTGTTTTTTTTATTTTTTATTATTGGAATCAACCGCTCTAACCATCTGCCATGGGTTTTCGTCATAGGTCCTCTGACTCGGTGTCTACAGTTGCCCCTACTTTCCTATTTTAACAATGATGTGTGTGCTTTTTTGAAAAAAAACTTTTTCGCGAATGCGACACATGCAATAGAAAACATATTAAAGTAAAAGACACATATAGAGTGGGAGGAGAAATACCTGATCTCCATGTCGCAAGTTCCTTTCTCGTCTTCAGTCTCTTCATCGACCGTCTTCCCCTTGCTTTTTCTAGCGACCCTAGTTTCTAAATCAACCACAGGTAAGTGGCTCTTTCTAGCGACCCTAGTCTCTAAACCGACCGCAGGTAAAGTTGCTCTTTCTAGCGACCCTAGTCTCTACATCGACCGCAGGTAATATTGCTCTGTCTAGCGACCCTAGTCTCTACATCGACCGTAGATAAAATTGCTCTTTCTAGCGACCCTAGTCTCTACATCGACCACAGGTAAAGTTGCTCTCTCTAGCGACCCTAGTCTTTACATCGACCGCAGGTAAAATTGCTCTTTCTAGCGACCCTACTCTCTACATCGACCGCAGGTAATATTGCTCTTTCTAGCGACACTAGTCTTTACATCGACCGCAGGTAAAGTTGCTCTTTCTAGCGACCCTAGTCTCTACATCGACCGCAGGTAATATTGCTCTTTCTAGCGACCCTAGTCTCTACATCGACCGCAGGTAAAGTTGCTCTTTCTAGCGACCCTAGTCTCTACATCGACCACAGGTAAAGTTGCTCTTTCTAGCGACCCTAGTCTCTACATCGACCGCAGGTAAAATTGCTCTTTCTAGCGACCCTAGTCCCTACATCGACCGCAGGTAAAATTACTCTTTCTAGCGATTCTGAATTTCAACGCACTATCGTCTGTATTTTGACTGGAGCCACGGTCTCGCATACTGAAGTTGTGGATAGGAACGACCTTATCCCTTCGCCTGGAATCTTTTCGGGCTAAAAATTATTTTCCTGGTGACTGTTGTCTGTATCTTGACTGGCGCCACTATTCTGTAAATTTTGACTGTCGCCTGGAGTCATCTCCCTAGACAATGGTCATTGCTTGGTAAGAACGCAGGCTGAAACGGACTGCGAATCGGAGATTTGTGCACTTGGTAATTAATTATTTACTTTTTACCTTTACGTCACATCGTACCTTTTTCTCTTATTACGATAATGCCATTTTTCACCCTTATAAAAGGGTGGTGGGGTTCATTTTAACCCCACACCTTCTCTCTCCTCTTCTCCTTCTCTCTCTAACTTTGAGCATTTTTTTTACGATGGTGTCGAGCAAATACGATGGCACGAAGGGTATGGAGGTGGTCTTTGAGGACTTGGCTAGTGTCGTCCCTTTCCAGAACCTTGCTTCTCATCTAAGTCGGACCAATGTCAACCGGGTAAGTACCTCTTTGCTTCTTATTTGTCAAGACTTCTAGGTTTTAGCAACCCCATTTGAACGTTATTTGCATGCTAACATTTAAACCGCTTATGATTCCTTTAATTAGAAAACGCGAACTTTTATGCATGTGAACGACACTTTATGATTTTTGGAAAGAATATGAACTTTATACATGTGAATAGCTAAAACAGCATGAATAGTAAAACGTGAATAGTGCACGTGAATAGTGAAATGACGTGAATAATGCACGTGAGTAGTAAAATGACGTGAATAATGCACGTGAATAGTGAAACGCGAATAATGCACATGAATAGTGAAACGTGAATAGTAAAAATGTGAATAGTGCACGTGAATAGTAAAAACATGAATAATGCACGTGAATAGTAAAATCGTAAATAATGCACATGAATAGTAAAAAAAAAGTGAATAATACTAAACCACCTTTATCAAAACTTGAATTGGATTAAGCTCCTCGCAAGCACGTGGGGGAGTGGAACCCCAAAGAATAACGAATTAAATTAAATCCTATAAGGACAATCCTACGAACGGAACTCTAAAGAATGACGATCTTAACGAAAAGAAATTTTTAAGTTAAATTTAAACGAAATTTAAAGAATAACTAGTTAGACTGAATTTCTATCAGACGTATATGGAAGTGAGGCCTTTAAAGAATAATGACTCTAGCTAAGTCCCACTCTTATTTGCACTGCTTTGTCTAGGTCATTGCCACCTCGGGCTCCACCGAGGGCATCCACTCCTGGTACGCTTTGCTTCCCATAGCGGTCAGAGTCCGCGTGCGGGAGCTGGGCTTCGAGCCCTTTATTTTGGCGCTGCCACGTGCCAATGGCGTGTGTGACCGGCGTGCCCTACGCGCACTTTGCGAGAGGTGGTTGGACTCGACCCACACTTTTCACCTTTCGTTCGGGGAGATGACGATCTCACCCTGGGACCTTTCCCTACAGACCGGATTACGAGGTAGTGACACTCCGGTCCCTCTTTATTATGATATGGTGCGTCCAGAGGTTGATCTTGATGATATGGATGCTTTGATTGGTCCCGGAGCCTATACAGGCGTTAGATCTACCCCATCGAAGTTCGTCACTACTTTCGGACTGCTGAGTCATCGAGATTTCTACGATCGAGATGATACAGACCGGGCTACACGTAGCTTTCTCCTGTATGCTCTGGGCGAGACAGTTTTCCACACCAAGAGCGGGACTATACACGCGGGCCTCATCTAGGCTTTTCGGGACCTAGATGCGGTGTTTGCCTATGATTGGGCCGGAGCTAGTTTGGCATACCTCTACCGATTCCTGGACTTGACTTGCCGGCAGCGCAAGGACTTCGGCGGTTATACTTTCACCCTCCTGGTGCGTTTTCTATCCCTAGCTTGTTTTTTATTCTTTTCATGACTTCCGCTTCTGACGCAGGTTCTTATGAGCAGGTTTGGGCTTACGAGAGGAGGATTCTCCCGAGCGTCCACGGGAGCAGTCCGCGCGGGGCTTGGGACTTTGATTTGAGCGCCGAGGGGAGGCCGACAGTGGCACGATTACTATCATGGATTGATACACGGAGCTTGGGACAGGTGAGCATCTTCCGATTATGCTGGATTTTTATTTGTTCTTGTCTGATTTTCCTTGCATTTTAGATCTCTTTTGGGTGGGACGACCTCGACTTCGGTCCCGATTACGCATATGTCACTCACATCCAAAGGCAGCATTGCGTACTTACCGGCCCGTGCGTGTGAGCATGGTATTTGGGTGATCGGAGCTTTACCAGAGCCGACATCACCTTTTGGACTCCGGGCGAGATCCCCGTTTCCATGTTCGCGGTGAGGATTATGCCCCTACGGACGATACGTCGTGACCTAATTCGTAGATTAGTGCCTCGGGATGTATGGACCCGTGCGAGGGGTCGAGCTCGCTATTTATCGACGCTCCTGACTCCGACGGTCCCTCCTGAGATCGTGATGGATGTTGATCCTGCGGAGGACGTGTTCTCGGCGGCGGCCGTTGCTGGGGTCTTTGGCCTTGAGGTGGTTCCGGTGAGTACCCGGCTTTGTTTATTCTATTTGTGAGATGGTTAGGTGTGTTCATTGTTTTGCCTTTGTTCACAGGAGGGTTCTTTGAGGAGTGCTCGGACGTCGGATTTTTTTGATGATACTCGGGCCCGGACATCAGGAGCGTCGCCTGCGAGCGAGCCTTCATACTATGCGGGTGAGTCCTCGGGCGCTGCCCGACCCGAGCAGCTTTCCCTAGGCGTGTCCTTCCCCGCCCCTCGGAGAGAGTACTCAGTGATCCGCTATGGCGAGGCGAGCGTGGCCTATTCCGACGTCGAGACTGCCCCTCTAGTTTTTACCTCGATGGTGCCTTTCGATCCCCCTTATTTTCTCCACGCTTCGAGGGAGACATGCACAGATTTCGTGGGGCTATCTGATTACTTCCGGGAGCAGCTTGACCTGTGTTGTGCCAGCCACCTGGTGAGTATTCTTATTCTGTTATAGTGTAGTGAAATGTATGCATGTGATGCACATATGTATGTATAACTTTTGTTGTTGTTTTTTTTCAGAGTGATCTTCATGCTAATGATCAGCGATTCAGCGAGTTGCAGTGGGACGCCGATGCTTGGGTTGGACACGTCTATCGGGAGAGGGATGCTAGCTGGGCGGATAGGATGCGTATTGAGACAGAGGGCCGCCGTGTTGCTGAGGAGGGGCGCCAGATCACCGAGGAGGCTTTGGCAGCGGAGCGGGCTTCACATGTGAGGGCCTTTGAGGACTTCTGGGACTTTGGATCGTTTCCTCCTTGATGGGCTCATCATTGTCATGCCTTGTAGCTTTCTTTTATTAGCATTACCCCGATGTATACTTTGTATGTAAGGAGAGGGGTAGATAGAGGTATAGGCTTTTTATGTGATAGAGATAGGAAATGTATAACTCATGATTTATAATACAATGCATTCAGTCGATTATAACAATTCCAATCACTCTCTTGAAATATGTTCATGCCTTTATTTATTTACAAACAACAGAAATACTTAGCCAATTATACATTATTTTTGTAATTGCTCAAGATATAACTACTGTTACCAGGACCCGACTTTTTTCGGTTTTCAGATCCCAGCGATTTTTCAACTCTCCTTTTATTATCCCGGAATTTTCAAATAAGCGCCCCATTGGGTTTTCACTCATTGGGATATCCCTCATTGTTGCATAGATCGCCCTTTGCGGGTTTTCAACCTATCGGGAATTTTTTCTTTTTTTTTTCTTTTTTTTTACGAAAAGTATTTCTTAAGCCTATCCAGATTGGTAGGTTCGGAGAACTCCATGCCATCCATAGTAGTTAGCTTAACCGCGCCTTTGCCCAGCATCTTTTTCACGAGAAACGGTCCTTCCCAATTTGGCCTAAACTTGCCCCTAGGGTCGGTGTGTGTCACCCGGATCTGTTTCAGCACCATGTCTCCCTCTTTGATGGGACTGACCTTAACCCTTTTGTTGAAGGCCCGGGCCATCCTCCTTTGATATAGCTGTACATGGTAGAGGGCCTCCATCCTTTTCTCATCGACCAACGCCAACTGCTCATACCGTTTCTTCACCCATTCAGCTTCAGGAATCTCTGCTTCTACTGCGATTCTCAGCGATCGCTTCTCCATCTCGATTGGCAGAACTGCTTCTGCCCCATATACTAAGGAGAACGGCGTTGCCCCGGTAGATGTTCTAACGGTCGTGCGATAGGCCCACAAAGCAAGTGGAAGCTGCTCGTGCCAATTCCAGTGTGACTCCACGGTCTTTACGAGAATCCTCTTGAGGTTTTTATTTTCCACTTCTACTGCCCCGTTAGCTTGTGGGCGATATGGAGAAGATCTATGATGCTCAATACCATACTCTTGGGATAGACTTTTCACCTCTCCGTGGAACTGGACCCCGTTATCCGTGATCATATGATGAGGTACCCCAAACCGGGTGATTAAATGCTTTTCAATGAACTTCCTCATCTGCTTAGATCCCAACTTGCTAAACGATTCTGCCTCTACCCACTTGGTGAAGTAATCGATGGCAACCGCGATGAATTTGTGTCCATTTGACGCATTAGGCCTCACCTCACCGATGATATCAATGCCCAAAGCTACAAACGGCCAAACGGGTGCCAACACGTGCAGTTCCATAGCTGGCAGGTGATTATAATCCCCGTGGATTTGACAATCATGGCATTTCTTTGCATATACGTTACAATCTCTTTCCATGGTGAGCCAGTAGAAGCCTTGCCTTACGATTTTCTTTGTTAACACTGCTCCCCCCATATGGGCTCCACAAATTCCCGAGTGCACTGACTCCATTGCCTCACGGGCCTCTCCCTTGTCCAAGCATCTTAATTGTAATCCATCGACATGCCTTTTGTAAAGCAAATCATTGTGGATGACGAACTGCTGGGCTAACCTCCTGATCACCGCCTGATCCTTCAGCTCTGATTCTGCCGGATAAGTCCCGTTTTTCATGAAATTTACAATGTCGAAGTACCAAGGCTTCTCGTCAACTCCTAACAACATTACATCTTCATAGCACGGTTTGTGGGACCTTTTTAGCACCAAAGGCTTTGAGGCAAGATTCCGTGGATTATCCCATACCGACACCAAAGTGGCCAAAGCATCCGCCGCTTAGTTTTGTGCTCGAGGAATGTGATAAAAATGACACTCGCTGAACCTCTGCGCCAACCCCTCCAGATGGTCTAGGTATGGGCGCAACCTTTCTTCCCTTACTTCCCAGTTTCCTTGTGCTTGTTCGATAATCAGCTTTGAGTTGCCCCAGATTTCAACATACGATGCTCCCAGCGCTGCTAACGACTCTAACCCATAGATGCACGCTTCATACTCGGCCATATTATTAGTGAGAGGGAATGATAACTTCTTTGACATTGGGATCCTTTCTCCTTCTGGTGAGATAAGTAGCACTCCTACCTCGGCTCCATTCGAGTTAACCGCTCCATCAAAGAACATTTTCCACGGTATAACTTCTATTGCGTTCAAGTGCTCGTCGGGGAAATCATAGTTTATCTCCTCCTCTTCCGCATTTAGAGGCTGATTGGCCAAAAATTCCGCTACGGCTCTCCCCTTAATAACCTTTTTCGTTACATATTTGATGTCGAATTCTGACAATAACAACAACCATCGGGCTAGCTTCCCTGTTAGAGATGGAGTTCGGTACATATATTTCACGGGGTCCATCCAGGAAATAATGATCACTTTGTAAGATTGAAAATAGTGCCGCAACTTCTTTGTTAGCCATACTACTGCCACGCACGTCTTTTTGATCATGTTATACTTAAGCTCATATTCCAGGAACTTCTTACTCAGATAATACACCGCATGCTCCACACCGATGTCCCCTTCCTGGGCCAGCATTGCTCCCATTGATCGCTACATAGAGGAGAAGTGGTTTTCCGAGTTTAGGCGATCTCAAAACCGGTGGATTAGTCAAATAGGTCCGGACACTTTCCAACGCTTGCTGGCACTTATCGTTCCAAACCGTGGGTTGATCTTTCCGTAGCAGCTTAAAGATTGGTTCGCAGATTGTGGTGAGCCGTGCTATGAATCGACTGATATACTGAACCTGCCCCAGGAACCCCCTCACTTCTTTCTCATTCTTTGGTGCCGGCATTTCCTGTATGGCTTTCACCTTATCGGGATCCACCTCAATCCCCTTGTTACTGATTATATAGCCTAGGATCTTCCCCGATGAAACGCCAAAGAAGCACTTCTTCAGGTTCAACCTTAGCTTGAATTCTGCGATTCGGGCCAGAAACTTCTCAAGTGCCATGAAATGCCCTTCCCTTGTATCTGACTTGACCATCATGTCATCCATATAAACCTCCACCTCCTTGTGTATCATATCGTGGAACAGTGCCGTAGCCATTCATTGATAAGTTGCCCCAGCGTTTTTCAAACCAAACGACATTACTCTATAGCAGTACGTCCCCCACTCAGTAGTGAACGAGGTCTTTGCTTTGTGCTTCTCGGCCATCTGAACCTGCATGTAGCCCATGAAGCCATCCACGTTTGTGTGTAAGACGCTGGATGTCGTACTGTCGATCAATACGTCGATGTGAGGCAACACAAACTCATCTTTGGGGCAAGCCTTGTTGAGATCTCTATAATCGACGCACATTCTCACTTTACCGTCCTTTTTTGCGATTGGCACTACGTTTGCGACCCAAGAAGGATAGTCGATTACTTCGATAAAACCTGCCTCTAACTGTTTCTTCACCTCTTCTCTGATCTTATCCGCCCATTCTAGCCTCATGCGTCGGAGCTTTTGCTTTACGGGCTTAGCATCGGGGTATGTCGGAATGCGGTGAGCTATGATGGATTTATCAATTCCTGGCATGTCTTCGTATGTCCAAGCAAACACTATTTTGTATTTTTTAATTATTCTCTCAAATTCTTTCCTCTCTTCAGTAGTTAATTCTTGAGCAATTTGTATAAGTTTAGGATTTTCATCAGTGCCAAGATTGAAAGTTGACATTTCTATTGTATTGATTTCAAATGTAGGCCTGTTATATGAATGAGAATGCATGGAATGATCAGAATCAACATCAAGCAAGTAAGCAAAATCAGAATTCATTTTATTGATAGTTTTGGTGAGTACATCGTCAGATTCAAACAAAGCAGTAATACAATTGTCATCATCAGGGTTTTCGGGCTCCTCATAGGCCTTGGAGGTGCTTGGTTCATCCACCGTTCCCATGATTGCCTCAGTGGTGATAATTTGCTCCTCAACATTCAGATCCAACATCATGATCTCCTCTATGAAACAGCTTGCCTCTCCTTTGCCCCAGCTGGTGACATCGTTGAAGATCTCGAAGCCTGGCAGGATCTTTCCCTCAGTGCTAATCCATGACTCGGAAGTTCCCGAATAAAGCTTCCCCCGAACTTCATTCACAAAATACTTCTTTAGGCCCACTTTCCCCTCATAGCTTTTGTTAGACAGACCTCCTAGCTCATATCCCAATCCCCTCCGGGTGTTCTGACTCTTGAAATCCGGTGATTCTGGCAGCCCTTGATGGTGTGAACCTAAGCCCATGCCGGGGATGAAACCTCCCTTCATCATCCTTACCACATCAGTGGTCATGCTAGACTCGTAGATCCCGGAAACTTGAAATCCGAAGAAAAGCTGAGGCTCGATCCCCAAGGCCGCTACTGAACTCAATTTCTCAGCTCTGATCGTTACTATTTCATCCCCGTATGGGAACTTGATCATCTGGTGGAGCGTGGAGGGCACACCTCCGAGCTTGTGGAACCATGGGCGTCCCAGCAGTACCGCAAAAGTCACGGGGATATCTAGGACAATAAACTCAGTTTCTTCCTCATGCGGCCCCACTTTCAACTTAGCCTTGAAGACCCCTTCAATGTGCCTACGACTATCATCATAGGCCCTGATCACGGTTTCCGAGGCTGTCAAATCTCCTCTTTCTACTCCCAACTTGGACAAGAGCTTCAGCGGGCAAACATTAATGGCCGATCCATCATCGACCATCACACAACTAGTTCTCTTCCCGTTGATTTCAGCTCGAATGTATAAAGGCTTGTTGTGAGCCTTCCCCTCCTCCGGGAGATCTTCATCGGTGAAGGTGATTTCAGTCCTCTTCCGGGCCATGATTGCCCCCACTAATGCTGTCGGCTCAGTATCGGTAGAAATAACCAAATTCTGCAGCTCTTTCATCAGATTCTCACGGTGGTACTTGGAATGGCACAAGACCTCCCACACCGTAGACTTAGCTTGTGTTTTCTTCAACTGCTCGAGGACTTGATCATCGGGCTTGGGAGCCGGTCCTTCTCCTACCTCTGTCTCAACCATAGGTGCCTTCCCCTCGGCCACACGACCTGATCTTGTCATGACAGCAATTTTCGGCTCGTCATCAGATTCATCCCAAATATTGATAGGAATTCTCTGCTCGGCATCCTCCTCTTCCGAGGAACTTCCCCAAATATCCACAACCATTAAGTCCATCGCATGAGGGACATTCGGATTAATATAGGAGGGGTCTGGCGATCCATACAACACCCAACCTATCAGTTCATCGTAATTCCTGAGGAACACCCTGTTCATTCTTCTAGCCATAAGCGGAATAGCACCCTTTCAGATGCACATGAGTTGCTCCTGATCGCTCAAGGTGACCCGACATGAGGCATACTTGAACCTCCATCTTCTCGCGTATTCCACGAACGCTTCCTCGGGAAACTGTTTGATCCTTTCCAAATCTTCCAATGACCCTGTCCACGGAATGTATATCTCATATCTCTGTACAAAGGCTGTTGGGGTTTTGTGTCCTATAGTCAATTGTTGCAGGATACAAACTTATTGTAAATGAATTGTTCTTTATATCATTTGTTTTAATGAGATATATGTTTTATAACTATATAAAGGCAATCCCTTTTAAGCACTAAATAAAGTCTAATAAAAGGAAATCCGTAAGTTTGTTTAAAGTGATTATAAAGTGTTCATACAAGCATGAAGTGAGACAAAACTTTATAATAAACTAATAAACTTAAAACCACCCCAAGTCAAGTGATATATTTAGGATTGATATATCACAGTTGAGACTTGTATGTAACAATGTCTTCTTTCCGACAGAAAGCTGATCTCACAAGCTTCACATATATAGATATCTGGACAGTTACATAGATCCGGTGAAACGTTGTTCATTAGGATTGGGGATCCGACTTGAGATAACAGGATGGGTAGATTCATCCTTGTCAACTGTTCATCTCATTGGTATTAATAGGTATAACTAATCCTCAGACTCAAAGGAATGTTAATTGGTCATCCTGAATTACTGAATGTGAGACTTTGATCCTGTGGTCCCACGATCCTTAACAGAGATGACTCTGGGGTGTGAACTGCAAAGGTTGGGTGTCACAGGAAGTAATTTCAGGGTAGTTATACATTGGATTGGGGATTTATCACTCCCGATTAATGGGAGATACATCCAAGGATCGCTTGTGGAAGACTTGACTCTAAACCCTTACAAGGTGATAGCTTAAGAGTAGAAATACAGATTTCACTTAACCTATCTTTTTGAGTTGACTCGGCCAATAACAAGTAAAACGAACGTCTCGCTATATGTGACTTGACATTACCCATAGTCATAAGATTCAGTTCAAGGATGTAGTTGATAAAGGATCGTATTATACCGTAACTAATACGGAAGGGTTAACGACAGAATCAACCTGTCTTCTTAACGGACTCTGGGGGAATGATTACGGACTTGTCAATAACATACTCTGTACATCATTCCGTTATGCAAGGGATTAAATATAATTCTTGAAGAAATTAATTTAATAGGTTGCATACGACCAGAAGTAGTAAGGACCTAATGGATCACACATAAGACTTGGAACCAAAAGAGAGATGGATATGATTAATAGATGGAAGCCCAATTGAGCCCAGTAAGGCCCAAATACAAGGAGGGGGCCGAAATTTATATGTATTAGTAAGGAATTAATTTTATTCCATTAATCCTAATTAGATTAGGATTGTGAATTAAATTAATTAAGAGATAATTTAATTAGGAGTTTTAATTAGATTAATATACTCCTATTATTATCCAATTAGGTTATTTATTATTATCCTAAATATATTAGATATATAGTGAGATAATAATTACGAATCCTTTTCCGAATTGGATTCCTATTAAGTAACCTATTCCTATCTAACTAGGGTTTAGATACAAGCTAATATATATACCCCTCCCCTAATGAATTTCGACTAAGCCTATCCCTCCCCCTACTTGTGATTTTCGAAATTGCTATATTAGTGAGAGAAAAGAATTCTATTCCCAAGTTCGTGACAAGAATTAATTCAGCATTCCATCGATTGATTAATCTTATTCATCCCTCTTTCTCTTTGATCTTGTGTTGGTTTATTAGAGGCAATCTATTTTGGTTGCATCTCATAAGGGTTGATTTCATCTTAGCCTCACCGTATTAAACTTTGTGGTTGGAATCTCAGAGAAGAATTGTGGGCGCTTATTTAACAACGGTAGATTGTTCATCGAAAGGTATTCCCTATCCCTCTTTATATGAAATAACGATTAACGGATCCTATGGTTAAAAGGAAGTAGGCTAAAATTTTTATATTTCCGCTGCTATACCTTAGCCTTAATTTCCTTCAGTGGTATCAGAGCCATCGTTAAATCCGTGATGAAGCTCTTAGCCTAGTGGTTGAGAGCTTACCTATGCCTTGGGAGGTCATGGGTTCGAATCACATCCGGGTCTGGTGGGGATTTTTCTTTCTTCTTTATAATGTAAGCGCATTGCGCAAATTTTAAAAAAAAAAAATATAGAAGTTTTCAATAGGATTGAATAAATATTTATGGTTAGGATTAATTGACAAATAGTATTGATTGATTAATTCTAAAGATAAATAAAGTTTTGATTAACTGTTAATTAAAACTGATTATGCTTATGTTCCTAATTATTTCGGTTGATAATCATTATAACAAAATCTATTAGTTTTATAGTTAGGTTGATAAAATTAGTTTTATTAATTCTAAATGATAAAACGGAAATCTATTGTAGATTATCCTATTTCTGAAAACCGTTTTAAAATTGTTTTAGAACTGATATATATATATAAATATATATATATATATATATATATATATATATATTTATAAAAAAAATATATGACAGCAGCCCGAGTCGCGCCTCACGGCGCGACTGGCCGCTGTCACGCGGCTGCTGCCTCGCGGCAGCAGCCGCGTGCGGTGCAGGGGCGCCGCTGCCGCAAGGCGGCAGCGCCCCGCGTGCCCTAAGGGCTGCTGCCAATCGGCAGCAGCCCGCCCTCGGGCCCGGCCCGATACCGACTTGATTTTAAAATAAGTTTAAAATCGTTTTATGTAAATATATGTTTCAGAAATTAATAGTTTTCTGTTTTGATTATCGAATGAATAATTCGTTTAAATGTTTGTTTTTACAAATATGTAAATCAAAGTGTTAAATGAATTAAAATCAAAATAAATGGGACGAGCATAATCAACGTTTTATATGGTTATATTAATCTAAGGATTAATATAAAGATACAAAACGATTAGAAGTAAAATTGGATGAAAGTTAATTTGACAAGTTAATGTGATTAACCTAAATATTACATAAGCCGGTTATGTAATCAACCAATTAAATTTATTTAATTGAGTCTATGCATGTTTGGAGTTATGGACATATTTGGACCCTCTTTTAGTCTTTTGGTATTTTTGAAATAGGGCCTGCGCGTCCTGCCTTTCTACTATCTATTGTAATTTCTCCTCTCATCCGATTCCCTTCAATTCAATTGAAGTTTTCTTATAGTAGTATGGAAATTATTATGTAATTTCAAGGCGCCATGGAGAAGACGGAGGACCTAAAGAGAAATATGTAATAGTTAGTATTTCCTTAGGTTTGGCCTTTTATTCCGTCTCTGGCTCGACGGAATAATTTAGATAATGTGTCCATAACGCCAATGTATGTGAATGTATGTATGTCTGATGTATGCTAAAGCAAATAAAGACTAAGTTAGATTATGAGACTTAAATAAAATCCCTCATTAAAAAGTTAAGTAAATAAGTAAGTTATTAAAATCGGTTGCCCCTCCCTAATATTATAATTCAGCCGGCAGTACTGGGGGCCTTTGGGTTGTTGAGTAAACTCAAGCTCGGGGTCTTATGGTAACACCTGAATTATCGAAAATCATTTTTCATGAATATGGGGTAATACTTAAATTAGATTATGATAATTGGATGAGTAAACTCATGTTGTCATAAACTAATGGGCAAAACGGTTGGGATTAATATGAATAGCATATTAGTTACTAATGTGGTTAGTAACCCAATAACCTAGGAATCACATTAGAGATGTGATTGATTATATGAATCTACCTAATGAATGAGACTAGCTTGTTGAGTAAACTCAAGGCGAAATCTCAGGAGTTAGGATCCTAGCTCACTAAAGGATTTGTGAAATTCTTCGAATTAATATGGAGGGTTATTAATTTGGCAAAATAGTGGGAGCAATCTGAAATAAATTAAAAGGCCTATAATTTTAGATTGTTAAACTTTAAAGCAAATGAATGACATATGTTTACTCTTTCTCACTCTCAGGTTTTGTTTAAACACACACTCTTAAAATCATGACTAAAACCAATCTGCAAAACATCCTTATCGATAACAAATTGAATGGTTCAAACTTCACCGACTGGTTTCGTAACCTCAAAATTGTTTTGAAGTTCGAGAAAATTGGGTATGTACTTGATACATCGATACCCCCTGTCCCTGAAGATGATGCTCCCATCGAGGAAATTGATGCTTATCAGAAGCACAAGGCTGATGATAATCATGCCGCTTGCATCATACTTGCATCGATGACATCGGAATTACAAAGGCAATATGAGGAGATGAATGCCTATTCCATCATCATGCACCTAAAGGAATTGTTTGGGAAACAAACCAGGTGCGAACGCTACGAGATATCAAAACTGTTATATCGTTGCAGGATGCAAGAGGGCACATCTGTCATGACACATTGTGTCAAGATGATAGGCTATATTACCAAACTTTCTAGTATTGGATTTGTGATGGACAACGAATTAAGTACCGACTTGGTTCTTCAGTCCCTCCCAGAGAGTTATTCACAGTTCATCATGAACTACCAAATGAATGACTTGCAAACCTCTCTTGAAGAGCTTGCAAACATGCTCAAATCAGTTGAGCCCAATATGAAGAAAGACAAGGCCATACCGGCTCTTGTAATCGAGGGATCGAGGAAAAGAAAAGGGAAATTTCCCAATTCTAAACATCCCAAGAAAGGTAAGAAAGATGTGTCCAAGGGAAAGGAAGTTAAGAAGCCCAAAGGAGAGTGCCACTTCTGTGGTAAAGACGGGCATTGGAAGAGAAACTGCAAGGAGTATCTAGCCACCCTCAAGAAGGGAAAAGGTAGTGCTTCTTCATCTGGTATGTTCTATATTGAAATAAATATGGTTTCATTGTCTGAATCTTGGGTACTTGATACCGGATGTGGATCTCATATTTGTACAAATATGCAGGAGCTAAAACAGACTAAGGAACTAAAGAAAGGAAGCATAAACTTACGAGTGGGAAATGGAGCAAGAGTTGCTGCCATCGCAATTGGAGATTATGTTTTACTTTTGCCCTCTGAGCTTGTAATAGAATTAATGAATTGTTTATACGTTCCTGAGATGTCTCGTAACATTATTTCTATTAGCTGTCTCGTTGACGACGGTTTTCATATTTCAATAAAGAACAATAGTTGCAATTTTTATAAAGATTCGATCTTTTATTTTTCAGGAATATCACAAAATGGGATTTATGTGTTAGATGATAAAACTCCTGTTTTTGCAATTGATACCAAAAGACATAAGCTAGATAATTCAACTTACTTGTGGCATTGTCGTTTAGGCCATATAAACAAGAGACGCATGCTAAAGCTACATTCAGATGGGCTTATAGATCCAATCGATTCTGAATCATTGGAAACATGCGAATCATGTTTAAAAGGTAAAATGACAAAGACACCCTTTAGCAATAAAGGTGAGCGTGTATCAGACACTCTAGGACTCATTCATTCAGATGTATGTGGTCCTATGTCAGTCCAAGCAAGAGGAGGATTCAGATACTTCATTAGCTTCATAGATGATCATACTCGCTATGGTTATATCTACTTGATGAGGCACAAATCAGAAGCCTTTGACAAGTTCAAATGCTTCAAGAATGAAGTGGAAAATCAATTAGGAAAGAAAATAAAAACACTTCGATCTGATCGAGGTGGCGAATATCTTTCTGATGATTTTCTGAATTATCTAACTGAATGTGGGATATGCTCACAATGGACACCTCCCTATACACCTCAACACAATGGTGTATCCGAGAGGAGAAACCGTACCCTATTAGATATGGTATGATCTATGATGAGCATGGCCTTACTTCCAAAGACGTTCTGGGGCTATGCCTTAGAAACTGCCCTCTTCACCCTGAACCAAGTACCAACCAAATCCGCTGTTTCCACACCATATGAATTGTTCGTTGGTAAGAAACCCGTGTTCTCGTTCATGAGAGTATGGGGTTGTTCAGCATATGTCAAACGCGTTGCGTCCGACAAATTAGATTCTAAATCTGATAAATGTTTCTTCATTGGATATCCCAGGGAAACTATGGGATATTACTTCTATCATCCAGATGATCAGAAAGTGATCGTATCCAAACACGCAACCTTCTTAGAGAAAGAGTTTCTCGAAGAAACACAAAAGGGAAGCGTGATTGAACTCGATGAAGTTCAAGAGGAAGAAACACCGACTGAAACAACGGAGGCGGTCGAGGTACCCGAAGAAGTCCCATTAGATGAGACTCCAGTGGCACCTATTCGTAGATCACGAAGAGTTCGTGAACTCCCAGTTAGATATGGTTTTCTAGTGGGAGATGATGACGAGGTTCCCATGTTAGACAACGAACCCAAAAACTACGAAGAGGCTCTTACTAGTCCAGATTCTAAAGCATGGCTTGAGGCCATGGATTCTGAAATGGATTCCATGTATACTAACCAAGTTTGGACTTTGGTTGATCCACCCGAAGGGATAAAACCCATTGGGTGCAGATGGATCTTCAAAAAGAAGACTGACATGGATGGAAAGGTTAGCACCTACAAGGCTAGGTTGGTAGCGAAAGGATATCGTAAATAACAAGGTGTTGATTATGACGAAACCTTCTCTCCCGTTGCTATGTCCAAATCAATCAGAATCATGCTTGCAATTGCCGCTCATTTTGATTATGAGATTTGGCAAATGGATGTGAAAACAGCTTTCCTAAACGGAAACCTGCTTGAGGATGTATACATGATGCAACCTGAAGGTTTCATATCAAAGGATGCAAATAAAGTTTGCAAACTTCAAAGATCCATTTATGGACTCAAGCAAGCATCTAGAAGCTGGAACAAGCGTTTTGACGAAACCATAAAACAATTTGGTTTCGAACAAAATTGCGAAGAAGCTTGCATTTACAAGAAAGCAAGTGGGAGCTCTATAGCATTTCTCATACTATATGTGGACGATATATTGTTAATGGGAAATGACATTGCTCTATTACAGTCAGTGAAAATATGGTTATCTGGTAACTTCTCAATGAAAGACCTTGGTGAAGCAGCCTATATACTTGGTATAAAGATCTACAGAGATAGATCGCGTAGATTGCTTGGTCTTTCACAGGCTACATACATTGAAAAGGTGCTAAATCGGTTTAGCATGATTGAATCGAAACGAGGTAACTTACCCATGGTACATGGAGTAAAGTTAAACAATCATCAATGTCCTAAAACTGATGATGACAAACGACGCATGGCTGTAGTCCCGTACGCCAGCGCGATCAGTTCGATTATGTATGCTATGCTATGCACTAGACCCGACGTAGCGTTCGCGTTATCTGTAACGAGTCGTTACCAAGGGAATCCGGGAGACGAGCATTGGATTGCCGTCAAAAACATTCTTAAGTACTTGAGAAGAACTAAAGATATGTTTCTAGTGTACGGAGAAGGAGATCTGAAAATACAAGGATTTTCAGACGCTAGTCATCTCACAGATGAGAATGATTTTAAATCCCAATCAGGATACCTGTTTATCCTAAATGGGGGCGCGGTCAGTTGGAAAAGTTCCAAGCAGGGAAGCGTAGCTTACTCTACGACCGAGTCAGAGTACATCACTGCTGCGGAAGCAGCAAAGGAAGCAGTTTGGATTAGAAAGTTCATTACAGAACTAGGTGTGGTGCCTGACATTGTCAATCCCATTACTCTGTACTGTGATAACAATGGAGCCATTGCGCAAGCAAAGGAACCACGGTCTCATAATGCATCCAAGCACTACCTAAAGCGATACCACATCATTAGAGAGATTGTGGCTAGAGGAGATGTGAGAATAGAAAGAGTACCTACAGAGGACAACGTGGCAGATCCGTTAACAAAGCCTTTAACCCAGAAAGTACATGATCGTCATTTAACTTCTACTGGGATAAGTTTTAGAAACAATTGGCTTTAGTCCAAGTGGGAGTATGTTGGGGTTTTGTGTCCTATAGTCAATTGTTGCAGGATACAAACTTATTGTAAATGAATTGTTCTTTATATCATTTGTTTTAATGAGATATATGTTTTATAACTATATAAAGGCAATCCCTTTTAAGCACTAAATAAAGTCTAATAAAAGGAAATCCGTAAGTTTGTTTAAAGTGATTATAAAGTGTTCATACAAGCATGAAGTGAGACAAAACTTTATAATAAACTAATAAACTTAAAACCACCCCAAGTCAAGTGATATATTTAGGATTGATATATCACAGTTGAGACTTGTATGTAACAATGTCTTCTGTCCGACAGAAAGCTGATCTCACAAGCTTCACATATATAGATATCTGGACAGTTACATAGATCCGGTGAAACGTTGTTCATTAGGATTGGGGATCCGACTTGAGATAACAGGATGGGTAGATTCATCCTTGTCAACTGTTCATCTCATTGGTATTAATAGGTATAACTAATCCTCAGACTCAAAGGAATGTTAATTGGTCATCCTGAATTACTGAATGTGAGACTTTGATCCTGTGGTCCCACGATCCTTAACAGAGATGACTCTGGGGTGTGAACTGCAAAGGTTGGGTGTCACAGGAATTAATTTCAGGGTAGTTATACATTGGATTGGGGATTTATCACTCCCGATTAATGGGAGATACATCCAAGGATCGCTTGTGGAAGACTTGACTCTAAACCCTTGCAAGGTGATAGCTTAAGAGTAGAAATACAGATTTCACTTAACCTATCTTTTTGAGTTGACTCGGCCAATAACAAGTAAAACGAACGTCTCGCTATATGTGACTTGACATTACCCATAGTCATAAGATTCAGTTCAAGGATGTAGTTGATAAAGGATCGTATTATACCGTAACTAATACGGAAGGGTTAACGACAGAATCAACCTGTCTTCTTAACGGACTCTGGGGGAATGATTACGGACTTGCCAATAACATACTCTGTACATCATTCCGTTATGCAAGGGATTAAATATAATTCTTGAAGAAATTAATTTAATAGGTTGCATACGGCCAGAAGTAGTAAGGACCTAATGGATCACACATAAGACTTGGAACCAAAAGAGAGATGGATATGATTAATAGATGGAAGCCCAATTGAGCCCAGTAAGGCCGAAATACAAGGAGGGGGCCGAAATTTATATGTATTAGTAAGGAATTAATTTTATTCCATTAATCCTAATTAGATTAGGATTGTGAATTAAATTAATTAAGAGATAATTTAATTAGGAGTTTTAATTAGATTAATATACTCCTATTATTATCCAATTAGGTTATTTATTATTATCCTAAATATATTAGATATATAGTGAGATAATAATTACGAATCCTTTTCCGAATTGGATTCCTATTAAGTAACCTATTCCTATCTAACTAGGGTTTAGATACAAGCTAATATATATACCCCTCCCCTAATGAATTTCGACTAAGCCTATCCCTCCCCCTACTTGTGATTTTCGAAATTGCTATATTAGTGGGAGAAAAGAATTCTATTCCCAAGTTCGTGGACAAGAATTAATTCGGCATTCCATCGATTGATTAATCTTATTCATCCCTCTTTCTCTTTGATCTTGTGTTGGTTTATTAGAGGCAATCTATTTTGGTTGCATCTCATAAGGGTTGATTTCATCTTAGCCTCACCGTATTAAACTTTTTGGTTGGAATCTCAGAGAAGAATTATGGGCGCTTCTTTAACAACGGTAGATTGTTCATCGAAAGGTATTCCCTCTTATCCCTCTTTATATGAAATAACGATTAACGGATCCTATGGTTAAAAGGAAGTAGGCTAATTGATCCATGAGGGATCCCCAGTCCCCCTTTGTCTTCCCCGAGAGCATTCGGTACCATATCAAAGCTTCCCTCGTAAGTGTCTTTGGAAAGTGTTGGATCAATTCACTTCGATAGAGTCCCGCATCAAACATATGGGTCCGAAAATGGTTTACGTGGTCGATGGGGTTCTCATCTCCCATGTACTTAGCCATGGTTAATACCGCCTCTAGTGTCTCCTCATTGGGTGACTCAGGCATTTCCTCTGGACGTCCCCATGCAGTGTACTTCTTGATGAACTTCTTAGTCATTTCTGCCCAATCCGCTTTAACGTGCATTGGAAGAGACATGTACCATACCAGTGACTCTCCTGCCAATGAGTTGCAAAACAAGCTCGCAATCTCCTCCTCTTTGAAGCCTAGAGGACCCATAGCCGACAGATAAAAATGCAGGTGCTCCATGGGGTCCTTCCCTTCATTATACTTACTAACAGCAGGTAGCGGGCGCCTGATAGGCCCAATTTGCATCGCGCTATGTTTCACCACCCGTGCCTTGGCTCTTCTATACTTCATTAAAAACAAGCTTGACATCAGTGACCAATCATGCTTAGTCGAGTCAGGTAGCGATTGAAACCACTCCAAAGGTTCGCCCACCAGTGAAAGATAGAACCATGGAGCGACTTCTTCTACTTTGTATGGCTCCCCAAACATAGCACATACGTATCCATACAAATGAGCTTCGGGGTCCTCTACCCCACTGAACAATTTCAACACAGGCATGATCCTTCGAGACGATACTTCCTCGGTTTCCTCAGTTTTATTTCTATCATCCATCACTTCTTCCGTTGGCTCTTCCTCCAAAACAGACACATACAAACCATTTCCCACATTCCTCTTCTCATCGGAGTCCAACAACTCCTCCTCGTCCTCCCCGAAGGATTCCACAACCATACTCTTTTCCAGCCCAAATCCGATCATGCTCACCCTATGATTAGGCAATGGATTGCGCCTAGTGGAAGGTTTTTCTGATGATGGATCAGCTATCTTCTTCTCCTCCTCAATCAAATCCTGAATTTCATGCTTCAATCTCTCACAGTTCTCAATAGTGTGCCCATGATTGCTATGGAACTCGTAATACCCCCTAGCTTGCATCTGAGGAGTGGGCGGTGCTTTGTTATAAGGAGTGAGGGCTTTCAACAATCCCTTTTTCTGCAATCGTTTGAAGACTTTTTCGTAAGTTTGATCAAACTTGGCGAACTGCCTCTTCTCGATAGCATTAAGTTCAAGCACTTTTACTGCGGCAGATTCTGTACTCGCACTTGGCCCTCCGGCATTATATCCAGACTTCATCCACTTAGTATAAGCTTTCTTCGGTTCTCCATCCCCCTCGACTTTCAAGGCGCATCTATACATCTGATTAAAATCGGTAAAAGGCATATACCGCAGCTCATTCTTAATATACGGCAATATGTTGCCAATTACCATTCGGATCTGATCCTGCTCAAGCGGTTTCTGTTTCATGACTGCTGCCTTGGCTCTCCACCTCCTCACAAAATCGGACAAGGATTCCCCAGCCTGCTGCTTAGTACTCTCTAGCTCCTTCAGAGTAACCTCAAGCATAATATTGAAACTATATTGAGCGATGAATGACTTCGCCAACTCCTTCCAATCTCTCTTCGTCACCAACGGTAACGCATGAAACCACACGAGGGCAGCCCCCTCCAGTTAAGTATTGAACAGTCCAAGAACTTGTTCCTCGGTCAAGATCATATGTTTCATCACGGCAACATACTGATTCATATGAGCGGTAGGATCCCCAGTTCCGTTGAACTTCTTCATGTCAGGGAGTCGGAATTTCAAAGGCAAAGCAGTTGCCGATAAGCAGTTCTTCAAGTTATAAAAATCCTGACTCCCGGAGCTTCCTCCGCGTAAATCCTGCACCTCCTGAGTGATGTGCTGCTTCCACTCCTCTTCCTTAGCTTTCTCCTTCTCAAGATGTTTCTGGATGTAATCCTGATAGTGGTCCTCATTCCCAAAGCGGGGACCAGTGTTCACCTAATTCTCAGCGCGCTTACTACCGCTCTTGTTATCCTTCAACGCCAGCTCAGCTAGCTGGGCCAAAATCGCGGCTAACTGATCATTAATGTTGTTCATCGAATTCTCCAATTCGGCCACCTTTTCGTTGGTCGCAGACATACTGACCGAAGACTAAGCAGACTCGGACGAAGATGATTCAGAAGCTACAACTGCTGACTGCGATGGTTCGGAACTGACAATCTGTAACTGGTCGAACTGTCTGACTAGCCGACTACTCTCACAGAACCACAACCGCTTAATGATGACATCTGCGTGAGCGATACCCATTAGTATGTATGCATGATTTTATATGCATGAGTCGTGGTGTGTGCGTTTATTATTTACGGATATATAAGATAAGAAGAACAAACATCAGTCTAATTACATGTATCACAACATCTCTCTTCCACCCTTATTCCTCCACACACTCGATGGTCCAAGTCTCTTTCCTATGATTTTGGTTTGGGGCTCACATTGCGGTCCATGGGACGCGTGATGCTGTCGATCATTGCAGAAAAGTAAATCATTCATCAAACAATACAATCCGTTTTAACGCATCAACGTTTAGTGACTAAGATATCGACCAAATTGGATTGTCCTTTTGAATAACTCGTCTTTTGTTGTTTCGCGAGACGCATTAGTTCAGGTTTTTTGACTCCCTTTGAGCGTATCTCGGATTTAGATGCGGTACGAGTTATTCTTTCGGTTCAATCGTTCGTTATTGACAATGATTCGTTCCTTTTTATTCGCGTGGGTTCGTATCTCGATTTTTGGATTACGACGGGATCTTTTGGATCTATCGAGAGACGCAACCACGTGTTTGTTTAGTGATGATATCACTTTTGGATTTTTATTTTAGGGAACGGACTCATCGCGTAACGTGTTTGTTTTTAGCGTCAAGAATCCGCTTGCTCGTTTTGGCTACGTGAAAAGATGGTGAGTCTTATTCGAGCGCACGGTAATCTTTCGGCTAGCAACAACTCTTTATTTTTTCCAATTTACGGGATATACCATCCTAGCGTGGTTATAGAAAATCAACGTTTCGTTTAATGCATGCTTATTCGAAGCAGGGATATTGCCGTTCTTTTCATTTAGGAACGAGTTAAGCAAGCGCGCAAATCGGGCCATATTTCTTGTAGTTTTGGTAACGATCGAAATGATCGAGCCATTAGCCAAACCCACAGTCTCGTCCATATGGTGCAATTATGCGGTTTAGCTTAATTCGGCTTCGTGATTTTAAACGGCGTATATACCAGTTCGAGGCACGTATTTAACGACATTGGTTCATTTTCTTTAACTACTCTCGGGATTGACATATATCGTAGATACGGAATGATTTTGGTCGTTTTTATTTTGCTTTTATTTTCTTAGTCACTTTTGCGGATACGTCCATTTCTCCTTAGAACAACGCAAGGTATAACGTAAGAGCTCGTTTTTTATTCAGAAGGGACAGGCCACATTTACAAAACTCTTTACGTTACAATGGGGTCGTTCAAAACAGAAATGTTCTTCGTTTTTGTTTTGTCATAATCTCGCTTTATCCCAACGTATTTAAAGAATGTGAATAACGGCTATCGTTAATATAGTCCTTTGAATTGAGATATAACTATCCTTAATACCAAACCGACTTGTACTAATACGTGCTTACGTCACAACGTATTTCCTAAACATGTGCCTTCTTCGTGACACGGAAAGGGACCAGGTGGGTCGCACAAGTTCATTCATACGAGATGACTAAGTCGTCTTTAATTCGAATCGTTTTGATGTTTTGGGGTAGTTTGTATATCGGTTTAAGAGTATATATTAACGTTCCGTTTCATTTTTCTTTATGTATTTTAGGATTAGACACGTATCATGGCAATTTGAAAACACGAATTGATTCATTCATCACACCAAAAATAGTAACGGGTAATCTTATGGCAACTTCTAAGGCTACTATATGCTGACACAGCTGATCGCGGGACCTCACAGGACCGTACAAATTCGCCAATAACGAATGGATGGGGACCCTTTGGCGCCTTACTGTAAGGGGGAACTTACACTAGCCTCTTTCGAGCGACGAATGGACTCTTAATAGAGGTTTCGCGGAAATTACCCAAAAGGTTTATAATAATGCTTATGAATGCATACGAAAAGAAATAATACGATCCGTTCCCGTTATAGGCTTAATACACGCCTTCCGGAATCAAATTTCTCGCTTCCCCAGCAGAGTCACCACTTGTAGGTGCCGCGGCCTCACCCGAGTGGACCGGAGGGTGGACACCATTGACGAAAAATGCTGTGATTGGTCCCGAAAGCAACCAATCACGGAATCAAGCTGCTCGACAGGTGTTGAGCGATTTCCGCAAGTGCACGGTTTCGATTGTAGTAATAAAAATATCGATCCCACAGAGATACGTTTTTTAACGAAAAACTTATTTTTGAATCTTTAATTTCGAACTTGTTAGATTTATAAAATGTAAATAAAAAGTGAAAATTGGATTAATTGAATTTAGAAAATTTATTTGATTGAATTTGAAAACTTTGAGTATTTGAAAATGCTGGAATAAGATTATATATTTAGAATAAATCGATTGTTAGAAAGATCTTCTGATTTTAAGGATGAATTTTACAAAACAGGAACATTTAGAACTTATTAGAAAAAGGAATGAATTTGTTCATTTGCATTAAGCAAAGAAAACAACTTAAACTTTGTATTATTATGATGATGAAATAAATGACGGAACCTCTAATTAATTGGCTTTGAACGCGACAAAACCCTTTCGGGATAGTTGCCCTTACTCAAATTAACACTCTTTCGAGATGATAATTTGCCTAAGTGTTCAACAAAGTTTCCTTGTAATGATTTTGAATTCAAGTGCATATTAATGAAAACACTAGCCTCACTTATATTGGATTGGTTACCATAAGTGCTGCATAACGATTTGTCGAATAGAACGGACTTTATTAGATGAAATATAAATTGATACAAGTTTACAGAGAATAAGGAGCATCGAGTTCTTCGAGGGCGTGCAAGTGAAGGGCTTGATCGGTTCCGCTTCCTTGGGTTTCCTTAGGAGGTTGTCAGGCTCGGGGGCGAACACTTTACTCAATCTTCTCGCTGTAACTTCGTAATAGGGATTCGGTCGGCCACTACCATGATGCAAACTAAAACTGGAACAATGTCTAAACGCTACTGAGTTGTAATTAAACTATAAACAATATGTGTACCTCATCTTGTTTTGTACAGAATCTAATTTCTAACTCTCGAAATGTTTTTACTTAGAACTTCGACATAAGTTCTACGCTCTGATTTCTATATCTATATTATAGCATTTCATTACACTTTTTCTCAACATCAACTCTTTATTTATAGATGTTGAAGGGTTGTGTTTGAAGTGATGTATCCGTTGGTTAAGAGTCGTGTCCGTTGTGAAAGGACGTCTTTATCCACTTGAACGAACGCGTTTCTTGGATTTTCAGCATGTGTTAAATGCTCTTGGTGAATTTCTTCACTTACCGAGGATAGTAATCCGCGGCCGTGAATGACGTAGCACTGAGCTTGAGCGACGGACGAAGGGGAGAATTGGTTGTACCGCGCGTGTCGCGGCCGCGGGTCTGGGATCCACTATCGCGGCCCGGCAGGTTTTCTTACTTCTTGCTTTCGTTCGTGTCCTCGACTTGGCGCTTTCGATTTACGTCGTCTTTGACTCCTTTTGTAGGGTTTTTCTTCTGTTTTAGATCCTTTTTCGTTCCTATTTGGATTTTACCAAATATTCAAGTACCTTGCAAGAAAGAAAGATATTCGAAAGTAAAAGTAATCTAAACAGATATAAATAACACAAATTCGTAATAAAAATGATGTAAATGTTAATGATATTTTAGGTATATTTTGGGCTTAACAAATCTCCACACTTAATCTTTTGCTAGTCCCGAGCAAAATTTCACTGAATTTATTCCTTAACTAATCTCTTTATAAAAATAAAACATATATCTTTGTGTTTACCTTTTAAATTAGTTAAGCCGAAAAGACTAACTTCGTATGGCAAATTTATACGCAAAATATCAAACTAACTTAGTATAAATACGATATATCATTCGTCTTGTATTTCAATTTTTAAATTGAAGTATTCGGGACGATGTAAGCACGCATGTTATTGAGTTTTCCATCTCAAGGCATTTCAAAGCACCAAATTTCCTTTCCCAAACTTGAATTATTATATATGAGTATTAAGTTTAATTTATTTGCTTAGTTACGCCCGTGATAAGGGTGGTCTCGATCGTAACTTTATATGCATTTGTTTTGTGTTTGCTTAAGAGGTACCGACCATGCCATGGGTGGAAGCAATCGTTACTTTAAACTTTAAACACGCTTAATTTTTCTAATTTAAACGTTCCTTTCATACCTCGATCGTGATAAGGGTGGTCGCAACCGTGGCCAAAAGTCCGCTTTACTTATTAATTTCTTCCCTTTCATACCTCGATTGTGATAAGGTTGGTCTCAATCGTGGCCAAAAGTTAAGAATATGATTTATTGATTAATTAATATGAATTGGGAAAAAGAAAATTAGCACATTCATCCTATATTGACTTAAAATTCAACATGTATTATGGCTATAGTTTCCTTAAAAACTTCAATTGGTGTTATTGTAAGACAAAATCAAAACCGAGCTAAAAATTGTTAGTTCAATTTAATGCCTATAAACCTAATTGAAAATTTAAAATAAGATTTATTGTATCATGAATTTCATGATATGAAATTGAGATTGAAAATAAAGAATTTTTACTTAAATACATTTGCTCGAGACAATTTTTACTTAAAATCGTGTCGAAGATTTGTGAAAAATATTTTGAAAAATATTACCCGTATAGAAATATTTATTTCTATCGATAATGATAACCTAAAAATAATCATAAAAGATGTATAACTTATGATTAATTTGATAAATGTAAAAAAATTATATTTCATAAAAAAAATGTTAAGTTTTTGTCATTTGTTGCAATTTAGTTAAAAAGTGTTGCAATATATATGTTGCTTTTATAGTTTAAAAAAACAAGTGATGCATACATTCATTCATTCATTCGTTTGCATAAAATGATATATGTAAATATCTCCTCCCACACTTAAATTGGACCATGTCCTCATGGGGGCAAAAATGGAGATAAAACACTAGAGATAAAACAAATGGAAATAAACGAAAGATATAGCAAAAACATTCATCATAAAATTAAAGTGAAATTGGAAATTGTACGAAACATAATAAATATAAAAATGTACGAAACTGAAATTGAAATAAGATAAGATAAAAATAAAAGATAAAACCTAGGCATGTGGCGGGGAATCCGGAGGTGTTGGTGAAGTTTCCACATTTCGGCGTTGGAAAAATGAAAGCATCCGATGCCGAGTCAAACGATGCTCACGCCTCAAAGTATTGAGGTTGTCATTCATCACCATATTGTTCTCCACCAAATCATCAATTCTCAAATTCATTTGACGATTATTTGCATTGATTTGGTTCAAAATCCGCCTTAAATCCACCGGATCAGTGTCTTGGGTTGCTTGGGCTTGTGGGGCAGCTTCTCCACCTTCCTCCGCTCCTTCTTCATCGGTACCTACATTATGAGAACTAGAAGCACCTCCACCCATAGTGCCACGAAGATGTGCAATATGGGTAGCATACGAAATAAAAATAGGAGGAGCCGCAGAAACCAATAAATGAGCCCGCTCAAGAGCCGCAATGTCCAAAACCGGAACATATCCATGGTAGGTAGACATATCAAAAGTAGCCAATTCATCCCTTGCTCCCAAAACAATAGCGGTGATCAAATTACCGAGAGGGACTTGAGTGGTATGAGCCCTCGAAGCACGATATAAATTGTCAAAAAGCATTCCAATGCTATCCACCCGCAAACCCTTGAACAAACAATCCCAAACAAACAAATCCCGGACTTGAATCTTCGAACTCTCAACACGACCAAAAAGTGAAAAACTCAAATACTTGTGAAAGAAGAACACACAATTATCCTTAATTCACTTGCTCGAAGTGTTCTTAGAATCAAAAGAAGTTTGGTCAGACAGAGTTTGCCAAAAAGAGTTATTATCAAAATCCCGGGGCTTATTATAAAAGTCACTAGTAGGGAAACCAAACATGTTACTCATAGCCTCATAATCAACGGTATAGGTAATACCCTTATTCCGAAAAGAAATTTCTGTCCTCTTCTTGTTCATTGTTAAAGTAACCAAAAACTCAACCACATATTCTTGAATTTGTGGAAAACGCATAGAAGCAAAAGTTTCCCATCCCAAAGTTTCAATAAAAGCAGTAATTTGTGTAGAGAAGTTCAACTTTCCTACCGAATCAAAGTCAAGAAACTGCATATCCACGAACTTACGATTAGCGTGTGAAAAGTGCTTGAAACGTCCAACTTCTTCTTTCAGAATGAATGTCGAAATAAGCCCCACAACTAACCCTAAGGCGATTAGCCTCAGTTACAGCTGGCTTGTGTCCAACACGCTTTGCTCTAGGCATGGTTGTGGTAATAAATGAACCAACGTCCTTAAACATTGTCGGCCAATAGAAACCACATTCCAATATTTTAGCTACCGTTTTATTAACTCCATTATGTCCTCCATACGAGCTGGAATGACATTCTGTTATTATAGATTCATATTCATTTTCTCCAACACATCTCCTAATTATCCCGTCACCACATGATTTAAATAGAAAGGGATCTTCCCAATAATATTGTTTAATATCGAAGAAAAATTTCTTCCTCTGTTGGGGAGATAATCCTTCCGGAATGATATCGGTTGCAAGATAATTAGCAAAATCTGCATACCATGGTGACATGATACTTTCTACATGATAGAGATGTTCATCGGGGAAATCATCTCGTATACCGACAGTTTCACCTATAGGACCGTTTTCATCTTCTAGTCTTGATAGATGATCGGCGATAAGGTTTTCTACCCCTTTTTTGTCTTTAATTTCTATATCAAATTCTTGTAACAACAAAACCCATCTAATCAGACGCGGTTTTGCATCTTTCTTAGCAAACAGATAACGTAAAGCTGCATGATCTGTATAAATAATAACTTTAGATCCTAATAAATATGACCTAAACTTATCACATGCAAATACTACGGCTAACATCTCTTTTTCTGTTGTTGTGTAATTTAACTGTGCACCGGACAATGTATGACTTGCATAATAAATAACATGTAATTTTTTATCCTTTCTTTGACCTAAAACACATCCTACTGCTAGGTCACTTGCATCACACATGATTTCAAAAGGCAAATCCCAATCGGGTTTAGCAATTATGGGCGCACTAACTAAGGCTGTTTTCAATGTTTCAAAAGCTTTAATACAATCTTTATTAAAGTCGAAGGTTGAATCCTTCATAAGTAAATTAGTAAGTGGTTTGGAAATCACAGAAAAGTTTTTTATAAATCTTCTGTAAAAACCTGCATGTCCTAGAAAAGATCTTACTCCCTTGACAGTTGTTGGTGGGGGTAATTTTTCTATTACTGAAGTTTTTGCTCTATCCACTTCTAATCCCTTTTCAGATATTTTATGACCTAAAACAATTCCTTCGTCGACCATGAAATGACATTTTTCCCAATTTAATACCAAATTCGTTTCTTCGCATCTAGAAAGAACTCTATCTAAGTTTTTTAAACATGCTTCAAAAGAATCTCCATAAACTGAAAAATCATCCATAAATACTTCCATGATATATTCGATGAAATCATTAAAAATTGCAGTCATGCAACGTTGAAAAGTTGCTGGTGCATTACACAAACCAAAAGGCATTCTTCTATATGCAAATGTTCCATAAGGACATGTGAAGGTTGTTTTATCTTGGTCATCCGGGTAAATATATATTTGAAAGAATCCGGAATAACCATCGAGAAAACAATAAAATGCATGACCGGCTATCCTTTCGATCATTTGATCGATGAAAGGTAAAGGAAAATGATCTTTCCTAGTTGCCTTATTTAGGTTCCTATAATCTATACAAACCTTCCAACCGGTGGTGGTTCGCGTAGGTATTAATTCACCTTCATCATTCCTTACTACAGTTATACCTCCCTTTTTAGGTACACAATGGATTGGACTAACCCATTCACTATCCGAAATAGGATAAATGATTCCATTGTCTAAAAGTTTAGTAATCTCATTTTTGACTACTTCTTTCATGTTCGGATTTAAACGTCTTTGTTTATCCGCTTTAGGTGGCTTATCTTCTTTTAAGTGAATCCTATGCATTACAATACTAGGATTAATCCCTTTTAAATCTGAAATCTGCCATCCCATACTTCCTATTCTATTTCTAACAACTTCTTTCAATTTATCTTCTTGATTTTCTGTTAATTTGTTAGAGATGATTATAGGTAGAGTATCACTTCCGCCTAGGAAAGTGTATCTCAGATGGTTTGGTGGTTCTTTAAGTTCTAATTTAGGTGGAACTATTACTGAAGGCGGAACTGGTCCATCTTCTCGAATCAAAGGCTCTGGGTCCTTATCTTCTAATTCTTCGCCCATTACAGGTTCTATTATTTCTTCTCTTTGAACAATGTCATTAACACATTCTTCAATTAAATCAAGCTTCATACAAGCGAAATCCTCCATAGGATATTTCATCGCTTGATTCATATCGAACTCGATCTTATCGTCACCTATTCGTAAAACTACTTTTCCTTCCGACACATCAACTAGAGCACGTCCCGTGTTCATGAATGGTCTACCAAAGATTAGCGGACAATTAGCATCATAAGCAAAATCTAAGATAACAAAATCAGTTGGAAAAATAAATTTGTCAACTTTTACCAAAACGTCTTCAATTATACCATATGGTCTTTTAGTGGATTGATCCGCTAATTGCAAAACCATATTGGTACGCTTGATGTCTTCTTCTAATCCTAATTTCTCAAAAATAGACAATGGCATCAAGTTTATACTAGCTCCTAAATCACAAAGACAACTTGGGAATTCCATATTTCCCAAAGTACACGGAATGGTAAAGCATCCGGGATCTTTGAGTTTAGTAGGTAATTTGCTTGATACTATCGAACTACATTCTTCAGAAAGAGAAATGGATGAAATTCCTTCCCAACTAATCTTTTTTGAAATTAAATCTTTCAAGAATTTTCCATAGTTAGGAATTTGCGTAATCGCATCCATGAATGTTAAATTTATATGTAAATTTTTAAGTTTGTCCAAAAATGATAACAGTTGTTTATCATGGTCCTTATTTCGGACCCTGTGTGGAAAAGGTGGCTTTGGTACAAAGGGTTTCGGATTAGAGTCAATTGGTGTATCTTTTTGTTTTAATGTATCTTCTTTGGATTTTGGTAAATCATTTCCAGGTAAAGTTGAATTTCCGGGCATTTCCGGACCTAAGTAGTTTTTCCCCGAACGAAGAGTGATAGCCTTAACATGCTCTTTCGGATTTTCTTCCGTTTGGCTGGGAAGACTTCCCTCTTTGCGGGATGAAATTGATTTAGCAAGTTGTCCAATTTGAACCTCCAAATTATGGATGCTAGATGATTGGTTTTTGATAAGCTGATCGAATTTATTTTCGATCCGTTTAAAACCATCGTCTTGATTACTTACCTTTCCATTCATAGCATCTATAAATTTGTCGATTTTTAAAGATAAAGTGCTAATCGTATCTCTTGTTTGATTTTGATAATTATTTATACGATATTGATTAGCATTTGCATTATTATTATTATTACCATCTTTCCAGTTAAAGTTAGGATGATTTCTCCATCCAGGATTATAAGTATTAGAATAAGGATTAGTAGTTTGGTTTTGTCCTTGGACAAAATTTACCTGTTCTATCTCATTCATACCTTCGTAGTCAATGTCTCTCTGGATCGGATCATTAGGATCGCATGGTGCCATAAATTTATCAATTTTGTGCGATAAGGCAGAAAATTGGGCTTGTAACATTGCTACAGGATCAAGATTCATTATACCTTTAACCGATGATGTACATGAGGATGATGGTTTCGCCGTTGGTATATGTCCACGCTCTGCGGGCCACATACTGCTGTTGATTGCCATTTCCTCCAAAAGTTCTCTTGCTTGGGCGGATGTCTTTTTCATAAATAACCCTCCAGACATAGCATCTAATGAACCTCTAGTCGTAGGATTTAATCCATTATAGAATGTCTGCATTAAAAGTGCATCTGGCAATTGGTGGTGTGGGCATAAACGTTGAAGTTCTTTAAAACGTTCCCAAGCTTCATAAAGAGTTTCATTATCATTTTGTGTGAAAGATGTCAACTCTTTGATGACTCTTGCGGTTTTTGCTAAGGGAAAATATTTTTGTAAAAATGCTTGGGCTAATTGGTCCCAAGTTTCAAATGTTGCAGCAGGCATAGAAGTTAACCAAATTTTTGCCTTATCCTTCAAAGTGAAATGAAAGAGGCGAAGTTTGATTGCTTCTGCTGTTACATCAGTAATTTTAAAAGTGTCACAAATTTCTAAGAAATTTGTCAAATGTGCATTAGGGTTTTCGTTAGGCAATCCGTAAAACGTTACGTTGTTTTGCAACATATTAAGCAAAGCAGGCATAATTTCAAATTGATTTGCGTTTATACGGGGTCTAACTACACTATTAGTTACACCGGCCATTCCTGGCCTAGCGTAATCCATAAGTGTCGGTGGATCGGCCATAATTTCTGGCTGGACTACTTTAGTTTTTAAGGGTGTTTTGTCTTTGTTTTTGTTGTTTTTCTTATTTTTCTTAAGTGTTCTTTCAATTTCTGGATCAAAAGGATCTGGTGGCATGCCCGAATTTCGTGAACTGCGCATCAACTTGAAATTGTAACACGAGCCAAACTACCTTCAAAACAAAATTGAAAGCAAATATATTATAAAATTGAAAATAAATAAAATATAAAAGTTGTATAAAAATAATGTATAAACCTAGATTCGAAAATAAAATGCGAAAAATAAAATTTTTATCAAAAATTTTGGCGTATCCCCGGCAACGGCGCCAAAAACTTGTTGAGCGATTTCCGCAAGTGCACGGTTTCGCTTGTAGTAATAAAAATATCGATCCCACAGAGATACGTTTTTTAACGAAAAACTTATTTTTGAATCTTTAATTTCGAACTTGTTAGATTTATAAAATGTAAATAAAAAGTGAAAATTGGATTAATTGAATTTAGGAAATTTATTTGATTGAATTTGAAAACTTTGAGTATTTGAAAATGCTGGAATAAGATTATATATTTAGAATAAATCGATTGTTAGAAAGATCTTCTGATTTTAAGGATGAATTTTACAAAACAGGAACATTTAGAACTTATTAGAAAAAGGAATGAATTTGTTCATTTGCATTAAGCAAAGAAAACAACTTAAACTTTGTATTATTATGATGATGAAATAAATGACGGAACCTCTAATTAATTGGCTTTGAACGTGACAAAACCCTTTCGAGATAGTTGCCCTTACTCAAATTAACACTCTTTCGAGATGATAATTTGCCTAAGTGTTCAACAAAGTTTCATTGTAATGATTTTGAATTCAAGTGCATATTAATGAAAACACCAGCCTCACTTATATTGGATTGGTTACCATAAGTGCTGCATAACGATTTGTCGAATAGAACAGACTTTATTAGATGAAATATAAATTGATACAAGTTTACAGAGAATAAGGAGCATCGAGTTCTTCGAGGGCGTGCAAGTGAAGGGCTTGATCGGTTCCACTTCCTTGGGTTTCCTTAGGAGGTTGTCAGGCTCGGGGGCGAACACTTTACTCAATCTTCTCGCTGTAACTTCGTAATAGGGATTCGGTCGGCCACTACCATGATGCAAACTAAAACTGGAACAATGTCTAAACGCTACTGAGTTGTAATTAAACTATAAACAATATGTGTACCTCATCTTGTTTTGTACAGAATCTAATTTCTAACTCTCGAAATGTTTTTACTTAGAACTTCGACATAAGTTCTACACTCTGATTTCTATATCTATATTATAGCATTTCATTACACTTTTTCTCAACATCAACTCTTTATTTATAGATGTTGAAGGGTTGTGTTTGAAGTGATGTATCCGTTGGTTAAGAGTCGTGTCCGTTGTGAAAGGACGTCTTTATCCACTTGAACGAACGCGTTTCTTGGATTTTCAGCATGTGTTAAAATGCTCTTGGTGAATTTCTGCACTTACCGATGATAGTAATCCGCGGCCGTGAATGACGTAGCACTGAGCTTGAGCGACGGACGAAGGGGAGAATTGGTTGTACCGCGCGTGTCGCGGCCGCGGGTCTGGGATCCACTGTCGCGGCCCGACAGGTTTTCTTACTTCTTGCTTTCGTTCGTGTCCTCGACTTGGCGCTTTCGATTTACGTCATCTTTGACTCCTTTTGTAGGGTTTTTCTTCTGTTTTAGATCCTTTTTCGTTCCTATTTGGATTTTACCAAATATTCAAGTACCTTGCAAGAAAGAAAGATATTCGAAAGTAAAAGTAATCTAAACAGATATAAATAACACAAATTCGTAATAAAAATGATGTAAATGTTAATGATATTTTAGGTATATTTTGGGCTTCACAGCAGGGCCGAAGCTCGGAGTATGGAAGAGTCGCCACCCACGAATGGGAAATGAACACCGATCCCTTGCGGGAGACCGGTGAGGGTTCGGGAAACTTAGGTACGAGCCGAGAAGGCTAGCTTCTTTCCAGCGAAAGGCTACTAGGCACCCCGACATCGTCCGGTTATGAACCACCGGCCTCCTACTTAGCATGTTAGGCGCTAACGGACTAATCGCATATTTCTTTAAGTTTAAAATTCATTTGAAACCTTTTCTTTATCGTTTTGAAAACCGTTTTGAGCATATATTATTGAAAGCCATATTACTAAAGAATCACCCATTTACATGAATTTAGAGTATATGGAAGAAAGAGGGAGATAGAAGAAAGAATTAGTTTATTTACCAAGTGAGTTATGCTTTGTATCATACATTAAATCTACACTAATCTCACTCCCAAAAAATGAGTTTATTTACATGGTTCGTACCTTAATCGCCGTTGGAACGATTTAAGTACGTTTCAAAACCCCGTTAATTTACATGATGTTCACTCGAATCGCCGTTGGAACGACCCGAGCGTGTGAAAACGTTGAACAAAAAGTTTTAACTAAAAACATGATTAAGCATACAAGTCCATTTATTTTTATATAAAACCGTTTAGTTAGGAAAATGATTCAAAACTCTATTATTTACAATGAAAACGATTTTAATTACAAGGTTCGCTTAATCCGCCATTGGAACGAATTAAGGTTTTAAAACGTGACGTTTAGGAAATGGTTTGAAATGGTAAAAAACCTTTTATTTACACTTTAGAAATATCTAGAAAAACTTTACTTTAAATAAACAAGTTAAACTCTCTTTTTGTGATTTATTTCCCATTTTCACTCAATTAACCTTCATTTGCATAAGAATACAACAATTAATCAATTTAAATCCAAATTCACCCAACCAAAATACTTTTTAAAACATATATATATATAGGAAGTTCAAAAGGAGAATAAATGTACATATTTATATCAATATACATTATGGTAAAAATAATAATAATACTTATAGATCAAAAATAAGATAAGAAAAATAATAATAATATATATACAAGTTATTAATAAGTAAAAATGGTAATATATATAATACTAGATATGATACACTTTTATTCCAATTTAAAAACATGTAAAAATAATGGATAAAATTCATAAATAAGAAAACTATACTTAAGCCAAAATAGTTTTTATACATAATAAATATATAGAGAGTAACCCACCCAAAACAATAAAAGAAAAACATATATATACACATATAGTTTTACAAAACCAAATTAATGTAAATTATACCCAAATGTACAAAATACATAAATAATCATTAGTTAGATACTCCAAAAATAATTTCAATAAATATACTACATAGTTATATACATATATATACAAGTCCAAATGTCAAAAAAGATGAGAAAGAGGTTGAAAAAGGAATTTTTAAGTTCCAGCAGCTTTACCGATGGAAATCCGTCGGTAAACAGCCTTTAGTGACAGAAAATGGAGAATTACAGAATCAGTTCAACAGTTTCCAGATTTATTCAAACACTTTAAATCTACTCTATTCTATCATTTTGGGCCTCCGAACTACCCAAATTGGATCATAGTCTATAACGGAGACTCCTAAAACGATGTTTTATTTCAAAATGTTATTTAAAAATATTTTTAAATCTATATTTACAACGTTTTAATCCCGAACTCCCCTTAAATCGGGTCACGGTTCGTGTTGGGACTTTAAAACGAGGTTTTTTATTTCAAAACCAAATAAAACGTTTATTTAATACGAGACGGGAATTAAATAAATACGGAAAAAATAAGTGTGATAAATAAATAACTTAAAGCAATAAAAACTATAAACTAAATAAATAAAGGAAATAAATAAATAAATAAAACGAGTCTAGTCCTCGGATAATACCTCAAGATCGGTATTGACGGCTTGATGTCGGTTGATTCCCCGAGTTATGATTTTTCGGTGTTTTTTCGTGTTTAGTAAAATATTCAACTTTTAGGAATTTTCAATTTTTTAGGGAAAAAAATGTTTTTCCCAAAAAAAATCACTTTCTCTCTCTAAAAAATGTTTTAGAGTGAGAAGCTCTAAAAAATTCCTCCCTCCTCCAAATGCATGGGGATCCGTGCCTTTTATAGGCACGGATCCCAAGGTTGGGCGGACGCCCAACATGGAGTTGGGCGGACGCCCAACGCCGGCTGGGCGCGCGCGTCCAACTGCCGTTGGGCGTGCGCCCGGCGCTGTTGGGCGCACGTCGGCTGCCGCTGGGCACTCGCGAGCCGTCTATTTGACGACACGCAATCCCTCCGGACCGTTTCATGGTTTTTTTATTTTTTTATTTTTGATTATTGGAATCAACCGCTCTAACCGTCTGCCATGGGTTTTCGTCACAGGTCCTCCGAATCGGTATCTACACACGCCGCTCCTGCCACTTGTCCAGTCGTTATCCGTCATCAGGTACGCAGTGGAGATCCGCTGGATCAAAGGGTAGCTCGACTCCTCAAGGTTTGTTGCAAAACAGGTTGTGTAGTAGCCCTTTTTGACTTAATCAATACAAATCTGCATAAAACACTTATAAGTCCTTTTATTTAGGAAATTTCGCCTAAAATACACACAAATTGTAATTAACACGCTGTATTATCGCAGTCATATTCATGCCTAACAGTAGCGATCTATCCCGACTGTAGGAGGATTGTATGCGGTTCAAAGCCTTTTAATTGAAGGAGTTTACGTTATTACACTTTTATAGTTTATACAAAGTTTAAAGTTGTTTTCTTTGCTTAATGCAAACGAACACAATAAAACTCTTATTTTAAACACTAAACATTTATGTTTTGTAATTCATATTCAAAACAGAATTGATTTCTAACATTCTACATATTCTAGCCTAATTCTTATTCTATCAATCTCAAAACCAATTTCAAATAACGATTATCTATAAACCTTAGTCGTATTTAAACTACACATAAATAAGCTTTTGTTGAAAAACATTCCCTGTGGGATCGACATCTTTTTATTACTACAAGCGAAATCGTGCACTTGCGGAAATCGCTCAATAGAGGAAGAGCGGATAAGAATAGCTTCAGGGATACTGTGGATAGTATTAGTTCTAAAATGAGTGCTTGGAAAGCTAATAATCTTTATCTGGCCGGGAGGATTACGCTTGTGCAGTCTGTCACCTTGACGGTTGTTAATCATGTGATGTAAACGAATATGCTCCCTAAAGGGGATTTGTGTAGGATTGATAGAGTGAATAGAGCTTTTATTTAGGGCCATACAGGGGAGAATAATAAAATCCATTTAGTTGAGTGGGATTCGGTTTGTAAGCCGAAGAGGTGTGGGGGGACTATTGTTAGGAAAGAGGCTGATTTGAATGTGGTTCTCCTTTTTAAGCTTCTCTAGAGGATTTGGAAAGAGCCCCACACACTCTGGGCAAGAGTTCTGTCTACAAAATATAGGAAGGATCTTATTTTTGGGGGGCTCAGTTTCAATTACAAGTCGTCGATCCCATATTTGTCGTAGTTTACAATCGATCTTTGATTGTTTTTTACAGGGTCTGGTCTGGAGTATAGGGGATGGGAAATCTACGTCGTTCTGGGATGATAGGTGGCTGGGTTCTTCCTGTCTTCGTGAGTTGGTTGTGCGTAGGGTGGAGGATGAGGACCTCAATTGGCGGTTGAGTGATGTGTTTGATGACAATGGGAGTTGGAATTGGTGTAAAATTGAGCACTATTTGGATATCCCTACTTTGTTGCGTCTGAGATGTATCCTTACGGCTCGTGATTCGGACATCCGGGACATGCCTAGATGGGTTAATTCTTCTAATGGTAATTTTACTTATAAGGATGCGTATTCTCTTTTGATTACTGATCGTGGTGGTACGGAGGTGGATGCTCGGTTTGATGCAGTTTGGAAGATTAAAGTCCCTCATCGTATCCGGACTTTCCTTTGGCCGTGTCTTCATGACAACATTCTCACCAATTTGGAGCGAAAAAGAAGACATTTGATTGAGGTGGATGTTTGTTCTATTTGCCATAGGGATCCCGAGTCTATTATTCATGTGCTCAGGGACTGTCTTGTGAGCGTTCTTATTTGGCAGGGGCTTCTTCCACTGAGTTCGTGGGGGTGGTTCTTTAAGATGGCTAAAGAATCTTGGCTTTTTAACTGTATGGTGGGTTCTGATAAAATGTTTGGGATTCGGAACTGGGTGAGTCTTTTTGCTATGACGGTTCATAAACTTTGGACTTGGAGGAACTTAGAGATCTTTTATAATGGTGAAGGTATCCCGAGTGATCGAATTGCTTCGATCCATAGAACTTTGTGTTGGTCCCGTGTGATTAGTTTCAAGGGGGGGGGGTTTAGGAACTAATTTAACTTTTTCGCTAAATAATGCTGACTTAATTAATTCTTTAAATTACTTAACTTAGTTTAGGTCAGCACGGTCGAGAAATGTAAGACAGCTTTAGTCAGATGCTGACTAGAACTGTTTTACTTGCGAGTTGGGAATTAACACTTGAGGCCAGCTTCCAACTCAGCACCAAGATTACTCAGTGTCAGCTTTTACAATTTATATCCTGAGCAATTTAATCAGACAACACATATATAGATATATTGAGAGAGAGTTAGAAATTACTCAGCACGACTTATCCTGGTTCGGCCTTTTCGCCTACGTCCAGTCCCTAGAGTCCCTTCGGGCTTTTTCAATCCAATACTGAGCTCTTTAAAGGTAGAGCACAAACCGTTTACAAGGCAGTTGAATATGCAAGAGTACCTTCCTCTATTCGTCTACTCAACTCTTACTAAGTGCTATAACCGAACACCTAGATTTCTCTACCACTGAGTACTTAAAATCGAGTACTCAGCACCACTCTCTCAATTTTACAATTGATACAAACTTGTTCTTTCTAGATGAAGAACACTTTAGATGATTACAAAATCAATCTAGCTTTTACACAGAAATGGAAGTTTGGTGTAAGATCTTTTTCTTGTTTGAATGTGCTTTGTATCTTTTCTCTCTTTCTCTTGTATTTTTCTTGGCAAAATCAGCTTCGGATCCAAGCATGAACTTGTCCTTTTATAGTTGAAATCTGAAGACACAATCATTTGAATCCGGAATTATCCGTTGGATTCAAATGGCTCTTTCTTTCGACATTGTTCTGGTCAGCTTCTGATTTGCAGGCCAATCCTGTCGTCTGAATTCTGCAGGTGTCAGGCTTGTCTTCTTCCCGCAGGTGTGTCTTCTAGTGCCAGTTCGTCTTTTAGCTAACGGACAGTTGACCCATGCATCTCGAAATTTACTCTGTGCGTAATTCCAAGGTTTCTATTATTGGTGCAGACAGTTGTCGGATCTTGTCTTCTAGCAAACAGATCATTCATGCTGTCCTGACGAACACTCAGCTTGACTTTGTTGACGTTGCTTTTGTTCTTCGTTTCTGAGTTACTCTTACTCAGCTTTCGTGGTCAGCTTCGTCTGCAAGCTTTAGTTTAGAGAAGGACTTGCGTTTCACTCAGCTTCTTTGGTCAGCTTCATCTTTAAATATTTGTTCTGAAGCTTGCTTTTCTTCTGTTCTGCTGAGTTGCACTCTACTCAGCTTATGCTGAGTTCTCATGCTGACTTCGTCATGTCTTACTTTTTGATTCTGTTTTCATTTATACTTATACTCACCATTGAACAAACAAATTAGTACAATTAAATCAAAGCACTTAAATTTAATTGCCTCTTAATCATGGATTAACTTAAATAATTTTGTCAAATCAAAATCATGTGGAAAGGTGTTTCAACAAACTCCCCCATTTTGATGTTGGCAAAATATTTAATTAATGGAACTCAGTTTTGAGATTCCCCATGATTAAGTTATCTTTCATTCTTCTGAAGTTACTCCCCCGTAAGGGTTGCATCTATTAACTCTAAACCTTCTAAGATTTAATTGAGTAACATTAGGATATGCCTATACTAACTTAGTTCAATTCTAGACCTTCCAAGATCTAATTCATATGAGCCTAGGTCAGTTTTCAGAAGAGTTCAAAATTTGGAACATATTTTTACTTAGTTTGATACATGGTCAGTTTAGGTATCAGAGTTATAAAGGATTATATCAGAGCTTATTTAATCATGTATCAGAGCAAATGAAAGGATGTATCAAAGCAAATGTGTACTGAGTATATTTTGCTTGTATGTCACCTTTTTAGTTTTGTTTGTTTGTTCATTCAAGACAGATCAGCATATAGCACAACAAGTAAGCATCGCATATAGATAAGTCAATTTTGAATGAAAAGATGCTTAAAATAGATAGATTGTCAGTATACAAAATACGAAAGAACATGCCAGATAAACTACAAGTCAAGTACTGAAACTAGACAGACTATTTCTTCCTGTTGACTTGAGCTTGGTGAGCAGGATTAACTTTGCCTTTTCCTTTGGCAGTTCTTTATTGCTGACTGCCGGATGCTTCCCCCATTTGTTGAGTTCCATCAGCTTGTTCTTTCTCCCCCGTTTTGCCAGCATCAGATGAAGGGGGAATAAAGGTCTCGTGAAGAACAACACGAGTGAGTTTTGCGGAGTATGTCCGGAGTTGACTCGTACTCTCTCGAAGACCGTCGAAGACAACCATGCCATCGTCCATCGTGGCAGCAGGGATCCTAATATTAGCATTTAGCATGCTCAGTAGATACTCCTGTGATTTCCCGATCCAAGTGATGGATTCTGTCAGCTTGGCATATGATTGATGGTACATTTTGAGCAGAGCCGAATCATAGAACTGACGTTGGGCATTTGTATAGCGGACATGGTTAAGGGTGGCTTGAGAATACTGCAGGATCTCATTTGTCTTGACTTGGTCAGTATCCATTTCTTCTTTACTCAAGTTGAGTAGGCGAACAGCTTTGCTAATTTTCTCAATGGAACACTAGGAAGAGGAGGAGACTAATTCATGAGTCCCGGTCAGCTCAGAGGTTAGCTGGTTGAAAAGCTGATTAATCTCAGCAGAGGTTGCATAAAGTGAGTTCGCAGCTGACAAAGTGTTGAGTTGGCCCTGGAGGGAGTTCATATGATTGACCATTGTCAGCTGGAGTTCAGCCAGCTTTACGATTGATTCTTGCTTGGGTTGTTGAGATTGAAAGGATGTCATGACACTCAGTAAGTCCTTGAGACCCTTGATTTCAGATAGAAGCTGAGTGACAGAAGATATGTGTTGAGGCTCAACATGGACAGACCCAGCAGCATCGGCATGAGATTGGTTAATGTCCTGAAGTAGTGATTGAGCTGAGTCAATGATTCTTCGCCCAGACTCAGTTGCATGCAAGTAAGCATAAGTCCCATCAGGATGATGCTTAGTGGCCGGAATTGGAATAGTACCGGATGGAGGAGGAGTTTGGTGCTGTCCAGAATTAGATGTGCCAGCATGGTCAGCAGCTGGACTTTTGTTTAGGTCAGCATCAGGAACTGACTGGTTTTCTTTCTGCGTCGAAGGATTTGGAAGAGGTGGATCGGCAGAGATATTGACATGTTCAGAGTCAGCTTGAAGTCAAGTTGAAGGTGAAGGAAGATCAGTACTGACCTGAGCAGGATTTTCCTTTGCTAACTCTTTATCTTGAGCAGCAGGAACTTCGAGCACTGGCTTGGCAGGAATTGGATCTTCAGGAGTCTTGGCTTGTTCCTCAGCTTGAGAAACAGTGGCTTGCTTTTCCTTGAGTTGGTCCAAATTTGGTTCAATGGCATTGTTGAAGAACTGGAACTGGAGTGTGGTAAGGGCAGAGATTGGTTCCCTTTGCGGAGAATCGTCCAGAAGATCAATGATAGGAGACTTTTGAGCTTTTCTCTTGAGTCGTTTGCCAGTTCTGGTCTTATGAGTTGGAGGAGATGGGTCAGCAGCAATGGAGTCAAGGGACTCAGAAGATGAGTTTAACCCAAGGTCAGCATTAAGATCTTCCACAGCTCTTGCTTGTTCTGTGGACTCAGCATCAACTGTCTTACTTGGCACAGTTGGATTCTCAACCCGCTCAGTACCAACTGTTTGGTTTTGCTCAGCATCAACTTCTTTACACAGCTCAACATCATCTGTCCTTTCATCATCAAACTGACCTCCAAGATCACCCAATTCTTCTTCTTGGTCAGCAGGAGTTTTCTCAAGATCAATTTCTTGACTTTTCACAAAGTGCGAATCTTTAGAGATTACACAGTCAAGCGGCAGTGCATCAATTGGGTTAAGACCAGAGGATTTCTTCTTCTTCTTTCTCAGGGGCTCCTCAGGAGTATCCTCACTTACTTCCTTAAGCTCTGCTGGCCTTTTCAGATTTTCTGCTGACTTAGGTTCCTCCTGACCTTGCTCAGCATCAGCTTTCCTCGCACTGGATACTATTCTTAGCTTTGTAGGAGCTGTGTTCACATCTTTTGCTGATTGGTCAGCTTTTCTCTTTTTTATCCTGTCTTGTGCGATCACCAGGAGGTTTTACCACAACTTTCTTTCCCTTCTTGGTTGGCACATCCTGTGCTTCTTCAACCGCAGCCCCTTTTCCTTTCTTTGGTATGATAGGTTGGTCATAGGCCAGTCCAAATAGAATACCGGCAGTAATCTCCGTACCCCGGACTTGAATTTCCTCCGCCAAGCTTACTCGGTGGTCTTGGAGAATCTTTGTGATAAGGGATCCCAACCTGAGTGTCCTAGTGCTCCGTTGAAATGCACCGATAAGAAAGACATGCATATTGAGTGGTTGGTAGGTCAGCATGTGCCATATGAAGCACTGCTCGAAGTTGGATGTGGAGGATTGGGAGTTGACCTTAGGGAATAAGAAATTGGTCAGGATATAGTGGGCCATTTTCTGATTTTGACCCATACAGGTGCTAGCAATTTCTCTTTTGTGATCCTTCGATTTACAGAACTCAACGGGGTAGTCAATTTTACCGGAATCGTTTGTGGTTCGAAGTTTGGTGCCCTCATTCCTCAGTTTGAGTAGTGTAGCGAGATAGGGAGGATTGACAAAGATTTTCTTTCCCTTGACCTTGGTCACCATGTAGTCACTGTCATCATCAGCAGCTTTTAGGTTAGCATAGAATTCCCTTACCAACTCAGGATAGGTGGCTTCACGGATAGAAAATAGCTCGGTCCAGCCATTTTTGGAGATCCATTCGCAAAAGGGTTGTTTAGCCTCTACAAACCCCTTAGAAAACCAGTGAGAACGATCGATCTTCCAACCCCTTACGCTATTAAAGACTGGAGAATAGGTTCTTTCCCTTTGTTTCTTTTCCTTCTTTTTCTTTGCCTGTTTGGACGGTGTCACCTGGTCAGCTTGGGTATGTTGGCCAGAGGTGCTGACCTTAGCCTGGTCATCCTGACCGTGACTTTGAGACTTGGTGGGAGTTTCGACGTATTCCTGTTGAGCAGGAGATGGAGGATTTTCATCGGAGCGATTTTGGTCGTAATCGGCACCGGAGATGTTCTGAGAACCAGACATGATTTTCTCAAGAATTTTAGAGAGGTTTTGGGATTTGAGAGAGAGAGAGAGATCGAATGCTAGAAATTTGAATGTAAAGAGCAGTTAGTGGGAAATCATCCACTATTTATAAGGATGCCAAGTTGATCGAAAGGATTGAAATAGCCGTTTTACCTCGAGATGATCAATCGACAATAATTCTGATATTTATGACACAATCGGCGCATGTGTTTTTTAATAATTACGCTTACGTCATCCTAGTTGGCTATTAATGCGCGTGCTAGCATTTATTGTGCATAAGAGTTTTACTCAGTTTCGAGAAGCCTAATCGTTTGAGATTCTAGGAAGTCAGTTTTACGTAGAAGGAATGTTCGTGTGCTTGGTAACTTAGCTTATATTAATCACTCAGTATGTATGTCTACTCAGCATAGGGTGATATAGTTCATATTTAGCCCATCATGCAATGGTTACACATATAGCACAGATCACTCAGCATGGTAATCACTCAACATTCAATTTAAACATATAATTTTAGTGAAGAGGATTAGACATACCGATAGCTTCCCTTAGTATGTTAAATTGCTCACGAGCCAGAGGTTTTGTGAAGACATCTGCAAGCTGTTCATCTGTAGGAACGTAGGTCAGCTTTATCTCACCTTTGAGTACATGATCCCTTATGAAGTGATGCCTTATGCTGACATGCTTTATCCTGCTGTGTTGGATTGGATTTTTGGATAAGTCAATGGCACTCTTGTTGTCACATTTGACTTCTATTGTTTCTGTTTTTACACCATAATCCTCAAGTTGTTGCTTTATCCATAGGACTTGAGCCACACAGCTTCTAGCAGTAATGTACTCAGCTTCAGTTGTTGACAAGGCCACTGATGATTGCTTCTTGCTGAACCAAGATACTAGACAGCTTCCAAGGAAGTGACACCCTCCTGAAGTACTCTTACGCCCTAGCTTATCTCGTCCATAGTCAGCATCAGTGTATCCAATGAGTGTAAAGTCATTTGTAGTTGGATACCATAAACCTGCATTAACTAAGCTCTGCAAATATCTGAAAATTCTTTTTACAGCTATAAGGTGAGATTCCCTGGGGTCAGCTTGATATCTTGCACAATAACATACTGAGTACTGAATGTCAGGTCTACTAGCAGTAAGATAAAGTAGAGAGCCAATCATACCTCGATATAATTTACTATCTACCGACTTACCTTTTTCGTCAGCACAAAGGACTGTGTCAGTACCCATTGGGGTAGATATGGGCTTGCATTCTTCCATATCGAATTTCTTTAACATTTCTTTGGCGTACTTAGACTAACTAATGAAGATGCCATTCTTCCCTTGCTTGATTTGAAGTCCAAGGAAGAAGTTGAGTTCGCCCATCATAGACATCTCGAACTCAGTTTGCATCTATTTACTAAATTCTTTGCACATAGATTCGTCGGTAGCACCAAAAATTATATCATCTACGTAAATTTGTGCCAACATGGTATTTTTACCCTTCTTCTTAATGAACAAGGTTGTGTCAGCTTTACCTCTGACATAGCTCCTTGTCAGCAGGAAATTGGTCAACCTCTCATACCAAGCACGAGATGCTTGTTTCAGGCCGTACAAGGCCTTTTTGAGTTTATAAACGTGGTTTGGAAACTTTGGATCTTCAAACCCATGAGGCTAACTAACATATCCCTCTTCGTTTATAAATCCATTAAGAAAAGCACTTTTAACATCCATTTGATATAGCTTGAAATTCATGAAACTAGCATATGCACATAATATACGTATAGCCTCTAACCTAGCTACGGGTGCAAAGGTCTCACCATAGTCAATGCCCTCTTGCTGACTATAGCCTTGGGCTACAAGTCGGGTTTTGTTCCTGACTACATTGCCTTTCTCATCTAGTTTATTTCTAAAGACCCACTTAGTTCCTATGGTCTTTTGATTCCTAGGTTTTGGTACTAAATCCCATACCTCGTTTCTTTTGAAATGATCAAGCTCCTCTTGCATAGCATTGATCCAATGTTCGTCGTGCTCAGCTTTTGAGAAGTTCTTCGGTTCATGTACCGAGACGAATGCAACATTGCTGAGATATTTTCTAAGCTGATCTCTTGTCATCAGCTTGTTTTCAGCAGCATCAAGAATGGACTTCTCCGAATGTCCTCTTGGAATTTTGATTTCTTTGGGCAATGTTGAGTTGTCTGGAATAGGTGTTTCTACAATATCTGCAGGAGTAGATTGGTCAGCAAAGGTAATTTCGGGTTCGTGTTTACCTTTGGTCAGCCCTTGTGGTGATGACTCAGCAGCTCCATTTTGGTCAGCGGAAGCTGAGCTTGGGTCATCTTCGGCAGACTGAGTTGTCTTTCCTGCAGGGTCAGTTTCATCGAACTCAATATGTACAGACTCTTCTACAACATGAGTTCGCTTATTGTACACCCTATATGCTTTACTGTTAGTTGAGTACCCAAGAAAGATCGCTTCGTCAGCTTTAGCATCGAATTTAGCAAGGTTTTCTTTTGTATTGAGTATAAAGCATTTACACCCAAAGGCACGAAAGTAGCCAATGTTGGGCTTTCGTCCTTTCCAAAGTTCATAGGGGGTTTTCTTAAGAATAGGTCTAACTAAAGCCCTATTAAGTATATAGCATGTTGTGCCCCAAAAATACTTTAGAAGCCTATTTTCGCTCAGCATTGTCCTAGCAATTTCAACTATTGTTCTGTTCTTCCTTTCAACAACCCCATTTTGTTGAGGCGTTCTAGGTGCAGAAAAATTATGGTCAATGCCACTGACTTCACAGAATTCATCAAACTGTTGGTTTTTGAATTCTCCGCCATTGTCACTCCTTATATGAGCTACTCTTAGGTCTTTGTCATTTTCAAGCTTTCTAATCAATGTTGTGAACATCTCAAACGTTTCATCCTTGCTACTCAGCAAGATGATCCAAGTATACCGAGAGAAATCATCTACAATGACTAAGGAAAATTTCTTACCTCCCAAGCTGAGTGGCTGGACAGGTCCAAAAAGGTCCAAATGTAGTAATTCCAATGGTCGATTGGTTGAGACAATGTTTTTACTTTGAAAAGACTTTTTCGTTTGTTTACCTTGCTGACAAGCATTACATAGTTGATCTTTTTCAAATTTAAGTTTAGGCAATCCCTCAACTAATTGCTTTCTTGCTAATTTGGCAAGGAGGTCCATGCTTACATGACCAAGTCTCCTATGCCATAGCCATGAGTTATCCTCCTTTGACACTAAGCATATATTTTTAGAAAACTGTTTTTCTAAACTCAACATGTATACACTGTCAACACGAGGGGCAGTTAAAATTAAATTGTTTGTTTTACCCTCGAGTATTCGACACTCAGTGGCATGAAATACAACCTTTCTACCACTGTCACACAGCTGAGTGATGCGGTTTCCGGAGAATCCTCACTAAGGGATAAGTGTACCCCGTCGTTATCAAGTAATAAATTTCTGGTTTAAGTCCAGGTTATCGTCCACAGGATTTATTTCTGCAAGTACCAAGCTACTCGGTCTCGGATGTTATCTAGGCTTAGGGGGTTTTGAGTTTGGTTTGTTTAATTAATCTACTCCTAGGTTGAATTATACTAATCCTAGCTAAGTTATCTAATTCTAACTAAATTATCTAAGTTATTCTACACCTAACTAAGTTACTCTACCCCTAATTGATCTTTTACCAAAGCAATTAACTGAATGAACATGAAGGAATATGATGATAACAATGATAGAATGTTTAAGCAATTGAATTGAAACTAAGTCGCTTGTGTCCAAGGCGATTAACCCGACCTATCCTCCTAAAGTCCCTAGTTCGTGATTCCCTTGTAAGGCCGAAACTAGCTCTAAGGCTCAGTAATTTGGGCTTAATCTTCTATAGGGTCGTCAATCCTATAGGCACTGACTAGGTCAGATTCAGCTCGCAATATGTGCCAACCTAATTTTGGGATTATCGAATGAGTTAAACCAATCAGACAAAGCGTGAGACAAAGATTAAAACATCAAAACAATTGAATGAACAAAAACTATATTATATATCAAAGATGAATGTATTGTCACGAAGTTACAATAAACCTAGAATTCATAGCATGTATCAGAGGCTAGACAGAATATAAAAGAAGAAAAATCCCTTTCAGGGAACCTGTCTACCAATGCAGGCATCTTTCTAGGATTTAAGGATGGAGCTTGAGTAATCCTCGGTGAACGGAGCTTCGAAGGTATCTTCAATGGAGGTTTGAAGGATATGGAGGAGGTGGAGAGGATTTCTCAAGGTGGAAGCTAAGCTAATTACAAAAGTAAAAGATATTGAATTATAATTGAAAAACCCTATTTATAGATGCGTCTCGGGCCTCGTTTTGACCTATTTTCGTGTCCTAGTTGGTGTAGGAAGATGTGGGGCCGAGCGTGGCTTCGTGGGGGCGGAATTGGTCTTTTTGACCAATTCCCACAGGGCTGCTCGCCGAGCAGGAAAGGCTGCTCGGCGAGCAGGGCTGCTCGCGCCGAGCAGCCCCCTGCTCGCCGAGCAGGCGCCTGGTGGCCTGCTCGCCGAGCGTTTTCGCCCGAAGCGCGCTCGATCCAAGCTCGATGAGTTCCGCGACCTTTTTCGTCCGACTTCACACCTGCACACGCATAAAAACTCCGGAAAACATTAGTCCAAAAGCCAAACTGATCCGTCAATCGCTTATTTTGAGCAAATGCTTCGTTTGGTGCGACGTTTGACGGACCAATTAGCTTCAAAAGATAACGGAATTCTAATACGCATGTTATTTCGGCCGTATTTGCCTAAATTGATTACAAAACAAGCCTAAACGACGAAAAGTAAATAGAATGTTCTCAATTCCTAACTTACTCACACAAAAGCATTTAAATGCGAGAATTGCTCGCTTATTAGCCAAATAACCCTAAAAACAGTCCTAAAACCGTACCCAAAGATAGGGGTTTTTGACCCCTATCAAACCTCCTCGCACTTAAAACTTTACTTGTCCCCAAGTAAACTAAAAAAAACTAAACCCGCCATCACAAGCAAGCTAGAAAACTTCCCAGTTTGACTAGGTGCTTGACATAATTTCGAGCATCTGTAATTACATGCATTCGGAAGTACAAAGTAGAGACACGATATCCAAAAGCCGCATTTCAATTATCATGGGTTATAGTTTTAAGCAAATGGACACATGTTCAATTAAATGAGCTTGAGGGGATCGCTAAGTAAAACACCTCACCATAGGTAGTTCACTCATTCACACAATTTTTGGTGGCTAAGGTGTTTACTCTCGGCTTATGTTCTTGCTTAGGATTACGTTGATTTTGCACGTTCATCCGAGTTCCTCTACTATGCTATATGACTCCGATGATATCAAAAACAGCCTCTAATTGGGGTTGTAATGTGGTTAGAGGGTTAAAGGTACAACAAGGGTTAAATGTTCTAGCGCTACAAAAACGGAGTTAAAATGGCTTTAGCAAATATGAAGTGACTGAGCTTTTTATTCATCCCTTATTTTTTCTTTTGGGATGTTTTCTTGAGACGTTTTTGATTTTTAGGAACTGGGGAATGAAGTTTTGTTTTACCTTTTGTTCGTCTCTTTTCTTTTCTTTTTCTGTTTTTCTCTCCCCTTTTTTTTTCTTTTTGGGATAGTAATGCTCATTTACTTCTTAGCCTTTTGGCTTGCTACTGTAATGCCATAAACAAAGATAAAGCGCTAGAAGAAAACAAAGGCTCAGTTCGAGCTTTGCAAAAACAAGGGTTAAGTGGCGAACCAAGTTGTGGTTCGCAAAAACGGGTTAGAACGAAAGAAAAATCTACAAACTACAAAAATGTCGGCTCAAAGGGGCTTCCTAGAGTGGATGAAAAAGAAAAACAAGGTAAAGAAAAGGGTTAATTCTAATGAGGCTGATTCATCGTTTATCATCTCAAATCATTGCATGTAGGTTCAACACAGTATTAGGTGCAAAATCTGTAATCTTCCACAAGTCAAAGCATTCACACAAAAAATGTCAAGAAAAAGAGCTTTTTGATGTTCGCTCTTAGGCTCAAATTCAGCTCACAATTCTTTGGGTTTCAATTTTGTGTTTACTAGTTTTCCCCAAACTCAAGTTTAATATCACATGCCTTCAATTCTTAAGTTATCTACCTAAGTAATGATTTTAGCATTTCTTCAAAAGTAGGGTCTAAATGCAAACCTTAGCTCATGCTTTTACAGATACAAGAGTTGTGTCCCACACCTAAACTAGTTGTCATGCAATTTTAGATTCGGTTCTCAGCCCTCAAAGACAAATAACGAAGTTTAGATTCGAAGGAGGTTCACGGTTTTAGGTCCTAAACATGCAAAAACTTAAATAAAGCAAAAAATAAAACACCAAAACGCAAACCTAAACTAGACACGACGCAACAAAAATTTTAAAATTTATACAATTTTTGTAAGTTTGTCTACCCCTCCTCCCTCACACTAAAAATATGCAATAAGTTCCAACATTGCATCATAAATCATGAAGTACGGGTGTAAAAAGTTAGGGTGGAGAAGACAACTTACTGATCATTCTGAAGCCGGAGGATTTGGATACCCAAGGTGTCTTTACCGAGATAAAGTTTAAGTCGGTGTCCATTAACTTTCTGGGTGGTTCCATCATTCAACATGATCTCAACCATACCGGAGGGATGTGCGTCAAGAATTGAAAATGGTCCATACCAACTACTCTTGAGCTTGCCCGGGAAGAATCTCAGTCGGGAGTTATAAAGTAGCACTTGGTCGCCTTTTTGGAAGGTTTTCCGCTGTACTTTTTTATCGTGCACCCGCTTGGTTCGTTCTTTGTACAATTTGGCATTCTCGTAAGAGTTATATCGGAGCTCATCCAGTTCGTGCAGTTGTGTTAACCGTAGATCACCTGAAAGTTTAGGGTCAAAGTTTAGAAATTTTAGCGCCCAATAAGCTTTGTGCTCTAATTCAACAGGCAAGTGACAAGATTTCCCAAAAACCAAACGGTAGGGGGACATTCCTATGGGAGTCTTGAATGCTGTCCGGTATGCCCAGAGAGCATCGTCCAGTTTAAGACTCCAATCTTTTCTAGCATTCCCTACCGTTTTCTCAAGAATGCGTTTTAGCTCTCTGTTTGACACTTCTACCTGACCACTTGTCTGAGGGTGGTAAGGTGTTGCGACCCTATGGGCTACGCCATACTTTTGGAGCAATGTGTCAAACTGCTTATTGCAGAAATGGGATCCCCCATCGCTAATGATAGTCCGGGGTGTACCAAATCTGGTAAAGATATTCTTTTTCAGGAATTTTATCACTACTCGAGCATCGTTTGTGGGTAGGGCTTCGGCTTCTACCCATTTAGAGACATAATCAACCGCAATAAGAATGTATTGGTTAGTGTGTGACATAGGGAAAGGTCCCATAAAGTCTATGCCCCAAACATCAAATAGCTCACAGACGAGTATGCCTTGTTGAAGCATCTCATTCCTCCTAGAAATATTCCCTACTCTCTAAGATGCATCACAATACTTAATATAATTATTGACATCACTATGCATTTGTGGCCACCAAAGTCCACTTTGGAGAATTTTAGCCACTGTCCTATCTGGCCCGAAGTGGCCGCCTGGTTCCCTAGAGTGGCACATGTTAATCACTGACTCTACCTCTTCCTCATGTATACATCTCCTAATCATGCCATCAGTGCAGAATCGAAATAAATAGGGTTCTTCCCAAAAATATTGTTTGCTTTCAAACAAAAACTTACGTCTTTTGTTTGCATCTAAATCAAGAGGAAGAATGTTACCGACTTTGTAGTTTGCGATGTCTGCAAACCAGGGGAGAGTTTTTACCGAATACAGTGTTTCATCCGGGAATACTTCCTTGATTGCCTCATGCTCTAAGGGTTGACGATCTGACTCTAACCTGGATAGATGGTCCGCTATCACGTTTTCTACCCCCTTCTTGTCTCTGATCTCGATGTCAAATTCTTGGAGTAGTAAGATCCAACGGATCAGCCTAGGTTTTGCATCCTGTTTGCTCATCAGATATCTCAGGGCTGCATGGTCAGTAAAAACAATTACCTTAGATAACACCAAATAAGATCTGAATTTGTCAAAGGCAAATACTACGGCTAGCAATTCCTTTTCAGTTATTGAATAATTTTGTTGTGCATCATTTAAGGTTTTGCTAGCATAGAAAATTGGGCGAAAAAGTTTATCCACCCTCTGCCCAAGACAGGCTCCTACAGCCAGATCACTGGCATCGCACATTAACTCAAAGGGAAGGGACCAATCCGGGCTTACCATAATGGGTGCTTCAATTAATTTCTTTTTCAGTAATTTAAATGCAAGCATACATTCTTCATTGAAATTAAAATCAGCATCTTTTAGCAATAATTGAGTGAGGGGTTTAGTGATTTTTGAAAAGTCTTTTATAAATCGTCTATAAAACCCCGCGTGTCCTAAAAAGCTCCTAACCAATTTCACATTGGTAGGAGGTGGCAGTTTTTCAATCACCTCAATTTTCGCCGGATCGACCTCGATCCCCTTCCCTGACACCTTGTGTCCTAATACTATACAATTTTGGACCATGAACTGTCATTTTTCCCAATTAAGTGCCAAGTTCTTGTCTTCACAATGTTCTAAGACTCGGTCCAAGTTTTCAAGACATTGGTCGAAAGTAGGTCCTACAACATTAAAATCATCAATGAAAATTTCTAGGAACTCCTCGACCATGTCAGAAAACATAGCCATCATGCAACGTTGGAATGTGGCAGGGGCATTACATAATCCGAAAGGCATCCGCCTATATGCAAAAGTCCCATAGGGGCAAGTGAATGTGGTTTTCTCTTGATCCAAAGGGTCCACAGGAATTTGCATATAGCCGGATAGCCCATCTAAAGTACAGAAAAATTCGTGCCCTGCCAACCGTTCCAACATTTGATCAATAAACGGTAAGGGGAAGTGGTCTTTACAGGTGGCCTCGTTTAATTTCCTATAATCTATGCATACACGCCAACCCGTAACCTTTCTAGTTGGGATTAATTCTCCTTTTTCATTTTCCATTACCGTTGTTCCCCCTTTTTTGGGCACACATTGAACCGGGCTTACCCATTGGCTATCAGAGATTGGAAAGATGATACCTGCGTCGAGGAGTTTTATAACCTCGACTTTTACCACCTCTTTCATGTTAGGGTTGAGCCGTCGTTGAGGTTGGGCAGATGGCTTGATCTCCTCCTCAAGAAAAATTCTATGTGTGCAGATTTTGGGGTCGATACCTTTGATGTCGTGGATTGACCATCCAAAGGCTCCTTTATGTTCCATCAGCACCTCCACCAATTTTTCTTCCTGTTCAACTGTCAACAAAGAAGAAATAATAACGGGTAAATCTGTGGGAGGTTGAAGAAAAACATATTTTAGGTTGTTGGGTAAGGGTTTAAGCTCCAATTTTGGAGGTTCCTCCAACGAGGTCTTAGGTTTAGGTTTGATCTCACGATCAAGGTCCTCTTTTCTACCCTTAACCCAATAACATTTTTCAGGTGGGAGATCTTCAAATGGCTCACTTGAGTTTTCACATTCCTCACCACCTAGACCGAGTTCTAAAGAGGCATTTCTTATATCGAGATCAACTTCCTCAACACATTCATCTATAGGTGCATCCACAAAGTTACAACTTTTGGAGCGTTCTTGAGGAAATTTCATGGATTCATAAACGTTAAATGTTACCTCTTCGTCCTGCACCCTTAGGACCAATTTACCTCCATGGATGTCTATTATTGTCCTACCGGTTGCAAGAAACGGTCTCCCGAGGAGAATGGGGACGGAGTCATCTTCTTCCATGTCGAGGACCAAAAAATCGACCGGGAAGATCAGTTTGTCCACCTTTACAAGCACATCTTCAACTATGCCTCTAGGCCATGCAATTGACCGATCCGCTAGCTGCAATGTCATGTTTGTTGGTTTAGGTTCTCCGAGCCCTAATTTCTTGAAAATTGATAGAGGCATAAGATTAATACTCGATCCTAAATCACATAATGCCCTATCTATGTGCATGTTGCCTATCCTACACGGGATGATAAAGCTCCATTGATCTTTAAGCTTGGGGGGTAATTTATGGGTGATTATGGCCGAGCATTGTTCTGTTAAAGCCACTATCTCATTTTCCCCAAACTTTTTCTTTTTCGACAACATGTCTTTAAGAAATTTTGCATAGTTCGGCATCTCCTCTAGTGCTTCCATTAATGGAATGTTTATTTCTAATCTACTAAGGATTTCCGAGAACCGGGCAAATTTCTTATCTAGGTTGGCCTTTTTCTGCTTCTGAGGGAATGGCAGTTTTGGTGTATAAGGCCTAACCACTTTTTCTACAGCTTTTTCAGAGGCTGAAGTTTCAGATGCGGGATTGGGGTTGCTTACCACTTCCGGTTCCCTACTTACCTGAGATGACAGAGGCATTTGCGATGGAGATGCCACGAGTGTGTCCACTTCCTTGCCGCTCCTTAGGGCGATGGTTTGAGCCGCTTCTTCTTGCAAGAGGAACGCCTCGTGGCATTCCCTTTCTTCCTGTCTGATTGTGGCGAGCTGGTCACTCAGGGTCCTGCATGCCTCCTCGTTGGCTGCCAGTCGGACGGATATCTCTTTTAGGAGAGTCATTATTCCTTCTGAGTACTCTGTTTGCCTGCCATAAAAATCAGAGTTAGAATGAGGACATGGAAGGGTATCCATGGGTGCCATGTAGGGCGCCGGTGGATATCGTGTATGCTCCTGATCGTAGTAGTTGTAAGTTGAGGGTTCAGAATTATACCTTTGACGATTACCCAAATAACTTACATTCTCACCTCTAGGTACGTAATAGTTGATGTGGCATACCCTACCGGGGTGATTCTGGCCGCATCTCTCGCAGAATGGTATCCTTGGTTGGTTATTTTGGTTGTATGAAGCCACAAGGAAGTCCATTTTTGTGTTAAGATCGTTCATGGACGGGTTCGACGCTCTGTTGTCCATAGTCGCTGGAAGAACAATCGAATTTAAGTAATAGTATATCAACAAGTATTTATATATACAAGTATAAATGATATCAACAAAGAATATTCACAAAGAATGCCTAAACTAACAAGTCGACCTTTGGTTTGATATTGCAGAAGAAATAAATCCCCGGCAACGGCGCCAAAAACTTGATGCGGTTTCTGGAGAATCCTCACTAAGGGATAAGTGTACCCCGTCGTTATCACGTAATAAATTTCTGGTTTAAGTCCAGGTTATCGTCCACAGGATTTATTTCTGCAAGTACCAAGCTACTCGGTCTCGGATGTTATCTAGGCTTAGGGGGTTTTGAGTTTGGTTTGTTTAATTAATCTACTCCTAGGTTGAATTATACTAATCCTAGCTAAGTTATCTAATTCTAACTAAATTATCTAAGTTATTCTACACCTAACTAAGTTACTCTACCCCTAATTGATCTTTTACCAAAGCAATTAACTGAATGAACATGAAGGAATACGATGATAACAATGATAGAATGTTTAAGCAATTGAATTGAAACTAAGTCGCTTGTGTCCAAGGCGATTAACCCGACCTATCCTCCTAAAGTCCCTAGTTCGTGATTCCCTTGTAAGGCCGAAACTAGCTCTAAGGCTCAGTAATTTGGGCTTAATCTTCTATAGGGTCGTCAATCCTATAGGCACTGACTAGGTCAGATTCAGCTCGCAATATGTGCCAACCTAATTTTGGGATTATCGAATGAGTTAAACCAATCAGAAAAAGCGTGAGACAAAGATTAAAACATCAAAACAATTGAATGAACAAAAACTATATTATATATCAAAGATGAATGTATTGTCACGAAGTTACAATAAACCTAGAATTCATAGCATGTATCAGAGGCTAGACAGAATATAAAAGAAGAAAAATCCCTTTCAGGGAACCTGTCTACCAATGCAGGCGTCTTTTTAGGATTTAAGGATGGAGCTTGAGTAATCCTCGGTGAACGGAGCTTCGAAGGTATCTTCAATGGAGGTTTGAAGGATATGGAGGAGGTGGAGAGGATTTCTCAAGGTGGAAGCTAAGCTAATTACAAAAGTAAAAGATATTGAATTACAATTGAAAAACCCTATTTATAGATGCGTCTCGGGCCTCGTTTTGACCTATTTTCGTGTCCTAGTTGGTGTAGGAAGACGTGGGGCCGAGCATGGCTTCGTGGGGGCGGAATTGGTCTTTTTGACCAATTCCCGCAAGGCTGCTCGCCGAGCTGGAAAGGCTGCTCGGCGAGCAGGCCTCTAGGGGCCTGCTCGGCGAGCAGAAATGGCCCGTAGGGCCCTGCTCGCCGAGCATTTTCGCCCGAAGCGCGCTCGATCCAAGCTCGATGAGTTCCGCGACCTTTTTCGTCCAACTTCACACCTGCACACGCATAAAAACTCCAGAAAACATTAGTCCAAAAGCCAAATTGATCCGTCAATCGCTTATTTTGAGCAAACGCTTCGTTTGGTGCGACGTTTGACGGACCAATTAGCTTCAAAAGATAACGGAATTCTAATACGCATGCTATTTCGGCCGTATTTGCCTAAATTGATTACAAAACAAGCCTAAACGACGAAAAGTAAATAAAATATTCTCAATTCCTAACTTACTCACACAAAAGCATTTAAATGCGAGAATTGCTCGCTTATTAGCCAAATAACCCTAAAAACCGTCCTAAAACCGTACCCAAAGATAGGGTTTTTGACCCCTATCACTGAGCTATGCTCAATAGGTTATATTTGAGACCTTTAACTAGGGAGACTGACTCAATAGTAGGGTTACCTCCGATAGTACCTGATCCAACTATCTTACCCTTTTTATTGTCTCCAAAGCTTACGTTACCACCTCGTTTAAGCTCAAGTGTGATGAACTGAGTTTCATCAACAGTCATATGCCTCGAGCATGCGCTGTCAATATACCAAAGCTTTGACTTCTCCACGCACCTCAAGCTCACCTGCATTTTGAATCATTCATCTTTAGGTACCCAATTCTTTTTGGGTCCTCGTTGGTTAGCATAAACAGGTGCAATATCATGTTTTAATTTGTGACGACATATATTTATGGTGTGGCATTGTTTACCACAGAAGTCACAATGAGTTACCCTTTTAGGGTGACTTTGTCTTTGGTCAGCACCATTGTGCTGAGCATGCCAACATACCTTAGTGGTATGACCTTTCTTTCCGCAGAAGTCACATTGGAAAGTCCGCTTATTATACCAAGACACATCTATTGTGTGTCCTCTTTTTCCATAACAGTCACACTGAGTGAACTGTCTACGCCGACCAGTACCTGAGTACTCAGCGTGGGATTTATTTTTGGTTGAACCTTTTATTTGCTTCTGTAGGGTTGTGACATCCTTTCTCAGTTTCTTTGAATCTGATTGGACTTCCGAGACAAACTTGTGCATGATTTCCATGTTGTTATGCAAAGTTGAGTTGTCTTGGAGAAGATATCGAAGGTCACTGAGTTTGACCTCTTCAATCTCGTCACACCGCCTGCTGAGTGCCTTTATTTTCTTGTTACACTTTTTAGTCAGTGTATATAAATCACTCAGGGCGTTAACCATTTCATTTCTAAGCAAGTGTAGAGATGTTACCTCATTGGAATGTTCCTCTTGGTCAGAACCGTCAGAGAGGTCAGCTTGCTCAGATTGACTTTGGTCAGTAGCGTCGTCGGCCATGAAACATATATTTGCTGTCTCATTTGCATCAGCTTCTGATGAGGTTGACTCATCACTGTCACTCCATGTGGCCACCATTGCCTTTTTGCTTCCCTTCTTTTCTTTCTTTAAGTTAGGGAAGCTTGACTTAATGTGCCCAGTTTGATGGCACTCAAAGCACGTGACAGGCTTGGAGCTGTCCTTTTTGTATTTGTCACTGGACTCAGCTTTGTACCTATCGCCTCTTTTGTATAGCCTCTTGCTGTTCTTATCATTCTTTCTGAACAGCTTCTTCATCTTTCTTGTGAACATGGACATCTCCTCATCATCTGATGAGTCAGCTTCGGTTGAGTCAGCTTTCATGACAAGTGATTTCTGCTTCTTGTCCTCTGACTTTTCTTTAGCTTCAAAATTTTTCATAGAGATCTCATGAGTCAGCAGAGATCCGATCAGCTCATCGTATTTGTACATGGTCAAGTCCTGAGCTTCCTCCACAGCTGTCTTCTTAGCTTGCCAGCTCTTAGGGAGACTTCTTAGGATTTTCTTCACCTGCTCCTCTTCTGTGAAGTTCTTTCCAAGTCTCTTAAGCTCATTTATAATATTGGTGAACCTTGAGTTCATCTCCGAGATGTCTTCATTTTCATTCATCTCGAACAGTTCATATAATCTCATATGTTGGTTCACTTTGGACTCCTTGACCTTGCTTGTGCCTTCATAGGTCACTTCAAGCTTCTTCCATATTTCCTGTGCTGACTCGCAACCTGAAATCTTATTGTATTCTGCAGCATCTAGCGCACCGTGAAGCATATTGATAGCCGAAGCATTGTTTTGTAATTTTTTAAGGTCATCTTCTGACCACTCAGTTTCACTCTTGACAACCTTTCATTGTCAACAGTTTTATAAGGCACATATGGGCCTTGAACTATTGCAAGCCACGCACTCATGTTTGTAGCTTGAATAAAGTTCTTCATCCTGTTTTTCCAAAATGTATAATTTGATCCAAAAAACAAGGGAGGCCGACTAATTGATAATCCCTCAGGGAGTATCTGTGTAGTTTGATTTCCTGGAAGGAAACGAGTGCTGTTCTCAGCCATTTATCGGGATCAGCTCAAGATAGTTATATCTTTGAGTAGTGAGCTACTTAGCTTTGATACCACTTGTTGGTCCCGTGTGATTAGTTCCAGGGGGGGTTAGGAACTAATGTAACTTTTTCGCTAAATAATGCTGACTTAATTAATTCTTTAAGTTACTTAACTTAGTTTAGGTCAGCACGGTCGAGAAATGTAAGACAGCTTTAGTCAGATGCTGAATAGAACTGTTTTACTTGCGAGTTGGGAATTAACACTTGAGGTCAGCTTCCAACTCACCACCAAGATTACTCAGTGTCAGCTTTTATAATTTATATCCTGAGCAATTTAATCAGACAACACATATATAGATATATTGAGAGAGAGTTAGAAATTACTCAGCACGACTTATCCTGGTTCGGCCTCTCCGCCTACGTCTAGTCCCTAGAGTCTCTTCGGGCTTTTTCAATACTGAGCTCTTTAAAGGTAGAGCACAAACCGTTTACAAGGTAGTTGAATATGCAAGAGTACCTTCCTCTATTCGTCTACTCAACTCCTACTAAGTGCTATAACTGAACACCTAGATTTCTCTACCACTGAGTACTTAAAACCGAGTACTCAGCACCACTCTCTCAATTTTACAATTGATACAAACTTGTTCTTTCTAGATGAAGAACACTTTAGATGATTACAAAATCAATCTAGCTTTTACACAGAAATGGAATTTTGGTGTAAGATCTTTTTCTTGTTTGAATGTGCTTTGTATCTTTTCTCTTTTTCTCTTGTATTTTTCTTGGCAAAATCGGCTTCGGATCCAAGCATGAACTTGTCCTTTTATAGTTGAAATCTGAAGACACAATCATTTGAATACGGAATTATCCGTTGGATTCAAACGACTCTTTCTTCCGACATTATTCTGGTCAGCTTCTGATTTGTAGGCCAATCCTGTCGTCTGAATTCTGCCCTGTCGTCTGAATTCTGCAGGCGTCAGGCTTGTCTTCTTCCCGCAGGTGTGTCTTCTGGTGCCAGTTCGTCTTTTAGCTAACAGACAGTTGACCCATGCATCTCGAAATTGACTCTGTGCGTAATTCTCAGGTTTCTATTATTGGTGCAGACAGTTGTCGGATCTTGTCTTCTAACAAACGGATCATTCATGCTGTCCTGACGAACACTCAGCTTGACTTTATTGACGTTGCTTTTGTTCTTCGTTTCTGAGTTACTCTTACTCAGCTTCCGTGGTCAGCTTCGTCTGCAAGCTTTAGTTTAGAGAAGGACTTGCGTTTCACTCATCTTCTTTGGTCAGCTTCATCTTTAAATATTTGTTCTGAAGCTTGCTTTTCTTCTGTTCTGTTGAGTTGCACTATACTCAGCTTATGCTGAGTTCTCATGCTGACTTCGTCCTGTCTTACTTTTTGATTCTGTTTTCATTTATACTTATACTCACCATTGAACAAACATATTAGTACAATTAAATCAAAGCACTTAAATTTAATTGCCTCTTAATCATGGATTAACTTAAATAATTTTGTCAAATCAAAATCACGTGGAAAGGTGTTTCAACACTTTGGATGGTGTTACTGCGGCTTGGGAGGTCTGGCCGAAATTGACTATTAGGGGGAGGCAGGCGGAAATTACTTCAGTGGCAAAAACCGAATAGGGACTGGTTTAAACTCAATGTGGACGGCTCCTCTAATGTTTCGACGAGTCAGATTGCTTCAGGTGGCGTGATTAGGGATAGTTCGGGGAACTGGTGTAGGGGGTTTACTCAAAATGTCGGTCAGGGTGATATTTTAACTGCTGAACTGTGGGGGATACATGCTGGTCTTAAGTTAGCGTTGGATTCTAATTGTCGGAGGTTGATTGCGGAGTCTGACTGTCTTCAGGCGGTTAGTTTGGTTAATTCAGATACGCCTCTTCATCAACCGGCTCGTGCTTTAATTCGGGGTATTAAATCCCTTATGTCTCGGTTTGAGAATATTGCGGTGTGCCACATCTATAGGGAGTGTAATAAGTGTGCTGATTTCCTTGCCCGTTCTGCTATTCGTCTGACACCAGGTATTACGGTGTTACAGACAGCTTCTACGTACACCAGGTATACCTTGTTATCTCCTCTTCTTTATGAAGATCGTGTAGGCAGGTTCTGTTTGAGGTTTCTAGCTTCTTGATTTTTTTCCGGTTCTATTACTGTTTGTTCTTGTTTTATATGTTATCTTAAAAAAATGATGTGACACATTAATTTTGATAATATGATATATTAATTTATTGATTTTACTGAAGTTACTGAAGTAATGCAATAGAATTTTGACTTTTGATAATTTAATATGTTGATTTGGTAATGGACATTTTGATTAATTTGGTGTATCACGTGACAAATAAATGATATTGATATTCTTAAAAAAAATATTTTTTTTGCTAATTTAGGTAAAGGCTATGCTTACTTTGTTTTTGACAAAGTAAGCTTTACTTTGTGTGTTTTCACCATTAGATTAATTTTATACTCCATCATCCAATGGTGAAAACACACCAAGTAATTGTACTTTGTCAAAAACAAAGTAATCATAGAAGGCCCCGCTAATTTATAAGGAATATGTTATACAAAAAAACATATTATATATTTTTTTTCTAGAAATTCGGTCAAATTACAAATTTTGTTTTTATTTTTTATTTTTTTTATTTTCCTTTAAATTGAGTAAAAAATTACATTTATAAGTATTTTTCTTCCGATTCCATGAAATTAATTAGTTATAATGAGAATTGTTATAAAAAGATACGTTAATTTTTTTCAGGAAAAAAATCGAGTTAATTAATTTTTGATTAAAAATAATATTGAATACAATCTCTGAGCTGCTTCTGATGACTTGAATCACAACAAACGGTTAGGAAGGGGCGGAGTCCGGGGTCCTTTCTCCGATGCTTAAGTCAGTGGAGTTCTTTGAAATAAGAAGCAACTTGAAAGCAGTTATGAAAGTGAGTAAAAGTGAATGTACCTAACGCACAGAGTTATTTATAGATGATTTAAAGTGTAAGTATACTTTACATGTGTTAGCTTCTGTTTGGTTCTGCTACAAGTTACCAAAAGAACAAAAAAAAAAAAAAAATGAAAAGTTTTCTTTGTGAAAAGATTTGTGGCAAGATCATATTCGTGGACTAATAATCAATGTTTTAAAAAATGGATCGGAGATAGAACATGATAGATAATTTGGTTAGAGGTCAACAGGTTCGACAGATTAAATTGCATTAGTTGAATCGGATGATATTATAAATAAAATAATATATATACAAATTGATAAATATATTTAATATAAAACTCCTCGATTAAAAAAACATACATCCAAAAATTGGACAATGTGCCAATTTTTTTTAATAAACTTTTTTTTTATGTGGGCTTATTCATTATTATTTGAAAATTCAAACTTCAAAAACAGAGAAAGCTTCAAAAAGAACAGAGGTAAAAATCCTAATTTTTTCAATTCATGGCCTCATCCTTAACCGAGTTGTTGTGAATTTTTATCCTCATACACCTTAATACAATAGAAATCATAGAACTATTTATGGCAGAGTAGAGACACAAATCGAGTTAGAAAGTGTTAGCACGAGCCTTCTAAAAAATGGACTTTTTGCCTTTCAAAAAAAAGTTTAGTGACAAATTGAAAACAGTAGCATAGATATTTTAGTATCATTAAAAGCTTAAAACTTTGGTACTATGTAGTAAAATATATTTTTTCATTTACCATAATATTCTTAGTAATAAAATAATTTTTTTTCTTGAATTAAAAGTGGATTGCTATTTACCGCTCACTTTTTTCTACTTACCGTCCTTATTTGGATTTTTTTTTGCCATTTTTCATAATTTTGATCAAAAACTGAAAATTCTCTCTCCAAATCACGAACCCGAACAACAATAATTAAAATTATGAAAATAATAGATATGTGACAACCCGAACCCCAAAAATAGGTAATTATAAGTCGGAAACATTAAAATTTACATTTTTTTTTCCAAAAAAATCATGAACATAATGCATATTTTTTGTGACGATTTTGCATTTTTCGTCATAAAAAATTAGAGAATTTTATATTTTTCGTCACAAAAAACTGAACAATTTAACATTTTCCATCACTAAAAATATTAAATTTGTGCATTGGCTCAATTTTGGCCTAGGCGGGTGTTGGATCCGTCCAGCTATAGAGCTGGGCGGATCCATCACTCGCCCAGCCAATGGCCGGGGTGGGTGAAACTCCCGCCCAACCAATGGTTGGGGCGGATGCTATATCTGGCAAAGCCATTGGCTGGGCAGGAGATTCACCCACCCCAGCCATTGGCTGGGCGGGTGATGGATCCATCCAACCCTATGGATGGGCGGATCCGACCCCCACCTATTTCAAAATTGGCTTTTTTTTTAGCAAAAATTCAATTTTTTTTATTAAAAGGGTAAAATTGTCCAAATAGGGGTGGTAAAAGCAAAAAAGCGGCGGTAAATAGTAACACCCAATAAAAACCAAGGTGAAATCGGTTCACTAGGTTGATTCCGGTTCGTCAGTTTTTTCCGGTTTAATGGGGTCATTAATATTGACCCCGAAGTAATCTAAGCGGACCAAATATCTGGCCAGTTCGGTTTTCAAAACCATATTCATAATATACACACTCTTAAATCATTACTCTATATCTTTTGGATTTTTTTTCTATTTTTAAAGTACAATATTTAATTTTTATAAAATTCATAACATCTTACTGCAATAATTTTCAATCCGAAAATGTTAATTTTGTAAAAGTTCAATTTTATCCCCATAAAAACTTGTCTAGCTCTATCCTTTATTGCAAATTGTAATTATGTGACAATTTTGTTTATCAAATAATTTATTTGGATGAGATTGTGGTTGTACCTAAAAAAAAGGTTTACTTAAGAAGAAGACTAAATAAGAATGATTTGATGGTTTATTACGAGTATCTTACATTTAGACAAATATAGAGGAGACTCAAGCGCACTAAGCGAAACACGCAACATAAATAAAGAAAAGTATGAAAGTGAAAGCGGAGATCCTGGATAGCTGCCCTGTTTATAAAGGATCTACAAAGAGAGATCTATTGTCACAATAATTAAACTCATACTTTAAATAAATTTTATAATTTTTATTATGAATTTGAAAACTAAAAATCTAGTTTGTTGGAGTCTTTCTAAGTAATGCATAAAATAATAACAAATAATGTTATTTAAATAATGACAAATATTGCTAATTATGTATTTTTTATTAACTTTATAAAACATATGCTTATCTTATTTATTTATTTAGAAATCGATAAAACTATAATTTATAATGAAAATTATTATAGGAAGACAAGTTAATTTTTTTAGGAAAAAAAGGAAAGAAAGATAGGCAGGTTATTTCTACTTAGAATTTCCCTAAAAAATGTGATTTTTCCTTTAATTAGCCCAAACGGACCTCAAGCAAGGCCCAAACTATATTTAGGCCCATTACGGTCTCAAAAACTATCCGTTGCAGACACACTTCTTCAACGGTCTGGGATTCAAATCCTATAAATACCTTTTTCATGAACTCGGTTTCATTTTACTTTCTCGAATTACACCTCTCTCTTTCTCAAATTATTCCTCTTTCTTTCTCGAATTACACCTCCCTTTCTCGAATTATTCCTCTTTCTTTCTGGAATTACACCTCTCTCACCGTTAATTCCACCTCTCTCACTGTTTTCGTAGATTATTATGGACTATATCACTTCGTCGTCCTCAAATTCGAACCAAATCTTAGGAGAAAGGAATGAGTCTTTGGATGATCTGCCAATGACTCCAAGGCCCACATTTCGCCGGTACAAGCCAAACAGGCACATTCAAATACCGATTGGCGATTCCGAATGTGATTCGGCATGTTTGTTGCCTCAATCCCAAGATGATGAGATGTACGAGGAGGTAGAAGGTGTTTGGAGCTTGAGAGGAGTGTTAAATTTCCTGATGGTGGTTGGAGTTTTAGTGCTTTCTACCTCATACATTTCTTGTATGAATTCACCCATATCTGCCCCTGTTGTACTTGATTTTGCTAGTCTGAGAGGTGGAGGATATCATATGAATACATCTTTGTTGTTATTTGAACCTGATGGAGGGGTTGTTGAAGAAGAAAGGATTATAATCATAGATGCTGGTATGGAAGAGAAGGCTAGGGTTACAGCCATGCTTGAAAATGGAGAAGAAGGGAAACGGGAAGGGGAAGAAATTCCAGATTTCACCAATCCTCAAGTGGCTGGGACAGCGGAGGAAAACCAAGAAGGGGAAACAGAAATAGATAAATTTATTGAAGCAAGCGAAGAAGATGAAGGGATTGTTGAAGAAGATGAAGAGTGGAACGAAATTACTGAGTTACTAGATTCTGAAGTGTCACTAATGAAATTATTGACTGTCTCTAACCAGGTTTCTGAAATACCTTCAAGTGTTGCTATTGCACTTGAGAAAGAGGATTTTGTTCATGAGTCTTTCAAAGGAGGAATCTTTGAGGCAGAAAAGATTCCAATTGGAAACGTTACCGATGTTTACAAAAATTGGGATGAAGGAGGCAAAAGGCTTATTACAAGTATGGATACTGAATCAATTATTATCAAAGTTGTAACTGGTCTGCTGTCAATAGCATTGTTATTGTGGTCAATTATTGCACCAATGACACCTTCAGGGAGGAGGCATAGGCGTAACTCTAGAAAGAGTAGAAAGCCAAAAGAGAAATTCATTATTGCTGCTGATGAGGAAGAAAAACAGCCCTTTGAGAGTGCCACTGCTCATCTTGGCATCTCCGGTTCTCTAATTGCTGCTGATGAGGAAGAAAAAAAGCCCTTTGAGAGTGCCACTGCTCATCTTGGGAACTCCAGTTCATCTTGGCATCTTGGCATCTCCAGTTTATCTCAACACCAAAGCCAAGGTGCACCCGTAATTGAGTTGCTTTGTGAGCTTGAGTTTCCAGAGATGAGCACATCTCACAGGAGATGTGGCATAAAAAACAACAGGGATCTTGAGCTTTCAGAGATGAGCACATCATCTCTCAGGAGGAGTTGTGGCATAAAAAACAGCAGGGAGCCTGAGCTTTCAGAGATGAGCACATCTCTCACTAGGAGTTGTGGCATAAAAAACAGCAGGGAGCTTGAGCTTTCAGAGATGAGCACCTCATCTCTCAGGAGCTGTAGCATAAAAAAAAGCAGGGTAATTGATCCTCAAGTGAGCAGCAAGCCTGTTCATGTGCCATCTCCAGCTTTCTGGCACACCTCAAATTCATATACTGATGAAAGGAAACAATCTATGAAGAAAAAGGTAAACTATAGTCTATAACAATTTGTTTTCTCATTTCCATTATATCTAGGCTGAGAAATTCATAGATTAAGCTTTGATTTAGCATTTTGGCTACATAAATTATAGCCTATAACAACTAACTTGTTTTCTCATTTTCATTATATTGGAGGCTGGGTTTGATTTAGCATTTTGGGTAGATAATCATTTTGTTTCCATGTGATGTTTGCTTTTGATCAGAAAAGAGAGATAGGGAATTCGGAAGGAAAGAATGTGCTAACAACTCCGTTGACGGTGAGGCGATCAAGCAGGATTCGGAATCGAGCTTTTTCACCATGATTAATGAATCTACTGAATTTGAAATGAAACAACAGCTTTTCTCAGTTGTTTCATTCTATTTTTTGCTGTTTTTGTAAGAATTCAGCTACTGACCAAGATAAATATCATCTTCATTTATAAATCCTAGTTATTTTCTGAAATCTGAGTATAAATATTTGCTTTTATTTCAATTATTTTGTAGCAGCATCTCATCTATAGAAAATGGAAATGGAAATGAAGTTTTTAGCTTCTAAACATGGCCTTAAACCATCTCATATAGTCTTAAATTTCTGATGATGCATATGTAATTTATACAATTTTGTGATGAGCTTGATAAATTGATATTGGTCATTTACTGTTGCATATAGTATAGGTTGTTAATGTTATCATCAAGCTTTACTCTTTATCAACTCTTGTATATGGCTTGGTCATCATGCCAAGTCGGATTGGGGGATTTAATAGCTCCACTTTAAGTTAGTTTAGCGGATGCAATAGACGTTGTGAAAGTTTACAAGGGTATTAGATTTTGCAAACCAAGTTTTAAAGTACCCAAAAGTATTAGAAATTTAGAAATTTCCAAAAGGTATAAAGTTGAAACAGTTTCAAGGAAAACCAGGGCCACGTTCACAACAAGCACAACATGAGCCAGGCGGTGGAGGAGGCGAGCAACACATACAAGTTGGGCAAGGCATTATTAGTTTCTTTATTTGCAGCACATCCGCAAATAATCAATAAGAATTTGAACCCTCTATTATTTAATTGGTGTTATTTAGCATTTTTAAAAGTCAACACTGTGTGGTCTTATTAGGTAGAAAGGGAGCTGCTAGTTTTATAAGTCCACACCGTGTGTGAGATTACTGCTGAACCTCTGATATTCATTTCCTTAATCCACATGGCGTGTGAAGATTCCACATAAAGTATGACTCTGTTTTTCAGCAAAAGGTCTTTTTTTTATTTTGATGTGTTGCCCTTTTGACCCGACTTCGTCCATCACTCGTATCCTCACATGTCGTTGGTTGGATGCCCGCGCCAGTGTCTCATAGAGATGACGACTTTCTTTCGAAGGATCTTCCCCAAATTATTTTGTAGGCTAATGATCGATCTATGATAGTGAACTCAGAGTGAGTATTCTGTTTCTTTTCTCTATCATCCAAGTGACACTTCATCATCACTTGCCCTTCAATGATAACCGTTACAAGATAGGTGCATGAACGAGATCCACCATTTTTATCCTAATTTTTACCCTGTAAAACTTTAAAAAAAAATAGAATATAAAAATTATTACTACACAAAACAATCAATTCTTAGTTAATAAAAATAATAGAATATTAAAATAAACAATTATAGTCTTCCTACTCAAAATAAGAAAAAGTTATATAAAAACAAAAAATATATATAACAAAAAAAAAAAGAAAACTCTTTTTCTTGACAAGAAAAGAGAAAATCTCTTGAAAATATAAATTATTAGAACAAAAGGGTTCTTAAGTATGTTTGGACCGACTACATGAAACTATTATGTACGTTTGTTTGGACAATTACATGGGTTATTCGGTACATTTGGACAACTACAAGAATAACTTGGTGGTTTATTTTTCTGCTTCACACGCCTATAATGTTTGCTACTCCACTCGTGGTGCCACATCAGACAAAATGAGTATTTGATGTCACTTTAAATATTTCCGAGAAGGTTGACGAGACACCTTTGAAGTTTAGGGACTCAATTGTTTTTTTATAAGTTGAGTTGATTTGTACTGTATTCAATCTTAACTATATAAATCCATAATTGGTTAAATTGTGCACATAATTTTTTTTTACTGCAATTTTTTTTCATATGAGGGTATCTGATGGTAAGAACTAGACCTGTTCATGGACCGAGTTGAGTTGGATGCGGGCCAGATCTAATCGAACTTTACATTAAATTATTTTATCCAAAGCCAATCCAACCCGCACTATATTTTTATCGGACTCGATCTGGACTGGACCAAATTAAGAGAACTAATTCTCGATCTCAGTCCAGTTCAGCCTATCTAACTATTAAAATTAGTATTTGATTGCTTTAATATATATATATATATATAGTAGTAAGTTGTATGATAATAAAATATTTTTTCACTTAGCAATGAGCAATTTTATACAGTGCTAGATAACTTTGTAGCACTTTGAGGTTGAATTTATCATGCATGTTATTTAACTGTTTTATTCTTAGGAAGATATCCTATTTTAGAAATGCTTATGTTTGTATCATACTCTCTTCATATATTTGTATTTTTGTTTCTTTTATTAACTCGGTAGTTTGATAACTAGCTGGATACTAATTTTTTTTTGTCTTTTTTATTTGATTTTCATTTTATAAATTTCAACTTTAAAAGAATATATAATAAATAACATAAAGTCGGGTTGGGCTGAATTTGGGTTCTTGAAATAATTTTTAAATCCAACTCATTTTATATGTCAACGTACACGGGTTAGAACCGGATCAAACAAAATATCAAATAAGCATGTACAAGCCCAATCTATGAAGAGTGAGCTTGAACAGACTGAACGGCTGACAGACCTATAAACACGTCTAGTAAGAATATACCACTAATTAGGGTTTAAAGTTTTTTTTTTTTTTTTTCGTCATCGTCATGGTCTGGGACACTTTAATTTATAAGGCGGCTGTGGTTGAATCAAATGAAATCTAATTATTTGATTTTCACAAAAACAATTGAATAACGTGCTGAAATTAGTATATCAGGTGAAAAGAAATAATTATGGAAACATTTACTAAACTTATGCCTAGTTGATAATAAATTATGTGTGTATATATATTATAGGTACATTTACGTTGTACATTACTTTTCCTTTTATTTGAAGTCTATGTAAGTAAATGAAGTCTATGTAGTATTCTTAAATACATAAAAACCAAATAGAGCACGAAAGGGAAAAAAATATATTTAGACATCTCAACCATAAAAGCTTGTATAGGGTGAACATGTTTAAATTATTAAAAAAAAAAAAACAGACAATGAAATTAATTAACGTGCTGAAATTAGCTTATTAGGTGAAAACTAATTTTCTCACAAATGGGCTGAAAAATAATAATAATATTGGATCAGATGTGCATACATTACAAGTTATTTGGCTGAAAGCAAATTTTTTCTTGTGGCCTTATTATTGGACTCAGTCTTGAGATTTGATACACAAAAGAAAAAAAAAATATATTTCCTTTGTAAATTATCTATCTTTTCTTCGATATTTTTTTACAAAGATATATATATTTTTTTAAATTCTCTATTTCTTTTCTGTTCTAAGGATGTGTTTTTAGTAGATTAATTATTTGTATCGGTAAAATTATGATTAAAGTTTGATGCTAGTATGTAAAATATATAATATATATATGTTTTAAAATTAACCAATAAATTCTTATAAAAAAACCAATAAATAAATTATAAATATAAAAATTGTGATATACAAATTAATAAAAATAATTAAATAAAAATTACAAATAGTAATTTATTGAACAAAGTAAAATCTTGTTGTTTCGGAAACAATATTATAGAGATAGGAAAAACGTTAAAAAAATGCTTTTATGAAAATAAAAAGGATAATTTTATTAACATCTAAATACAAAGACTTGTTTATGAAAATTGATATGGGTCGGTTTTGACGGGTTGATTTTAATCTTAAATCAACAAAGAGCATTATATATTTCTAGCTAAACTAGAAGGAGTTAATTCCGAGTTTCACGGACTAAATCCATAGGAAATGGAAACTCCCCATTGTTAAAGGTATGAAAACCCTAACAAGTTTCAAGAAGAAGACTATAATATTTTTTATTGATTAAAATTTAATCATCCTTACAAAGAATGAGGGTTATATAGCTCTCCTAATTAAAATGTAAAAGACCAAAAGTCCTAGCTAGAAGTTACAATGTAATAGAAAATGATAGGGGCACAATGGAAAGAGAATGCTCAAATGACATTTAGGTTATTAACCATAAATGGCAAGACAGTAAATACATGAGTAGCAAAACAGTAAATTTTGGAAAGAGGCAAAAAATTGACAGCATTGTCTTGTCTCAAGGTTCATTTGTGCAGGAATTCACCCTCACACGACATGTGACTGAGCCCACACGACGTGTGAGTCAAGCCACACGTCGTGTGACTTGTCTTCTGTACTTCGGCGCGCGATCTCGTTATTCCTTGCAGCTTCCACTAGAATGAGGATCCACTCCACACGGCGTGTAGGAGGGTTGACATGCCGTGTGGGGCAGTTTTGTCCCTTTTCTTCTCGTGCTCGTTCGTGCTTCGTTTCTCACCCGACTCCCTTCATCCAAACTTGAACCCTTTAAGGAGATGACTACATCAAAAATCTCCAAAATGACGTTGTTTCTATAAAAAAAGTTAAAAATTGTTGTTAAATAAATCTAAGCAAACACCATATTAAAATATTCGTTTAGAGTGAAACACTGGTCATGTTCTTTATTACTTAATTTCAGTATCAATCAGTTCAGTTCAGTAACATTCAATTTAGTTCAGTAATCAGTTCATTTTAGTAATTTATCATTATTTATTATAATTATCATTATTTTTTTATAATTATTTGTTTTCGTTGTTATTATTATTATTATTATTATTATTATTAGAACCATTATTATTTTTATAGGATTTTTATTTTAATTATTGCTATTTTTAAAGGATTATATTATTATTTCAGTTTCAATAGAATCTCTTACTAGATTTTATCAAATGACCACTTTTGTCAAATCTTTAAATTTATAGATGCGTTGGCAAAAGGTTCAACTTGAACTTTCAAGGAGTGGATGGCTATGGGTCAGAGTTTCGGCTATTAAGATGACATCAAGTGCCCTACCGATTATGTCGAGGCAGAAACAGACAAGGTGCGTAGGGACTAACCAAGAAGAAAAAGGAAAACAACTCGATGACAAGAGGGAATCTTATTAACGGAGAAATGATGCTCGGTGGTCGGCTCGATTCGGTTCGATTTGTAAACAAGCCGCTCGTGAACACGATTTACTGGCTCGGTCCATAAACAAGCCGAGGTTGAGCAGGTCAAAACTCAGTTCGAAAGCTCGCGAGCAGACTCAATTAGAATATTTATGAACAAATTTTAGTTTTGTAGAAAACTATATAGTTTTGTGTTAGTTCACAAATATCTAAACTTAATATTATTTCATTTGCTATTAGATGAGTTCATTCATAAACATAATAAATGAGTAATAGACGAACTATTTGTAAGCATCTTGTTTATTTATTCACGAACTTTACTTGTGAGCTTGTATATGAACACCATTAAAGAGTTATTTGCGAGCAAACTTCACAGATATAATTAACAATTTACTAACAAACAATTCATGGTTAGATAATTTTCTCAAATGAATCAAGTCCAAAAAGGATTTTGGGTTCGAAACAAGCTCGAAGCTCGTTGAGCAAGCCAAAGCTCGGCTCGGGCTCGTTAATTTTATAGCGAGCCGAGCTTGAGCAGGTCAAAAGCTCGGTTCGGCTTGACTCGATTACAGTCCTAGTAATTAAATAAACTAGAAGGTATATTTACATAGTAAAAAAAATCTACCTTTCCAAATAATAAAAATCCTAGATTTGCGTTTACAAACTCTTAAACTATAAAAATATTTTTATAAATATGTAAAACCACGAAATTTATTTTTATACGTAATTATCTTTGTGTTTCTTTATTTCTAATAGTGTATGGCAATAACCCCTCAATTTTTTTTTTTAAATATATTTTTAAAGGATTACATATTCTATTACTACTTTTTATTTATTTATTTTTTAAGAAAGCTGGTTTGAGACTTAAGGACAATACCTACCAATTAGCAAATTGGTCACTAACTTGTGGACATTAATTAAGTGGATTACCAAACCCAGCCATGAATTCCCACCCCTAGCCCCATGAAAAGACCAAACTATCCTTTACCCAAAATTTGAAAAAACACAAAACCTCTCAAATACCCTACACACTCTTTGATCAAATCCGGACTAATTTGTGAACCAAAACATGGAGTGTAACAACAACCGTAAAGGGAAAGCGAAAATAATAAGATTTACCGTTTTTGTTTTTTGATTTAAGCTTAAAAAATTGAATCTGTGGGTGATTTTTTAAAAACGCCGGAATCGCAGTCGGGCGTATGAACATCACGCCCGACCTATGGTTCCGGCGTATGAATATCACGCCCGACCTGTGGTTCGGACGTGAGGCTATCACGCCCGACCTATGGTTCTGGCGTGATGTTCATACGCCCGCACCATAGGTCGGGCGTGATGTTCATACGCCCGACCTATGGTTCGGGCGTGATGTTCATACGCCCGAGGGGTTTTAATTAATTTAATTAATTTTTTGTAATTTTTAGTTTGTTTAATTTAGTTTAACTAATTTTTTATGTTGTAAATTTTAGTTGTTGTAAATTTTATTTTATTTAATTTAGTTTAACTAAATCTTTATTTTGTTAATTTTAGTTAAATTTTTATTTTGTTAATTCAAGTATTTACGGGTTTAATTCAACAGCGGACTAATTTTTTTTACGTAACAGGTATTTACGGATTTAATTCAATAGCGGACTAGCTACTTTTTTTGCTCTCCCGACACACGGGCGTGTGCCTATCACGCCTCACCTTGTGGTCGAGCGTGATAGCCCCACGTCTCACCGTGTGGTCGGGCGTGTAGCGATCACGCCTGACCACACGGTGAGGCGTGGAGCTATCACGCCCGACCACAAGGTGAGGCGTGATAGGCACACGCCCGCGTGTCGGGAGAGCAAAAAAAATAGCTTTTTCCTCCCCAAAACCCATGAAAGGGTATTTTCGTCCTTTCACGGGGCTAGGGGTGGGAATTTGGGGCTGGGTTTAACAACACCCTTAATTAATCTAACATTCTTACCCAAATTTATTCTAGTTACACTCAAATATAAATTCAAGAGTTCTCAAATTTATACCACAAAATTAATCTGAATTTTCAAGTTCACTCCTTTCTGTACCAACTATGAATAATTTAATTGAAAAAACAATGCCACATTAGCCGAGCACTATAAATATGAAGTTGAGGAAGTATATACACATTTCAATATCTCACTTTGATCAACAAATTGTTTCAGAAAAAAAAAAATTCCTAAAAAAAATGGCAGAAGCACTCGTTTCCATGGCCTTAGAGCAAGTACTCAAAATCATGCAACAACGCGTGGAACTCATAATAGCTGTAGAAGAAGATGTTCATAAGCTAGAACGCAATCTTAAGTCCATCCATGGCGTCCTAGTTGAAGCAGAAAGAAGACAGCTCGAAAGTCCCCCAATTAAACAATGGTTAGACAATCTCAAAGAGGTATCATACACCATAGACGACGTTCTAGACGAATGGAGCACTCTAATTCTGAAATCACAGATGGAGAAAGACGATTTTAATCACAACAATGGCTGTTCGTTCCGAGATCAACTCCTTCATATCCCTATTATGATCAAACAAGTATTTTCCTTCATCCCCATCTCTTGTTTTGAATTCGCTCGTCGCGATAAAATTGCTGAACAGATTAAGTTACTAAATGGAAGGTTAGATGAAATTGCCAAGGAGAGGGAGAGGTATAATTTTGATTCAACTAAGGCTAATGGAGAAGTTAAACGAATGGTAGTTAGTTCTGCCATTGATGTAGCTGAAGTAAAGGGTAGAGAGAAGGATAAAATTGCATTAATAGAAATGTTAATGGGTGAAAAATCAAAACTTGAGATTGTGTCAATTGTAGGAACAGGAGGTTTGGGGAAAACTACACTAGCAAAATTAGTGTACAATGATAGTGAAGTAGAAAAACATTTTGAGAGTAGGATTTGGGTTTCTGTCTCCAAACCATTTGATGAAATTAAAATAGCTAAAGCAATCTTAGAAATTCTTACTGATGCTGCTTCATTTCTTGTTGAATATGAAGCTATAATGCATCATATTGAAAAATTACTTGAGGGGAAACGATTCTTACTTGTGTTAGATGATGTTTGGGAAGATTGTCCTGTTAAGTGGGAGAGAATGAGGTATTCTTTCAAGTCTTCTTCGTTAGGGAGTTGTGTTTTGGTGACCACAAGAGATGGGAATGTTGCAGGCAAAATGGGTTGTACTAGAAATCACTTATTTCCATTAGGGAAGTTGTATTTTGAGGATTGCTGGTCGATTTTTAGTGAAATCGCGTTTTTCGATAAGGATGAAGATGTTAGAGGGAGATTAGATGTCATAGGTAGACAAATTGTGAAAAAATGTGATGGTTTAGCTCTTGCTGCAAAAACTCTAGGATGTAATTTGAGGTCGAAAAATTCATGGGAGGAGTGGGAGAATGTGTTGAATAGTGAGGTATGGGAGCTAGAGGAGATATGGAGTAAAAATGGAGAGACCCGAACTGGGTTTTCGTCTTTATGGTTTAGCTATTATGACTTGGTTTCAGAATTGAGACCATGTTTCTCTTACTGTGCTATCTTGCCTAAGAACTATGAGATTAAAAAAGATGATTTGATTCAATTATGGATGGCTCAAGGTTATCTTAGGCAAACAACATTAGAAGATATGGAGAGAATTGGTGATAAGTTTTTCCAAAATTTAGTTGCACATTCTTTCTTTGAAGATTTGGAGAAAAATAGCAGTGGTAATGTAATCTGTAAGATGTACAACATGATGCATGATTTTGCTCAGTATATAAGAAAGGATGAATGTCTGAGCTTGGAGATCAATGATGGCGAAGATTTCGGGGTAAAAGTTCTTGATAAAGAAGTCCGGCACTTGAGGCTAATGCTGGGGAATGAGGTTTCATTTCCCAAATCTTTTCTCATGCTGAAGAATTTGCGGAGTCTTTGGATTCAATCATCAGGGAATTTGAAGATCGAAATGATGCTTCCGAAGCTATTTGGCGGATTAACTTGTTTGAGATACTTAAACCTGTCAAACTGTGACATTGCAGAAATCCCATCCTCAATTAGTAAACTGATTCACCTGAGGCAAATTGATTTGTCTTGCAATAAGGAACTAAAGGAGTTGCCCGAAGCATTATGCGAGTTATACAATTTGCAGACATTGAATATCAGTTGGTGCATTGGTTTATTAAACCTGCCTAAAGGTACAGCAAGACTAATCAACTTGAGGCATCTGCACAACGGAGGCTTCGAAGGAGTGCTACCGAAAGGAATCAGCAGATTGACGAGTCTGAGATCATTATACCGGTTTAACATTGGGAAGGAAAGTAATGAACATTGTAGCCTGAAAGACATGAAGAACTTAAGCCACCTTCAAGGATTCCTTTGTATAAAGGGACTCGAAAATGTTGCTGATTCGGACGAGGCCAAGCTTGCAGAACTGAAGAGAAAGACAGGAGTTACTACATTGGAGCTGAGGTTCGGTAAGGGGGAAGAAGCAAAGCCTCAGAATCTTGATGCTGAATTGTTGAATGCATTAGAACCGCCTCCGTATCTGGAAGAAATGAGGATATATGAGTATAAAGGGAGAACAATTTTTCCTAGCTGGATGATTTGCTTAACTAACTTGAAGACGGTTTTGCTGACTAACTGTAAAAACTGTGAGGAACTTCCTCCATTGGGGAAGCTTCCATACCTTGAATATCTGAGAATTTGGGGTATGGATGGAGTGAAAGAAGTTAGTGAAGAGTTCTTTGGGTTAGGAGGAAGTGATGGTATTGCATTTCCAAGGCTGATAAGACTACGATTCGTGCGAATGCGGAGCTGGGAAAGATGGGTAGATCATGAGTTTGTGAGGAATAAGAAGAGAATCATAATGCCACAGCTTCGTTGTTTGTCATTTGCTTGGTGCACAAAGCTGAAGGAAGTTCCAGAGCAGTTCCTGAGAAAGGAAACATTAAAGGAGTTGATAATCACTTGCTCTCCTTTACTTATTAGAAATTACAAGAAGGAAACAGGTAAGGATTGGCCTATAATATCTCACATTCCAAAGATCAAGTTTTGGGATTTTGGAGAGAAGAGGTTCATCACATTGCTAGAGGTACAACTTCAATCAACTTGTGCTATTTTTTGCTTTCTCTGTTTTATAACTGATACTAGTTTTGTTTGAGTGCTATAAATTCTTAATCTGCTGTCCTTTTTTGCTTCAGGAAAGGGGTCTGATCCGTCGCGGCTGACATAAAAAGTGATGGTGATTCATGGAAACTGGAGCACTTAATACAAAAAGAATTTGATCAGAATTAGTTCTGGTTATTGTATTTAATTTGAGATTGTTGTTCTAGTCAAGTTGTATTTTGAAATTGTAAAGGTGTTTTTCATTGATTTGTAATGTATTTGATGTAACTTCCATTACATTAACTTTTTGAAATGAATGGTTTGAACTTGTAAAAGAGCTCAAACAATCCAGGTTCTTGTGATCACAATTATCCTAATAAGTTCATGTGAATCCCTTCTCAGAATATAGTGGTAAGGCACAATTAATTAATTTTGAAAGATGGAGAAACTAATCAATGTCACTGAATTCGAGCCAGAAGCATGTCACTTTTGTTACTCTTTTGTTGTCCTAGAGATTAGAGAGATAGTGCTAGAGATTAGAGAGAGAGTGCTTTTCATCTTTCGTTGTCCTAGAGATTAGAGAGATAGTGCTTTTCGAATAGCGACTTTTCACCATTTTCGTATGTAACAAATTAGATTCTTCCATAATTGTTATTGATGACAAATTGTCTATTTATACAAAAGTACAGTTTATGTTGAGTTCAATGACTAATCTAGATACAGGCCAAGATATGAGGAACTAACTATGTGATACAAGGTTATCTACTTAATATATTCTCTAATACACCCCCATAGTCGAATGGTTCGGAGGCCGAACATTGAGACTAGATCTGAAGTCTTCAAACAGAGGTGATGGGAGACCTTTGGTGAAAATGTCGGCAATCTGATAACGAGATGAGACATGTAGAACACGGACTTCACCTTTTGCCACTTTTTCCTGAACAAAGTGAATATCCATCTCAACATGTTTGGTGCGATGGTGCTGAACAGGATTGCCACTGAGATATACAGTGCTGACGTTGTCACAATACACCAAGGTGGATTTTGCAATTGCACATCCAAGTTCAAGAAGGAGGTTGCGGATCCAGCATGTTTCAGAAACTACATTTGCAACCCCACGGTATTCAGCTTCAGCGCTGGATCTGGACAGTGTAGGCTGTCGTTTGGCTGACCAAGAGATGAGACTGTCTCCGAGGAAGACACAGTAGCCGGAAGTGGAGCGACATGTGTCTGGGCAGCCAGCCCAATCAGCATCAGTATAAGATGTCAATTGAGTGGGTGAGGAGGCTAACAGATTGAGACCAAGATCAAGAGTACCGTGCACATACCGTAGGATACGCTTGAGGGCAGCCATGTGTGAGGTTTTTGGATCGTGCATAAACAAACAAACAAACCTGTTGTACTGCATAAGATATATCTGGTCTTGTGAGAGTGAGATACTGGAGAGCTCCGGCAAGTTTCCTATATTCGGTAGGGTCGTGGTAGGCGGAGCCGGATGAAGCGCTAAGCTTTTGTTTGGTGTCGACAGGGGTATTGGCTGCGTTACAGGAGCCAAGACCGGCTTTCTCAATGATTTCTGATGCATACTTCTTTTGAGATAAAAAATTGAGCCAGGAGAGCGAGTCACTGAAATTCCCAAGAAGTAATGTAACAGACCCAAATCTTTCATTGCAAATTCAGAATTCAATTGAGATAGAATAGATGTCTGTAGCCTGTCTGACGAAGTGACGAGAACGATGTTATCGACGTACAAGAGAATGTAAGCTGTATCTGTACCTTGTCTGCAAACAAATAGTGAGTTATCGGAGATACTGTCGGTAAATCCCACCTTGATTACAAAGTTGGAAAACCGCTGATACCAGGCTCGAGGAGCCTGCTTAAGACCGTAAAGTGATTTGCGAAGCAGACAAACATGATCAGGAAATTGTGTATCTCGGAAGCCCAAAGGTTGGTGCATGTACACAGTCTTATTGAGATCTCCATGCAAGAAGGCGTTTTTGACATCTAATTGCCAAATATTCCAATTTCTGGACAAAGCTATACTGAGAACAGCTCTAATTGTTGCCGGTTTAACCACAGGACTGAATGTTTCACCACAATCCACGCCAGCCAACTGACCTGAACCATTTCCAACTAATCTGGCTTTGTAATGCTCAAAAGATCCATCTGCATGTGTTTTGTGCCTGAAAATCCACCAACTACGAATAACATTAGCATTTTAGGGACGGGGTACGAGTACCCATGTCTTATTTTGAATTAAAGCCTCAAATTCATCAGTCATGGCCTGTGTCCAGTTTGGATCACTTAATGCAAGTATTGGTGTCTTTGGTATGGGGGAGATGATTGGTTGTGTAGAGGCTGATAAATTCAGCATACGACGTGGTTTTCGTATGCCGTGTTGAGCTCGTGTGACCATATTATGTAATGTGGGATGTGAGGGCTGATCTGATGGTTCTGTTGGGGATTGGATAGGAGAGTTGTCATTGCTGATGAATGGTAGAGGGGAGGGCGGGGATATTGATGTGTGAGGCACTGAACGACGCAAGGGAGGACTCAATTTAGAACTGGACGACGAGACAGACGCTAGAGACGGGAAAGTAGGGGACGCGAACGACGACGCAGACGCTGGAGAAAGACGCGACGGGACTGACGCAGGGGACATTGCGGACGTAGAAGATGTAGAGGACGAGGGAGACGCAGACTCAATGGACGGGAGAGATGAAGTGGATTGAACGTGCGAGTGGTCTAGGCGACTAGCGGATAGCAAGCCGCCATCAACTTCCGCAACAGTCCTGGAATTCGAATTGGACGACGGGTTGTTTGACGAGAATGGAAACTTGGATTCGCCAAACACAACATGTCTGGAGATTATAATTTTGTTATTTGATATGTCTAGAAATTTATATCCGCGATGATTGGATGGGTAACCGAGGAATACACAAGGACGTGAACGAGCCTCTAGCTTATGACGTGACACGGAAGGGATTAAAGGAAAACAGAGACATCCAAAAATTCGTAAATGAGCATAGGTTGGGTCTGTCTGATACAGGATTTTAGTTGGGGAGTGGTATCCTAAAATTTTGTGTGGATAGATGTTTAATAGGTAAGTTGCCAATTCAAGAGCATGATGCCAAAATTTAAACGGGACTGATGCATGATTCATAACAGTGCGAATTGTTCGCTCAGATTTACCATTTTGAGAAGAGGTGTATGGACATGAGAATCAAAATTGCATTCCGTGAGTGTGAGAAAATTGACGAAATAAATTGTTATTGAATTTGCCCCTATTGACACATAGCCGTTTCCCTCCAACGGTTATTTCGAAATTCGAAATGACCGACGCCCAGACATCTCTATAAATAGTGCCATCGCAAGCTTCACAACACACAGAACTTGATCAAGCCATTACGCTGACCAAATCTCTACAAGTTCTGCAAGCAAGAAGCAAAGCAAAAATTCTTACACTACATTTCTCATATCTGTGTAAAAGTCTAGAGTGATTGTAAATCGTCTAAAGTGTCTTAGCACATCTTTGTATTAGGACAAAACACTTATCATTTATAGAGATAGAAAGGAGAGGCTGAGTACTCGGTTTTAAGTACTCAGCGGAGAGATTAGGATTGAGTAGAAGTATAGAGGAAGGTACTCTTGTCATACTCAATTGCTGATATTGTAAAAGGTTTGAGGCTCAACCTTTAAAGAGCTCAGTAGAGTATTTGAAATCTCGGAACGTGTTCCGGGGATAGGACGTAGGCTTAGAAGAAGCCGAACCTGGATAAATCTGCTGAGTGAAGTATTTCTTACCTTAACTCCTTATTTATATTGCTTGCTTTAAATAATCAAAACTGACCAAGTAAAGAGGTCAAGTTGAGTTGTGCGCGTTGAACGTCTGAGCTCAGGAATAGACTCAAAGTGCTATCTTCTGACTTAAGCTAAGAAACTGACCTAGTCACCTGTTGACTAAGCCAGTACCTTACTGATTACTCAGCGCCGCTGTTCAAACTCTTTTTTAGAAAAAAAAAAGAAGTCTGCCTAAATTGCAAAAAGTTTAAATAGTTCCTAACCCCCCCCCCCCCCTTGGAACTATACTTGCAACTAAACAAGGGACCAACAGTCTCTAGGTTAGATTTGACCGAAAGAACAGCTAGATTAACGTGCTTTCATCAGATGCAAGCCTAGGGACAACCTTTAAACTTACCTGTTCCGTTCTTTCCAGTTTATCGGTATTTCTGGGACTACAGCGGATATTCACACGTGGTACTCTATGTTAGGCGCCGCGGCGAGAGCCCGTGTGCGAGAGCTAGGCTTTGAGCCCTTTATTTTGGCGCTGCCCCGCGCCAACGGGGTGTGCGACTGCTTTGGCCTACGAGCCTTATGCGAGAGATGGGTAGACTCGACCCACATCTTCCACCTTTCCTTCGGGGAGATGACCATCTCGCCCAGAGATTTCTCTTTATTGACTGGGCTGCGGGGGAGTAGCACTCCGGTTCCCCTTTCCTTTGATGCGATGCGCCCGCGGGTTGACCGTGCTAGATTGGCTGCTTTGATTGGGCCGGGAGTTTATCCAGGCGCCAAATCCACCCCGATGAAGTTCATCACTACATCGGGGCTCTTGAGTCGTAGGGACTTTTGCGGGACCGAAGACACCGATTTGGCCATCCGCAGCTTCCTGATATATGCTTTGAGCGAGACGATCTTCCGCACCAAAAGTGGAACGATTCATGCAGGTCTCATTCAGGCTTTCAGCGATATGGATGCGGTGGCGTCCTATGATTGGACGGGAGCGGGTCTAGCTTTCCTATACAAGTTTTTGGATTTGACTTGCCGGAAGCACAAGGATTTTGGCGGCTACACCTTTTCTCTTCTGGTACGTGGTGCATCCTTGACTTGCCCTTTTTGTCTTCTTCGCGCTTTCTGTTCGTAACCTTTGTTTTCACGAGCAGGTTTGGGCCTACGAGAGGCAGATTCTTCCTAGCAAGCATCGGCGCAGGCCACGGGTGCCGAAGCCCCCACTCATGGCTCGATGGAGAGAGTTCGATTTAGGTACCGAGGAGAGGCCGACGGTGGCGCAGCTCCTGGATTGGATTGATTCGCGGACTTTGGGACAGGTAAATATCTTCTAGTCGTGCTAGATTCTTGTTTGATCAGACCTGACTTTTTTTGGTGTTTTTAGATTAAATTCAGGTGGGACGACCTTGACTTCGGTCCCGATTACGCGTATGTTACCCTGATCTAGGAGCAGCAGAGTGTGCTTACCGGCCCTTGCTTGCGGGCCTGATATTTGGGTGACCGGGGCATCACCGGGGTTAGGGCCTCGCACTGGTCACCAGGCGAGATCCCTGTCTCTATGTTTGCGGTGCGGACCATGCCCTTGTCGGTACTTCATTAGGATTTGACCCGCCGCTTTGTTGGTAGAGATGTGTGAGTTCATGCCGGGGGCCGTGCTCCTTACCTATCGACCTTGTTGAGTGCGAGGGATGCCCCAGCGGCGGCGATGGAGGTGGACCCTATGGCAGACGTGTTTTCACGGGAGGCTGTCGCTGCAGTCTTTGGTCGGGAGGAGGTCTCGGTGAGTGGTTCGGCCTATTTATCTTTATTTACGAGATAGTTAGTGGTATTTATTGTGTCTCTATTTGCAGGAGGGTTCCTGGAGGAGTGCTCATCTGTCAGACTTTTTCGACGGCGCCCGAGCTCAAACGTCTGCGAGTGAGCCGCCATATTACGTGGGCGAATCCTCCAGCGCCGCCCGACTGGAGAGGTCCCCTTTGGGCATACCCGTCCCGGATTTTGGGAGGGATTTCGCGACTATTTGTTATGACGAGTCTGGGGTGGCCTATGCCGGTGTCGAGATGGCTCCTCCGGTCTTTACATCGAGGGTACCGTTTGACCCCTCAGACGCTTCCCAGACCTCGAGAGAGACTTGCACCGATTATGTGGGGCTGTCTGGTTACCTCCGAGATCGACTCAGCTTGCGCTGCGCTGACCATCTGGTATGTATTATTACTTTGTTTTAGTGTAGTGGGATGTATGCATATATGTATGTATGATTTTTATTCTTGCCAGTATTTCTTTTTTTTCATATTTGTTTTTTTTTTCCAGAGTGATATTCACACACATGAGCGGAGACGGAGCGAGTCGGTGCAGGAGTCCGATGCCAGGTTTGGCCAAGTTTATCGGGAGAGGAACGACCACTGGTCAGAGGTGATGCGGAGAGAGACTGCGGGACGCCTTGCTATTGAGGAGAGGGTGCGGGAGGAGACTACCGGACGCCTTGCTGCTGAGGAGAGGGCGTGCATTGCCAAGGAGAGACTTCGAGCCGCCGAGGAGGCCCTATCTGCGGAGCGGGCATCACATCTGAGGGATTTTGAGGCCTACTGGGATGTCCCTCCTTATTAGGCTCATCATGTATGGCTTTGTAGTTTTTATTAGGAGTACCCCGGTGTATAGCTGACATATAGGGAGTGGGGTGGATAGTATGTAGGCTTTTTATTGTGAAAAGTAAAGTAGGAAATGTATAACTCATGATTCGTATTGCCATGCATTCAGTAGATTATGATGATTCCAATCATTCTCTTCGAATATATTCATGCCTTTATTTATTTACAAACAACAGAAATACTTAGCCTCTTATACATTATTTTTGTAATTGCTCAAGATATAACTACCGTTACCAGGACCTGCCTTTTTTCGATTTTCAGATCCCGGCGATTTTTCATCTCTCCTTTTACTATCCCGGAATTTTCAAATGAGTGCCCTTTCGGGTTTTCACCCATTGGGATATCCCTTATTGTTGCATAGGCCGCCCTTTGCGGGTTTTCAACCTATCGGGAATTTTCTTTCGCTTTTTTTTACGAAAAGTATTTCTTAAGCCTATCCAGATTGGTAGGTTCGGAGAATTCCATGCCGTCCATAGTAGTTAACTTCACCGCTCCTTTGCTTAGGATCTTCTTCATGAGAAACGGTCCTTCCCAGTTTGGCCTAAACTTGCCCCTAGGGTCGGTGCGCGTCATTCGGATTTGTTTCAGCACCATGTCTCCTTCTTTGATAGGACTGGCCTTAACCCTTTCGTTGAAAGCCCGGGCCATCCTCCTTTGATATAGCTATATGTGGTAAAGGGCCTCCATCCTTTTCTCGTCCACCAACGCCAACTGTTCATATTGCTTTTTCACCCATTCCGTCTCGGGAATCTCTGCTTCTACTGCGATTCTCAACGATCACTTCTCAACCTCAATAGGCAGAACTACTTCTGCCCCATATACTAAGGAGAACGGCGTTGCCCCAGTTGACGCTCTAACCATCGTGCGATAAGCCCATAAAGCGAGCGGAAGCTGCTCGTGCCAATTCCGATGCGATGCTACTGTCTTTACGAGAATCCTCTTAAGGTTCTTATTGGCTGCTTCTACTGCCCCGTTAGCTTGTGGGCGATATGGAGACGATCTATGATGCTCAATACCGTACTCTTAGAAGAGACTTTTTACTTTCCCTTGAAACTGGATCCCATTATCCGTGATCATGTGGTGAGGCACCCCAAACCTGGTGATTAGATTCTTTTCAATAAACTTTCTCATCTGCTTCGATCCTAGCTTACTAAACAATTCTGCCTCTACCCACTTGGTGAAGTAATCAATGGCAACTACGATGAATTTGTGTCCATTTGATGCATTAGGCCTCACCTCACCGATGATATCAATGCCCCAAGCTTCAAACGGCCAAACAGGTGCTAACACGTGCAGTTCCATAGCTGGTAAATGATTATAATCTCCGTGGATTTGACAATCATGGCATTTCTTCGCATATTCGTTACAATCTCTTTCCATGGTGAGCCAATAGAAGCCTTGCCTTACGATTTTCTTTGCTAACACTGCTCCTCCCATATGGGCTCCCCAAATTCCCGAGTGTACCGACTCCATTGCCTCACGGGCTTCTCTCTCATCCAAGCATCTCAATTGTAATCCATCAGCATGCCTTTTGTAAAGCAAATCGTTGTGCCTGACGAATTACCGAGCTAACCTTCTGATCACAGCTTGATCCCTAAGTTCTGATTCTGCCGGATAAGTCCCGTTTTTCATGAAGTCCGCGATGTTGAAACACCAAGGCTTTCCATCCATTCCTAACAACATCACATCTTCGCAGCACGGTTTGTGAGACCTCCTCAATACCAAAGGCTTTGAGGCAAGGTTCCATGGATTATCCCGTACCGACACCAACGTGGCCAAAGCATCCGCCGCTTGGTTCTGCGCTTAAGGAATATGATGAAAGCGGCACTCACCGAACCTTTGTGCCAACCACCCTAGCTGGTCTAGGTACGGGCGCAACCTCTCTTCCCTTACTTCCCAATTTCCCTGGGCTTGCTCGGTAATCAGCTTTGAGTCGCCTCAGATTTTAACATACAATGCTCCGAGTGCTGCTAACGATTTTAAGCCGTAGATGCACGCTTCATATTCGGCCATATTATTGGTGAGAGGGAAGGATAGCTTCTTTGCCATCGGGATCCTTTCTCCCTTTGGTGAGATAAGTAGCACTCCTACTCCGGCCCCATTCGAATTGACAGCTCCATCAAAGAACATTTTCCATGGTATGACTTCTATTGCGTTCAAGTGCTCATTGGGGAAATCATAGTTTATCTCTTCTTCTTCTGCGCTCAGGGGTGGGTTGGCCAGAAATTCTGCTACGGCCCTCCCCTTGATAACCTTCTTCGTTACGTATTCAATATCAAACTCGGACAAAAGCAACAACCATCGGGCTAGCTTCCCTGTTAGAGACGGAGTTTGGTACAGATACTTCACGGGATCCATCCGGGAAATAATGATCACTTTGTAAGATTGAAAATAGTGCCGTAGTTTCTTTGTTAGCCATACTACTGCCACGCACGTCTTTTCGATCATGTTATACTTAAGCTCGTATTCCAGGAACTTCTTACTCAGATAATACACCGCGTGCTCCACACCGGTGTCCCCTTCCTGGGCCAGCATTGCCCCAATAGATCGCTCTTCGATTGCCACATAGAGGAGCAGCGGTTTTCCCAGTTTAGGCGGTCTCAGAATTGGCGGATTAGACAAGTAGTCCCGGACCTTCTCTAAGGCCTGCTGACACTTATCATTCCAAATCGTGGGTTGATCTTTCCGTAGCAACTTAAAGATTGGCTCACAGATTGCGGTGAGTCTTGCTATGAACCGACTGATGTATTGAACCTGCCCCAGAAACCCTCTCACTTCTTTCTCATTCTTTGGTTCCGGCATTTCTCGTATGGCCTTCACTTTGTCGGGATCTACCTCAATTCCCTTGTTTCCGATTATATAGCCTAAGATTTTCCCCGATGAAACACCAAAGAAGCACTTCTTCGGGTTCAACCTCAGCTTGAATTCTACAATTCGGGCCAAAAACTTCTCGAGTGCAGCGAAATGCCCCTCTTTTGTCTCCGACTTGACCATCATGTCATCCACATAAACTTCTACCTCCTTGTGTATCATATTATGGAATAGTGCCGTAGCCATTCGCTGGTAAGTTGCCCCGGCATTTTTCAAACCAAACGGCATCACCCTATAGCAGTATGTTCCCCACTCAGTTGTGAACGAGGTTTTCGCTTTGTCTTTCTCAGCCATCTGAACTTGCATGTAGCCCATGAAACCGTCCACATTCGTGTGTAAGACGCTTGATGCTGCACTGTCGATCAACACGTCAATATGAGGCAACGCGAATTCATCTTTGGGGCATGCCTTGTTAAGATCTCTATAATCGACGCACATTCTTACTTTGCCGTCCTTCTTTGCGATGGGCACTACATTTGCGACCCAAGGGGGATAGTCGATTACTTCGATGAATCCTGCTTCTAACTGCTTCTTCACTTCTTCTCTGATCTTGTCTGCCCATTCCGGTCTCATGCATCGGAGTTTCTGCTTTACGGGCTTCGCGTCGGGGTATGTTGGAATACGGTGAGTAACGATTGATTGATCGATTCCTGGCATGTCTTCGTACGTCCAAGCAAACACTATTTCGTATTTTTTAATTATTCTCTCAAATTCTTTCCTCTCTTCAATAGTTAATTCTTGAGCAATTTGTATAAGTTTAGGATTTTCATCCATACCAAGATTGAAAGTTGACATTTCTATTGTATTGATTTCAAATGTAGGCATGTTATATGAATGAGAATGCATGGAATGATCACGATCAACATCAAGCAAGTAAGCAAAATCAGAATTCATTTCATTGATAGTGTTGGCGAGTACATCATCAGATTCAAACAAAGTGGTAATCTAGTTGTTGTCATCGAGGTTCTTTGGGTTCTTATGGGCCTTGGAGGTGCTTGGTTCATCCACGGCTCCCACGGTTGCTTCAATAGTGATGACCTGCTCCTCGGCATTCAGATCTAACATCATGATCTCCTCGATGAAGCAGCTTGCCTTTCCTTTGCCCCAGTTAGTAACATCATTGAAGATCTCAAAACCTGGCAGAATCTTTCCTTCGGCGCTAACAGCCACTTCCGACTCATCATCAGACTCATCCCAGATGTTGATCGGAACCCTCTGATTGATACCTTCCTCGTCGGAGGAACTTCTCCAAATGTCCACGACCATCAGATCCATTATGTGAGGGAGATTCGGATTTATGTAGGAAGGGTCCGACGATCCATACCGAGCCCAGCCTATCAATTCTTCATAGTCCTTGAGGAACACTCCATTCATTCTTCTAGCCACGAGTGGAATAGCACCCTTCCGGATGCACATGAGTTGCTCCTGATCTCTCAAGGTGACCCGACACGAGGCATACTTGAACCTCCATCTTCTAGCATAATCCACGAATGCTTCCTCGGGAAATTGCTTGATCCTTTCTAAATCTTCCAACGACCCTGTCCACGGAATGTACATCTCATACCTCTGCACAAAGGCCTCCATGAGGGACCCCCAGTCCCCTTTTGCCTTTGCCAAGAGCATTCGGTGCCACATCAAAGCTTCTCCTACGAGTGTCTTCGGAAAATGCTGAACCAACTCACTTTGATAGAGTCCTGCGTCAAATATGTAGGCACGGAAACAGTTTATATAGTCGATGGGGTTCTCACCTCCTTTGTACTTAGCCATGGTTAACACCGCCTCAGGTGTCTCCTCATCGAGTAACATCGGCACTTCCTCTAGGTATCCCCCTGCGGTGTACTTCTTGATGAATCTCTTAGTCATTTCAGCCCAATTCACTTTAACGTTCATCGGAAGAGACATATACCACACTAGTGACTCTCCCGCCAACGAGTTGCAAAACAAACTCGTGATTTCGTCCTCTTTGAAGCCCAAAGGACCCATAGCGGATAGGTAAAAATGCAAGTGCTCCATGGGGTCCTTGCCTTCATTATACTTGCCGACAATCGGAAACGGACGTTTGATAGGCCCAATTTGCATCGCGCTATGTTCCCCCACCTGTGTTTGGGCTTTTCGATACTTCACCAAAAACAAGCTTGATATCAGTGACCAATCATGCTTAGTCGAGTCAGGTAGCGATTGAAACCACTTCAAAGGTTCGCCCACCAGCGAGAGATAGAACCATGGAGCGACTTCTTCCACTTGGTATGGCTCCCCAAACATAGCGCACACGTATCCATATAAATGAGCTTCGGGGTCTTCTACCCCACTAAACAGTTTCAACACAGGCATGATCCTCCGAGATGATACTTCCTCGGTTTTCTCAGTTTTAGTTCCATCATCCATCGCTTCTTCCGTTGGCTCCTCTTCCAACGCCGACACATACAAACCATTTCCCACATTATTCTTCTCATAGGAGTCCAACAACTCCTCCTTAAATTCGCAGAATGACTCCATCACAAGGCTCTCTTCCAACCCAGATCCAATTGCGCTCACCCTATGACTAGGTGATGGATTGCACCTAAAGGGAGGGTTTGCTGACGATGGGTCGACTATTTTCTTTTTCTCAATCAGATCCTGGATCTCATGCTTTAGCCTCTCACAATTTTCAATGGTGTGCCCGTAGTTACTATGGAACTCATAATACCCCCTGGTTATCATCCGTGGTGTGGGTCCTGTCTTGTTCTTGGGAGTAAGGGCTTTCAACAATTCCTTTTTCTGCAATCGTTCGAAAACTTTCGCATAGGTCAGATCAAATTTGGCGAACTGCCTTTTCCCGATAGCGTTAAGTTCAAGCACTTTCACTGCGGTAGGTTCTATATCAGTACTTGGCCCTTCGGCACTATACCCCGACTTCGTCCGTTTAGTACATGCTCTTTTCGGCTCTCCATCCCCCTCAACTGTCAAAGCATAGCCATACATCTGATTAAAATCGGTGAAAGGTATGCACCGCAACTCATTCTTAACATACGACAAAGTGTTGCTAATTACCACCCGGATCTGATCCTGCTCCGACGGCTTTTGTTTCATAACTGCTGCCTTAGCTCTCCACCTACTCACAAAGTCAGACAAAGACTCCCCAGCCTGCTGCTTGGTGCTCTCTAGCTCCCTCAAAGTAATCTCAAACATAGTGTTGAAGCTATATTGGGTGATGAATGTCTTTGCCAGTTCTTTCCAATCTCTCTTCGTTCCCAGCGGCAATGCATGAAACCACACAAGGGCAACTCCTTCCAGATAGGCACTGAACAGCCCTAGGATCTGTTCCTCCGTCAGAATTATGTGCTTTATTGCTGCCACATATTGGTTCACGTGGGTGGTAGGATCCCCAGTTCCATCGAACTTCTTCATGTCCGGGAGTTGGAATTTCAAAGGCAAAGCAGTCGTTGATAAGCAGTTCTTCAAGTTATAAAAATCCTGACTCCCGGAGCCTATCCCGCGTAGATCATGCACTTCCTGAGTGATGTGCTGCTTCCATTCCTCTTCCCTTTTCTTTATCTTCCCCAAACTGCTTGTTACACAATCCTGATAGTTATCTCCAAAATGGGGACCCGTGCTCACAATGTTCTCAGCTGGTTTACTGCCACTCTTGTTACTCTTAATTGCAAGCTCGTCCAGCTGGACTAAAATTGCGGTTAACTGATCGTTGAGGTTGTTTACCACTCTTTCTAACCCTAATATTCTCTCATCCGGCGTAGACATACCGACCGAAGACTGAGCTGATTCGGACAACGATGATTCGGACGTCACAACTGCTGATTCGGAACTGTCAACCCGTAGCTGATCAGACTGCCTGGCTAGTCGGTTACTCTCGCGAAACCACAACCGCTTAATGATGAAGTCTGCTTGGACGGTCGTCCATTAGTATGTATGCATGATTTTATATGAATGATTCGTGGTGTGTGCGTTTATTTATTTACGGATATATAAGATAAGAAGAACAAACGTCAGTCTAATTACACGTATCACAGCATCTCTCTTCCACCCTTATTCCTCCACGCACTCGATGGTCCAAGTCTCTTTCCTAGGATTTTGGTTTGGGGCTCACATTGCGGTCCAGGGGACGCGTGATGTCGTCGATTATTGCGGAAAAGTAAATCATTCATCAGACAATACAGTTCGTTTTAACGTATCAGCGTTCAGTGACTAAGATATCGACCAAATGGATTGTCCTATCGGAATAACCCGTCTTTTGTCATTTTGCGAGACGCATTAGTTCGGGTTTTGACTCCTTTTTTAGCGTATCTCAGATTTAGACGCGGTACGAGTTATTCTTCTGGTTCAATCGTTTGTTATTGACAATGACTCGTTCCCTTTTATTCGCGTGGGTTCGTGTCTCGATTTTTGGATTACGACGGGATCTTTTGGATCTATCGAGAGACGTAACCACGTGTTTATTTAGTGATGAAATCACTTTTTATTTTAAGGAACAGACTCATCGCGTAACGTGTTTGTTTTTAGCGTTAAGAATCCGTTTGCTCGTTTTTGCTACGTGAAAAGACGGCGAGTCTTATTTGAGCGCACGATAATCTTTCGGCTAATAACAACTCTTTATTTCTTCCAATTTACGGGATATATCATCCTAGCGTGGTTATAGAAAATCAACGTTTCGTTGAATCACATGCTTATTCGAAGCAGGAATATTACCGTTCTTTTTCAGTTTGGCACGAACTGAACAAACACGCAGATCGGGCCATATTTCTTGTAGTTTTGGTAACGGTCGAAATGATCGAGCCATTAGTCAAATCCACAGTCTCGTCCACATGGCGCAATTATGCGGTTTGGTTTAATTCGGCTTCGTGATTTTAAACGGCGTATATACCAGTTCGAGGCACGTATTTAACGGCATTGGTTCATTTTCTTTAACTACCCTCGGGATGGATATATATCGTAGATACAGAATGACTTTGGTCGTTAATTTATTTTTGCTTTTCTTTTGTTTTCTTAGTCACCTTTGCGGACACGTCCATTTCTCTTTAGAATGACACAAGGCATAACGTAAGAGCTCGTCTTTTATTCGGAAGAGACGGGTCACGTTTGCGAAACTCTTTACGTTACAACGGGGTCATTTGAAACAGAAATGTTCTTTGTTTTCGTTTTGTCATAATCTCGTTTTATCCCAACCTATTTAAAGAATGTGAATAACGGCTACTGTTAATATAGTCTTTTGAATCGAGATATAACTATCCATAATACCAAACCAATTCATACTAATACGTGCTTACGTCATAACGCATTTCCTGAACATGTGCCTTCTTCGGGACATGGAAAGAGACCAGGCGAGTCGCACAAGTTCATTCATACGAGATGACTAAGTCGTCTTTAGTTCGAATCGTTTCGATGTTTTGGGGTAGTTTGTATATCGGTTTAAGAGTATATATTAACGTATCGTTTCATTTTCTTTACATATTTTAGGATTGGACACGTATCATGGCAATTTGAAAACACGAACTGATTCATTTATCACATCAAAAAATGGTAACGGGTAATCCTATGGCAACTTCTAAGGCTACTATATGCTGACACGGCTGATCGCGGGACCTCACAGGACCGCACAAATTCGCCCCTAACGAATGGATGGGGACCCTTTGGCGCCTTACTGTAAGGGGGAACTTACACTAGCCTCTTTCGAGCGACGAATGGACTCTCGCTAGAGGTTTCGCGGAAATTACCCAAAAGGTTTGCAATAATGCACATGAATGCATACGAAAAGAAATAATACGATCCGTCCCCGTTAAGGGCTTAATACACGCCTTCCGGAATCAAATTTCTCGCTTCCTCAGCAGAGTCACCACTTGTTAGACGAGGTGCCGCGGCCTAATCTCCCGGGCGGACCGGGGGGTGGACACCTCATGGCGACGTAAGCGGTGATTGGCGCCGAAAGCAACCAATCATGGAATCAAGCTGCTCGGCAGGACCGGAGCTCGGAGTATGGAAGAGTCGCCACCCACGAATGGGAAAATGAACACCGATCCCTTGCGGGAGACCGGTGAGGGTTCGGGAAACTTAGGTACGAGCCGAGAAGGCTAGCTCCTTTCCGGAGAAAGGCTACTAGGCACCCCGACATCGCCCGGTTATGAACCACCGGCCTCCTACTCAGCGTGTTAGGCGATAACGGACTGATCGCATATTTCTTTAAGTTTAAAATTCATTTGAAACCTTTTCTTTCTCGTTTTGAAACCGTTTTGAGCATATATTATTGAAAACCATTTTGGTAAAGAATCACCCATTTTGCATAAATTTATAAAGGAGAGAGGGGGAGAATGGAGAATTGATTTATTTTACAGTGTGTCTTATGCTTCGATTCACATGTTAACTCTACACTAAACTCACTCCCCGAAAATGAGTTTATTTACTTGGTTCGTACCTTAATCGCCGTTGGAACGATTTAGGTACGTTTCAAAACCCCGTTTATTTATGTGGCCTCTACTCGAACCGCCGTTGGAACGACTCGAGCGTTTGAAGACGTGGAACAAAGAATTTTAACCCGAAAACGTGGTTAGGCATACAAGTCAATTTACTTTGTACAAATCATTTAAGAAAACGATTCAAAACTCTATTATTTACGATTAAAAGCTATTTTAATTACAAGGTTCGCTTAATCCGTCGTTGGAACGGACTAAGGTTTTAAAACATGATGTTTTAAGAAATGGTTTAAAAATGTCAAAAAAACGTTATTTACACTTTAGGGATATCTAGAAAACTTTAAGTTTAAATAAGCAAATTAAACTCTCTTTTTGTGATTTTACTTTCCCCTTTTCACTCAATTAACCTTTAACATTATCATAATTACAACAATAAACCAATTAAACCAAAATTCACCAAGTAAAACACATTTGGAATATATACATATATACAAGAATAAAATAGAAATACATATATACATAGTTTTATCTAAAAATAGGGATATATCTATAGATGAAAATAAGTAAAAAATATTATATGATATAACAAAGAAAGTGAAAAAGAATACTAAATATAATACCTTTTTATTCTAATTCAAAATATGTAAAAACAATGAACCAAGTTTATAAATGGGAAGAATAACATTTAATCTCCAAAATAGTTTTACCCAATGATAACTAACATAATTCAAATGAGCCAAAAACCATATATATATACATATATACTACTTTATAATATTAAATCCAAACGAATTAAATTTCAACATGAAATAAATAAATATATAGTACATAATAAATAGTTATAGGATTAAAAAATAATTTTTATAAACATATTACACAATAATATACATATATATACAAGTAGAAATGTCAAAAAGTGGGGAAAGGAGGGTAAAAATGGTGATTTTCGGTTTCCAGCAGATTACCGACGGAAAATCCGTCGCCAATCTGCTGTTAGTGACAGAAAAGGTAGAATTACAGCAGCACTCCAAAACTTTCCAGATTCGTTCAAAAGCTTTAAATTAAATCTAATTCAATCGTTTTGGATCTCCGAACTACCAAAAATGGATCATAGTCTATAACGGAGTTTCCTAAAACGACGTTTTTATTTTAAAACGTTATTCGGAAATATCTTTTCAAAACTTATAATTACAACATGTTTAATACCCGAACTACCTTTTAATCAGATCATGGTTCGTATTGGGATATTAAAACGAGGTTTTTTATTTTAAAACAAAACCGAATTTTTATTTAATACTGGATAAATAAATACGAAGAATTAAATAAAACGCGATAAATAAATGAATAACTAAATAAATAAAATTATAACATAAAGATAAATAAAGAAAATAAAATAAATGAAATAAATAAAACGAGTCTAGTCCTCGGATAATACCTCAAGTTTGGTATTGACGGTTGAAGTCGGTTGATTCCACGAATCGTGCTTTTCCGATGTTTTTGTGTTTTTGGTAAAATTTTAACTTTTAGAAAATTTGGAATTTTTAGGAAAAAAAATGTTTTTTCCCAAAAAAAAGATTTTCTCTCTCTAAAAATGTTTTGAGTGAGAAGCTCCTCCCAAAAAGTCCTCGTCCCAAATGCATGGGGATCCGTGCCTTATATACGCAAATGGATCCCCGGAACTTTGGGCGACGCCCGAAGAAAATTGGGCGTCGCCCAAAGTCAGTTGGGCGAACGCCCAAGCTAGTTGGGCGAACGCCCAACTTTCGTTGGGCGGACGCCCAACATTAGTTAGGCGAACGCCCAACATGGTTGGGCGCGCGCGCCCAACTGACGTTGGGCGTTCGCCCGACAATCGTCGGGCGTCCGCCCAACGTCGCTGGGCGCTCGCCCAGCGGCTGCTGGGGGCGCCCGCCCAGCGGCCGTCGGGCGTGCGCCCGCCCAGCGGCCGTCGGGCGTGCGCCCGCGCTGTCGAGCGTGCGCGCCGCGCGGCCGTCGAGCGCGCGCTCCGCTGCCAGGCATGCGCGCCCAACGGACGTCGAGCGTGCGCCCCGCGCTGCCGGACGCGCATCCAACTGTCGTCGGACACGCGTCGGCTGCCGCTAGGCGCTCGCACCACGTTGCTGAGCACTCGCGAGCCGTCCACTTGATGACCGCGACTCACATTAATTTTTCTTTTCTTATTATATATTTTTGTTTTAAAACTTCCGGAATCAACCGCTTCGACCGTCTTGTCTACAGGTTTTCATCACAGGTCCTCCGACTCGGTGTCTACAGCGGGTCGAGTTGTACTGAGTTGTTTGACTTGGGTCTTGTCTTCCGTATTGGGCTTGGGCCTTTTAATTCTTGTGTCTTATAAACAATTTTAACTCAACATTGAACAAACACATTAGTAGAATAAATCAAAGCATTTAAACTTAGTGTGTTTAGAATATGTATATCAATTATACTTAAACAATTTTGTCAAATCAAAATTATGTGGAAAGGTGTTTCAACAAACTCCCCCATTTTGATGTTGGCAAAACTATTCAGCAAGAAACTCAGTATGAGCTCCCCCATGATAGTTGACCTTTTATAACTTGGCAAACTCCCCCGTAAGGGTTGAGCTACTGACTTAGTTTTACTCTAAACATTTAAAGGTTTAATTCGAGTAAGTCTAAGGTCAGTTTATAGATTTAGGTCAGCTTATTAAACATATTCTATTTACTCAGTATAAAGCGGAAGGTTTAATCATATAGAGTGCGCTGAGTAATTTGTTGTTCATGGATTCTTAACAAACAATGTTTTATAAGCACATAGGACAATGTCAAACATGTAATCAGCATTTGATTCAGTCAATAAAATTTATAAGTATAAAAGCTGATTTAATTGAAGATACGTAATGACTCAGTACACAGTAACATATATTAGCATATATCATAACTCAGGAATAGGAATAAAGAATGCAGATATGATATATAGATGGAAGTCAGTGTTTACATAGCAAAAACTTATAGATAAGGCATAAAGATTATATCTGACTTAGTCTATACTCAGCTAGCCTATCTATTTCTTTTTCTTGTGTTGCAACTGACTTCGCTCATGCTGAGCTCTAGCTGCTTGTTCTTTCTCCCCCGTTTTGGCAGCATCAGGAGGAGGAAGTCTGAAGGCATCGGTTAAGGCAGCTCGAGTCAGTTCTTGGGACAGCTCTTTAAGTTTCTCAGCGCTTTCATTGACGCCGTAAAAAATTGCAACTCCATCAGTTGATACCTCTGGGGGTATGTTGAGTTCAGCAGCACTGAGCATATTGACGCTAAACGCTTGAGCTTTGCCTTGCCAGATGAGAGCTTCAGTAAGACCAGCAAAGATTTGGTGAAAGGTCTTCAAAAGAGCTGTGTCATAATACTGACGTTGAATGTTGTTATGCTGAATGTGGTTGAAAGTTTGTTGTATGATCGACTGCATCTCGTGCTGTTTCAGTGCGTCAGTATCCATTTCTTGCTTATTCAGATTAAGAAAGCGAATAGCCTCACCTATTTGCTCTATTGAGCACTGATTGTAAGAAACCATTTGCTCATTTGTCTTAAGTTGCTCGGTGTGAAGATGAGCAAAAAGCATCTTTACTTCAGATGAGGTGGCATAGTCGGTGTGCACAGCTGACAATTTCTGAACTTGTTCTTGTAAAGAGTTCAAGTGTTGCACGGTTGTCAGCTGAATCTCAGCCAACTTGGCTATTGAATCCTGCTTAGCTTGCTGTGCTTGAAAAGATATGATGACGTTCAGCAAGTCCTTGAGTCCCTTAACTTCGTTGAGAAGCTGAGTGACCTGGGAGAGCTGAGTAGTCTCAATAGATGAAGACCCAGCAGCAGAAGGAGTAGATTGTTGAAGGTCTCGGATTAATGCTTGCACTGAGTCAATGATCTTTTTGCCAGACTCAGTGGCATTCAGATAGCTTTGTGAGCCTTCAGGGACATCAGTGTGACCGGAAGGAAAAGGAGTGAAAGGAGTGACCTGGTCAGTGACTGGAATAGCATTCTCAATCTGCACTTGAGTTTTAGGTATAGTTGGTTGATCGGCAGAGAGTTGAGTTGGAGAAGTGGTAATCCGAATACCGTCTGTGCTGACGGCAGAAGTGTGTGGAGTCAGCATCATGCTTGAAGAAGTAGCATTCACAGTAATCGGTTCAACCTGACTGGTTGAAGTGGCGGAAGCATTTTGGTCGGCATGTTCCTGTTGAGAAGAAATAGAGGCTTGCTTTTCTAATGGCGCTGATACAGTAGAGGAAGTTGATGGACGTTTGAAAAATTTCAGCTTTACTGAGGAGGGGTCCTTAGTTGTCTTTGAAATGGTAAAGTCAGGAAGAGTTGGTGGTGGCACAAAATCTTCACTTACAGGCTTCTCACTGGCCTTAACCAACTTTCGTCTTCTACGAGGTGGAGTGACAGTTTGAGTAGCATCTCCTGGGTGAGAAGGAGAAGATTCATGTTGCTCATCATGAGGCTGGTCAGCTTGTTCTTGGACTGGATCAACGTTGTGTTGATCAAGTACTTGCTCATCTTCAGCAGCAAACCCAGCATTGGCCTGCTCAGTGACATGCTCACTAGCTGTCTCCTCAGAGTCCTCAGCGTCATCCTGACCGCTGGCCTCTTCTTCTTCTTCCTCTGTACTGTCACCATCAAGTTCTTCCTTAACTTGAGAGATGAAGTGATCATCTAGTTGGACTACATGTTCTTCGGACTCAGCTACACTACCTTGACATTGAGTGAAGTGAGAGTCACCCGGTACAATGAAGTCAGTAGGCATGGCGTTGAGGGGAGTCAGTGTAGAAGATTTTTGCTTCTTCTGAGGTTGCTCAGCTTCCTCAGTTCCAGGCTCACCTTGCCTGCTTCGTTTCTCAGCTGACTTACCAGCTGACTTCTGCCTTTTTGCTGGAGACTTAACATTTTTGGAAGGAGTCTCAGCAGTTTTCCTTTTGCGAGAAGCTGGGGCCTTAGTCCTTCGTCCTTTCTTTAGCTCAGCAGTTCCCTCAGCTTGTCCAGCAGCAGCAGCAGCTTTACCTTTCTTCAAGGGCTGTCCAAACTTTAATGCTCTCAGCGAGGAAGCTGTGATCTCAGTTCCTCGAGTCTTCTCCTCACCTTCGAGATCAATTTTATGGTCAATGAGGATTCTGGTGATGAGTGATCCAAGCCGTATAGTGCCAGTGCTTCGGAGGAAACCAGCAACAAGAAAGACTGGCATGTTTATGGGAGTGTACGTCAGCATATGCCATATAAAGCATTGCTCGAAGTTAGTTGCTGATGTAGTGCAGTTGATCTTTGGGTAGATGAAGTAGGTCAGCAAATAATGAGCCATCTTCTAGTGCTGACCCATTGATGAAGCTGAGACTTCTCCTGAGTGACCCTCAGGTTTGCAGAAGTTTTGTTCATACCCAGTGCCATCCTGATCTCCAGATCTCCTCAGCCTTGCTCCCTCAGTTTTCAACTTGAGCAGATTTCCTATGTAGAGAGGGTTGATGAAGATGGTTTTCTCTTTAACCACAGTGCATAGGTAGTCAGTGTTGTCATTTGCAACTTTGAGGTTATGGTAGAATTCCCTCACAAGGTCAGGGTAAGTATAATCCCTAACTGAAAATAGCCCAGTCCATCCATTTTGTGAAATCCACTCGCAGAACGGTTGTTCATTTTGCACGAAGTTTTCAGAGACCCATCTTGAGGGCTCAACTTTCCATTCGCGGACATTCTCAAAGACCTTGGAGTAGGTCCTGACCTTTATGGGTTTTCCCTGACCAGAGGTTTGGCCAGCTTGTCCTTTGCTGGGTGTGGGAGGATTCCCTGTAGGTTCATCGGAGCTGGACTTTTGGTGGCTGGCACCGGAGGTGTTGTAGGAAACCTTAGTCATAGTTTTAGGATGGGAAAGCTTCGATGGATTTTTAGAGAGAAGGAATTTCTTTGCCTTAGAGTTCGATAAGCGTAAAGAATAAAAAATGGGGAAATACCCATTATTTATAGAGGTGATGTGTGGTGTGGATTTAATCGAATCCATGTGTCAGTTTTGCCTTGGGATTTTGAACCGACAAAGATCCTGGCATTTATGACACATATGGCGTATACGTCATCCTAAGGCTATACGCGTGCTATTGCATTTATTCTAACGGATCTAACACTCAGCGTTTAGAATACTAATCGTTTGATATTCTGAGTGGTCAGTATTGCATAAAGAGATGATTTCTAAGTTAAGTTTAAACTAATTTACTCAGTGTGCAAGTTTACTCAGTATTTGATGTTCAGTCAGTTTCGATGAGTTGCTCAGCAAAATCAATCATTCAGCATAATAATTCACTCAGCATGCATATTCATTTAGTTCAGGAATTTACTGAAGAGGATTAAACATACCAATTGCTTCTCTTAGTATGCTGAACTGCTCACGGGCTAGTGGCTTCGTGAAGATATCCGCAAGTTGTTCGTCCGTTAGGACAAAGGTCAGCTTGATCTCACCCTTGAGTACATGGTCTCTAATGAAGTGATGTCTGATGCTGACATGCTTCATTCTGCTGTGTTGAATTGGGTTCTTTGAAAGATCAATTGCACTTTTGTTGTCACATTTGACTTCAATTGTCTTTGTTTGAACACCATAGTCTTCAAGCTGTTGCTTAATCCATAGGACTTGAGCAACACAATGACCAGCAGCAATGTACTCAGCTTCAGTGGTGGACAAGGCTACTGACGCCTGCTTTTTGCTGAACCAGGATACAAGACAGCTTCCTAAGAAGTGACATCCTCTAGAGGTGCTTTTACGTTCCAGCTTATCCCGTCCATAGTCAGCGTCAGTGTATCCGATGAGTGTAAAATCATGAGTATTTGGATACCATAAACATGCGTTCACTAAGCTTTGCAAATATCTAAGGATTCTTTTTACAGCAATGTAATGAGATTCCCTAGGGTTAGATTGATATCTAGCACAGTAACATACTGAAAACTGAATGTCCGGTCTACTGGATGTTAAGTAAAGTAGAGAGCCTATCATACCTCGATATAATTTGCTGTCTACTGACTTACCATTCTCGTCAGCGCAGAGGACAGTGTCAGTGCCCATAGGAGTGGATATTGGCTTGCAATTCTCCAAGTCATATTTCTTTAATATCTCCTTGGCATATTTGGCTTGACTGATGAATATGCCATTCTTTCCTTGTTTAATTTGAAGACCGAGGAAGAAGTTGAGTTCTCCCATCATGGGCATTTCAAACTCAGTCTGCATTTGTTTGCTAAACTCCTTGCACGTTGATTCGTTAGTTGCACCAAATATTATAGCATCAACATAAATTTGGGCCAGCAGGGTATCTTTACCCTTTCTCTTAATGAATAAGGTTGTATCAGCTTTGCCCCTGACATAATTTCTAGTCAGCAGGAAACTGGTCAGCCTCTCATACCAAGCACGTGGTGCTTGCTTGAGGCCGTACAGAGCCTTTTTGAGTTTGTAAACATGGTTTGGGAACTTAGGGTCCTCAAAACCTGGAGGTTGATTAATATAAACCTCCTCGTTTATAACTCCATTAAGAAATGCACTTTTGACATCCATTTGGAATAATTTAAAGTTCATGTAAGATGCATATGCACATAGAATTCTAATTACCTCTAGCCTTGCCACTGGGGCAAAGGTCTCACCGTAGTCAATACCTTCTTGCTGACTGTAGCCCTGAGCTACAAGCCTTGCTTTGTTCCTAACTACATTCCCTTGTTCATCCATCTTGTTTCTGAAGACCCATCTTGTTCCAATGGTCTTTTGACTCTTTGGATGAGGCACTAGCTCCCATACATCGTTTCTTCTGAATTGATCGAGCTCCTCTTGCATTGCGTTCATCCAGAATTCATCGTACTCAGCTTCAGTGAAATTCTTCGGTTCTTGAACTGAGACGAAAGCAACATTGCCGAGGTACTTCCTGAGTTGATTCCTCGTCATCAGGGTATTCCCAGCAGAATCAAGGATTGCACTTTCTAAGTGCCCTCTTGGAATCATTATCTCTTTAGGTAGATTTATGTCTTGTGCTGTTTCTATTTCAACAATCTCTGCAGAAGTAGATGGGTCAGTAAAAGTAATTTTAGGTTCACTCTTACTCTTGGTTAGCCTTTTCGTGAATGAATCAGTAGCTGGTTCTTAGTCAGCGGTGGTTACTGAGTGTGGATCATCTTCGGTCAGCGGCTGGTATCTACCTGCAGGGTTAGTTTCGTCGAACTCTACATGTACTGACTCTTCTAAAACTTGAGTTCGCTTATTATAAACTCTGTATGCTTTGCTGTTTGTTGAGTAGCCCAAAAAGATAGCCTTATCAGCTTTTGAATCAAACTTTGCTAAGCTATCTTTGGTATTTAAAATAAAACATCTACAGCCAAAGGCACGAAAGTATCCAATATTGGGCTTTCGTCCTTTCCAAAGTTCATAGGGGGTTTTCTTTAGTATAGGTCTAACTAGAGCCCTATTAAGAATATAGCACGATGTGTTAACAGCCTCTCCCCAAAAATACTTTGGAAGCCTATGCTCATCCAGCATTGTCCTGGCTATTTCAACCAGAGTTCTGTTCTTCCTTTCTACAACCCCATTTTGCTGAGGTGTTCTAGGAGCAGAAAAATTGTGGTCAATGCCGCTGGCTTCACAGAATTCAACAAACTTTTGGTTTTTGAATTCTCCGCCATTATCACTACGGATGTGAGCTAATTTTAGGTCTTTTTCATTTTCAATTTTTTTAACCAAATTTGAAAATGTCTCAAAGGTTTCATCCTTGCTGGTCAGCAAGATGACCCACGTATACCGAGAGAAGTCATCTATAATGACCAAGGAAAATCTTCTTCCACCCAGACTCAGCGGCTGGACTGGACCGAAGAGATCCAAGTGTAGTAACTCTAACGGACGTTTAGTTGAGACAATATTTTTGCTATGAAAAGATTGTTTGGTTTGTTTTCCAGCTTGGCAAGCGTGGCATAATTGATCTTTTTCAAATTTAAGTTCAGGCAGTCCCTCAACCAATTTCTTTCTTGCTAGTTTGGCTAGGAGGTCCATGCTTACATGACCAAGTCTCTTGTGCCATAGCCAGGAATTCTCTTCCTTTGATACTAAGCACACAGTTTTTGAAAACTTTTTCTCTAAGTCTAGCATAAAGACATTATCTATTCGAGGGGCAGTTAATATTAACTCATTTGTTTTACCCTCGTATATTTTACATCCAGTAGCATCAAATATAACTTTTCTCCCATTGTCACATAGCTGAGCTACGCTGAGTAAGTTATATTTGAGTCCGCTGACTAGGGAGACAGATTCAATAGTAGGATTACCTCCGATGGTTCCTGACCCTACTATCTTACCCTTCTTGTTGTCTCCAAAACTTACACTTCCTCCTCGTTTACGCTCAAACGTGATGAACTGAGTTTCATCACCCGTCATATGCCTTGAGCATGCGCTGTCAATATACCACATCTTTGACTTCTCGGCACATCTCAGGCTTACCTGCATTGTAACTAGTTACTTTTAGGTACCCAATTCTTTTTGGGTCCTTGCTTGTTAGGTGCAACAGGTAAAGTATCATATTTTATTTTATGGCGACATACATGGACAGTATGGCCATTCTTTCCACAGAAGTCACAGCTGACCTTCTGTTTAGGATGTTTCACTGACTTGTCAGCACCCCAGTGCTGAGCGTGCCAGCACACCCTAGTGGTGTGTCCTAACTTCCCACAAAAGTCACACTGGACTTTTTGCTGGGGATTCCATCTCTGCTGAGTACCTTGGTACTGAGTTCTCAGAGGACTGTTTCTTTTATTTGGAACCTTCAGTTGGTTCTGGATAGCTGTGACGTCCTTACTCAGTTTCTTTGAAACTGACTGGACTTCACAGATAGACTCATGTATGATCTTCATGTTATCACGCAGAGTTGTATTGTCCTGAAGAAGGAATCTGAGGTCACTCAGTTTGACCTCTTCCACTTCGTCACAGCGCCTGCTGAGTGCTCTAACTTTCTTATTACACTTCTTGACAAGTGTATAGAGATCACTCAGGGCATTAACCATATCGTTTCTGAGCTGGGCAAGAGAAATTACCTCATTTGATTGCTCCTCGTCATCTGATAAGTCAGCATGCTCAGAGACGCATGGCTCAGCAAGTTCGTCAGCCATGAAGCATATCTTCGCTGACTCGGTGGCCTCAGTTTCTGTAGATGAAGACTCATCACTGTCGCTCCAAGTAGCCACCATTGCCTTCTTCTCACTCTTCTTGTCTTTCCTCAGTGTGGGGCAGTTTGACTTAATATGGCCAGTTTGATGGCACTCAAAGCATGTAATGGGCTTTGAGCTGTCCTTTTTGTATTTGCTGTCACTTGAGTCAGCTTTATACTTATCAAACTTTCTGTAAGGCTTCTTAGAGTATTTGTCATTTTTCCTGAATAGCCTTTTCATCTTCCTTGTGAACATAGCCATCTCCTCATCATCAGTTGAGGTCCCTTCAGTGGAGTCAGCTTTCATGACAAGGGATTTCTGCTTCTTGTCTTCAGATTTTTCTTTCACCTCGAAGTTCTTCATAGATATCTCATGGGTCAGCAATGAACCGATGAGTTCGTCATATTTGTAGGTGGTTAAATCCTGAGCTTCCTCAACTTCTATCTTCTTTGCTTGCCAATCTTTAGGAAGACTCCTGAGTATCTTTTTGACTTGTTCTTCCTCAGTGAAGATTTTTCCAAGTCTCTTGAGCTCATTAATGATGTTGGTGAACCTTGCATTCATGTCTGAAATGCCCTCATCATTGTTCATCTCGAACAGCTTGTACAGTCTCATCTGCTGATTCACCTTGGACTCTTTTACTTTATTTGTTCCCTCGTAGGTGACTTCCAGCTTTCTCCATATCTCTTGTGCCGACTCACAACCTGAGATTTTATTATATTCTGCAGCATCGAGCGCACAGTGAAGCATATTGATAGCGAAGCATGGTTTTGGAGCTTCTTAAGATCATCTTCTGTCCATTTGGCCTCAGCTTTTACAACTGTTTGGCCAGCCACAACTTCGACAGGTACAAATGGGCCTTGGACTATAGATATCCAGGCACTCATGTTTGTAGCCTGAATGAAATTTTTCATCCTATTCTTCCAGAAGGTATAGTTTGACCCGAAGAATAGGGGAGGCCTAGTAATGGATAGCCCCTCAGGCAGTATCTGAGTTGTTTGGTTTCCAGGGAGAAACCGAGTGCTGTTTTCGCCCATGGTAGGGATCAGTTCAAGGTTGTTAGACCTTTTACAGTGAGCTTTTAAGCTCTGATACCACTTGTTGGTCCCTTGTAAGGTTGCAAGTATAGTTCCAAGGGGGGGTTAGGAACTATTTAAATTTTTACGCAATTAGGGCAGACTTCTTTTTCTAAGGAAAAAAGGTTTTAACAGCGGCGCTAAGTAAACAGCAAGATACTGGCTTAGTCAACTGGTGACTAGGTCAGCTTCTTAGCTTGAGTCAGGAGATAGCACTTAGAGTCTATTCCTGAGCTCAGACGTTTAATGCGCACAACTCAAACTTGACCTCTTTACTTGGTCAGTTTTTGGTTATTTTAAGCAAGCAATATATATAAGGAGTTAAAGGTAAGAAATACTTCACTCAGCAGATTTATCCAGGTTCGGCTTCTTCTAAGCCTACGTCCTGTCCCCGGAACACGTTCCGAGATTTCGAATCCTCTACTAAGCTCTTTAAAGGTAGAGCCTCAAACCTTTTACAATCTTAGCAACTGAGTATGACAAGAGTACCTTCCTCTATACCTCTACTCAATCCTAATCTCTCGCTGAGTACTAAAACCGAGTACTCAGCCTCTCCTTTCTAATCTCTAGAAATGATAAGTGTTTTGCCCTATACAAAGATTTGCTAAGACACTTTAGACGATTGAAATAATCACTCTAGACTTTTACACAGATATAAGAATTGTAGTGTAAGATTTTGCTTTGCTTCTTTGCTTGCAGAACTTATGTAGAAATTTGGTCAGCGTAATGGCTTGATCAAGTTTTGTGTGGAGTGAAGCTTATGATGGCACTATTTATAGAGACGTCTGGGCATCGGTCATTTCGAATTTTGAAATAACCGTTGGAGGGAAACGGCTTCCTGTCATTGTCATCCTGACTTGCTCAGAGCTCTCGGCCAATCAGATTTGTGTATCTTCTGTCCTCGGTCCGCTCAGCAGACTGTCTCTCCTTTTATGGTAAAGTCAACTGGACAGCATACTGTGTCGTCTGATCTTTACCCAAAGTAAAAATACTTTGTCTGGAAGTTTTCATATGCCAACTGCTGTCTTGTACGCTTTGTCGAGACTACTCAGCAGCTTCATCTTGAAGTTGTTCCCGAAGGTCTTCTAGATCCTTCTCTTTACTGAGTTGCGTTTTGTCCAAAGCGACAGCGTTTCAACAAACACGGGCCGAGTTGTACTGAGTTGTTTGACTTGGGCCTTGTCTTCCGTATTGGGCTTGGGCCTTTTAATTCTTGTGTCTTATAAACAATTTTAACTCAACATTGAACAAACACATTAGTAGAATAAATCAAAGCATTTAAACTTAGTTTGTTTAGAATATGTATATCAATTATACTTAAACAATTTTGTCAAATCAAAATTATGTGGAAAGGTGTTTCAACATGAGTAACCCCACGGCTGAGGGTAGCCGCCGCGGTTGGAGTAGCCGGGATGGCGCTGATTTCCGCGATAGGTATTTCTGCCGCGGTAGTGATGGCTACCGCTTTGCCTGCCGCCGCGGTTGAAATTGTTAGGACGGTTAATAGCCGAGCGTCCAGGTGGGAACTGTGTCGGGACAGGATCGGCGGTGGCTGCAGTGAGAGCGACAGTGTCCTGTGGTGGGGCGGTTTTCCGGGCACGAGCCGTTTCCTCTAGGATGAGCATGGAGTGGGATTTCTGAAATGAGGGAAGAGGATCACCGTGTCTGATTTGAGTGCCCACAATATCATAAGCGTCAGACAGTCCAGAAATAAGTTGGAGGACCATTTGATCATTTCTCACAGGACAGTCTACACTTGACAGTTGATCAGATAGGGACTTGAGTGTTGAAACACCTTTCCACATGATTTTGATTTGACAAAATTATTTAAGTAATGATAAAAATATTCTAACACGTTAAATTTAAATGCTTTGATTTATTACACTAATGTGTTTGTTCAATGTTGAGTTTAATTGTTTATAAGACATTAAGATTAAAAAGCCCAAAGGCCCATAAAGTGGAAGTTAAGCCCAAGTCAACACATCAAGACCATTCGGCCCAAGGGTTCAAAACGAAGCCGTATCAAGTAAAACGACAACTCAGCGAAAGAAGGATCGAGAAGCCTTCGAAGCAAAAGCTTCAAGAGGAAGCTGCTGAGTTGGACGACAATGCAGTCTGGACAGCGGCAGACAATGTTCAACTTCTAGACAAAGTATTTCTACTTTGGGAAAAGTTCAGAAGGCGCAGGAAGCTGTCTTGTGGACTTTTCCTTAAATGTCTAAACATTGTGCCGAGGACTGACGAAGGCAGAAGATGCAAGAATCCTATTGGCCAACGACGCTGAGCACGCCCAGAGTGACAATGATAGGAAGCTGTTTCCCTCCAACGGTTATTTCGAAATTCGAAATGACCAGGTGCCTCAAGTGTCACTATATAAAGGCCATCCATTTGCTTTAATCGACGCAGATCTTCAATTAGTCGAAACGCTGACCAAATTCATACTTGAAGTTTCTGTGAGAAAAGCAAAGCAAATACCTTACACCAATTTCTATATTATTGTGTAAAAGTCTAGAGTGATTTTCAATCATCTAAAGTGTCTTAACAATTGTTGTTTAGGACAAACACTTTATCATTTCTAGAAGAATAGAAAGGAGAGGCTGAGTACTCGGTTATAGTACTCAGCGTAGATATAGGAGTGAGTAAAGGTATAGAGGAAGGTACTCTTCTTATACTCAGCTTCTATTTGTAAAAGGTTTCGTGCTCTACCTTTAAAGAGCTCAGTAGAGAATTCAAAAAGCTTGGAACGAGTTTCGGGGACTGGACGTAGGCGGAGAGGCCGAACCAGGATAAGTCTGCTGAGTAATATCTTTCTAACCCTTAAACTCCTTTAATATATATTGCTTGCTATAAAACTGACTAAGTAAAGAACTCACGCTGAGTTAAGTCTACTAAGAAGCTGAGTTCAGGAATAGACTCTAAGTGCTATTTCCTGACTCAAGTAAAGAAGCAGACTTAGTCACAAGTTGACTAAGCTTGTGTCTTGAATCTACTTAGTGATGTTGTGTAAAACTTTTCATAAGAAAAGAAGTCAGCCTCAACGGATAAATTTTTAAATAGTTCCTATCCCCCCCTTGGAACTAACTTGTCACGTTATAAGGGACCAACATTGAGGTTTTGACAATATGAGGAGATGTCAGAGAAGTTGTCGAGTTTGATTTTGGAGAACTCCTGTTGAAGGAATAAGGCCCAAAAATGCTTGTTGTCAAAGAAAATTTCTTGTAGATGGGTCCAGGCTAAAGCTGCAGTGGAATCAGACTCAATAACTGTGTGTAAGAGGTCAATTGAAATGGTGCTATAGATCCATTGTAGGACCACAACATCAATACGGGACCAGAGATCGGGGTTGGAGTGGTATAGGGCGGTAGGAGTGGGAGGAGGGATGATGTGATCGAGGACTTGGAATGCTTTGGCGTGTAGTTTGAATAGGGTGGACCAGGCGGGATAATGACCTTTTTCGATGTCAAGGGTTATTTTGATGAATGTAGAGATGTTGGATACGGCAAGGGAGGGATGGGTTGTTACTGTGGTTTCGGTATTGTTGGTGTGAGAATTGACAGTGTTCGTGTTGTTTGGTCCGGTGGAGGAATTGTTGGAGTTGTTGGAAGTGTTGGTCATGGCTGCCTTGTGGGAATCGATCGGTGTGCCAGGTTTGCGGAAGGGAGGGATCAATATTTAATTTGGGAAGAGAGAGATAGGTCGGTGTTTAATCGGCTGGTTTTAGGGTTAGGGAAGGAGGTGTCGGGCGGCGGCGTTAATGGCAGCCGCGGTGGTGGTGAGCAATAGAGTAAGGTCGAGAATTCGGGAGAAGGAGATAGAATTAGGGTTAGGAAAACGAGTTACGCTCTGATACCATGTAACAAATTGGATTCTTCCGTAATTGTTATTGATGACAATTTGTCTATTTATACAAAAGTACAGTTTATGTTGAGTTCAATGACTAATCTAGATACAGGCCTAGATATGAGGAACTAACTGTGTGATACAAGGTTATCTACTTAATATATTCTCTAATATCGTCCACGTCTCACCTACACACAATCATTAAAATTCAAAAATCGTCAGTCCAATGGCCAAATTGATCCACCAGTCTTCGGGTTTGAGTAAAAACTCCATTTGGTATGACTTTTGGTGGATCAATTAACCAAAATAAATAAGGTGAAGTTTAAGTATGTGCTATTTTGACGTTATTCTGTTAAAAAACACTTAGAAAAACCTAAAAACTATAAAAACACGCTAAAGTAAGTGTGAAAACTAAATAACTGAACAATTAGATAAAAGTGCAAGAAATGCTTGCTTATTTGCTAAATTTAAAGTAAAACTACCCTAAAAATCGTACCAAAAGATAGGGCTTTTTGACCCCTATTAGTTGTGTAAACAAAAATGAAACTAGTTTGCATGCTCTTAGAGAATCTTGGAAAAATGGGAGACCTGACCTAAGTGAAAATAGTGAAAGGTACATTGGATCTATGCTTATAGTATCGTTCATTAGGAAGAAGTTTACTTTTTCACTAGCTATTTGGAAGGACCTTTCCATGGATTGAGTATGCCTTTAACGATACCAGAAGCTATTTGGGAGGACCTTTCCATGGATTTCGTATTGGGACTACTGAGGACACAACGTGGTATGGATTCCATTTTCGTAGTAGTGGATCGGTTGTCCAAGATGGCACACTTCATCCCTTGCTGTAAGACCTATGATGTGGCGGCCATTGCGAAGTTATTCTTTTGTGAGGTGGTGAGGCTACATGGAATCCCAAAGAGCGTTGTGTCGGATAGAGACACCAAGTTTGTGAGTCATTTTTGGCATACTTTATGGACGATCCTCGGGGCTATGTCGAAGTTTAGTACAATCGCCCACCTCCAAATGGATGGGAAAACCAAGAGTGCCAACTAAACTTTGGGAAACATGTTGAGAAATAAGTGTAGCAACAAGCCTAAAATGTGGGACTATGTGATCATTCAAGCCGAATTTGCATATAACTCAGACGAGAGCTCCACTACAGGAAAGTCACCCTTCGAACTCGTGTATATTAAGGTCCCCAATCTCCCACTCGACTTGAGTAACATTCCAAAAGGGGAGATAAACAAATGTAGCCGCTCAACACTTAGCCAATACTAAATGCACCAACAAGTACGATATTGTATTGAGGAGAAAAATAGTAAAGTTAAGGCTAAAGTGGATGGCATCGAAGGGATGTACAATTTGAGATCCGGGACGAGGTGATGGTTTATTTGGGGAAGGAGAGATTGATGCATGCCCCGAATAGCAAATTAAGGCCGAGGAAGTATGGGTCATACAATGTCAAGAAGATTAGCGACAATGCCTATCATATTGCTCTCCCTAATTAGTTTGGAAAAATGTCACATTTTTTTAATGTGCAGGATTTGAGCTTATAGAAACAGGAAGGGTCACTTCCTACTACAACGGGTGAGTCGGGGTCCAACTCTTTCGAAGAAGGGGAGAATGATGAAGACATCTCCAACACTATGATCACCAAGAGGGATGAAGAGGAGAAGGGGGCAGAAAACAAGTGGCACGTCGAGCCATATACCACACGACGTGCCACACCAAGAGCCAAGACGATTAAAGACCAGGAGCTGTCTGACACATCGTGCCACATGGCGTGCCAGAGGGCTCGACGTGCTGGAGAAGTTGCGAAGAAACGAGAAAGAACTAGAGGTCTACTCGCACGCCGTGCGAGTCATATGGCACAGTGTGAGCTTATTTGAGTTGACTTCTCCACCAAGTTCTTCTTCGGGGGGGACAAGGCCTGCCACCCGCTTATTATTGTTTTGCCCTTTGTTTATTACTATTATGACATTCCTCATTTTTATACCATTACCTTTATCCTTCATTCTTCCTATTTTATCCCCATTACCGTTGTTTATGTTGTAGCCCTAATTAGGCATTTTAGTCTTTTCATTTAAGTTAATAGAGGGTATATATACTCCTTAATTTGTAAGAAAACCTAATTTTATCATATTCAAACATTAGCCAGCCTTCTTGAGAGTATTTGGTTTTATTGAAATTTGGGATTATTCATCCTTCTAGTTTTAGCTAGAGAAATTGGAAATTTTATTGGTTTAAGATTAAAACCTCCATTTCGATTTTATCTACATCATATCATCTCTCACATGCTTGATTTTTCCTATACATCATGCTTATGCCATGTCAATTGTATAGTACGTTTATCATTAATTTTGTATGTAGCAGGTTCAATTTAGGCAAAATATATGTGTATGATAGGTAAATGCAAAAGTTTAAGGTACGAAAACAACAAACGTGTCAAGTTTGAGGGCTTAATTATGTATTAAGCCCAGAAATAAATAAAAGTAACTTATCCTATAATTCGCTTCTTTAAGGCCCTATATTAAATTTGAATGTCTCAGGAGAAATTTGAATTTAACTTGATCATGTCAAAACATTTCTCTAATTACAAAATTTACTTCATTATGATGGGATACTAAGGCCCTGTTTGGGAATTAGCTGTTAGCTGTTAGCTGATTACATTAGCTGATTTGACTAGATGTTTGTGTAGACCTGTTTGGTAAAAATTAGCTGATTGATAATAACGGTTTGTGCAAAAAGACGAATAAGAGCATTAATTTTGGCGCAGGAGAAGAGGGAGTCTATCTATTAGGATTAAAGAGTCCATTAATTTTAATATTTCAAAACGTTAATTGAAAAAGCTCATTTTAAGAGCTTTTTCTAAATTGGCGTTTTCATCCCAAAACTCTCTCCCAAACCTCTCTCCACCAAACACTCCAATCAGCGGTTTCAGTGGTCAAACCTCTAAAATTGGTCAAAACCGCTCTTTTTATCCAAAACGCTCTTTACCAAACATGGCCTAAAACATTACTTTGCATTTCTAAAGTTTAAACTAGTCTAAATTGCTTTTCAGTTTATTATTTTTGTTAATAATAATAATAAAAACTTTGAAACCAGAATCCCATGAAAGTTAAAAATAAAATAAAATAGAACCACAATAAAAAAAAAACTTATTTTAAACGTAATTAACACATTATCATATATAGGTTTGTGTTTTGTTTTTCGGAAAAACCAGAAAACCTACATCTGTCTTAAAAATGTTAGAAGTGATTAAACAGAAAAACGAATATATAAATGTGTACGAATAATAAAACTGGAATCAAAAGAACATAGTTAGATAAATCCGATACACAGTGATGAAGGGGGGGCGATTTTGCACGTGCGTTCGTAAAAAAAAATTTCTACTAAATCGAACTTGCTTAATTTTTTTGGTATACATGCGTGTTATAATTTGAATGGTCAATAACCAAATTTTAAGTATTAGTGTACAATTTCTCAAAATTAAGTTAGATTTCGTTTAAGAGTCCTAACATGTAAAAAAAATTGGATTTAGAGAGGCTCGAACAAGTAAAAAAAATTAAAAATGTTGATTTGAGAGGACCTATCAGGCTAAAAAATTAATAATTTGGATTTAAGTAGGACCTAACAGGCCAATAAAAATTAGAAATTTGGATTTAGGGAGATCTAACAGGAAAAAAAATTAGAAATTTGGATTTAGAGAGACATAACATGCCAATAAAAAATTAGAAATTTTGATTTAGAGATGCCTATCATGCCCAAAAAAATTAGAAATTTGGATTTAGGGAGTATCTAATAAGCCCAAAATATTGAAATTTTAAATTTTGGACAAGCTAAACACTTAATGGGCCATTTTGGGGGAGGCTAATTCAACATCCCGGTAATTTTTTTCAGACAGGGGAGCCGAGACTACCCGAGGTTAAGGTTGTTCCGGCAGCCGGAGGGGCCGAGCCCCCTGTCTACGCCCCTGCCGATGCATGTATTAGCAGTCTTCTTAAGACAGATTTATTGACGACCGTTTCCAAAGATACAACATATTACATAAGTGATCTCTTACCGTGCATAAATTCGTTATCACCAAAGCAGAAAAACATGAACAATATAAACGTACATAGAGTAGATAATTTCAGAGAGTATTTTGTTTTCCAGTATCTGAAATTTGACAGCTCCATTATGTGTAAATAGAACTTGAATGGACATATCTGTCCACGAATGAACACAACTATTCACAAACGGACACGATTATTCACAGACAGACACGAATATTCACGAACGAATACGACTGTGAATAAAAGAGAGGTATCTGTTTGAATTTAAATTAATTTCATTTATATATGTATATTTTCCAACAATTTTTCTATATTAAATTTATTTTATATTCCTTTAAAAAAATATGTTATGTTATTATTTTTACGTAGTATAATAGATATTTTAATGGCATTATACAATAATTTGTTTATTAATAAATAAAAAATAAAAAATACAAATCCAATTAATCTCCAACTAATCTCTGATTAATCTTCAAGGATCCGATTCGCCTGACTAGCGCCTAACGTTTTACAATCTTTGTTATTTCTATTATGGATGCAATAAAAATAATAATGATATCAAATGGATGGTGTTAACCGTATTGTTATAAATCAAATGGATGGTATTAAATGTATTATCGTCAGAAAACGGCAAAACATTTACTTTTTTTTTCAGTTGGAAAACCAATAAATATTAATTTAACATTCATAAATATCAGAAACACTCCTAGCAATCAAGGGTGGAGCCAGGGGGTAAGGGAGGGTCTCCCGACCCTCCGACCATCCGGAACACCCTTGACGAGCAGTGGTTCAGTCCTGAGCAGCCCCAAAATAGTTAAAATTAATACTTATAATGTAGAATGTGATTATATGACATAAAACCAAGTTTGCATAGTTGGTTGTAGTGATAATTAAAGGAATCTCTACCTCCAACTGCTCTTTATGTTTGAATCTCACTATCTTCACTTTTTATCTCATTTTAATTTTTTCCCTTAAACCTCATTTTCCTTTAAAAACATCAATATTAAGTATCATTTTTAATCATTATTAACCTCATTCTCCTTTATTATTTTTAATTGTATTTTTTTAGTTACAAAATTCATAACCGAGAAGACAATTTGATGAATAATTTCTCCAATTGACCAAACTTGTCAACGTTAGGGATAAAATTGCTTTTGGCTGCCAACGTTAAGGGTAAAATTACATCATTTTAGACGTTATGGATAGAATTGTTCTTAGGTGTAAACATTAGAGTATTTTTGCAACTTATCCTTACTTTATATTGAATCTCAATTGTTTTTTGCCTTAATGTTTCTAATTATGATCAAATTTACCGTTATATTATAAAAAATTTGAAAATTTTGATTTGACTATTATGAATCAAAGCCTTAAATCATTATTAAGAAAAAAAAAATCTTAATGCAATGGAACCCCTCCGGACTTTGAGCTATAAGTCATTATTAAGAAAAAAAAAATCTTAATGCAATGGAGCCCCTCCGGACTTTGAGCTCTGGCTCCGCCACTACTAGCAATAAATCAATAAATCTTAAATTCGTAACCATTGACAATCCTATTACCATTTACATAAATTTTGAGCAGTAGGTGACAATCATAAATAGAGCAAGAAGAAGTTATGAACCCAAACCAGGGCAGGAAATTAATGGCTTTTGCTATTAATAGCAACAAGTGGAGTAGTACTACATAAGATCATTTCGTCTTTAATATAGTAATTAACTTTCAAGCATCCTATTTGTGGAATAACTACACAACACGTCTTTCATCATCTCTCCATCCATTTTTAACTTCCACATCTCACTATTACATTTATTAGTCATATATAAGGGAAAAGTAAAAAAAAAAAAAAAATAATATAAGAAAAAAATAAAATAAAATGTTTGTGTTTGTCGAATTCGCAAAAAGAGGTATTGGATTTAAAAGTTTACGAATAAAAGTTTGTGGTATATTTTTTTTACAAAACAAATTATTACAATTACACAGTTAAGTTCTTATTACAACCAAATACATTTTTATCTTCAAAAAAATTATTCTTACATATCGGCAAAATATAACTCCCTAAAAAAACTTCTTACATCGAAACAATAAATAATATCGTGGAATTTTACGTGTTTTACTAATCTAACAGTTTATGAATTAAATTGATATTTATTTTCATTTTACACGGTTACAATTTGATTTTGAGATTTGTGTTTTGTCAATATATAAATGTAATTGAAAAAAAAAATTAAAAAATGTTCTTATTGTCATCGATTACTTAAAAGTTTAATTTTAAATACTTTGTTTTGTAAAAAAAACATATCACATACCTCTATTTGCAAACTTTTAAACCACGGACATCTATTTGCAAATTAGGTAAATCACGAGCATTTTTTCATACTTTGCCCTATACATAATTTGAATAACTCTAGGATAAATAATTTATTAGTCCCGCAGTTTTATGTAACATATTATTTAATCCTTTATTTGAAAAACACATTGGCCTGTTTAACAAATAGTTATTAGCTGTTAGCTGATAGTTGATTACATTAGCTGTTTTTTTTTTGAGAAAAAATTACATTAGCTGTTAGCTGATTACTTTTTTATTAGCTGATTTGACTAGCTGATTGTGTAAACTTGTTTAGTACTACATTCGTTCCATATTATAAGTCATTCTAGAGATTTTCAAACAAGTTAAGAAATACAATTAATGTAGAGCATAACTAATGAATTTACATTGGTTAACTTAAAAAAATTATCTCTCATGTAATGGCTGGGCAATAAGCATTAGAATGTTAAAAAACACATAGATTAAACAAAAAATTTAATGTTTGGATCAAAAAACTAAACTAAAAATTCTTCAAAAACCAAAACCACTTATATTTTGGGAATTTAACTTTCTAAAACGACTTATATTATGGGACGGAGGGAGTGAAACTTAGCTGATTGTTAATAGGTGTTTGTGTAAAATGACAAATAAGGACATGATAAAGTCCTTATTTAGAGTTAGATTAGTTGGTGATAAATAGGGGTAAAAGTGTCATTCAAAAGTGATGAAACAATAAGCTAATTGAAAAGGCTCATAAAATGAGTATTTTCAAAATTAGCTTATTGGACCCAATAAGCTCTTTCAAACATTTCTCCATTAAACACCACTATTACAGGTTTGACCAGTCAAAACCTCTAAAATGGCTCAAACCTCTAATTTTCTCTCAAAAAGCTCTTTACCAAACATGACCATTATAAGATTCTTATATTGCGATACAAAATGACTATGTTACTCTATTATTTTATGTCTATCTATTTATGCCTAATATAACGGTTGAAATTCTAAAAAAAAATAGATAGAATGACCAAAAAGTTAACAGTGACAAAAGATAAAGACTTTATAATGTGTTTTCCATAATAAGGGAACTAAATAGTGTGTTACGTAAAAAGGTGGGGACTAATAAATTATTTACCCTTAAATCTAATGCAATTGAAAAAAAAATTCTCCCGTCATCGTTTAATCAACATAAAGATACATTATGACTTCTATAATATTTCTAAAATTGTTTTTTCTCTCTTGATGGGTAGTTGTCGCTTGTCTAACCTATATGAGTTGATATAAGACAAATATAATTGTGCCACGTGGTATTGTAGAAGACCGAACCTACTCTCAAAAGATAGAATATGTAGTGTCTTTTCAACCAATACAACAAAACAACTACATAATCGAAGTTTGACTCGAAAAACCTTACTAGACCCAGTGATGGATCCAACAGTTTCCACAAGCACACCCGATCCCGGGATTCACGGGCCAAGTAGTCTTAAGGGATATCAGATTCCGATATCTGGGTCCACTCCATACTATCAACAAGAAACACGTGGTTCATGCCACTCCACAATTTGTAACCGTCTTATACTGTTAGGGATTATAGCCAGTTAATAAACTGTAGCGCAGCGGAATTGCGGTTTAAAATTTATTTCTAATCCCTTTGAGTTCGATCTTTGTCCGTTAACCATTGATTGAATAAAACCTTTTGATCCGTTTAAGGATATAAACATACCCGGACTGTCTCTTCTAGAGACGGCTGAAGAATCCATAAGGTAGTAAGATCTCCGTAGTCAGGTGCACGAACAGCTATTGAGCCAGAACCGGTGCTAGCCGAAGAACGAAGAAGAACTGGAGAGATTTCGTAATTAGCCAAGAAAATCTTCACAATTGAAGTTGGGGCCGCCAATTTCAGTGCTCCTCCTTTTCAATTTTTTTTTTTGGCCGAATGTATATGTAGGTAAGATAAGGTTTAGAGTGTTTTAATTTATATATATAGTGTATTCCTAAACCAAAGGTTTAGGGTTAATTGGTTAATTACAAAACTAATCCAATCCTAATCTAATTACATAAATAAATACCAATAATATTTATTCTATGCAATTAGTTGTGATTAGATTAAATTTAATTACCCCAATTAAATGAATAACACTAATTAATAAATTGACGTATTAATCTAATTAATTATTCACTGAATGCAATTTCATTAATTTACAAATTAATTAATTACATCCCGTAAACTAATTAATCAATTAAATACCCAACACTTAAAACCATTAATCAATTACCTTGATACAAAGTACCAATTAATCAATTAATTAACCACCAATTAATTACCTTGACATTTTACTGTCAATCAATTAATTAATTTCATCTCTCCAATGTACCGTTCTATAAGTTCTAACTCAGATGTTCGATGTGCACGATCCTATGGGGCTGTCCTTAGTTAGCAGTGGGCTCACGGCCCACAGACAGTAAGTGGGTTCTAGCAAACCATTACTGTCCCTAACCAAGACAGAGTTTCAGCAGTCTAAAGATGCAGAGACCCTGTAGTTATCTCTTAACTTCTTTTACCATTTGATATCAATATTATAAACTAAAGGCATGGCGGCTGTCATCCTCTCTGCTGTTTATGATATTTCTTGATCTTGAGTAGATTAATGAATCAGATAAGTAAACTACTTATCAGGGTGTGGCCACACACTTATCAATCTCACTCATCAAGTGGCCTGTGATATCATCTCACTATTATGTGAGTGGTAATTCCATCACTTCACTATCAATGCCAATGTGTTCACCTCTTTACCCAATCATACCCGTATTTGGCATCCTGTTACAGACCTGTTAGGCGTATGTCAAAGTGAACCGGATCCCACATTGATATTATAATGAAATCTGGTCTGAAGACAGTTAGAGACCTACTTAAGAAAACTAATGACACAACCACCATGTAGTTTTCTCGGACGGATCGATCCAGTCACATGTATACAGCATGTACCCATATTCACAACTGACTTATCAAGTGCTATGGCTAGTATCAATTACTACCATACAGTCATCGAATATACAAGTCTGTGGTTCTAATCATTCCCATGATAGAATAGACTTGGGATGTGGTTTTACGATTATCAATCAATGGATTCTCTATTCATATTATAGCACAAGATATAAATGAACTAGATTAATGCCTTTATTAATGTAACACAAATAGTGTATCTATGCAAGAATAATCAAAAGCATAATATAATATACATGAACCAATGCCTAAGAACTAGGGCACACCAACATATACAACTCAACATCAGTATAAATAGAGTAAACTCAGCTCGAGGTACATATTCATTCATTTTTACATTAAGCTTACATTACAACTTTGTCTACGGATTGTGATTATCTTCCAATCTTTTTGACAAACTAGTTTAAGCATTAGAGTGGATTCGCTATATAAACGGTTTTCCTTTTCACTTGCAAGTTGACACGTAAATTTTCAGAACAAGCACGCAAAACACAAGTAAGCATGCTTTTGAGCATATTCAATAGATTCTAGATTTTGCAAAGCACAAGTAAGCATACAAAACACAGAGTAAATACTCATACCAACTGAAGCTTTTCGTTAAGGAATAAGGATGAATTAGATTTAATTGTTGAGTTTTGCAAAAGTTAGGGATATTTTGTTAATTTAAGAAGAATATAGGCTAATTGATTTTGACTACTGGTGGTGAAATGGGTTTTATACCTTTAAAATAAAACTGAAGAATATATTAATATTTTTTATTACTTAACAGTGGGGGAAAAATAAAATAAAATAGGAGGATGAATCTAGTATTTGATGGTTATAAAACTCAAGAACGTTGTAATCTAATTTTAAAATATAGAAACCAACTAGTATATTTTATTATAACTCAAATTAAATAAATTGTTTTCTTCAATTAATTACTCCCTCTACTTCATTTCAATGACGTTAACTCTTTTACAAAAAAAAATATTAAAAAACTTAGAAATGGAAAATTGTGGGTTACAATTACAACCTACTCTTTGCAAAAACAACAATAAAAAAAAAACTTATTAAATAGTCTAAAAATAGTTAAGTTACCATATTATTCTCATGCCATTAATACTTAAATATCTCTACAAAAGAAGTTCCTTTTAATATAATAAAGTCGAAAAAGAAAAGACTTTAATGAATTTATTATTATTATTCTTATTAGAAGAAACTATTAAAGTTTGTTTAATTTAGCTGGTAGTTTTTGTTGTTAATTGTTGTATGAATAAATGGAGTAACGAGTATTGACCCATTTATTGATCTATTTATGGCATGCACATAACATAATCAGTTTAGAGTTAGAGTTTAACCTAGCTATAAATAGATAGTTGAGTAGACTAAACCTAACACATTGAAATACACAAGAGAGACTGCATTAGGCAATCACTCTTTCTCTCTCCTAGCTATCGCCCCCTCTCTCTTTATCCTCGAGTTGCGTTCTTAGTTCGTGGAACAATGGAGATTGCTCATTCGGTGTAGCAACCTCCTAGATCGGTGATACACAGCCAATGTTAATTACTTCCACTGTTATTCAACGGATCTGCGCTACAAAAGGTAAGGTTAAATTTGTTAATTTATTTATTGATAGATCCGGGTTCATTATCCGTCCCTTAGAGGTTAGAAATCCATTTGGCTTCTCCTTTGAAGTCTTCATTGGTATTAGAGCCCTTTCAACTCCATATCCCATTTGCTAGGGACCTTTTATGCATGATTTATGATTCTATTAATTTGTTTGATTGGATGAATGCATGCTTGGTTGAGTCATGTCTCAAAACTGTGTTTTTAATGTGACTCGGGATGTTTTTATTATGTCGAAATCGCCCTGTGGGCTGCTGGAATTTTCTGACACGTTTAAGCGATTTAACACGCACCAATTAGGGTCTGTTTACTTTATAACGCATATTTCCAGTTGCCAAAACCTGAAACCGACCATACCATCGAACTTAGAGACCCCCGAAAACCCACCACTGCCAAAAGTTCGGAAGTCGGGAAGGCGGCGGGTGGCCTGCACGAGCCACCGTGCGACATTTCCCAATGTCTGCTCAGCGTCGATTTTCACCACCATGCTCGAAATAATTTTCGGGAGTTTTGTGTGTTTTTTAATTTATTTTTGAGTGCACATGATAATTGATATTTAATTAATTAGGTTTCTGTAATTGTTTTTAATATGTAAAAACTATTTTTAAATATCCAGAAAATTACTTAAACTAAAATTAAATTACAGAAAAATAAAAAACTTTCGAGATCCTAAAAATTAAATTTTCAGAGACCCATCTCTAATTAAAAGTATTTTTAATAAAAATTTATTATACTTTTTTAATTTTTAGATATTCAAAATGTGTTTTCAATATATTTTTGAACAAATGTGTAATTAAATAATTACTAGAAATAAAAAAAAATAAATAATTACTAGAAATATTTTTTTTCTAATTAATTACTTATTAATTTATGATAGATAATCAAATATTAATTTTTAAAATTTATATATCATCTGTTGCGTATAACTGTATGACTGTAGTCCGTTTATAAATATTGTGTAACCAATATAATCATACAGACACATAATCTGGAAAATTATTTTTGTCATGTTGTATGTTCCTCAAAAGAAATGGATTGAAGTTGGTTTTTTTATCCCTGAAAGATTTACTTCATGACCTAATGTTTCTCTTTACAGTCATGGTCAGCACTGTATAGACTCCAATCCTTGCTCGTTTTCCCTACCAACGTGCAAGATTGAGCTGAATGGAGTGAAACAGAAGAAGGTGTCACTTAAATAAACAGATCATCTGGAATGACATTGAGACAATTACGTGTTATTTGGAGTCGCAGCATATTCAGATGTAAGAGTGCATTTGGACAGGTGGTTTATATAGAGGGTACGATGAGTATGCCCTATTCATGCGACTCCATGAATCGTTGCAACATGAAAAGCTTAAGAGTATCTTAGATGCAATATGGAAAACTCACGAGAACAATTACAGAAAGGTTGTGCAGTTGTTCATGAGCATGCTAGGAGATAGGGGTGTTAGAGTTCCTCGAAATAGTTCGACTATAACTCTACGATCGGAAAAGATAATTTCCACGTGTGTACACCAGCACCTTGACCAGGAACATTGATAGGTACATAGTACGTGTCATGTGATATGTTCCAGTTAGAAATTCATATTTTGGAGTTTAGGTAGTGGATGTATCCAAGTGTCATATGTGAATAATATTGAAGAAGAAATATGTTTTAAAATTAAAAGGAACATCAAATATATACAAACGTCTTTTCACGAAAAGCTTCTTTTTGGAGCTTTTCATGTAAAGCTCTAGAACGCTGGTGTTTCCATAAAAAAATTTTAAACTTTATTGTTGTATAAACTTAACCAAACACTACATTGCATGTGGTTTGGAGTGAAACATTAAACGCTGCTTCGAAAAGTTGAAACAAACACCATTTTAGTTTCATTCATAGAAAAAAAAATACATATCAAGGAAAGTAATTAAAAAATTACAATCCAGTGAAAAAAATATAAAAAACCCTATTAACATGCAAAAAATAATAAAAAAACCTATTAATTAGTTTACAAAGTAGTTAAGCATTACCCTATTACCCTCTTGTAATCAATGCTTAAATATCTCCAAAAACTTTTTTCCTTTTATTATAGGGAAGAATATAAAAATAAACCTTATGGTTTGGGTCATTTTCAAACATAGACTATATGGTTTAAAAGTTGGTAAAAATGTATCTTGATGTTTATTCCGTTAGCAAACACATGCCAAATTGACTAACGCGTTAAAAAAGTCAAAAGTCAAAGGGAAAAGAGTTAATTTCATCATTATATTTATTTATTTTATAAATTAACCTTCCTTATTATCTAATTATCACAAACAAACCCCAAAATAAAAATAAAAATCAAATAAGCCATCTTCTCAATTTCTTTCTAATTTCTTATTTTTCTTCTTCTTTCCTATCTCTTCTCTTTCATCTTTGTTAAATTTTTTTCTCTCTAAAAGCGAATAAGCCATCATAGAAGAGACCACAATTATCCATACTAGGCCTATGCTCTTCCCTTAGCTTTAGCAATCGATATTCGATTACAGTATCTCTATGCATCAAATTAAAATCCACTTTCTACACTATATATAGAAATGCTAATGTTAATGAGTTGAATATGGAATTAACACAAATTCTTAATCAGTTGGAAGCAGAGAAAAAACATGGAGAAGTCAGTTCTTCTCCACGTTTTTTCTCTGCTTCCAACAGATTAAGAATTTGTGTTAATTCCATATTCAGCTCATTAACATTAGCATTTCTATATATAGTGTAGAAAGTGGATTTTAATTTGATGCATGGAGATGTTGTAACTGAATATCGATTTCTAAAGCTAAGGGGTATGGGTGATTGTGGTCTCTTCTCCGATGGCTTATTCGGTTGAGAGAAAAATTAACAAAGATGAGAGAGAAGAGAGAGAAAGAATAAGAAATTAAAGAGAAATGGAGAAGATGAATTATTTGATTTTTATTTTTTATTTTGGGCTTTATTTGTGATAATTAGAAAATAAGAATGGTTAATTTATAAAATAAAAATAAGCCATCGGAGAAAAGACCACAATTATCCATACTAGGCCTATGCTCTTCCCTTAGCTTTAGCAATCCATATTCGGTTGCAGTATCTCCATGCATCAAATTAAAATCCACTTTCTACACTATATATAGAAATGCTAATGTTAATGTTAATGAGCTGAATATGGAATTAACACAAATTCTTAATCAGTTGGAAGCAGAGAAAAACGTGGAGAAGAACTGGATTAGATTAACACAAATTCTCTACTCCATTCAAGAATTTGTCGAGTTCTTCTCCACGTTTTTTCTCTACTTCCTATAGATTAAGAATTTCTGTTAATTCCATATTCAGCTCATTAACATTAGCATTTCTATATATAGTGTAGAAAGTGATTTTAATTTAATGCATGGAGATGTTGTAACCGAATATCGATTTCTAAAGCTAAGGGGTATGGATGATTGTGGTCTCTTCTCTTATGGCTTAATCGGTTTTAGAGAGAGAAAATTAACAAAGAGGAGAGAGAAGAGAGAAAAAGAAGAAGAAATTAAAGAGAAATGGAGAAGATGACTTATTTGATTTTTATTTTTTATTTTGGGATTTGTTTGTGATAATTAGATAATAAGAATGGTTAATTTATAAAATAAAAATAAACCATCGGAGAAGAGACCACAATTATCCATACTAGGCCTATGCTCTTCTTTTAGTTTTAGCAATCGATATTCGGTTACAGTATCTCCGTGCATCAAATTAAAATCTACTTTCTACACTATATGGTTTAAATGCATTTAAAGAAAACATATATATATATATATATATATATATATAGTTTACAAAACCAAATTAATACAAATGAAGTTTAAATGGAAAATAGATAGATAATACATAATTGTTATCCATATATCCCAAAAATAATTTTAATAAATATATTACATAGCTACATATATGTATATACAAGAACAAAGGCCAAAAGGTTAAAAAAAAGGTTCAAAAATGGGCTTTTTAAATTTCCAGCAGCTTTAGCGACGGAAAAATTCGTCGCTAAACAGCTTTTAGTGACAGAAAATCGTGAATTACAGAAACAGTCCCAACAGTTCCCAGATTTATCAAAAAGCTTTAGATCTACTCTATTCAATCATTTTGGTCCCCGAACTACCCAAATCGGGTCATAGTCTATAGCGGAGCCTCCCAAAACGATGTTTTATTTTAAAACGTTAATTTAAAAAGCTTTTCTAAATTCTATATTTACAACGTTTTAATCCCGAACTACCCTTAAATCGGGTCACGGTTCGTGTTGGGACTTTAAAACGAGGTTTTTATTTTAAAACCAAAACGTTTATTTAATACGAGATGAGAATTAAATAAATACGGGAAAATAAATAAATAAAATAAATAAATAAACAAAACTAAAAATAAAATAAATAAACGAAATAAATAAATTAAACGAGTCTAGTCATCAGATAATACCTCAAGATCGGTATTGACAGTCGAAGTTAGTTGATTCCACGAGTTGTGATTTTTGGTGTTTTTGTAAAATATTTAACTTTTTGGAAATTTTCAATTTTTAGGAAAAAAAAATATTTTTCCCCAAAAATTTACTTTCTCTCTCTAAAAGAATTTTTTTTTAGAAAAAGAAGCTCCCAAAAGACCTTCCAAATGCATGGGGATCCGTGCCTTTTATAGGCACGGATCCCGAGGTTGGGCGACGCCTAACTGGCGTTGGGTGACGCCCAATCTCTGTTGGGCGCACGCCCAACGCCGTTGGGCGCTCGCCCAACACTGTCGGTCGTGCGCCCGACACTCGTCGGGCGCACGTCCCACGTCCGTTGGGCGATGCCCAACGTTCGTCGGGCGTTCGCCCAATGGGAGTTAGATCGCCGCCCAACGAGCATCGGGCGTGCGTCAAACGCTCGCTTGGATGAGCATTTGACGCGTCGAGTGCCGTGTCTGGCATTCGTGGGATGCTCGTCCGTTAGGGGGCGCTGTTAGTTGCCTGCTAACCGACACTCAATTCCCCGAGGCTTTCTTGTGATTTTTATTTTTAAACCAATGGAACCAACCGCTTTAACCGTCCGTTGTGGGTTTTCATCACAGGTCCTCCGACTCGGTGTCTACACCTGCACTGGTATCTTGTCCCTCAATCATCAGCTGATCTTCACATACCATGGAGCTAGTTTGACCAGGTCAATGTACTAGCTGGAACCCTAAACCATCATCCCCGTGATGTTTGCGCTCCTCCTGGAATACCAGACCATCTTCAGTTACCTTTTCTTTTCCATTCTGCGGATTTACGCCTTCCTCCTCCCTTCTTTTACCCAAATTTGAACCAAGCTGCGAGATGTTGCTCAGGTCAGAACCTCTCCAACCCGCCCTCTCCTGCCAGCTAGACCAATCTTTTGAGTCATGCCGTAGCCACCTCTCTCCCTTTAAGGCATTCAATCTGCGATTGGGTGCTCGGATAGATGAGTCCCACCCTCTTACAATTTCTGTTATTAGTTGTGCAAAATATTTCTCACAATGACGGTCGATGTGGCCAACTAAACCATAAATAAAGCAGAAGGTAGGAAGCCTTTCGTATTTAAAATCCCCAACCAGCCACGTTCATCCCGCTCTTCTGACCTTTTTTTGCTTTTTTCAATGACAATCTGATATCGATACATACCCGGATACAGAAATAGGTCTTATTTGTAGACCATTTGTTTTTTGGATAAAAAGACATAAAAGTGCCGATAAAGTCACCCAACGCTTTACCAACAACTTCTGTGAAGAAAGGAGGCGTAAGCCCGTGTACCTGAACCCATATGTTAATCAAGTGTAGTGGAATATTACTCGGATCAGCTTCTGGTGAAATTACTTATAACGCAAGCAAGTTGCTATCAAAAGTCCATGACCACCCCTCCATAACCAAATTCAGGTCGTGTTCGTGGTAGAATCTGAACAAAATCAGCTTTCCACCTAGATCAGTAATCGTAATACCCCTCCCCAGGCACCAAATACTTGTTATTCTACTTTTGAATATATTAAAATTAAATGTTCGATCTGTAACGACAGTACTGACAAGGCATAAATGATACGGATTCATTACCGGCTGGATTTCCTCTTCAGGGAACTCAAACCCGTCGTAGACGATGTGTAGGTTTTGTAGTTGATTGTCCATGGTTATCGGAACAGCCGCAACAGCCGTTCTAAGAGACGAAAAAAATGATAAACCCTAAACCCTTCACAAGGAAAGGACAGCTCTCAACAGGAGCATCAAATAGTTTGGAAAGTGTGTGTGCGAATATTGTAATATTTTCATTCATAGAAAAAAAAATACATTTTTATAAAAGTAATTAAAAATTACAATCCTTAAAAAACACAATAAAAAAACCTTTTAATTAGCCTAAAATGTTGTTAAGCACTATCATATTATTCCCTTATAATTAATACTTAAATATCTCTATAAATTTATTTCCATTTATCATATAAGGATAAAGTTAATAAAAAAACACATTTAATGATTATTATTTTTTTTATAAGAAAGTAATAGTTCCTTTCATAGAAAAAAATTAGCACATTTTAACAAAAGTAATTAAAAATTATAATCCAGAACTATATAAAAAGAGTTTCAATCTGCATCATCAAATTCATAGATCGGGATAAAGCAATAGTAGATAGTGCTTCAACTGTTTTTTGTACAACATCGAGAAACGCGCTACACCTAAAATCGACTTTAGAGTCTTTATATCTAAGAATGACTTTATGATCTTTTAATGAATCAAATCTATGTGTTGGTAGACAAACATTTTATGTGTTTCCATAAAAGAAACCCTATAATAATATAATAATCGTAAAGAGAGACAAAATAGGCACTCCCATATAACTACAAAACCACACACTCCATATAAATGAGAAACAATCATATCTAATATAGAATCGATCGATCAAAAGTTTTATTCAATAAAGATGAAAAAAAAAAGAATGGCTTATCTTTAGGCTAAAAGGAGAAAGAAATCCTGAACCTAGATGAAAGGTTTGAGAGTTCTTGGTGGCTAAAATTTTCTCATTGTTGCTTTTATGATATCAAATTACAACTTTGTTAACTTAATAATTTAATAATTTCACATTCAATGATTATCGAGAAGGGTAAAACGTTCAATATGAAAATTCAATTATAATAATGAAATAGAGTAAAGTTTATAGGTACAAAATGGTTAGAAAAGTGACATATAATGATAACATCAGTTGCATCATCTATATAAGGTGAAATTTTATATATATATATATATATAAACATCGGTAAATGTGAGTGTAATGTTTAAAAATCGAGCGAGATTTTCTTACTGTATGAGATAAAACAGAAATGAATATCAAGGAAGGACTAGGGATCGACGACCCTATTCTGATTCTAAAGTTAGCAGAGTATATGAAAGGGAGTATAAAGCAATTTAATATAAATTACACATAATTTTTTTTATATGTACCTTATCTATATGAACTCCGCCTGTGAGGGTCACTTGGTGGCCTTTACAGCCGGTCCCAAGCCCGGACAAAGGAGGAGGGTTGCGGTAGGTTTGTGGCGGCCAGCGTAAAACTTAGCCACATCTTATGACATGAACCATAATATAAATACCGTTGGGGCGTTCCCTACTCAGCGACGCGCTGCACTTCCTAGACCCGGGTGTAGTGATAAATGTGCAAGGGTTGCTAGGTCGTCGCCCCGAAGCGGCGCGCCACCCCAGGACCCGGGGGTGGTGTCAAATATGCAAGGGTTGCGGGTAAATAAGCTAGTCCACGGTAATGGTAGGGGTAGGGGTAAGGGTAGTAGGTTACGCTTTGGGACATGGAACATAGGTTCTTTGACGGGAAGATTAGCTGAAATTGTAGATGTTATGAAGAGGAGGAGAATAAATATATTATGCCTACAAGAAACCAAGTGGGTTGGAGCCAAGGCTAGAGAGATATCTCCTTGGGGTTATAAGCTTTGGTACTCAGGAAAGGATAAGGGTAGAAATGGAGTAGGTATTCTTATTGATAGGGAGTATATTGATGAGGTAGTAGCGGTGTCTAGGAAGAGCGATAGAATTATGAGTGTTAAGCTAGTGATAGGGGATGAGGTTGTGAATGTCATTAGTGCATATGCGCCACAAATAGGATTAGATGTGTCTATAAGACAAGCTTTTTGGGATGACTTAGAGGAAGTGGTGCAACAGGTTCCTAGGGATGAAAAAATGGTACTAGGGGGTGATCTCAATGGACACGTGGGTTCTAGGCGAGATGGGTTTGAGAGTGTTCATGGAGGGTATGGTTTTGGAGATAAGAATGAAGCAGGAAATGATATTTTGGAATTCGCATCAGCCTATGACTTGAGTATCATGAACACATGGTTTATGAAGAGAACATCCCACTTAGTGACTTATCGGAGTGGCGGTAATGCGAGCCAAATTGACTTCTTCTTAGTAAGGAGTGCTTGGAGAAAGAGTTATATTGATTGTAAGGTGATCCCTGGTGAGAGTACGACAACCCAACATAGAGTAGTGGTGCTAGATTTTCGAAGTAGGAAATGTATAAGAAAACAAACACCTCAAGTAGAGACTAAGATTAAGTGGTGGAAATTGCAAGGGGAGAATCAACAAAAATTTGTGGATGAGATGACCAAAAAAGATATTTGGACTTGCAATATGGATTCAGATATAGATTCAATATGGAATAAGATGGAGCATAGTATAAGGGAAGTAGCGAAGGAAGTTCTAGGGGAATCTAAAGGTAGCATGCCACCGGGTAAGGACACATCTTGGTGGACAGAAGAAGTACGACAAGCAGTAAAGAGTAAGAGAGAATCCTATAAACTATTGGGGAAATGTAGGAGTGACGAGAACTACGAAAAATACAAAGAGGCTAAAAGGGAAGTAAAGAAGGTCATACGAGATGCTAGAGCAAAGGTGAATCGGGATCTGTATACAAGATTGGATACGAAAGAAGGGGAAAGAGACATATATAGAATTGCTCGGATGAGAGATAGGAAGACGCGAGATCTCGGAAAAGTTAAATGTGTGAAGGATGTGGACCAGAAAGTCCTAGTTGGAGATAAGGATATCAAGGAACGATGGAGGTCCTATTTTGATGACTTATTTAATGGAGATCGCCAACAAGATGTTGGAGATATAAGTATCCATCACGATATGATAAATCATGAATGCCTGCGGAGAATTCAAAAGGGTGAAGTCAAAATGGCATTAAGTAAGATGAAGTTGAAGAAAGCAGTAGGACCTGATGGCATCCCTATTGAGATTTGGAGATGTTTGGGAGAAAGAGGAATCGAATGGTTGACGACGTTCTTCAACAAAATTTGGAGAAACAATAAGATGCCATCAGAATGGAGGAAAAGTACCTTAATCCCTTTGTATAAGAACAAAGGCGATGTCCAAGATTGTGCCAACTATCGGGGAATCAAATTAATGAGCCACACTATGAAACTTTGGGAGCGAGTGATTGAACAAAGGCTAAGGAGGACGGTGAAGATCTCGGAAAACCAGTTTGGCTTTATGCCGGGAAGATCAACTATGGAAGCCATCCATCTAATGAGACAATTAATGGAGCACTATCGAAATAAGAAGAAAGACTTGCATATGGTTTTCATTGACTTGGAGAAAGCATATGATAAGGTACCAAGGGAAGTACTTTGGTGGGCCTTGATAAGGAAAGGCATTTCGCGGAAATATATTGACATCATAAAGGACATGTATGAGGGAGTATGCACGAGTGTACGTACTAGTGTTGGGAAAACTGAAGAGTTTCCTATTACGATTGGAGTGCATCAAGGTTCCGCACTAAGCCCATTTCTTTTTGCCATCGTTATGGATGAACTAACAAGTTCACTTCAAGATGGTATACCATGGTGCATGCTGTTTGCAGATGATATTGTGTTGGTTGATGAGACGAAAGAAGGAGTGGAGATGAAGTTGGAACTATGGAGGCAAACTCTAGAATCTAGAGGCTTTAAGTTGAGTCGAAGTAAGACAGAATATTTGGAGTGTAAGTTTAGCGGCCGTAGGAGTAGGGAGGCAGGGACAATCACCCTAGATGGGAGAGTTGTTCAGGCCTCGGATTGCTTCCGGTATTTAGGATCTATTATCCAAACGGATGGAGAAGTAGATGGAGATGTTGCCCATAGGATTAAAGCTGGTTGGTCGAAGTGGAAGAGTGCTACGGGTTTCCTTTGTGATCCCGGCATGCCTAATAGATTGAAGGGAAAATTCTACCGGAAGGCAATTAGACCAGCATTGTTATATGGTACGGAGTGTTGGGCAGTGAAACACTGCCACATCCATAAGATGTCGGTGGCGGAGATGCGTATGTTGAGATGGATGTGTGGTCACACGAGAAAGGACCGGGTGCGTAATGAAATAATTAGGACAAAAGTAGGGGTTACATCTATTGAGAATAAAATGAGAGAAAACCGACTAAGGTGGTTTGGCCATGTGAGACGTAGAGCGCTTGATGCGCCGGTTAGGAGAACCGAAGAGTGGCAAAGGGATGTAGTGGTGAGGGGTAGGGGAAGACCTAAGCAAACTTGGAGGAGGGTGATCGAGAGTGATATGAGTTTATTGGGAATTGAGGAAATTATTGTAGTGGATAGGACGGAGTGGAGGGAGTGAATCTGTGTCGCTGACACGACTTGATTTTCACGGTTTTATATGATGGTTCATGTTAGCCGACCCCGAATCATTTCGGGACTAAGGCTTTGTTGTTGTTGTTGTTGTTGTTGTACCTTATCTATATGACATCACGTTCTATATATAGGGTGTTAGGGATAGTTCTAGTAGTTAGTTAGAATGTACGCCTTAGCTCCTCTAGAGGATAGGTGTCAACCTTAAAATGGTGGATCTCCACTATAATAAGGACATTTTGCATTGTTGAAAATTTTTCTCTTTTGATTCTAAGCGTAGAATTAGGGAATTATTCCGGTGTGATTTCAAAAATCCCCCCCATTAGTCCACGTGTCTTTACAGTTTGTTCAAGACCTGACCGTATTAAATCAGGAAAATTCTTCGCTCTTCGGGTGGTAAGCTCATTGGATAAATCCTTGCTATAGCCTCCATCGCCCCATCGACATTCAAATCGACTCCCTCCCCACCACCCCTTCTTCGCTCTTCTCTCAACTGATCTCACCAAACTGAAGCTCCTCCTTTTAATCGATAAACAACTAACCAAACTTTCCTCTATTCCAGAATATCTGCATACTCAAATAAATGTTCTACATTCGACAACTAATCTAAAAACCCCTTAATGTCTAATTCACACATAAAAGAAGGCAAGTCTACATTGAGCTTAAAAGCATCATCCCTATCAAAGTTACCCGCATATGCATTTCTAGCATACTCAACATCACCATATGGATTTCTCCAAACCAACCCAACATTTCCATCATTATCATAACTGATCAACATTCCCAACATCATTAGCATAATCATCACTATCACTTTCGTCATTATATACTAGCACAAAGTTAGGTATTCTTACCTTATGTAGCATTAGGATGCTTTGATGTTCGTTTGGCGGCACCAGATTCCTCCTCGATGAGCGGTGGTTGTTTGGGTTGTGGAATCAGAATATCCTCGTTTCTTCTATGGTGACCTCCCAAGGGTTGTTGGATGGTGTTTTAGACTTCTATCTAAAATCTCTCCAAACTTGCTCTCCTTTCCTCGGCAAACACTCAATGTTGCTCTTTCATTTCGACTCTAAATTCATCCATCTTTTTTTATACTGTGCTTCCATTTCTTCTCGTGGTAATCTCAGTTGAACCATTGCCGAAGAAGTCTCGTGTTAGGAAAACGATTGGCTTTGATACCAACTGACATAGATCGTGATGATAATGGAGGTTTTGATTGTAAACCAACAAAGATAATACTCTTTTCTATCTTAACTAGAATGAAATAGTCATATTCAAAGTATGAACCTTAGCTCCAATGGAGAAAATAAGTTTTGAATGATGAAGAGTTATCTTCCTTACAAAAACATTAGGTTTATATACCTTGAGAACCATAGGTGAGAAAAGACCTAATACCCCATTTTGTACTACTAACATCATCTAAACAATAGGGGTAAATTGGCTTATAATAATATAATGGAAAAGTAGAAATCAAAGCTAAGTGGCAAAACATCAAATACATAACAACAAATAAATAATTACCAGGTGTGCAGGGATGGCATGTCAGGTTCTGCAACTTGCTGGCGAAGTAATTTCACACGGCATGTGACTTAAGGGACACATTGTGTGGGCTCCAATTCATCCTAAATTGGAGTTGGCTAAGAACATGTCATACGATGTGTTAAAATAGGGACACATGTGAATTAGCCCAAAAGAAGCAGAAACTTCCCAAAATTCCCACACGATGGAGAGGTCACATGTCATGTGACCTTCCTTCCCCTGTTTTGGAGCTCTTTTGACTTCTCAAGCTTTCCCTGGTTCCTTCATGTTGATGCCCTCATCACTTCCATTTTAGCTTTCAAATTTAGACTTAAGCAATATGTCTCTCTCACGAGGCTGATGTCTGGTAGAACATGCGATATGATTTTGAAGTTTTGCAAGCTTGATGGTCTATTCCAATGCATCCAATTTCTCTTAAAATTATGCCATTACAATCGTGTTTATGTTTGTAGCCTCCTTAATAGTTCTGATATTGTAGAGGAATTGTTTGGTGATTATGTCTATAAACTCTTTGTTACGAGATCAAGTGAGACCAAAAACTCATCGATATGCCTATCAAAGTCAGAGGTGATTTAGAAGAGTCCATGAGAATATCCACTAGCATCTATGAGGGTTCTGGGTTTTACGTCAAAATGTGAAGATGATGGATTGATAGTTTTCTCAATGTGATCCATAAATGTGTTTTTGTTCGATCCATCCTCACTACAATAGTTTGATACGAGTAAATTTGAGTACTATGTTCTAGCATTAGCTGAGGTTCCCTTAGTGCCCGATATAAGACATAAAATACGATCGAAGAAGGGCCTGTCAACCCCACTCTGATGGTAAAGTTAGCAGAGTATATGAAGGGGAGTTAAAGTAATTTAATATGAATTACAAAGAATGTTTTTTATGTGTATCTTGGCTATGTGACATCACGTTCTATATAAAGGGTTCATGTGGGTAGTTTTGGTAGCTAGTTAGAATGCACACCATAGATTCTCTTGAGGACATGAGTCAACCTCCGAATAGTGAATGTCCGCTGTATGAGGATTGTTTGTGTAACAATCCGGTCCGGAGTGGGTGGCACTGGAGTATAAGGCCCTAAGGGATGGCGATGGGGGCATGAATTAACTAAATCCCACATAGAAAATGGAAAGGGAGTGATTGGGTCTTATTAGTAAGTTGTGAATCTAATACATGCAGACGCGTTTTAAAAACCGTGAGGCCCAAGGTGTTGGATTTGGACCAAATCAGGCAATATCTACATGGTATTGGACCACAATTGGTATCGGAGCCGACTCTCCACGTATGATGTGTGGTTCGGGGACGAACCAGGCGAAAGATGGTGGGCCTGTAACAACCTGGTCCGGAGTGGGTGGCGCTGGGGTAGAAGGCATGAGCAAGGAGCGGCCCTAAGGGATGGCGGTGGGGGCATGAATGAACTGAATCCCACATCGGAAATGGAGAGGGAGTAACTGGGGCTTATTAGTAAGGTGTGAATCCAATACATGCAGACGCATTTTAAAAACCGTGAGGCCCAAGGTGCTGGATTTGGACTAAAGAGGACAATATCTACATGGTATTGAATCAGGGTGTCACAATTTGCATCGTAGAAAAACAGTCTCCTTTGATTTTAGGCGTAAAAGCAGGTACCTATTTCGGAGTGATTTCAAAAATCCCATTATTAGTTCATGTGTCCTGGCAATTTATTCATTGAGGTCTAAGTTGATCCGAAAGTTCTTTTTACAACACTCATCTTTGCTTTTATTAATGGAGACAGTATACAACTACACCTACCCGCATGGTATCATATATGATTATATTCCCAGGTACAATTTGTTGTAAATCTAGGTTATATATGCTTGCTAATTTGTACACTATTCTTTAATTTGAGATGATAGGAAAGGCTGGTTTTCATATTTGAAATGGTGTATAATTTTTTTCGGTTTTTTTTATCAGATTATATGATTGGTCTCCTAAACTTTAGAGATGTTTTATTAATGCTATAAACTTGTTTACAATAACTTATTGAATTTCTAATTTGCTCAAAGTGACATATTGAGTCCCTGAAGTAGTTAGAATAATCTATTAGCTTCTGGATTTACTTAAAGTGATACACGTTTTAGCTTGTGTAAATCTCTCATTAAACAAGTTTATTAATAAGACATTTCAAATTCAATGGGCAATTAGATAATCTAGATAAGTTGATGTGGTTATTAGAAGAAAAATTACCACGAAGATTAACATATTTTAGGCCTCGTTTGGTACTCTGTAATGCAATGTAATGTAATCAAAGTTGTAATATAATGGAATGTAATATTGATTCCATTACAATGTTTGGTTGGTAAATTTTAAAAAATTTGGTGAAAGATAATTACTATTGCAATACTCATGTTTACTTCGTTAAATGTAGTTAGAAACTTCAATTATTCTTAAATTTTCATATGCATGAGAACATCATCCATATATGATGGTTAAAAACTTGTTAATTTTTGTTCGCTTTTCTCGTTTTTTGCGTTTTCACGTTTTTTCTGTTTTTTTTGCATTTTTCGTGCTTTCACGTCTTTTCCATTTTTCCTTCCCACATTTTCACGTCTTCCCCATTTTTTGCGTTTTTTTCTCATTTTCTCATTTTTTCGTTTTTCGTATTTCATGTTTTTCACATTTTTTCATTTTTTCTGTTTTTTGTGTTTTTCCGTTTTAACATTTTCCGTGTTCTTCACATTTTTCCTGTTTTTCTCATTTTATGTTTTACCATTTAATAAGAATTGTGGATAATAAATATAAATAATAAAAATATATATCAGGGCGTCGTAATGAGGATTCATGCCTATTTTTTATGTAATCCCCATTACATAAATTTTTAAAGAAAAATTGAATGATGTAATTGTGATTCTATTACGACAAAAACAATGACTAATTCAAACATGGTAATGAGCCTCCATTATAATGGACATTCCATTACACGTTCATTGCAGTGTACCAGTGCCGGAGCTAGGATTTCAAATCTGGGAGGGCTAATTTCAGTCTACGGGTTGATTAATTTTCTAGAATCCAGCCCGTTAGGGCCGACAAATTTTTTTTAGCCTCCAGCATGATAAAACTGTTTCATTTTAATGTGTTGATTAAAAAATTAAAAGTGTCTTAACGTGAAACGTTTAGGCATATTTAATTTTTTTATAAGTTTAACTCTAATTTCCGAAATTAAAACCTCTAAACAAATATATTATTATTTATCAATTGAATATTTACATTGATATTTTTTTTGATGAAAACTTAATTACCATAAATCAAATTCTAGAAGCATCCTTATAAATACATTCCCACATAGAAGACGAAGAATCCTCAATGAAAACTAATGGAGAATTAAAGTTCCGAGCCCATTTACATTGATATTTTGATTAAAGGTAAAAATTAAAATTAATTAATAATGATGATAAAAAAGATAATTAAATTATGTAATAATATTGATATTTTAATTTAAGAAAAAAATTATAATTAGATAAAATTAATGATGAAAAAATAATAAAATTTAATATTCAAATTTAAGATTTAAAGGAAAAAATTATAATTGGATAAAAACACATTTTGAGATTTAAGGAAAAAAAAAGTGATTAAGGTAAAATGAAAAAAGAAAAAATGATTTAAGGGAAAATAAAAAAAAAAAAAAAATATTAGTGATTAAGGGCAAAATGAAAAAAGAAAAAGGGATTAAAGGGAAAACTACGAGGATGAGGAGGTTCGAACTGAAGGAAAATCAAAATTAGTGATTAATACAAAATGAAAAAAGAAAAGCGGATTTAAAGGAAAAATATGAGGATGAGGAGGTTTGAACTCAGGACACCTTAAAATGTGTAAAAGCCTTACATGCGAGTAAGACCGTCTGTACTATCTTAATTCAATGTTTGATGTTTACATTATATGTTACAAGTAGTAGTTTAGTTTTCTTGGGGGCTACTCGGGACAGAAGTACTATTCCTCAGGGGTGGTGCCGGAGACCGGAGGGGCTCCAGCCCCCCGGGCTCCGGGCTGTCTCCGCCCCTGCAGTGTACCAAAAGGATCCCTGATATAATTAGGCCCAATCAAAATATTTATTAATCAATTGAATTATGTATAGAAATATGCTAAGAGAGTCCGTGTTTTTAATATAATCATGGCCTCTAGTCTAGGTAAATAAAATAAGAAGAATATACTATAACCTAATTCGAATTAGGAGACAACCAGGGATTACTATGAAATTGCTCGGTAATTTCCTAATTTCCAAATTAAAGAGGCAATTTTCAATTTAGATTTTTTTTTATCAAAATTTTCAATTTAGATTGATTTCTCTCATAAATAAGAAAGATCCGATCCTCTTTTAAACAGGATGTTTAGAGGCTTATATAAAGGGCTCTCAATAAACTAAAATTATTGATTTCATGTTTTTTTTAAGGTCCCATTTGGTACGGTGTAATGGACGCCGTAATGGAATACCATTACAATGGAGGTTCATTATTATGTTTGGTTAGTCATATCATTTTTGTCGTAATGGAATCGCCATTACATCATTCAGTTTTTCTTCACAAATTTATGTAATGAGCATTACAAACAAAATAGACATGAATCCTCATTACGATTAGCCATTGTATTTTTTATTACTAACGGCGAAATACGAAAAAAACATGAAAACATAAAAACCGAAAAATGCGAAAATGAGAAAAAACCGAAAACGAGAAAAAATGCAAAAACATGAAAACATGAAAACGAGAAAAAAATATGAAAAATGAGAAAATGGTAAAACGAGAAAAAACACGAAAAATGTGAAAAAACCGAAAACGAGAAAAAATGCAAAAGACGAAAAAACATGAAAACGAGAACAAATATGAAAAACACGAAAATGGTAAAACGAGAAAAAACATGAAAAATATGAAATGAGAAAACGGAAAAAAAAAAACAAAAATGAGAAAAACAACGAAAAATGAGAAAAGAAATTGAAGAAAACATGAAAATCCGAAAAATATAAAAAAAACATGAAAATTGTATTTAACTAATATAAACATACGTATTGTAATAATAATTGCATTTTATGAATTTTATTAAAATTTGCCAACCAAACATAGGGTGTTCGCTATGGTTACTTTGTTTTTTACAAAGTAACCATACTTGGTGTGGTTTTCACCATTGGATAGTAATGTAATCATAATTCCATTACATTACACATTTGATTACATTACAACTTTAATTACATTACATTGCATTACAACGTACCAAACGAATCTGTAATGTAATCCCTATTACATAAATTTGTAAAGAAAATTAAATGATGTAATTGTGATTCCATTACGATAAAAACAATGACTAATCCAAATATGATAATGAGCATCCATTGTAATTGGCATTCCATTACAAGGATGTACCCAAACATAGCCTTAATATAATTAAGCCAATCAAAATATTTATTAATTAATTCAATTATGTATAAGAGAGTATGTGTTTTTAATATAATCATGGCCTCTATCAGAAGGATTTCTCTCATGTTGTGTTGATGCCGCATGTTTTAATGCTGATAGTCGTGCATGGATGGGAGCAGCAGTACGAGATGCAAATGGGCAGTTTGTAATGGGAAGATGGGCGTGTCTGTTATATTGTCCGACAACTCGAGAATGTGAGGTCGAAACTCTATTACAGGCGATGCAATGACTAGAAGCTGATGGAATAAGGAAAATGGTTTTCGAATCTGATGCTAAACAAGTGATTGATGCAATAAATTCTAGTTCTGTTGATGATTCTGAATTTGGGGATAAAATTATTCAAATACGATCGATTCTCGTTTATCCACTTGCCCTTCTTTTTTTAATTTATTACCGAGTTATGTTTCTGATTCATTGTTACAATTTTGCCATGATTTGGCTCATTGATTCATGTTTCTTTTGATTCAAAAAAATATAATCATGGCCTCTAATCAAGACTATATAACCTAATTCGAATTAGGAGACAGCCAGGATTATTATGAAATTTCTTGGTGATTTCTTAATTTCCTAATTAAAGAGGAAATTTTCAATTCCAATTGATTTCTCTCATAAATAAGAAAGATCCGATCCTCTTCTAAACAGGATTTTTAGAGGCTTATATAAAGCAATAAACTAAAATTATTGATTTCTTAAATTCTGTCAAGACTGAGTTGAGCATCTCTGATAAAGATGATGGTATCCTGAGGAATTTTAAAGGAATTTAAGGAATTTTCACGAATTTGTCTTGGCGTTAGTTCTTTTTTTTTATATCATTTGTTTATGAAATTAACAACGTTTGATCAAAGAAAACACAATTTAACCAAATGTTTCACACACAGCAATCTTTCAAATTTATTTAAAAATTGAAATAGTGAACCCTAAGTTCATCAGTTTATATTAAATCATTTAATTTTAATTTAAAAAAACCCCAGCAAATTTGTTTATAAGAAAAAAAAAATCAGAATCAATATAGATTATTAATAGATTCAATTTTTTTATCACGGGATTCTAAATTGATAGTTAAACGTAATAATAATTTTTATATTAATTTTTAACGGAGTGCATCTTAGAATCAATATAGATTTATTTATTTATTTGGAAAAATTTCAACTAAATTTGAGTATTTTTGTTTATTTTAAATTTGGATTTTTAATGAACTTTTTAAGACTATTTTCTTTATTTTATAAATATTGTGCTGTCCTGAATTTTGTACTATGATTTACTGTATAAAAAAACTATCGATCTAAATGACGTTTACGTGTAACAAAATTGAACGGAGGAAAGTTGGGTATAGGGAAGAAAAATGTGGGTATTAGGATGTTTTAATAAAATAAAATAAAATAAAGTGTATTAATTAGGTGACATCTAATGTCACATGTACTACACCTACCTATACCTTAATAACTCACCACACCTGTGTTACTATATTTATTATTATTATTATTTGGTACTCTGTATTTTTTTTAATTCTTTAATTATCACATGCACATGCCGACTTGCTTCCCTGATAAAAAAAAAACATTAAATCAATACTTAAATTGGAAGTTTTTATGTTATAAAATATTCAATTATTATTTTTAACAAAAAAAAAAGTTGTTGTAAAAAAAAAAAAAACAGACAAGCTTATATTATTATTATCATCACTTCTGAAACTGTTTTAATAAACAAATATTAAATGACAAAAAGATTATAAAACAGACAAATTTTTAATACGCCATAACAGTTTCAGAAAAAACAAATATTTTATATATTGCAGTTCGAAATTGGAGGGAAAACCTGAGAGGTTGTTTCATTATCTTAAAATTATTAAAACAAAAAACAAACAAACAGAGTTTGTATTATAATAACGTAAAATACTAATTATAAACTTAACTAATGTTTTAATATTTCTAAATTTAAAAAAAAAGTTAAGTTCCTATCTGTTATTCACAGTGAGGAAATTAAAACAAATTATTTTAATTAATTGTTTCTTTATTGCTATAAAATCTTGAATATTAAAACTGAAATCCAAATCAGAAATTCTCCAATAAATGGGAATCAGAATCAAACGCGCTCTCTCTTTATACAGAAGATTTGATTTGGGACATCATATTCAACTATTCCAGACGTAAGACAAAAGCCCATCTTCTTCCTCGTAGGCTGCGTGTCAATATAAATTAGCTTTCTTTTTTGTAATAATAAAAAAACAGATGCTTTATTCAACACAAAGACACAGACTTAAAACACCACTAAATGCTTGACTGTTTGGTTGATTCCCAGTTCGTCTTCATCATCAATGCGTTTTCCAACTTCTTTCCTTCATAGTAAGTCATCTTCCTTCATAATCAATGCTCTAACTCAACAATTTCTAATTTGGGGGTTTTCTTTTTTCCTTGCTTTCTCTTGGAGCTTTTGGTATTAATTTGAAATTGCTTATATTCATTTCTTAATTAGTTCTATTTTCTGGTATAATAAGCTTTTTTTTGAAATGGGTTTTGATGATTCTTCTATGTGTTTTTCTGGGTATGGAGTTTGTATTAAACTGAAGCTTTTTTTTTTCATTTGTGGCTTAATCTGTGATTAAGCTTAAATTCATGTTGAACTGCCCAAAATCATGTTGTTTAATTTTGATTTTGGTTTTGATCTTGCTCTTAATCACATGTTTCTTAACTGGAATTGAACTTAATTTTCTTCTTAATTTTTGTGTTTCTTGCTACATATTTGTTTAATTCATGCTGTTTCCTTGTTTTACCTGTTCATTGAACTTTTTTTCTTTTGTTTACATGATCTTTATATGTTCTTTATTTTATTGGCCTTACAGATGGAGGATGATGAAGATCAACGGCCTATGATCTGTTTTTTTCTTTCACCGTGGATGCATAATTTTATATGCCATCATGAAAGAAAAGAGAGACATTATTAGGCCTGTTATACTTAAAGTTGGAGTTGCTTTAGCTCTTTCTTTTGCTGGATTTCTTTATTCTCGCTTCAAAAACAAAAGGCCTAAACTTTCTCAGCCTCCTCACTCTCCATTCCCTTCCGGTTTGCTCTTGCTTTCGGTCTGAATTTTCGCACAAGTTTTCGTATAATTATGTTCATTTTGTCTTACATGTGTTCTTAGATCAAGCTGGTAAAGCTCTTGTAGAAGGAAGAACTCCAATGGAGAAAACACCACCCATTTCAAGAAGTGGAGATTCCGTTTCGGTAGACATACATGTAAGTAAAGTACTTCTGCATTTGTCTGTTGCCTCTTTTCTTGTTCGGTTTGTTGGACTGCGCTGTTAGTTCTACTGTTTGAATTCGAGAAACTAAATGATAACTTCTGTGGAGTTGTTAACATGTTGATTAGCACTGTTTATTTGAAGTTCAATTTGGTAACATGTTTGCAATGATTTTAACTTTTGAGATCTAAAGAGTGACTGAATTGTTCTTTCTGCATATTATTGAAATGGAATTATGTATACTTGTGATTCTGTCTAGCAGGAAGACACATTTAGGCCCCGAGTCGCCATCAATAATATTACGGTGGTAGATTCTCCAAACAATAGAAACAATGATGACATAGATGGATACCTCTTGCCGGAATTAAATGACGTTGTGAAGGAATTTGGGACGAGTCCCACCAATGCCTCTATTTGTTTGAAGAAGGAACTAGAAACATCAATGTCAGATTTGGAAACTTGTCAAGCATTTAGAAGTAAGGAAAAAGAGGAATATGAGCAAGAGATTAGACATCTTAAAGACATTGTTGGAGATCTTCAAGAGAGGGAGAAGAGCCTTGAGTTTCAATTGCTGGAATTTTATGGCCTGAAAGAGCAAGAAACTGCTCTGCTAGAGCTGCATAATCGTCTCGAATTAAGCAACATGGAGGTTAAGCTTTTGACTCTCAAGATGGAATCTTTACAGGCAGAAAACCATAAACTACATGAACAAGTGGCTGGTCAGGAAAAACTTGCATCGGAGCTTGATACTGCGAGAGCAAAAATCAAATTGTTGAGGAAGATGTTTAGATCCGAAGCTGAGAAAAATAGGCAACAGATTTTAACCCTTCGAGATAAAGTAATTCGATTGCAAGAGCAAGAAGCTAGTGGTGTTGGTTCAGATATGCAACAAACATTGCAAGAGCAAGAAGCTGCTGGAGTTGGTTCAGATATGCAACAAAAGTTGCAAAAGCTGAAAAAGTTGGAGGCTCAGGTAGAAGATCTAAGCAAGACTAATTTGAAATTGCAGCACGAGAATTCTGAATTGGTTCGTAAGTGTGAATCCAAACAAGTCCTTGCAAATTCTGTTCTTGAAGATCCAGAGGTAGATACTTAATAAGTCTTATATGTTTATCTTCTTTCAAACATCTTGTTTTTCTGGTTTTTATATTCTGGTTTCGTTTTGTTTCAGACAGAAGCACTTCGAAAGCTTACAAATCAATTACGGGAGGAGAATGAAGAGTTGGAAAAGAAAGTTGACCGACTCCAAGCAGATCGATGTACTGATGTGGAAGAATTAGTCTATCTCCGATGGATAAACGCTTGCTTGAGATATGAATTGCGGAATTTTAAGCCTGGAAATGGTAAAACAGTTGCTAAAGACCTAAGCAGATCCCTCAGTCCCGAGTCAGAGGCGAAAGCAAAACAGCTAATACTTGAATACGCTTATAACGAAGGAACGGAGGAGAAAGGTGTCAACATTATGGATTTTGATTCTGACCGGTGGTCTTCCTCTCACCATTCATATGTTGTAGATTCGGGTGACATTGAGGAGCCTCCGAAAGAAAACAACAACTCGAGCAAAGCTAAGTTCTTTAAAAAGCTAAGAAAACTCATTCGGGGAAAAGAGGCTCAATTTCATCATCAGAACCAAGGGTCATCAGCAGACAGGACTCCAGTAACAGAAGATTTTGATTCTTGGGGTGTGAATTCGGGTATATCAACAGCAACAGATGCTGGAAAAAGTCTGTCTCCGGAGTCATATGGGGTGTCATTTAGACGGTCAGCGGATATCCCGAGATTGAAGATTGGACGGAGATATAGTGATATAGGATTAATACATGATCAAAAGAGAGCATTCTCAGCTAGAATGACAAGTCCTTTTACCTCACCAGAAAATCAAGTTGAGCAAGGGTGGTATGCCAGGGAAAAATCTGAACTGAAGAAGTTTGCTGAAGTTCTGAAGGGATCAGAGAGCAAAACATCAAAATCGCACCGGAAATCGACATCTTTGGGCTCATTAATGGGTGTTAAGAGTTCAACTTCAGAATAAACTTACCTGTTTATAGATACCATAGAAACTAATTAATTCGGACTAGATAGAAGAAGATATGTGAATTGATGATAAATAATGGGGTTCAAGTTACTACAAGCTTTTAATTAGCCACAGGATGATCTCATCTCATCTGCTGTTAAAAACACTGTAATTGTGTCAATTTCAAATATAACGCTCTCCACTCAAGCATGAATCTCATTATTTTCCTTCTATTTGAATGACATGTTATCACACATTAATAACAAATTAAAGAGACGGATGACATCGTGTGTGTCCCATAATAATAAATCTAAATATTTATGTAATCTTTGGATTAACAATTTAACCATGTTCATCCAAAAGTATAACTTAAAATATATTTAATAAAATCTTAACCCGCTAGTATCATGTTGCTTTGTGCAATGTTTATTACAATCACGTGTAATATTTTGTTTCACGTTTTTTTTTAAATCTCATGTGGTTTTATTAGCTATCTTTAATTACTCTATTAAAAATGACATTATGTTCATAAGACCGTAGATTAGGAGGTGCAACAAGTTCAATAGAATAGGGTTACAAAATTTGAAGGTCTTAATTTAATTTAATTTTTACTTGGGCCAGTCCCTTTCTTTGGTTCATATAAAAAATGAATGATTGGGAAAAGAAACAATTACAAAACTAGCACATTTTAAGGGGTTAGTTTTCATTTCTAACACACTTTCAAAATCTCACCAAAACTAACACATTTCATTAACTAAATTCCAACCTTACCCTCATCTCTAACCTTTTTATAACGTTGTCTTCCCCCCATTTTTCCCTTTTCGTCCCGCTCTCTCTCTCTCTCTCTCTCTCTGTCTGTCTCTCTCTCTCTAAAGAACGGGATCAATTTACAGGCAACGATCAACAATCAATCCAACCCACAGTGTGTGCTTCAAGATTTTATACACAATCAAGTAAGTTTTTCATTTATTTACAACATTTAAAGCTTCGTCCTATTCATGGTTGATGTATCATTTTGTTTCTCTAAAACCTAATGTATATCGTTAATGTCGTCTATTCATGCTATTACTGTTCGTGCGAAACCCTAAAATGAGTGACATTGTTGTAAGAAGATACTGATTTGGAACTTCAATCTGCGATTTTACCGACAGTGTCGATATTTGTCGATACAAGATGCATATCGACATACAGAGATGTGTGATCGACAAAGCACATAGCACATCTCTGTATGTCGATATGTGTTTTATGTCCCTTTTCCATTCTAAATCATAAAATTCAAACACAAAGCACATAAAACATATATAAGAACCATATTTTTATATATTAAAATAAGGAAAAAAATACATAAAACATAAAAAAACACAGTAAAACATAATATAAAAACACAAAACAATAACAAAAAACAAAAGAAACAAACACAGAACAACTAATATAAGTACGTAAACATTAAAAAAAAAACACAATTATTGGTACTCATGACCCATTAACGCCTCAGCGTAGTCCTTCTTGGACTTCTCCAAGTCCCTCTTGAGGCGCCTTACTGTCCTCCTCAGCCGCCTGTTTTGGGCCATGACTGACTCCAGAAGGTCAGACATTTCTTCTGCAGCCCAAGACATGGTGTGTGCCATGCCCCTCATGAACCTCACGATTTCGTCCGTGTCTCCATCACGGAACGAGAGGATGAAAGCAGCCATGAGTTCTTCGAACTCGGGCAGAGGATGAGGTGGTGGTGGTGGTGGTGGCGACTGTGGTGATCCCGGTGGTGTCGCTGCCATTGTTTTTGGATAAACTTGAGAACTGAAGAGTTTACTAGAATGAATAATAAAGTATGAACAGGTAATGAGTCTATTTATAGATGAAGGAACTGTAATATGCATGGGGAATCTCAACAGACTATAGAGTGATATTCGAAGAAGAGTGACATTCGAAGAAGAGTGAAAGTCAAATTAATCATTACCTGCATTTAATGCTCACTAATAGAGTATTCTAGAAAAACGTCTATTCATATTCTGTCGATATACGCCGATAAGGTTCCGTATCGACATTCATACCGACAATACTTCGCAGATACGTGCCGATAGGTGTCGAAATATTTGCTGTATCGGCATATATCGACGTATTTAATGCTTAGAGTGATAGTCAAAGTGATCATTACATGCATTTAAGGCACCGCTTCCATGTCTCCAAACCGTAACCCACTTAGGAGTCCAAACTCCCAATCCCCAAATCTTAACTCAACACCTCTAACTTTGAAGCAAAGCTCCCTGGGTTTGAGGTCTTCACGTATGATCTCCCTTGTTAAAACGGTATGGCAGAGGACTCCTGCAAATACTGTATTGGTCATTTTCAAGTACTGGCCGAAGCAACTCTTCCTAAATAGATTTAGTTGGTCTGATGTTAACAACCCCTTTATCTGTTCTGCTGCTTGTAGGTTACACCTAACCGTGATGACGCTTTCCGTTCCAAATGCTTTTTTGTATTTATATGCAGATTTCTTCTTGGCTTTCTTCTTCGAAGGACTCATCTCTCTTCCTCTTGTCTACACGATCATGCTGAAAAATGTTGTAGACATATCATCAGGGAACATACAATCAAGCTAATTATAACGTTGAGCTAGAATGAGCTAGCGTATGCTAGAATAAGAGAGTTATCAGTAATAGTTCGTCGAGATGAATGTTCTATCGGCAATATAATGTCGATATGAATGTTCTATCGGCAATATAACGTCGACATGACTGTTCTATCGGCAATATAACGTCGACATGACTATTCTATCGGCAAAATGATCGACGATATGGATGTTCTATCGGCCATTAGGCTGTCTATGACTATGTACTATCTACAATTAGGTTGCCGATGAACATACACATCGACGAATGACTTCCTAACACCAGACGAACCCAGGAAAAACCCTAACACCAGAAGTAGTAAACGAAACGAAATGAGACGAAATGTTCCTTCTCAAACCCAATAAATGTACATCCAATAGAAGATAGAAACGCAAATGTAAAGTCAAGTTATTTACCCTCTTTTTCGTTCTTCCTTCTGAGTTCGATTCGTTGTCTAAGCTTTGTGTTCTCGCCATGTCAACTCCAAGTAACAGAGATTCGCCGGATGAAATGTACAGAATCGCCGGATGAATCGTCGGAAAGTTAGAGAGAGGAATAGAGGGGTGTTAGGTTAGAGTGATGGAAGTTCGAATGTTGAAGAGCGGGAGCGGAGTGTTAGAGATGAGGGCAATGTTGGAAGTTAGTTAGTGAAATGTGTTAGTTTTGGTGAGATTTTGAAAGTGTGTTAAAAATGAAAACTAACCCCTTAAAAGGTGCTAGTTTTGTAATTATCTGTTGGGAAAAGGAAGTGTAATTTTTTTTTTACTCGGCTTCATCACTAATTTAATGTAGAGGCCAATTTAATTTTTTATTTATTTGAAAATTTCACAAACTTCAACAAGACATTGCAAAACCATCACATTTTTTATTATTTTTATATTATATTGGAAATTTCACAAATTTAAATATAAGAAGTTTGCCCATTAAGTAAAAAGAATATTTCCAAAACACCTATACATTTTTTTTGGTAGAAAAGGAAAGCAAAGCAAAGCAAAACAAAACAAGCAACTACACCGGGATTAGCCTAGGAAAGCTAACCCCAATCCTATCCTCTAAAAGAAGAGGAGAAAGAGCGATAGGGGAACGGTAAGGGTAGAAACACCTAACACCCCCTCATGGCCTACCGCCGCCAAGTGATCTGCAACACGGTTCTGCTCCCGGAAAATGTGGCTGAACTCAAGGATATCAAATGAGGGGCTAAGCCTCTTAATAGCTTTAATAAGGTTGCGGCTATGAAGACCCATGGCATGACTACCCAAAATCATATTGATGGCCTCCAAGTTATCTGACTCCACAGAAAGCCTCTTAACACCCAGCCTAATCGTCAGCTGGATCCCAGAGAGAATGCCCCAGAGCTCCGCAGAGAAGGAAGAACCCAAACCCAAATTCTGGGTAAACCCAGAAAGCCAGGCGCCTCCCGCATCCCTAAGAAAACCTCCGGCAGCAATCTTACCATTACTGAGGCAGGAACCACCAGTATTCAGCTTCACAACCCCCTCTCTCGGCCTGCTCCAGCTCACGAGGTGGACATCACTACTCGGGGAAGATCTGGCATGGGACTCACCTTTGAAACTATCAATAATAGAGGAGAGTTTCTTCAAGAAGAACTCAGCTAAGTTAGGCAAAAGCACAACTTGATTATCAAAAATCTCCTCATTCCTCCATTTCCACACTTGATGACAGATAATGGCAAAGAAAATGTCCCCATGCTCCATATAAGACAATAACTTTCCCCTAATACCATCTGAGAACCAGTCGTTCACAGAATGGGACATGAAGGAAGAGAAAGTATGATGAGGGAGAATTTTCTTCCAAACCTTTTCACTCTTAGGGCAATCCCTAAGAGCGTGGCACAACGATTCAACATGGCCTCTACATCTACCGCAAGCTCCAGAGGTCGCCAAATGCCTTCTGTATCTATCTGAGTTAGTAAGTAATCTGTCTTTAACGCCCAGCCACAGGAAGCTCCTCATGCGGTAGGGGATTTTAAGGGACCAAATGGTCTTCCAAATATCCGAGGGATTATCAGTCCTGTTAAGGGAAAAAGCTTCAAAGGCAGATTTGCAAGAATAGACTCCATTGTTAGTCAGCGCCCAGCAATGCTTATCCATGTCTTCCTCTTGATTACTCACCTTCACTCCTCTAATTCTAAGGAGAGTCTCAAGGCTAAAGAAAGAATCAAATTTAGGCCAAACCCAGTCCCCTTCAGAGTCCACCACATCGGCTAACCTCCAGTTTTGGATATCACTAGGCGGGGGGGAAGTGCACACATCCACTAAAGGTTTATCCACAATCCAGGTATCAAACCAGAAGCTTATGGATTTACCATTACCCACATCCAGACCAACCCCCGAGCAAAACTCAGCAAAAACGGCGCTAAGCCCTTTCCAGAGGAAGGAACAATTGATAACTCTCTCTTTCGGGCCCCCAAAGATCTTATCTTTTCGATACTTACCACAAAGAAGGCGAACCCAGAGAGAGGAGGGGCATTGCCACATACGCCAAAGGAGTTTCATTAATAAAACTTTATTATTATCCTTAGCTCTCCTAATGCCCAAACCCCCTGAATCTTTGGGCTGACAAACCTCACTCCAAGGCACCAGGTGGATCTTTCTTCCCTCCGCAGCTTTCCCCCACAGGAACCTTCGGTTAATCTTATCAAGATCATTAAGCACAGGATTCGGAAGCTGACAAGCCTGCATGATGTGGTTGGGAGCAGCGGAATTCACAGATTGAATTAAAGTCACGGAGTTAAGATATTTGTTTTGATTTTTCTAAATTTGTTTTGTAACAAAAAAAAATCACATATACTAATCTATGAAAATGTGAAATCACATAAATTTTATTTGAAATTAACCATAAAATATTTAAAATATTTAGGATCAATTTTTATATTCTAACAGGGCATCAAAAATATTTAAAATAGGTCTGGTGTTTACATATGGCAATTATAATTTTATTATTTTTATTATTTTTTTTGGTAGGAATTAATGCCAAATATTTATATCATTTTAAAGTTAATAAATCAATTATAATCCAACTCAAAAGTTAACGTATAATACAATAATAACTCATTAGCTATTCAATAAAATCATGTACGTTTCTTATCATGTGATTAATGTATTCAAAATCGGATATATTGTCTCGATAGTCACAGAAGTTTGAAATCTATTTCATAAAATTATTGAACTTTATTTTGTTTCAACAAAATTATCAAACTTTTTTTTTATTTCAATAGTAGTTACTTTGATTATTTCAGATAGAAAAATCACTGAAATAGTGACATGATATGTCACGTCCGTGCCCTTAAATTTTATTTATTATACCCCAAACCCTAAGTTATATTAAATTCGTTATAGGATTGGTCGATTAATTGGGTGTTACGGGTATAGTTTTGAGGGTAATTGCATATTTTTATAACAATTATAAGTTTAGGGTAAGTTTTAAAAGAAATTAGATTTTTGGAGGACCAAAAAGACTAATTAACCACTTAATTCAAGGCCTATATATAACCTTATTGAGAATTGAAAATCATTTGGATCAATTCATCCTTTTACATTGTTCTTCCTCCTCCACTCTCTCTCTCCATTCTCCTCCACCTTCCACCACCACCAAAAACAGGGCAGCTCCACTGTTTTGGGTGTTTCCAGAGATCTAACCGTCCAAATGACCTCAAATTTTAACTGGAGACTCTAGACACATAGAAGCAACTTCTGACCGGAGGGATTTTGATTTGGTGGTGTGAGAAGAGAATACGGGCTAGGAAGATTT